>NC_082695.1:6594929-7194929 GCF_949987515.2 Delphinus delphis
ACATTGCTCGACAGCTGAGCTTTACTGGAGTGACCTTCAAAATTGAGGAAGTTCTTCTTTCTCAGAGCTATGTTAAAATGTATAACAAAGCAGTCAAACTGGTGAGCATGTTTTTATTAACTCTTAGTACTTTTAATGTACCTGATAATGTATCTGTTAGCCAATTTTGTCCAGTCAGGAGTATATTTTGTCCAGTATACTCCTGTCAGCTCACAGGAGTATATTTCTGCTATAAAACAACAGATAAATCACTGGTTCCTTATTTTCCCAATTTTCTCTTTGTTAAAGTAATTTATAAAAAATAGCCATTTATTTTGGTTGTATAGTTTTTAAAATCACAATGTAACTGTTTCCTAAAATGACTGCATTAGTTAATAAGAATTTTGGGACAGCTCTATGTGAGCGTCCTAAAAAACATTTGTTTAGAGATTCCCAAGTTACTGAAAATGCTTCGTTGAGTTCATGTTAAATGGTGTCTTGCACTTTATTTTGATTGAATTAGTCATTTTAAAATCACACTCAAAAGATTGAAATATCTAAAATGTTGATTGTGCACCTTCAGTGGGTCATCGCCAGAGAGCGGTTTCAGCAAGCTGCAGATCTGATTGATGCTGAGCAACGAATGAAAAAATCCATGTGGGGTCAGTTCTGGTCTGCTCACCAGAGATTTTTCAAATACTTGTGCATAGCATCCAAAGTTAAGAGGGTTGTTCAACTAGCTCGAGAAGAAATCAAGAATGGAAAAGTAAGGTTCATCTTTGGTTATGTGTTTTAGTCTTTTGGGTGTTGAGCCTTTCTACTTAAAAAAGCCTTTTTTTCTAAAGGGTACTTGTAAAAAATATTAACATAGTAAGACTTTAAAAAATGCATTTTTAAGATAATAAAAGCAATACGTGTTTATAAAGAATTTGGATAGCTCAGAAAAGTATAAACAAACATCACTATAATTTGGCTAACCATAGATGTAACAACTGATAACACATGGATATATATATTACATTAAGGTGTTTTCCTTTTTGGTAAATACATATTTAGTTAAAGCACAAAGAACTGGGGCAGGGGCTTCAGTAGTGTCCACTGTTGTAATACTGTTTCCTAGATAAGTGTATTACATGTAGCATGTCTCAAATATATGTAGAATAAATAAATTGGTACACACATACAGTAATGGGTAATTCTTGTTTGAAATCTTTTTTTAAACTAAATATTTAAAATAAGTCTTAAGAAACCACGTAGATATTTTTATTTATAATTAATAATATTCTTTTTTGCCTCCAGTGTGTTGTAATTGGTCTGCAGTCTACGGGAGAAGCTAGAACATTAGAAGCCTTGGAAGAGGGTGGAGGAGAATTGAATGATTTCGTTTCAACTGCCAAGTAATGTTTATGGTTTTGAGTTTTTACTTAGATTAGTTTAAATGTTGGCATTTCCTGGAGGCAAAATTTTGCGTTTTAAAGTTTTTCTGATTTTAGTTTTTATGGTCCTGTGTATGCATAACAACATGTCTATTGGAAAACAAAAACATAGAAATGCTGAAATGTTAAGTATTTTGACAATATTATGTCCAGTATTTGGACTAACTGAAGGGCTTGATTTTTGTTTGTTTTGTACATCTTGGAAATCTGACAGCTTGGTTTAAGATACTCAGTTTTGTTTTGGCTTTGTGTATTGGAAACTACCATTATCCAAAGGAGCAGTATAGTTTAGTTTGCCCTAGTTTAGTATGCTCTAATATAAACATTGCAAATAATCCTGAGATAGTCAAAAGAGATTTTAAAAATGTTTTTAGACACTGTTTTTCAGTTTGTTTGCCTAACAGACAGTTCTACTCTGGTAGCAAAATTAACAAAATAACTTTTGCTGCCATGCTATCTTTTGCCTTAGGGGACACATTCAAGTGGCTCATTTTAAGATAGATATAACTTAAAACTACTTTTAAAAGCAAAACATGCACCTGCTAATCTGTATCTTTCCTGTGCTTGCCTGCCTAGTATTGCCTCTGAAATGATAGGCACTAGTTACAGGGAGCTATTAAGAGTTGAAGTGGCTAGTCCAAATTGAGATGACCTTTAAGTATGAAATAGACACCAGGTTTCAAAGACTTAAAGAAATATAATGTAAAACATTTCATTGATTACATTTTAAAGCGATATGTTAAGTTAAATAAAATATTAAAGTTAGTTTCACAAGTTTTCTTCTACTTTTTAATGTAGCTACTAGAAAGTGTAAAAATTATGCTTGGGTTGCACTGTATTTCAGTTGGACAGTCTTGGCCTAGAATATTAAAATTCATTTGAGCTGGATTATCAGTATTTTGTAAGATTGAATAAAATGTACTTTTCATTTTTTATTTTTTAAAAATTTATTTTATTTCATTTTTATTTATTTTTAAAATTTTTTCTTGGCTGTGTGTGTCTTCATTGCTGCACGGGGGCCACTCCTCGCTGCAGCGCACGGGCCTCACATTGCGGCAGCCTCTCGCGCTGCAGAGCACGGGCTCCAGGCACGTGGGCTTCAGTAGTTGTGGCACGTGGGCTCAGTAGTTGTGGCTGGCTTGAGGGCTCTAGAGCGCAGGCTCAGCAGTTGTGGTGCATGGGCTCCATTGCTCCGCAGCATGTGGGATCCTCCCGGACCAGGGCTCGAACCTGTGTCCCCTGCATTGGCTAGGGCGGATTCCCAACCACTGTGCCACCAGGGAAGCCCCAAATGTATTTTTTAGTAAGACATAGATTTTATTATTTGTAACTCTTGCATGTACCTGAAAATGGAAAATATATGTGAAATAAATTGGTTAAAGGATTGTTAAAGTCCTTTACATTCAGAATCCAACTCTTTTGAATCACTTGTTGACTCGAGTCACTGTTGTGCAATTTTTCTTCACGGAGTCTTCCTCTGTGCAGCAGTTCTGAAAAAGAATCAGGAACCATTGGTGCTGAGTTCCTAACAGCTTTACAGTTATGTGGAGCTAACCTACTTTTGATATCCAATTTGGAAATGCTGCTAATAAAGTATACTTATTTTAAACAAATACATTCAGTAAGATTTTATGTATAATAAACTATTTTGCATACTGAGCCACTAACTGTCACTTTTTCTCTCTTCGAACAGAGGAGTGTTGCAGTCACTCATTGAAAAACACTTCCCTGCTCCAGACAGGAAAAAACTTTATAGTTTGCTAGGAATCGATTTGACAGCTCCAAGTAACAACAGCTCACCAAGAGATAGTCCTTGTAAGGAAAATAAAATAAAGAAGCGGAAAGGTGGGTACTTTTCTTTAAATGGTGCTGGAAGTAGTATAAATTTGAGCATCTTGATGCAAGCTGTATTTTGGGAATGTACTGCCTTCCTTGAATTGGCTCATGTAGTTTTTTTTTTTTTTTTAAGGAAGTGTCTTTCTTTCTTCCTCCCTCCCTCCCTCCCTTCCTCCCTCCCTGCCTCCCTTCCTTCCTCCCTTCCTTCCTTTCTTTTTATGGCCGCACCACATGGCTTGCAGAATCTTAGTTCCCTGACCAGGGATTGAACCTTGGGCCATGGCCATGAAAGCACGGAGTCCTAACCACTGGACCACCAGGGAATTCCCTTGGCTCATGTAGTTTTTGAATGCACAAGTAACCCCATTTTAAATTGGGGCTTTAACGATTTGACTGGTGCTGAGTAGGCACTGTATTGAGCACTGCGCACACATGATCTCATTCAACTTGCAAGGGATCCGTATGAAAGTAGGTTATATTTTTTCAGTTTTATAGACAGAGGAAGCTAAGGCACAGAAAGACTAAATGGTTAAGCGATATCCCCAGGTTGGCACAACTACTGGGTGATAAATGGGGAACCAAAATCCGGGCCTTTCTATTGTCAATGCTGTGTGTGTGAGTGTGTGTTTATATAGTCTTCTTTAAAGAGACTTTTGTTAGTTTATTATTTAATTATTAGGAATACACTCATCTTTGTTTGTTAGACATCTTATAATAATACAAACTTGGGTTTGTGTTTAGGTGGTTACTAAGTAAGCTCTTTGACTTTCAGAAGGTAACTTCTCAGGCTCTCTTTCTCTAAAATGGTGATAATAACTCATATTGTGAAGACTATCATACTGTGTGTTCTAAACACAGTGCCTGACACTTTAACCTTACCTTTCATCGGTTCTAAGAAATGCTTTTTTTTCCCTTACGTTTTTAATATGCCTGAAAGTAGGTTGGCTATTATAATATAATTGACAGTATTTTTTAATTTTAGTGGCACAAAAAGTAAAGCTGAGTCCTGGAGTCAGTAACAGAGTAGTCAGATAGATAGATGGTCATGTTTCCCTTTTTTGAATTATGTTCTCACCATCATTAATATGTGAACATTTTAATGTTCTGCTTAGTTTTGGTTGGTTTATTCCAGATATCTTTTATGAATATTCAGTAAGATAATTCAGATCAGCACCTTGTTTGACTTTTAAAAATGTAGTTTTATAGATTAGTTTTTTTAGTATTCCATAAAGTATTTGCATATTTTATAAATCTGTAATTATTAGGCCTCTTCTCTCAACCTGATACACAAATTGTGACAATGCCAGAGATTCTGTTTCATCTCTGTTGTCTTGAGATGTTTATTTTGAAACTTGTGCACTTGAAGGCTGTCTTGCATTTGTACTTATGTACCTGATTTCTTCTTAAGAATAATTGAATATAACCTGATTTCTTATAGGAATCCAAAAGGCTAGCTCTTGTTTATGAATTTTTAATTGTTCTTATATACTTACACAAATGCTGTTTTTCTTCATTTCTCATTTGAGTTAACTAAGTGTATTAGCTCATGAACTAAATGTAGCTTCCTGGATCTTTAGAACAGTGTGTTTGGGCTGACTCTCTTGTTTGGGGTTTGAGGATAGGTGAAGAAATAACTCGAGAATCCAAAAAAGCAAGAAAAATAGGTGGCCTTACTGGTAGCAGTTCTGATGATAGTGGAAGTGAATCTGATGCCTCCGATAATGAAGAAAGTGACTACGAGAGCTCTAAAAACATGAGTTCTGGAGATGACGATGATTTCAACCCATTTAGAGATGAGTCTAGTGAGGATGATGAAGATGGTGAGTTCATGAATCTATTAAATGTAAGCTAAAGGATAGTTATTTCTGTGTATTTGTTTATTTATTTTTGGCTGCGTTGGGTCTTAGTTGCGCCAGGCGGGATCTTTTGTCGCGGCGTGCGGGCTTCTCTCTAGTGTGGCACGCAGGCTGCAGAGCACATGGGCTCTGGTTGCGGCACACGAGCTTAGTTGCCCTGTGGTATGTGGGATCTTAGTTCCCTGACCAGGGATCAAACCTGCATCCTCTGTAATTGGAAGGCAGATTCTTAATCGCTGGACCACTAGGGACGTCCCTATTTCTGTGTATTTGAAATGGGGTATTGTACTAAAACCTTTTTTTTCCTATAGAAATCATCACACAGATTCTAATCTTTGCTTGGTGGCAGCTCCAAGCTTGTCTGTCTTCTGGAGGTTCAGCATATTTATGTGAGATCATGACCTCAATTTTGTGCACTTAAGTATAACCTCAAACCATGGAATTTACCTCATGGTGTATGGGTGTACTGGACCTCTGAAGTTGGTGGTGGTTTACAAGTTGTCGCTCAACAATACAAAAAAACTCAACGGTTGTTTCCTTTGGAAATTCTGTACTTGTGTTAACAAATGATTTGATACGTGTCTTTCCTTAATTTTCAGATCCCTGGTTAATCAGAAAGGACCACAAGAAAAACAAAGATAAAAAAAAAAAGAGAAGTATAGATCCAGATTCTATTCAAAGTGCCTTATTAGCATCAGGTCTTGGATCAAAACGACCTAGTTTTTCTTCTACACCAGTAATTTCACCTGCTCCTAACAGTGCACCAGGTATCCATGTGGAAGCTTGCTTTGTCTGTGAAATGTACTTTTAAACAAAACAAATATTTAAACTTTGTACTGATTTTTAACAAATGTACTTCATCTAGCTAACAGTAACACCAACAGCAACAATAGCCTTATAACAAGTCAGGATGCCGTGGAAAGGGCCCAGCAGATGAAGAAAGACCTACTTGATAAACTAGAAAAATTAGCTGAAGACCTCCCTCCTAATACCCTGGATGAACTTATTGATGAACTTGGTGGCCCTGAGAATGTTGCTGAGGTAAATATGACTTGATCAGGGCTGTGTCTCTTCTAGGTAATTTTTTGCCACTTTCAAACCCTTTAGAATAAGTGATATATTTGGTATCATCATATAATTATCTAATATCCTCTATTAGATCTTAGAACCCTTGCTCTACTCTAGTTGTCATCCTAGAGCAAGTAAATTCCTGCCCCTATTATCTTGAATATCTGCCCCAAGACACGGATCTCTGTTATTGCACCTGTCATGCAGTCTTTGTTATCATTGCCGCATGTCTGTTTTCTCCCCTGGAATTTGAACTTTTCAGAACCAGGCACTGTGTTGCAATGTTCTCTCTCCCCCAGTGCCTGATGCAGGACAGGTTGCACAGTACATGCTGGTTTCATTATCCCTTTCACCTCCCACCGAGTTTCTATGTTGGGAGCCCTGAGCTTCATGCACCATAGTCAGCTACATTAATTGTAAGTGACGCTGTTTGGCTTTGCAGATGACTGGCCGCAAGGGGAGGGTTGTAAGCAATGATGATGGAAGTATATCTTATGAGTCAAGATCTGAACTTGATGTCCCTGTGGAAATACTAAATATCACGGAAAAACAAAGATTTATGGATGGAGATAAGGTATGTTTTTCTGGGATGCTTTTTGGCGAAAAGAATAATGCCCATACATTTGGATTAATCTTTAGGTTTTTTCTTTTAATATAAATCATGTCTTTTGAATGTTCTTACTCTATTTTTTTAAGTAAGTACACATAATCACTGAACATTTTACACGTTTTCATTATTTTCTTATAAATCGAATGTGGTGTTTTGTGCATAGAATTAGATGTAGCTCTTGATAGCTTTGGAGGCCTTTGAAGTCTTTAATCAGAATATTGTGTTCTCTCAGGTCATCTTAGTGGCACTACACCTAATGCTACACCCTAGTGTCAGTGTAATCTTGAGTCTAGAAATATATTTAAGCACATGCCCCGATTACTGGGATCCTTTGATCTTGCTGTTTATTGTCTTGCTCTGCCATGTCCTATTGAGACGATTTACTCTGAATGGTTGTAGATTACACTTGCGTAACTGACCACTGCAGAGGTCGTGGTCACCTTCAGAGGCCCTTTCTGTATGCTCTTATTGTTAAGTAAACTTCATCAATTTTCAGATTCTCAGATCAGTTCTTCCTCCATCTAGTCGGAATTGCTATAAGCGTTTTGCTAAAAAATAGGTAGGAGCACCACTTCAACCTCCTTCCTTAATCTAAAGGGGGTAGAATAAAATCTTATCTCTTTATCCACATTTTGCTTTGTATTTCAAAATTTTTTTGCCTCTGCAACTAGAAAATAGACAGTAGCTATTACCATTATCAAAGTTGTCTTTTAAATGTATTTAAAAGCTCATGTTACATATTTTAAAGATTATAGGTAGAGGTATTATCAGTTATTTTAAGTACTTGTTTCGTTAGTAATTTAGGCCCATGTGCGTTAGAAATTGCATTAGTTGGGATCAGATTTGGCTGTTAAGTGACAGAAAATCCAAAATCATATTCGCTTAAAGTGGAAGTTCATTTCTCTCATGTACAAGTTTGAGTAGGTGGACCAGGACTGGTATGACCCCTTGAAGTCTAGGTCTCTTCTGTCTTGTTCCTTTAATATGCAGCCTTCCATTTCCTAGTTACCTCCATATTTCAGGTTCAGTCATCACACCTCTACATTTCAGCCAGCAGAGAGAAAAAAAGAGGAGGGGAAGGGCATATCTTTGATTAGGGACATTTCCTGGACGTTGTTCAGGTGACCTACTGGCTGGAGTGTGCCCACACTTAGCTGTAAGGGAGACTGCGAAATGTAATCTTGATTCTGGGTGTCCTTGTAACCATGTACAGCTAAAACTGAGAGTTAGGAAGTAAAGGAGAATACGTATTGGTGGATGTTTCCCCACCTCTCTTTGTGCAGAAGTGATCTTTTGTTCTTTTTTCCTTACATTTGATACAGAATATTGCTATCATCTCAGAAGCTGCCAGCTCAGGTATTTCATTACAAGCAGATAGGAGAGCTAAAAATCAAAGGCGAAGAGTTCATATGACCCTGGAATTACCATGGAGTGCTGATAGAGCAATTCAGCAGTTTGGTAAGTTCCTACACTGAGTTTCACTTCATAGCCAGGAATTACTGGGGAAATATTTTAATGCTAGATATACTAAACTTGACACATATGTAGGTTTTGGAGATGTTTGTGTATTGCATATACCTTAAAATATAGAGGGCATCATGAATTTATTTCTTGGCTGTTTTAAAAGCTGTAAAAGACCTATGGTAGGGCTTTCTGGCATTATATTCAAGAATGGGGCTCCTCAGGAGTATCTTCATTGTAGATTTCCAAGGGTGTTATCCATGTCAGAGCAGCTGCCACTTGATGTCTTTTTCAACCCCCAGTAGCTTCATTGAGGGCACATTGCTCCTCCCTTCCCTTCCATCTTCATGTCCCTGTGACCTGGTGATTTAAAACAACAACAACAACAATTTTGGGAGAATCCAGAGCAGCTGTGCGTCAGCAACATTGTGGTCAACTAAACTGGGGTAGCACCAGTAATGTGTTTATCATTTAATAATTTTATGGAGTTTCTGCTCCCCCATAAGTGGGAGTAAGGTTCTGAATACAGATGTTGTTCAAGTTGGCGTTTTTGATTTTGTGCCTTTTGGGGAGTTAGGGTAATTGTTACATTCTTTAATTTTTCTTCTGATTTAAAGATTTCTGGATACCAGCTTACTGTTAAGTGCTGGGAATAGGTCTCAGAATATTAGTATCTAGAGAGCACAATCAGCGAATTTTTTTTTTTTTTTTTTTTTTTGTCATTACAGGACGAACTCATAGATCAAACCAAGTTACTGCTCCGGAATACGTCTTTCTGATTTCTGAATTGGCAGGAGAACAAAGATTTGCATCTATTGTTGCTAAAAGACTTGAGAGTTTGGTAAGTTTTTGAGTTATATAGATGTGTGTAAAAGATGATATATGTTAACCTGTCTTCTGTGCCTTGATTGGAGATTTTATGTTTGGATAGGGTGCGCTTACACATGGAGACAGAAGAGCAACAGAATCCAGAGATCTGAGTAGGTTCAACTTTGATAATAAGGTACATTTCAGCTTTCACTATCTGTGAAAAATGATTGCAGTGTATGGTGTCTGTAAGGAACAGAAAGGGAAAGTGGTTGCTGTTTAAAACTTAAAGCTGTCTCCTCTTATGGTTTTGCTATAAAGTCATGGCTAGTCCTATAAGACACGTGGCAGTTAGATCTTTGGTGATCAACTGTGCAATATAATCATCTTCTCATTCCTATTGGAAAATAAGATTATAATAAATACTTGTGGATGAATGAAGTGTGAGTTCCCAGAAGTAAAGAAAGTTGTTTATTTATGGAATGCCTGCTGTGTACAAAGGTGTGAATGAGGCACTAGGCAGTGTAAAATATATATAAAAATAATTGAGTCCTGCTATTTTTGACTCTTTGGTACAATAATAGTTTTTATAGCATTCACTTGGTCATGTGGTTGAAGAGTATCCAAATACTGAAACTTGTTAAATTTATTTGGTTTTTATTGCAGTATGGAAGAAATGCTTTAGAAATTGTCATGAAATCCATTGTAAACCTAGATTCTCCTATGGTATCACCACCTCCAGACTATCCTGGAGAATTCTTTAAAGGTAACTTTTAAAAATAATCATAACAAAGGAAAATGAGTACTGACAAGAAGGTACAAAACTCATTCTAACATGTGCTGTTGTTTTTAGTTTTCTTTGGACATAAAATGTATAAAATTTAGAAATTGATAGTTAACAGACACCTAAATTGATGTCTTATAATAAGCAGTAGATTTATTAAATTTTCATTCAGGTGACGTGTTTTTACTCTTGATAGAGTTCGTTGCATGTTGTTTAATACTAGATTACTAGAGGAAAAATGGTTTTGTTAGATTAATTTGAACATGACTATGCCAAATAGCTTTTAAAATTTAAAGTACCTAGGTAAATAATCTGTGGGGGCTAGTGGAGGTACAGATAAAACTGGCCGTGTATTAACTGTTGTTAAAACTGGGTGCTGGGTACCTGTGGTCCGTAGAATATTCTCTTTACATTTGTGTGTATTTAGAAATTTTTATATTTAAAAAAAAGTCCTAAGTAGTGCTATAGAAATTCTTAGATGTATCTTGCAAATCTGAAGAATAGATTTTACCCCATTAATATTAGTAGTCTGGGTGATTTCAGTAGTTCATCAAACTGAAAATATTTTGGAAAATAAACAGATGTAAGGTATTTGAAACATTATCCTTATAGAGTTAGCATTTTTTACTAGGAAGTCCTTTCCAATTGAACCCATGTTTAGTGTTGGTAACAGTCCATATTGACATAGCTGGCAGGGGTGCTTATAATCACTGATGGCATTTAACAAAACAAAAAACCAATAAAGTCTTGGCCCTGTTTTTCTCCCTTTCCCTTTCATTCCCTCTTATTTTCTTTTTGTTTGGTCATTGGAGGGATTGTCAAAAACAACTCCCCAATTTATTTCTAATTCTAAAAAATTACATGTTTTTTATTCATTATAAGTGATGAAAACAATCTAAAAGTGAATAATGAGGAGCCCATACCCTCTCCTTAACTACCTGCTACCTACCAGTCTCACCTGCTGAGGTTAACAAATGTTGACAGTCTGAACAGGGGCAGCCTTAACACACCTTTATCCATTTGTCTAAACACAGAGCTTTTTAAAAAAAAAAACATGTTAATATTACTTGCAACGTACTTTTCTCACTTGGTACATCACAGGCATCCCTTACAAATCAATAGCTATAGTACTAACACATATTTTAACAGTTGTGTAATATTCTACATCTAGCTTATGTAACAGTTTTTCCCTTGTTGATGTTCAAGTGGCTTTCATTTTTTTGCATCACAAACAGTGCTGGAATTATAGCAGCTATCCTTCTATTCAGGAATTTCCTCCCATAGGATGGATTCCCAAAATGAGGATTTTTTGCATTGGAGCTCTTTGGCTACAGAGTTGTCATCTTCTGCAGAATCTACACATTTTGAGCATGTAGCAGTCTAGCTGATTAAATAAATGCGTAAATAGGATATAATTATGCTTCCTGTTGATCCTTTTCTCTTTCTTAAACCCTTTTTACTGTAAGTCTGGGTTAGATCCTGGACACAAATACTTTTTAAAAGTTTTATAAACTGTCCTCTTAGTAACGTAATTCAGAACATGTTGACAGTTATACACGTTGCTTATCTTCTGCATCGCCTTGTCAGTACTGATAGGTAACGTTTGGAAAGGAAGCATGATTATTTCCTTATATAAATTATTTAATCAGTATCCTGCTGTATGTTCGAAGTTGTTTAGATTCTGTGGGTGACAGCTTTGTAGCCAAGGATCTCCACTGCCAAGGGTTGTTGTTGAAAAGGTACGACATTTTAGTGAAATAATAAAATATAATGTGAGGTTTGAGTATTCTAGGATTTTAAAGATCTTTAGGGGCTGTGGGTTCCATTTAATTCAGCTAATAGGAACTATGGAAGATACATAGACTGTGTCTTATATGCTAGAACTTGATCTAATTTGATTAGTCAGTTAACAGCTCATTGAGTTATTTGGGCTATAAGGTTTATTTTTTGTTTGTTTTAATTTATTTTTATTTTTGGCTGTATTGGGTCTTCGTTGCTGTTTGCAGGCTTTCTCTAGTTGTGGCGAGTGGGTTTCTCACTGCAGTGGTGCAGTGGCTTCTCTTGTTGTGGAGCATGGGCTCTAGGCGTGCGGGCTCCAGTAGTTGTGGTTCGCGGGCTCTAGAGCACAGGCTCAGTAGTTGTGGCGCACGAGCCTAGTTGTTCCACGGCATGTGGGATCTTCCCGGACCAGGGCTCTAACCCGTGTCCCCTGCATTGGCAGGCGGATTCTTAACCACTGCGCCACCAGGGAAGCCCTGGGCTATAAGGTTTTTTATAAATTTGTTTTATTACAGATGTTCGACAAGGACTGATAGGAGTTGGCCTGATAAATGTAGAAGATCGTTCAGGAATTCTTACTCTAGATAAAGGTAATGGTATGACTTTTGTATGTATGTTCATAACTGTTGCTGTATCATTATAGCCCATTTTGTTGTTTATACTTTGGTCAAGTTGAAGGGGAAGCTTCAAGTCTCTAGGTCTCAATCCCTCATTACTGAGTGCTCACAGAGCATTCTGGGTGGTTTTTGCTATGAATAACTATGGTTATTCAAGAAATTAAATCTCTATTCTCTCTACATAGCAGCAGTTCTCAAACCAGGTTGCGTATATGATCAGCTGTTGAGTTTTTAAAAAAGTACTGAAGCCAGGGCAGGAGCTCAGACGTCGGTAATTTTCCAGAAGCTCCTGGGCATTCTTACTTGTGCAGCCAAAGTTGAGCTTCACTGACTTAACAGCACTTAAACTTTATGGGTTAAGACTTAATGTTGGAAAACTAACATTCTGTTGTGCTAAATTATATTCATACCTTCAGTAAGCGAAGCTGAAGATGCAAAAATTCAATTTGGCAAACATCTTTTGAGCATGTAGTATAGTCGTGCTAATTGCTAGAGGTAGAAGCGGTCGAAGTATAGCCCTGTTCTGGGAACGGTACAGGAGTTGTGAGGGAAGTCTTAGAGAAGAAAGTGAGACTCTTACTAGGCTGAGATGAATAAATTTTTTAAATTGCCATTTGAATGCATTAAATCTTTCATACACTCTTGTCATTGCAGATTATAACAACATAGGAAAATTCTTAAATAGAATTTTGGGCATGGAGGTGCATCAGCAGAATGCGTTATTTCAGTATTTTGCAGACACACTTACTGCAGTTGTTCAAAATGCCAAAAAAAATGGAAGATATGATATGGGAATCTTAGGTAAGTTGGGAAATTTTTAAAACATGTATTCTTTTTTTCTTTCTTTTTAATTAATTAATTAATTTTATTTTTGGCTGCATTGGGTTTTCTTTGCTGCACATGGGGTTTCTGTAGTTGCAGTAAGCGGGAGATACTCTTCGTTGTGGTGCCTGGGCTTCTTGTTGCCGTGGCTTCTCTTGTTGCAGAGCATGAGCTCTAGGTGCACGGGCTTCAGTAGTTGTGGCACGCGAGCTCTAGAGCACAGGCTCAGTAGTTGTGGCGCATGGGCCTAGTTGCTCTGCGGCATGTGGGATCTTCCCCGACCAGGGCTCGAACCCGTGTCCCCTGCATTGGCAGGTGGATTCTTAACCACTGCGCCACCAGGGAAGCCTGTCATATGTATTATTGATGAAAAATTTTTTTTATACTTATATGTTGCTTTTTCTTGTTCAAGATCTTGGTTCTGGAGATGAAAAAGTGAGGAAAAGTGATGTTAAGAAGTTTCTGACTCCAGGATATTCAACCTCTGGCCATGTAGAATTATACACGGTAAGTTTAGAAAACGTGCACATTCAAGTATAATATCATTTTCTGGTAAGCATTCTCCGAAGTGAGTTTAATTTAAATTTTATTATTATTTTTTTTTACAGATAAGTGTAGAGAGGGGAATGTCCTGGGAGGAAGCTACCAAGATTTGGGCTGAGTTGACAGGACCAGATGATGGCTTTTATTTGTCATTGCAAGTAAGGCTTGTTTCCCTTAAATGTTAGTTGTTAAGATGTGTAATGTGTTTTCATTGCCAGCATTGTAATTACCTGTTCGCTTTGTGCTGATTTTCCAATTGTATTTAGCTTTCTGTGTTTTGATAATTTATCACTGTAATTGTGATATATTTTTATTTAATACGTTTTGAGGAGTATTATTAAATGCTAGTTTTAAATTATTACTTATTGGGGAATTCCCTGGTGGTCCAGTGGTTACTATTCCACACTTCCACTGCAGGGGGCACAGGTTTGATCCCTGGTCAGGGAATTAAGATCCTGCATACTGCGTGGTGTGGGCAAAAAAAAAAATGTTTACATATTATTAGTAAATTGAACCCTTTTTTTCCATAATATAGTGAGTGACCTTCTTTAGTCATAATAATGCTTTATGTCTTCAAGATTCAGTTTTCAGTTATTGGTGTAACTACATTCATTGGTTTAGTATTTGCCTGTGGACAGAGCTAAGGAGAGAGGATGTGTGAGTGTGTATGTGTGTGTGTGCACGTGTGTGTACGTGTTTACATTTAGACATATACATATACACACACAAATGAATGCATATTTATTTGTCCTGATCAAAACTATGGAATTTTGGGGCTTCCCTGGTGGCGCAGTGGTTGAGAGTCCGCCTGCTGATGCAGGGGACACGGGTTCGTGCCCCGGTCCGGGAAGATCCCATATGCCGCGGAGCGGCTGGGCCCGTGAGCCATGGCCGCTGAGCCTGTGCTTCTGGAGCCTGTGCTCCGCAACGGGAGAGGCCACAACAGTGAGAGGCCCACGTACCACAAAAAACAAACAAACAAAAAATGTGGAATTTTAATCTTATCTCTTCTCTGATTTTTTTTTTTAATTTATTTTATTTTTGGCTGTGTTAGGTCTTCATTGCTGTGCGCGGGCTTTCTTTAGTTGCAGCGACTGGGGCCTACTCTGTGGTGCGCGGGCTTCTCGTTGTGGTGGCTTCTCTTGTTGAGAGGCATGAGCTCTAGGTGCGTGGGCTTCAGTAGTTGTGGCACGTGGTCTCAGTAGTTGTGGCACACGGGCTCTAGAGCACAGGCTCAGTAGTTGTGGCAGACGGGCTTAATTGCTCCGCCGCATGTGGGATCTTTCCAGACCAGGGCTGAACCTGCGTCCTCTGCATTGGCAGATGGATTCTTAACCACTGCGCCACCAGGGAAGACCTTTCTCTGAAATTTTGGTCTTCTTTCTTCCACACTAATAATCCCTGTTCTTCAGGGCACACAGGATGATAGAATATCATGGATACTATGCCCCAGTATTTTGAAAATATTTTTGTTGTAATAACTTTCTTTGCATAAGCTTACTTTATGCTATTTAAAAAATAGTTATACTGTTTCTGCACGTCAACATATGGCAATTATATAGTATACTCTTCTTCTTTTTTTTTTCTGCGGTACGCGGGCCTCTCACTGTTGTGGCCTCTCCCGTTGTGGAGCACAGGCTCCGGACGCGCAGGCTCAGGGGCCATGGCTCACGGGCCTAGCCGCTCTGCGGCATGTGGGAGCTTCCCGGACCGGGACACGAACCCGTGTCCCCTGCATCGGCAGGCGGACTCTCAACCACTGCACCACCAGGGAAGCCCTATACTCTTCTTTTAACCCTTAATTAATCTTAGTTCTACAGGTAATTAATTTATAATTAAAGCTCACCACTCACTCACTAGTCCTTAGGTTAATATCTCTCTAGTTATTTTGTCTGAACCCATTATGTAGTAGATTCAGGAAGGGCTTATGGAAACATTACTCCCTGAATTCTTACGTGCTGGTAAGTTTGTGCCTTTGTACTTGAAAGACAAATTTTACCAGACATGAAATCTTTTTTTTTTGCGGTACGCGGGCCTCTCACTGTTGTGGCCTCTCCTGTTGCGGAGCACAGGCTCCAGACGCGCAGGCTCAGCGGCCATGGCTCACGGGCACAGCCGCCCCGCGGCATGCGGGATCCTCCTGGACCGGGGCACGAACCCACGTCCCCTGCATCGGCAGGCAGACTCCCAACCACTGCGCCACCAGGGAAGCCCAGACATGAAATCTTTAGTTCACGTTTTCTTTTCTTGGATATCTTAAAGATGCTGCTACTTATTCTTTTGAGATAGAGTTGCTGTCAAAAAAAATTTTTTTTTAATTATTTTTATTTTGGGCTGCATTGGGGCTTCATTGCTGGGCGTGGGCTTTCTTTAGTTGAGGCGAGCAGGGGCTACTCTTTGTTGCGGTGCGCGGGCTTCTCATTGCGGTGGCTTCTCTTGTTGCAGAGCACGGGCGCTAGGCGCGTGGGCTTCAGTAGTTGCAGCATGTAGGCTTCAGTAGTTGTGGCTCACGGGCTCTAGAGTGCAGTCTCAGTAGTTGTGGCGCACGGGCTTAGTTGCTCTGCAGCATGTGGGATCTTCCCAGACCAGGGCTTGAACCTGTGTCCCTGCATTGGCAGGCAGATTCTTAACCACTGCGCCACCAGGGAAGTTCTCTACGTTTTGTTAACTTTTTAAAATTATGGTAAAATATATAACAAAGTTTGCCATTTTATCCATTTTAAAGTGTATGATTTAGTGTCATTAATTATATTCACAATGTTGTGCCAACATCACCATTAAACAGTAGCTTTCCCCTGGCCTGATAACCTTTGATCTATTTTTTGTCTATGAGTTTGCGTATCTTGGTACCTCATATAAGTGGAATCGTGCAGTATGTGACCGTTGTGTCTGGCTTCTTTCACTCGGCATAATGTTTTCAAGGTTCGTCCATGTTGTAGAATGTGTCATAACTTCCTTTCTTTTTGTGACTAATATTGCTTTGTATGTGTGTAGCACATTTTACTTTTTATTTGCAAATATTGGGTTGGCCAAAAAGTTCGTTGGGGTTTTTCAGTAAGATGGTACCAAAAACCCGAACGAACTTTTTGGCCAAGCCCTTTATGGAGTGACCAACTGTAAATGAAGACCTGGTTCAAGAACTGCGTAAAGGAGACCAAATATGATGATGCCACAGGCAGAGTGAAACCATAAATAAGCTCTCTAGAGCAGGAATCCCTAAATTTTTTATGTCAGGGGTCAGGTAGTATAAATAGGTTTTGCAGAGAATATGTGGTCTCTGCTGACTATTCTTTGTGGATTTTTTTTTCTTAAATTCTTTAATTGAATTATGTACCCATGAATGCATTATTACACTTGTGAAAAAATTTAAATACAGATAGCACTAAATTTTTTGACCATCATTCCCAGCCACGGTCCCTTCCCACCTTCCCAGAGGTAGCGACCGTTACCAGTTTTGTGTCTATTCTCCCAGACCATTTTCTGTGCATTTAATGCATATGTATTATAGCCATAGGAAACAATTTACTGTTTTAGATGGTTGATTTGTTGTTGGTTATTTTTTTTACACCAATTCTATGATACAGTATCGATCATTCTTTAAATTGCCTTTCTCACTAAACAATCAGTCTTGGAGTGCTTTCTGTATTGATACTTATAGGACTACTTCATTCATTGTGGCTGTTGCATGGTATTCTGTGTTATGAATATACCATGGTTTATTTAGCCTGTGTCGTATTAATTGACTTTTAGGTTGTTTCCATTTTTTCTCTTACAAAGGACATGCTTCTCTATGTACCTGTGTGAGTGTATCTCTAGAGTAGATTCAGAGAAATGGCATCACTGGATCTTAAGATCACTTACTTCTTTCTATGTGTGAATGAGAGGATAAACTCTTTTGAAGATCCTGGAGGAGAAAAAGTTTAGTTCTTAAAAGTCTGAAAAATGATTTTCCCCCCAGCTTTGTTCTTGGCTTCTAGTATTATCTTGAGGTTTCTAGCTAGGGTGGGATGGGTAAAACTGAACAAGTAAAAGGACATATCAGGATTGAGGGGAAAGATAACAAGCAGATTTGGCTGAGTTTAAGTTGCTGCCTTCTCCTTTTTTTTTTTTTAAACATCTTTATTGGAGTATACAATGCTTTACGACATTGCTTTACAATGTTGTGTTAGTTTCTGCTGTATAACAAGATGAATCAGCTATATGTATATCCCCACATCCCCTCCCTCTTGTGCCTCCCTCCCACCCTCCCTAACCTGATAGGAATAGGTTGTAGCACTGATGGAGTAGATGAATTCAGAGGACTGTGGGTGATCAAAAGGCATTATCTTGAAGGTTATATATTTCATTGTAACTTGAAGGAGAGTAACATACAGTAGAGGTAAAATTATTTCCTGTGAAGACCCTTCCTGCCCACTACCTAGATTCTTACCTCTGACCCTGTTGAGGCTGCGAGTCCAGTTTCCTGGACTAGAGGAAGCAAAATTGTCTCCACTGGACATCGTGCTTTAAATCTTATTACTCAACACAATTTTCTAAAGATTGTCTTGCCTCAGAGATAAGGTCCATTAGCCTTCACTTTGGTGAGACCTTGTTCAAGTCGGTTACACAGCAGGTGTTATTCCTTTCACACAGTTTTGTATTTACAAACTCATTTGGCTTTGATCGTGATGTGATGGTGCAAAAAGCAAGCATGTCTTAAAGTGTGCAGTATTGAATATTTATATTTTCTCACCTATTTATTTATTTATTTTTAATAGATAAGAAACAACAAGAAAACTGCCATCTTAGTTAAAGAAGTGAATCCTAAAAAGAAGCTTTTCTTAGTTTATAGACCAAATACTGGGAAACAGCTCAAATTAGAAATTTATGCTGATCTAAAAAAGAAATATAAGAAGGTATTTTTCCATTTGTACATGATGTTATGTATAAATACTTGTTTTATAATAATATATTGCAACTATGTTTATATGTAAATTGTCAATTTTTCCTATTTGATTACTGGAAAATTGTTTCAGAAAAAGTTTTATCAACTCTTGTTAAATTAATATCCCAGTCTTAATGTTATCAACTGTTAGGAAACTTAAAGGTGATTATTTGAAACAGCTTATGTTATCAGAAAAGGAAGTTTCTATAGTGCTAACTACAAAAATTAGAATTTTTTAAATAAAGGGAAGATGTACAAGACTGAAATTCCTTCCCACCAACTCTTGGTTTTACTGTGAACTGCTGTGTTTATATTTTGCAATAATTTCTGGAAAAACAGTGATATCTCTTTTTCCTAACTTTACTATGTTATTTTGTTGTTAGTATTACCTTATATTACTATTATTCCTAGCCATTTTCACTTGCAAACAATTATAATTAAGTTAACTATTTGAAATATTCATTACATGGGAAAAACCTCATGGCAGAGCTTTATGGGTAAAATTCAAATGCAAGCAGTAGTGAAGACCATGTTTTCTGTATAAAGATGGTTTTAAGTTGGCTTTAGAGACCAAATTAGGCAACCAGTTTGTTTAAAACAATACCTTTTCAATGGAATTTTTGTCTTATTTTCACAGGTAGTCTCAGACGATGCCCTGGTCCACTGGTTAGATCAGTATAATTCATCTGCAGATACTTGTACTCATGCTTATTGGTTAGTTTTCATTTTTCTCACCATATATTCCAAAGTATGATCAAGATTTAAACACCCCTTCATTCTTTAGCTATCTGTCCCTATAAGTACACAAGCAGATTATCAATTGCTCGGTGTTGTTTCTTTAAGCAGAGGTACTTGTTGGAAGCCTCTGGACCATGCACTGTTTTAGGTCTCCCCACTGATGCTTTGTTACTTCCAACCAAATGTTGTCTGCCAGCATGGACTTAACTATCATTCTTAGGGTTGAGACTTTTTCCTTCTCCTCTCCTTCCTTCCCTTCCTTTATTTTTTCCTTCCTCCAAAGTTTTATTGGTGTCCCAAATCAGTTTTATTTTTAAGGCTAGGGAACTTCTAGGAAACCACAGAGGTACCTCAAATAGTTAACAGCACTAGAAACTTTGTTGTTGAGCCCTGGAGCTGATCCTGCGTACTACTAGGCTAGCCAGAGGTGTTCTCAAGTCATTATGTTCATTTCAGGGCATTGAAAATGGAGTATCTGGCCCACTTTTTGAAAAGGGATACAGGATATAGATGAATTTTAGCTAGGTTTTTATTTAGACACATGTAGGTAGATAAATTTGCTTTTGTTTATTTGCTGAGGGCTTTTCCACTTACCTGATTTAGAACTGTATATTGGTAGTTTAATACTATGGAAATAACTGGCAGGATTATTTTATAAACTGACATTAATACAGTAAACTAATGGATATTAAAATGACAAATGCTTAAATGGATATCAAGACCAATAAATCAGCCCTTTTATAAGGGAGTCAGGCCCAAGAAATAACTAATTTTAAAATCAGTAGTGATACCTTAAGTTGGACAGGATAATCCAATGTCAGAAGGACTGCAGTCTACAAACTTTATCAGTAAAGGTAAATGACGGTAGGCCGTTTTCCATTTGAAATTAGGGTAGACCTTGTGGGCCTTGTGTGTGTGTGTGTGCGCGTGTGCGTGTGCGCATGTGTGCACGCACATATACATTTTTTTCCTTATTATCTATCCTAGGCGTGGCAATTGCAAAAAAGCAAGTTTGGGATTAGTTTGTGAAATAGGTCTTCGTTGCCGCACATACTATGTATTATGTGGCTCAGTACTGAGTGTCTGGACAAAAGTCGAGGGTGTTCTCGCATCTGTCAGTGGCACAAACGTGAAAATGCAGATAGTTCGGCTAAGAACAGAGGATGGACAGCGGATTGTAGGTGAGTTTTAATTTTTTTTTGGTTTGAGCCTTGAGAAGAAAAATCAGGTCCTGTGTTTTTCTTATTTTGCTTCTAACGTCTTAGAATCTTAGCATCTGTCTATTCCAGTGGTGGGGTAGAGCTTGCTTTATATTATGTTCTTAAAAGGATAAACAGTAGTTAAGCTTTTGAATGGGTGTAGTTGGCTCTGGCTGAAATCCTGATGTGGTTGTGATTTTATGCTGCCCTCGGTGCTCTTGCTCCCCTCCCTCACTGTCGACATCTGTGCAGGCTCCCTGGTATGAAGACTAAGGATTCTCTGAAGTCTTTATGTTCATTGTGCCACATTGAGACTATGGAAGTCAAAGCCACTGTGCACAGGGGATGGACTGGAGTCCTGCAGGGAGCAAGGGAGACCAGGCTAGCCGCTCCCACTGTTCCCTCAATGACAGGCCTCACGGAAATCCACCCAGTTATTGCACTTTCCCTGTCGCATTGTCTTTGTTTCTTTTGCAACAACCTTTCTCTGTATCCTGGGTTGCACATTGGTAGCCTGTGGGCTAGTCAGTCCATGGACATTTTTTTGATCCTCAAGTATTTTTGGTTGCAAGATTTCAATTGAGTTAGTTGCCAACTTTTAAAAATCAAAAGATTGTGGGCTTCCCTGGTGGCGCAGTGGTTAAGAATCTGCCTGTCAATGCAGGGGACACGGGTTCGAGCCCTGGTCCGAAAAGATCCCACATGCCGCGGAGCAACCAAGCCCATGCACCACAACTACTGAGCCTGCGCTCTAGAGCCCACAAGCCACAACTGCTGAGCCCGCGTGCTGCAACTACTGAAGCCCATGTGCCTAGAGCCCACGCTCCGCAACAAGAGAAGCCACTGTAGTGAGAAGCCCACGCACCACAATGAAGAGTAGCCCCCGCTCGCCGCCACTAGAGAAACCTTGTGTGCAACAACAAAGACCCAACGCAGCCAAAAATAAATAAATAAAATAAATAAATTTATTTAAAAAAAATCAGAAGACTGGATTTCTATCTTCTTCAAAACAACAACAGCAGCAGCAACAACAGAGAAGCTTGGAACATTGAGCCCCTGTTCCCACATGGGAGGAGTTAAAGTTCCCTTACAGAGGATATATATACTCTCCAGTTTGCTGACTTCCACACTGTGCCACTTAGAAGTTACTGCTTCAGTACGCATTTGAATTTGCAGCCACTATTTTGTAGTCTCTTTGGTACATTACTATATGCCAAAGAAGGTGGTGCTTGCATACATTTGTGGAGCTTCAAAGATAGTAGATAGGAAGGTACTGTACTTGGCCTTCTGTTGCTTCAGCAAGAAGATGGTGTTGCACTAGACACATGCATGTGCTCAGGTATTTGTGGGTGATGCTGCTGAGGAATCGGGCTACTTCTGAAGGGGCCAGTTCAGTTATTAGGTGTTCATTTAGTTTTTTTGTGGAGTCTTATTCATTAAACTTAATATTATACTTCATTTGGAATTTGCTAGGAAGCTATAAAACAGTGTGGTTTCTCCTGGAAGCAACCTTTATAAATTCTTGTTTTCTAATTGCAGGTTTGATCATTCCTGCAAATTGTGTGTCTCCTCTTATAAATCTCCTGTCAACTTCAGACCAGTCTCAACAGCTTGCGGTCCAGCAGAAACAGCTCTGGCAGCAGCGTCACCCCCAGAGCATCGCCAATTTGAGCAACGCATAAGAACAGACAGGTTTCAACATGGATGTATATGAAATGCTGTTGAAGCATATCATTTGCATAAAAATCAGGGACAGTTTCCAAAGAATTATAATTTTTTTTCAGTTGTGCTCTCTCTCTAGTTAATTTTTTTGGGAATAAGGACAAACCTGGAATAGATAGCAAAACTGAAAATCAGCAGTGCCGATGGTGGTACATATGTCTTTCCTCGTGCTTTTCCCATGGTACTTACCGTATGCTTTTACTTTGGGTGAGCAGAGGGGTATGTGCGCGTGTGTGTCAGTCTGTTTGTTTGTGAGTTTGTTAAAAGCTACGAACCATAATTGGTTTAAAAATGCTTGGAACTTCCCAAACTGGCTTTACTTTTATGTTATACAGTGCTCAGGGTTAACGCAGTACATCCATGCCATTGCTGTGGGACTTATCCCCGGATGCATGTGTTTTGAGTCTATAAATAGAGAAAATATATATTGGTTTCTTTTTCCAACTTACTAAAACAATAGGTTTATTAAAGCATGAAATGAAAGGTGACATATCATGCATTCAGGTTCTTTTTCTAGTTTTTGTTCTGACAGTGCATGTCTTTGAAAGCATGCGTAAACAAGATTAACACAGAAGTCAAGTAACGGAGAGAAACATTTGTAGATGTACAGCATTGGTTATTGCATTTTTATAGTGTTTATACCTGGGTATTGCTTCAAACCCTGCGAAATCACCTTCTCCCATTCTCCCTGCCCCAGGTTTCTTGTCAAGGTAATGAGTACATACATTTTTTGGTGATAAAACTCTTAAAAGTTAATTTTAATGTATTAATAGTATTCCTAATGTGTGCTGCAAAAATGGCTACAAGCCTGCTTTTCTTAAAATTACATTTTTCTTAACTTAAAGATAGTTTTAGAAAGAAGTACAAATTGGCTTCCGTCTTGCAAACAATCTTCCTTTTTTTTTACTTCGTTATCTTAATTTGCTTTGTCACTCTTAAAAATGGAAACCGTACTTGAGTTGTAAACTAGACAATGAGGAAACACTTGAGGCTTCTGCTGTATGTTTATTTCTTGTTGTTATTGTTGTTACCCAGTAACTTGAATATTGTTTAATGTGTTGTAAGACATTGTAGAGTTTATCTCAAGCTGTTAAAAATGGTAATGTACAAATGTGAATAGACACTTATCTATAATATGGGTAAGTTTTGTTTCGCCTATAATAGATGTTTATAAAAACAAGTGAGGGGACAATTGGTCTTTTTGTTTCCTTTTTTTTTCCTTTCCTTTTTTTTTTTGCTTGCACAGGTTGCACTATTGAAAAACTGAGATTGTATAAACCTGGTCAAAAGCTGCAAGATACCACAATCTTGTAGATGTCAAATAAAAAGTTATTATACTAAGCAGAAGTGGACTCTTGTTTAGGCCCTCACCACCTTCAAAAGTAGTCTGTGATGGGGATGCTGCAGAACTTGCGTGTTGCTCAACATTCCAGGTAGCCTTATATTTTGGTTTAAAACCTACCCCTCAAAATTGAAATGGTGTTGAGGAAGGGGTAAAATGATAGTACTTTTGAAAGTTTCTCAAGTTGAACTGTTCTCCTTTGTAACTTTCTAAACTTATTGCAGAATTAGGTGAGATATATGTTAAGTGATGGGAAAGCTAGGGCTATCATCCTCTTGTGTTTCTTCAAGCCTGAGTTTGGTTATGTCACGTTTACCATAAGTTTTCTTTCTTTGGAATTATTTATTCTAGACGCCTAAAGGAACAAATTGAGAATAATTTCTGTTTTTTGGCATATTTTGCCCAGTGGATGCAACTTTTATCCTCAGTCTAGTCCTTATATCTCAGGCAGTGATCCATATGAATATCAACCAATGTCCCTTGTTAGGGCCACTAGACCCAGCTGGCAGTCAAGAGCAGAATTGTCCACCTGCACCAAAACTTCCCAGTTAGTTCTTCTGTTTTTAAATCAGGAGCCCAGTCAGCTTCCATCAACATCCCAAGGTGAAATAGAGCTGTGGAGGGGGAAGCATAACAAGCCTGTTACCTCCAGTGAGACAAAATGGCAGGGTTGGGGAAAAGAGACTCCCTCTTGGAGGCTTGGCCCAACTTCCCTTTTTTGTGTGTGGGAGTATCTTTTTTAGCAGGTTATGGTTTTTTCCAAGCAGCTTCAGTGTGAGGATTCTTTAGCATGCAGTTAGTTGACCCTCACAATTTATGATGTAATGTTTGCTCTTGGAATAGCTATCTTGTTACAAAGGGGGATATATGTATGTTCTGTTCTTTGTAGAACAGCTTCGTTTTGCTTTTTTAAAAAAAAGTCCAGAAATAAGGCCTCTGAAAACTCTCAAAGTAGACCTCAGAAAGGCAGCCGTGTAAATGGATGGGGAGCCGAGGTGCCACGTGCACATGCTTATCGTGGTGTGGTGTGCATGTGAGCGCCGGCAGTCTGCTTCCCATCCTCCTCTCTGGAGGTGAACACATGACCTTTAACACTGTGCCCTTACCCAAGTCAGCAAGTTTTAGGTTGGTCAACATGGGAAAACCCAGCATTCAAGGTCCTCCTCTGTCAAAAAATCAAGTCTCAACAACAGCTAACTTCTGTACAACAGATCCTTGTATTTCAGGATCTGAATGCCACGTCTGAACCCAGGGACCTTGTTGAACCCGATGTGAGTCCATTTGGCCTCTGTAATGCCTTTTCTCCCTTTTTAGCAATATGGCTCTGAGCACAAAGATTTTGATTACAAGTCACGTTAGTGTTTTCAGAGTTTACAGTGCCGATTGTACTGAAAACCACTTTCCGAGTCCAGAGCTGCTCAGATGGTATTGGCGGGGGGGTAGTGTTCCCCTAATTTAACACCCTCCCTACCACAAGCTGCAGTTTAGTGGGATAATCCAGATATTTATCAACGATATGAATTCCTAAAAGTATTAATAAGGTATTTTTAAACACACTTGATGAAAAGCAAATATCTTAAGCAATTTTCCCTTTTTGCTGCTAAATTGCCGATACACTCTTCAGTATCTTTTCTTTGCATCTGTATATAAGTTAGCAAGAACCTGCATCCAAAGCAATGTAGTGGTGTGTGTATGTATATATATATATTTATTCCAATCCAACTAGCACTTCAGAAACCTTTTTGAGTTGCAACAGTAAACCTTTTACTTGTATTCTGCTTCATCTGTAATGGTGAAAGTTCTAGATTACCAAGCTCCAGGGGTATATAATATTCTAGAAGCATAAGTTTCTGGCTGTAGCCACTGGGGCATTCATTTGCTAATCTCCATGTGATGCTATTAGAGCAACTTCTAACAGGCATGACGAGAAAGGGTACCAGACACTTACCGTTGTATAATGGGAGCCTTTCCTCAGTCCCCTCCACTTTCCAGTTTAGCAGGAGGGGAAAAAAAGCAATAGATTAGAAATGATTGATGCATTTCAGTTTATGAAAGTAGGAGCAGAGGAAAAGTGTTTTTCACTTGGGTCCTTTTCTTGATTAGATAGTAAGAGGAAGGTCCCTATCTAAATACTCTCATTTAAAAAATGTACCTGAAAAAATAAAATAAAAATGTACCTGAATGATATTTGATAGTTTCTAAGAATGGTGCTACATAAGAGTCGCTGTTAGACCAGTATGCAGTGAACAGATGTTCGGCTAGTGCAGGCATCCCAGGGACAGTGGGCATTTGTTGACTCTCCTTCCTCTATGTCTGGAGTCTCCTTGGCTAACACCACACCTCGCACGCTCACTGTGCACGCTTTGCTGCTGGAATATGCAGCAGGCAGTCCATGTCATGGCTACAGCTGCGAGCAAAAGCCATTTGTAACAAGTCCTCATTGGATGCCAGTTGTCTAGTACAAAGGCAGTGTCTTTTAAGGGCATATAAGTGAAGGAAACACATCTATAGATTACCTGCAACTCGAGCTAGCTAGTAATTTTTTTTCTGCATACTTGAGGTGAAATCCAAAACCCACCTTCTGATTTTATGCTGTACTTATATATATATATATGTACATAATGTGTATATATAGAAATGTTGAGTTCTTTTTGAATTCTGAATGTAAATATTTCTTGTAAATTGGGACGCCACCAGCTTGTTTTTCTCTTTTCCCTCCTCCCTTCAATCCTATTTATTCTTTTCTTGACTTCCCATAGGGGGCTTCTTACAATTTGTTTTTTTTTTTGGACGTAGAAACGTATGAAAAACTTCTTAGTTGAATTTGTTCATATATTTTAGAATTCGGTTTTGCATCTTTACCATAGAATTCCTATGTCTGTTTTGTGTTAATATTTTTCAACATGCCTGATTGTGTTTTGCATTTTTATTACAAATTTTTACTGTGTGCAATGCATTGTATTGGGGGGAATGTACTTGAGTGCAATTTCTGATACTGTCATTATATGACTAGTTATGCTCATTTATGTTGCTCTTTGGAAGCTATAGTGAGCCTCATGTTTTCACCTAAAAAATTTCTTCCCAAGACTTCCTTTAAGCTCCTCTAACTTCTTCAGTGCATTTGGGATCAAACTTGCTCTTCAGTAAACCTGACTTGTTCCTACCCTTGCAATTTTTCAGGCCTGCACCAAATCCTTCATCCTTGTGGCTTTCCAGCTGAGAGGAAAATCTTGCAGATCTGAACAGTGATTTATGACCTGCTACTGCTGCAGATTTTCTGTTTCTTTAAGAAGTCCAGCGTGTACTTTTAGCCTGCAAGTAACAATCAGAAGCTTACTTTCCAGTGAGCATGGGTAATCTGCTTCTGCTCCCACCAGTTAAGGATATTTATAGCAGGAGTGGAGACAGACCTGGTACATGCTGGTGTCCATGCTGACAGGTGACATTAGAGAATGTCCTTTAAGGGACAGTTTTCCTCCGGAATCGAGCAGCACAACTGCTGTGGAGGCTTCCATGAGCCTTCAGCTCAAGGGTTGATTCTGTGCTGAGGGTAAAACAGCCAGTTAACTGTGGAGGGACTGGCTGGTAGGATCTGCTGGGCTGTCCTGCCACCAGTGAGCTGGTGAATTGATCTTGACTAGATTGGCTGTAAAGCTAGGAGCTGAGCTGGATCAGGGCATTCTTAATGATTGGATTAGTGTTGCCAGTAGGGCAGACCCAGGGGTGGCTCACAAAAGTGGTGGTAATCATCACCAGGGAGGCCAACATTGCGTTTTTAATTACAGATTTCGCACTTTTAAGAAAACCTTCCTCCTTAACTTTCAGGAAAGATAGCCGTGAGCCTTTCTTGGGCCTTCATTTGTGTACATGTTTCTCTCGTTACTACTGAACTTCGTAGACTTCCTGAAATTTAAAAGTTGTCTGCATTTAGCTAAGTCTTAGGCACCTAATTTGTCATGAAACGGGGCCTTTCAGAGGAGAGCTCCAGTGGGAATCCCTGTCCCCACACGTCCTGCCCGGCTTTCCTCCTCTGGCGCCCGTGGAGCAGCAGCCGTCAGGACACCATGAGGCTAAGACTACACCCTTGTAGTGCAGAGTCGAGCAAGGGGTGCCACCTGGGAACGTCAGTTCTCTTTGATACTTGCAGGTCAGGCCTCCTTCGGGCTGAGGGTCAGTCCACCGGCCCCTTAGTGAGAACTCCCTGGCTTTTCCGTCCACCCTGTCCTGAGGGCCTTTCTTGCTGTGACAGTATTTGTGGCACTGAAGAGGATAAAGAAGCTTCAGCCTTCTTTCTGACTTCCACTTTACGGGGCAGAGAGCTTTTTTTCTACGTAGCACATTGCAGTCTCACCTCCATCAGAAAAAATCATCCTGTTCATGGTTTATACTGAATTTGCAAACTACTGATATTATTTTTCAATAACCACTTGTATCTACCATCAACCATGAGAGGTGGGAAGAGGTACGCTGTATCTCTGCAATAAAACTTTTGCCAGGTTCTACCTCTGCTGAGCAAAGGATACTTTTATACGTAGGCATAGATCTTCCTTCCTTTACTGATCTGACATGGTGCATCTTGAGACAACATATGATGGAATCCAAAGACAATTTGAAACAAAGGTGGATGTAAACTCTTCTGGTTGTTTCTGTTCTGTTCTCTTTTTTAAAATCTCTCTTTTTATATTGCTACTCTGTTTTGAATGTCCGTCAGTGTATGAAGGGTACGCACTGTTCTGATGATACTGCACTGCTTCAGCCTTCCGTGGTAATACAGTACCGAGTGTCCAGAAACGATTGTTCTGACCGTTTTGATTTGTAACTTTAAAAATTGGGTCTTATGCAATAAAAATGTATTGGCTGCATTTAGCGAGGTTTTATACCCTTGCAAGTAAAAACGATCAACCATGAAGCGTAATGAATTCTGTATTTAGGTTTTTTGTTGTGTCTTTTGATTTTTGTTTTTGTTTTTTTTTCCTTTTTTTGTAAGATTCTTAAATAAATTAAACTGGCTAATATGCTGCTTTTCTCTGTGTATTTTCTTTGTCTGGGTTCTGAGCACCCGTTTAAGCTGTGTCAGGGCAACCACGCTCACCTAGAGAGCTTCTTTCCGTTGGGGGCTCGGACTTCTTTTATGTTGGTTTTTTATTTTAAGTGAATTCTAGAAGACTTCTCACGATGTGGAGAAAATGCAACCCAGCATTTGTTAGAGTCAGAAATGTCCGTGCTGCTGCAGAGCTTCAGTGAGTCAGCACCGGGTGCCCAGGCCGGGGGGCTTGGGTCATGGGGTGTCCTCCCTGAAAGGTGCCAAGAGTGTTGGAGGACTTGGGGGTATGAGGCTTCCTATTTAAAATTCGTTCCTGATGGTGCACAGCCATCCAGTCTGTGAGTCGTAAGATTGGAGCTCTGCTTAAGAAAAAACAAAACGGAAACTACTGCAGACAACATAGCGTGTGCCAGTCACTGTGGGGTGCTTTCTGTAGTCCTTTCCGTAGTCCTCAGTCCTCCTCTAGTTTTCAGATGAAAAGCCTTTTAGTTTCTAATTTTCATGGAAATTCATGCCTGTATTTCTTCTATTTATTTTTGGCTGTGTTGTGTCTTCGTTGCTGTGCGCGGGCTTTCTCTAGTTGCGGCAAGCAGGGGCTACTCTTCATTGTGGTGCACGGGCTTCTGATTGTGGTGGCTTCTCTTTCTGTGGAGCACAGGCTCTAGGTGCGCGGGCTTCAGTAGTTGTGGCACGTGGGCTCTAGAACGCAGGCTCCGTAGTTGTGGTGCACAGACTTAGTTGCTCTGCGGCATGTGGGATCTTCCCGGACTGGGGTTCGAACACTGTCCCCTGCATTGGCAGGTGGATTCTTAACCACTGCGCCACCAGGGAAGCCCAAGTGCCTGTATTTCATGTTTCTTCACTAAGTGTTTAATAAGCAACTGCTGTGTGTCTATGTCGGGCCACATGCAGTCCTCAGTAGAGACTCCTCGTGGGTAGTTATTCTCATGTCAGAGATAGCAAACGAGCGAGCAAGTTAAGGTTCCGGTGGTCGCGGGAGCTAAGAAGGAGACATTAGGGATGCTGGGTGCCTGATGGGGGGCCCAGGAGGTGACCGACAGTCCACTGGCACCAGCCTGCCTTGAGGAGGCTGCCGTGGATGGAGAGAAGGGAGTGTGGTGAGCCCTGGGGCTCATCGATGGAGAAGTAATGACCTGACAAGAGATCCAGTCAGCTCCTTGCACTGGGCTTGGGAAGCTAGAGAAATTGGGAATGAACAGGAGAGAAGACACCACAGGACACCCAGAACAGTGAGTAGATCCCTTTGCCCTGAGTGTGTGTGTGTGTGTGTGTGTGTGTGTGTGTGTGTTTAAACCTCCCTCCCCTATGCCGTATGAGTGCTGGCGCCCTCACTTTACAGGTGAGATGGGCACAGAGGTCAGGGAAGCAGCAAGGGGCGGTCTGGACCAGGAGTCCATGCCGCTGTCCTCTAGACACGGACAGAGGCATTTGTAAATGGTTGGAGTCTGGCTTGTTTGCAAGTCTTTTCTTTGTGGGGTTTGAAATGCTTGAGAAAGTCGTGTTCAGTTTGTAGCTGGAAATGCTTAAAGGAATTTAATCAAATTTGTAAACGATGTTTACATTTAGGGAAATTTAGTCTGCCAAATACGTGAGATAATTGAGCATTAATTGAAGAACAAGTGAAAGGGGAGTGTTTTACATTTTAACTAAAATTTTCCTAAAATATTTCTAAGTCGTGCTTGAAGACTGAAAGGAAACTTCTTTTTGAATATATAACCTTAATAAATTGAGTATTAATTTGAATAAGAAACGAGAGGCCAGACTTCATGTAGAGCCTCCACTGTCCCCACTGAGTTTTTCTGTTGCGGTTCCAGTTTGCTTTGACCTTGTTCCCCTTCAGTGTTTTAATCTGTAACCCAGTCTGCTTTCAGCCTCACGTTGTGTCTCCCAGGGCCTCAGCACCGTTGACATTTGGGCTGGGCCATTCTTTGCAGAGAGCGGGGTGATGTGGGGACCGTCCTGTGCATTGTAGGGTGTAGAGCAGCATCCCTGCTTCCACCCACTAGGTGCCAGTAGTACACAGTGTACCCTGCACCCCCCGTTACGGAAATCCAAAACGTCTCCAGACATGGCCTGATGTCCTCCTGAGGATCAAAATCGCCTCTAAGCAAATTAATCATACAGAGGCAAAAGCTGGTGTCTGATCTGTGTGTGTGCGTGCACAAATTTGTGTGTGTTTTACAGAGGACAAGACCCATGAGCAAGGGGGCACCACCCTTGAGATAACAGAAAATACAAACTTTAACTGGCTGGGGGTTTGGAGTATGTATAATACAATTTCCATAAGTATGAATATTTATCAGCTAGTCATTTGAGAGCATGATGTAAAGAAGCCATCTGTGGAGGCCTTTATGGAGAGAAAAGAGGCTAAAAGAAATGTGCAAAATGTTTATTTTTAGAGCCCAACTCTCAGCAAGTTGGCTTCGTCCTCTGAAAGCTGCCCACTCTGGGCGTCAAGTGCATCGTTGGGTTAGGAGAGGCGAGTGCCACACTGCTGGTTCCAAGTCACCATCCACCTAAGAATTACCACCAGGTAGCATGCAAAGGTAGGATGGCTGGGTGGACACCACATTAGTCTGGGATACTTAATTTTTATGTTTTTGATTGGTAGTTTGCTTGAATAAGTAATACCAACACCTGACACAAGTCAACAGGCAGATGAGAACATACAGTGAACGTTCGCGCTCTGCTCCTCCCGCTTGGCCCCCGTTCTTCTTTCCAAGGCAGCCATTCTCGCCAGTTTCTTCAGTATCCTTTCTTGGGGAACTTTAGAGGGTAAATTTCTGAGTATCGCAATAAATGCTCGAGCTTCTGTTGTTTATCTTTGGTTGTAGGCAAGATTCATTTTCACAAAGATTGATGTGCAATTACTGGAGAAATCCAAATTAGAATAAATTATTAATTGTAGGAAATTGAGAAATTCATGAACCTTCAGTAGAAAGGTGTTTTGTGAAGATGTCCACTGTTTAGAGCCATAAGAGGTCTCTAGAATCCCCTTTTTCATCTTTAGGCCTAGATCAAGATAAAATACAGTGCTCTCAATTTCTGCAGTAATACTGGATTTTCTGTTTAGCTTTCTTTTCCCCCAGTTTGTTTTTACATGTGTGTTTCCTGTTCAGAGGTATTGACGTGAAAAGCTGTTTATCATGTCCTCAAATGTTTGCATGCCCCATTTCTTTCTTTATTTGGCTGCATCGGGTCTTGGTTGCAGCACGCGGGCTTCTCTCTAGATGTGGCCTGTGGGTTTTCTCTTCTCTAGTTGTGGCATGCAGGCTCCAGGGTGTGTGGGCTCTCTAGCTGTGGTGTGCAGGCTCCAGGGCATGTAGGCTCTGTACTTTGTGGCATGTGAGCTTGGTAGTTGTGGCGCACAGGCTTAGTTGCCCTGCGAAATGTGGGATCTTAGTTCCTGGACCAGGGATTGAACCCTCGTTCCCTGCCTTGAAAGGTGGATTCTTTACCACTGGACCATGGGAAGTCCTGCATGCCCCATTTTTGATTTTCTATCGTAGATCAGACTTAAGAAACAAACTTTTGGGCTTCCCTGGTTGCGCAGTGGTTAAGAATCTGCCTGCCATTGCAGGCGCCACAGGTTCGATCCTTGGTCTGGGAAGATCCCACGTGCTGTGGAGCAACTAAGCCTGTGCGCCACAACTACTGAGCCTGTGCTCTAGAGCCCGCGAGCCACAACTACTGAGCCCATGTGGCACAACTACTGAAGGCCACGTGCCTAGAGCCTGTGCACAGCAGCAAGAGAAGCCACCGCAATGAGAAGCCTGAGCACCTCAACGAAGAGTAGCCCCCGCTCGCCGCAACTAGAGAAAGCCCGCGTGCAGCAGCGAAGACCCAGCATAGCCAAAGATAAACAAATAAAATAAATAAATTTATTTAAAAAAAAACAACTTGATATAAAGTATGGTTTTACTGTCCTGAGGATATAAACCACACTGGAGTCACTAACTACTGATTTAATCATGACACTTCACCCACAGCTTGTCTGGTTGTCAAACTGTTCGGTCTGATTGCCTTACTTAACTAGTTTCTTCAGTCAGTGGTCTCCAAACTTTTTTGGTCACATGTTCTAATAAGTGTTTCTGAGTATACTTCCACTATTGTTTATTAAGTTATTTATAAGTCCTATGTGTACTTTTGTGCTAATATGTATGTGGTAAATCCCACATAAATAGGAATTCTAATATCCCCTCCTGTGAATCACCCTTCTTACCATGTGAGGCAGGTGCACCCCACTTTGGAGCTGATTGCCCCAGAATGGTGATGGAAACAGTGTCAAAATGATTTCAAGGCCTTCCCGGGCTGACGTTTTTCCTTAGAGAAGATGGCACGTGTGTTGTCTGTCTGCCTTCTTAGGATGTTGGCGTTTTGAGAATTCTTAGAGCTTCATCCCGTTCAACCTCCGTAGTCTTACAGATGAAACTAAGGCCCGGGTAGGTTAAACAAGTTATTTGAGGCCTAAAGAGAGGTTCATGGTGGATCCAGAACTAAAATTTATCTCCTGAGGTTCTTGCAGGCCAAGCTCTTTCACTAGGCTCCTCCTTCTCCTTCATCTGCTCTAATCCCTGGCAAGCCACTCTGTGACATGTCCATTAAACTAATAAGGGACCATTCTAGATCCTTCTAAAACTGCTCATTTAAAGGGACCTGTTTGGAGTTCAGGGTTTTTGAGCCCAAGCCACCCGTTCTCTTTGCCTGACACTGCAACAAATCTTTCTTTGCTGAAAAAAATAAAAATAAAGGGACCTATTTGAGGGAGTTTCACACAGATGTTTTTAGTGGAGCCACTAGGAATGGTTTTTTCCCCCCTTTTTAGGGGTTTTAACTCTCAGAGGAGAAAGGGGAAAAAATCCGGATCCTTTTTTTTTTTTTCCTGCGGTACGTGGGCCTCTCATTGTTGTGGCCTCTCCCGTTGCGGAGCACAGGCTCCGGACGCGCAGGCTCAGCGACCGTGGCTCACGGGCCCAGCTGCTCCGCGGCATGTGGGATCTTCCCGGACCGGGGCACAAACCCGTGTCCCCTGCATCGGCAGGCGGACTCTCAACCACTGCGCCACCAGGGAAGCCTCTGGATCCTTTTTTGAAGCCTGTTGTAGTGGGTTGAATGGTGCTCCCCTACCCCCGCCCCCCCCAAAAAATTAAGAAGATATGTCCACCTGGAATCTGTAAATGTGACCTTTTGGGGATAAAAGGTCTTTGCAGATGTAATTAATTTAAGGATCTTGAGATGACATCATCCTGGATTAAGGTGGGTCCTCAGTCCAATGACAAGTGTTCTTAGAAGAGACGGGGAGAAGACAGAGAAGAAGGCCACCTGAAGGCAGAGCTGGAGGGATGCAGCCGCAAGCCACAATGCATGGAGCCACCAGAAGCTGGAAGAGGCAAAGTATCGTCCCTTAGAGCCTTCAGAGGGAATGTGGCCCATCCCATACCTTGATTTCAGACTTCTGGCCTCCAGAACTGAGAGCAAATAAGTCTCTGTTGTTTTAAGTCACCAGTTAGTAGTAATTAGTTATGGCAACCCCAGGAAGCTAACACATCTGTTATGGAAAGTGAATTGTGAGCAGGAAGGTTGAGAACAGGAGTCCTGCATGCAAATGAGAATTGATCTTGCTTTGTCTCATTTCTAGGAGCACAGTGAGGCCCTTTATGGAATGTTCTGTATGCCTTGACTAGACATTCGAGGATGCAGTTCTTTCCTTCAAGTGGCTCAGACTCATGAAGGAGACTGACCAGGTTAAATACAATAGTGGGCATTAGCAGAGGGGCAGCCAGGCAGGGAAGTCTTTTCAGAGGTGGGGATAGTTGAGCTGGGCTTTGACAGGTGAGCGGGAGTTGGCCAAGTGGAACACAAGGGCACGGTGGTGTAACGAAGGCTCGGACGTGGGAATGAACAAGCACCAGGGTCATAATCCAGTCTGGCCTGAAGAAGAATAACTAGTGAAAGGTGAGGCTCCAGTGTGGTGAGGTAAGAGAGGACAGCTAAATGGGGCTGCCATGCCTGGAATGATAAGCTTCATCAAGACATGGGGATGGTCTTCCTCTGCTGACCCTAGAATAGTGCCTGACACTCAGACTCTTGATAACTATTTGTTGAATAAAGGGGAAAAACCCCCACACGATCTCAATAGGTGCAGAAAAAGCATTTGACAAAATCCAACTCTTTCATGATAAAAACACTCAACAAACTAGGAAGAGAAGGGTCCACCCTCAACTTGATAAAAGGCATCTATGAAAAGCCCACAGTGAACATCACACTGAATGGTGTGATGTTCTAAAATCTTTGCCCCTAAGATCAGGAACGAGACAAGGATGTCTGCTCTTACCACTTCTATCCAGTGCTGTCCTGGAGGCTCTAGTCAGGGCTGTTTGGCAAGAAAAAGAAAAGGCATCCCATTTGGAAAGGGAGAACTAAAACTCTCTAATTTGCAGATGACATGATCTTAATATATCGAGGACCCTAAAGAATCTCCATGCCGACACAAAACAGCTATTACAGCTAAAAAGTGAGTTCAGGAAAGTGGCAGGATACAAGACAGTATAGAAAAATCAGTTGTATTTCCACACACTAGAGATAAATAATCCAAAAATTAAGTAAATTCCATTTACAATAGCATCAAAAATAATGAAATACTTAGGAATGCAGTAAACCAAAGAAGTACAGGACTTGTACACTGAAAACTGAAAAATTGTTGAAATTAAAGAAAGAAGACCTGGGGGCTTCCCTGGTGGCACAGTGGTTGAGAGTCTGCCTGCCAATGCAGGGGACACGGGTTCGTGCCCTGGTCCGGGAAGATCCCACATGCCGCGGAGCAACTAAGCCTGTGTGCCATGGCCGCTGAGCCTGCGCGTCCGGACCCTGTGCTCCGCAGCGGGAGAGGCCACAACAGTGAGAGGCCCTCGTACCACAAAAAAAAAAAAAAAAAGACCTAAATGAATGGAAAGACATCCTGCATTCATGGATTGGAAGACTTAACATTGAAATTAAGATTGCAGTACTCCCTAACTTGATACACAGATTTAATACAAGCCCGATCAAAATTCCAACTAATTTTTTATACATTTAATTAATTATTAATTTATTTGGCTGTGTTGGGTCTTCGTTGCTGTGCACAGGCTTTCTCTAGCTGCGGCAAGCGGGGGCTACTCTTTGTTGCGGTGAGTGGGCTTCTCACCGTGGTGGCTTCTTTTGTTGTGGAGCACAGGCTCTAGGTGCGCGGGCTTCAGTAGTTGTGGCATGTGGGCTTAGTAGCTGTGGCTCGCAGGCTCTAGAGCACAGGCTCAGTAGTTGTGGCACATGGGCTTAATTGTTCCGCGGCATGTGGGATCCTCCTGGACCAGGGCTTGAACCTGTGTCCCCTGCATTGGCCGGTGGATTCTTAACCACTGTGCCACCAGGGAAGCCCCCAACTGTATTTTTTGTTTTTTGGTTTTTTTTGGTGGTTTTTTTTTTTTTGCGAAAAAGGACAAGCTGATCCTAAAATTCATAGGGAAATGCAAAGGACCCAGAATAGCTAAAATAATCTTGACAAAGAAATATAAAGTTGGAGCACTCAGCACTTCCTGAATTCAAAGCTTACTCCAAAGCTACAGTAATCAAATCAGTGGAGTACCGACACAAGGATAGATTCCACAGATCGATGGAATAGAATTGAGAGTCCAGAAATAAACTCATATTCATCGTCAGTGGATTTTCAACAAAGGTGTCAAGACCATGCAACGGGGAAAGAATAAACTTTTCAACAAATGGTACGGAGACAACTGGATATCCACATGAAAGAATGAATCTGGACACACTTCATACACAAAAATTAACTAAAAATGGATCAAAGACCTAAATGTAAGAACAAAAACTATAAAAACTATTTGAAGAAAACTTAGGTGAAACTTTATGACCTTGGACAAGATATGGTACCAAAACACAAGCAAATAAAAATTTAAAAATAGATACGTTGGACTTTATCAAAATTTAAAACTTTTGTGGAATTCCCTGGCGGTCCAGTGGTTAGGACTCCACGCTCTCATTGCCAAGGGCCCGGGTTTGATCCCTGGTCGGGGAACTAAAATCCCACAAGCTGCGCAGTGCGGCCAAAAAAAAAAAAAAAAATTAAAAACATTTGTGTATCAAAGGACACTATCAAGAAGATGAAAAGATAGCCCACAGAATGGGAGAAAATATTTGCAAACTATAAATCTGAGAAGGGACAAGTATCCAGAATAAAGAAGTCTTTCAACTTAACATAAAAACTCAAGTTAAAAAATGGGTAAAGGATTGGAATAGATGTTTCTCCAAAGAAGATACACAAATGGCCAGTATGCACATGAAAAGAAGCTCAACATCATTCATTAAAGAAATGCAGGGCTTCCGTGGTGGCGCAGTGGTTGAGAGTCTGCCTGCTGATGCAGGGGACACGGGTTCGTGCCCCGGTCCAGGAGGATCCCATATGCCGCGGATCGGCTGCGCCCGTGAGCCATGGCCGCTGAGCCTGCGCGTCTGGAGCTTGTTGCTCCGTAACGGGGGAGGCCACAACAGTGAGAGGCCAGCGTATCGCAAAAAAAAAAAAAAAAAGAAATGCAAATCAAAACCATGAGATTCCAGTTCACACCCACTAGGATGCCTCAAATAAAAAAGCCAGATATGGGCTTCCCTGGCGCAGTGGTTTAGAATCCACCTCCCAATGCAGGGGACACGGGTTCAAGCCCTGGTCCGGGAAGATCCTACATGCCGCGGAGCAGCTAGGCCTGTGGGCCACAACTACTGAGTCTGCGCTCTAGAGCCCACGTGCCACAACTACTGAGCCCATGTGCCACAACTACTGAAGCCCACACACCTAGAGCCCGTGCTCCACAACAAGAGAAGCCACTGCAATGAGAGCCCCGTGCACCGCAACCAAGAGTAGCCCCCGCTCGCCACAACTAGAGAAAGCCTGCGTGCAGCAACAAAGACCCAATGCAGCCAAAAATAAAATAAATTAAAAAAAAAAAAAGCCAGATAGTAAAGGTGTTGGTGAGGATATGGAGAAATTGGAAAATTTATACATTGCTGTTGGGAATATAAAATGATATAGTCACTATGGAAAGAAGTGTGGCAATTCCTCAAAAAGTTAAACATAGAGTTACTATGTAACCCAGCAATTCCAGTCCTGGGTATATACCCCCCATATTGAAAACATGTTCACAAAACTTGTACATAAATGTTCGTAGCAGCTTTATTCATAATAGTCAAAAAGTGGAAACAATGTCCATCAGCTAATGAATGGATAAACAAAATGTGGTCTATTTATACAATGGAATATTATTCAGCCATAAAAGGAACAAAGTCCTGATACATGTTGCAACATGGATTGACCTTGAAAGTATTATGCTAAGTGAAAGAGGCCATACACGTATTGTAACTGATTCCATGCATATGAAATGTCCAGAATAGGTCTGTCCCTAGACATAGAAAGTAGATTAGCAGTTGCCTAAAGCTATGGGTAGTGGAGAATGGGGAGTGACTGCTGTTCGGTTTCCTTTGGGGATGACAGAAATGTTCTAGAATTAGATACTTGTGATGATTGCACAACTCTGTGCTTATACTAAGTCCCACTGAATTGTATATTTTTAAAGGGTGAATTTTATACTAAGTGAACTAGGTCTCAATTAAAAACAAAAGGAAAAATATTTTCCAATGATGATCATTGAGGGGGCATCGTGGTAAAAATACAATATGGAAAGAGAATAGCGCACACATCTGTAGAAGGGACTGAAGCAGGCCACTGAGATCTGGATTCTTGCCCCAAGGAAATGGAGGCTTAGTCCAACAGCGAATAGGTGATGGAGGCAGAATACATACCAAGGTCTGTCAGCCTGGGAGCCCTCTGCTTATAGCTTCTAGCCCTGAACTGGTCCAGTAGGAAAACCACTAGGTATTGTGGTTACCGAGCACTTGAAATGTGGCCAGTTGGAGTTAGGATGAGCTGTAAAGGTAAAATACACGCTGGGTTTTGAAGACTTAGTCTTATAAAAAGAAAGTATCTTAATAATTGCTTTATATTCATTATATATCGAAATCATACTGTTTCTCGATATATTGTGTTAAATAAAATATAAAGATTCATTTCACCAGTTCTTTTTACTTTCTAAAATGTGACTACTAAAACTTCTAAATTATATGTGGCTTGCAATACTTTTCTATTGGACAGTGCTACTCTAGACTATTGGTCCCCTGGGAGCAGGGTAGGAAAGGGTGATATTAATTTATCTGTGAAATAAAATTTCATTGAGCATCCTTGGCTGAATCAGCCTAAAGCTGACCACAAGGGGTCCTGGGAAAGGGGTGTCGCCTGTACCTTCAATCCTAAAGGGACAGAGGGAAGGAATTGGTGGTATCCCTTCCCTCAGGCAAAGAGGTTGAGGCCTTCCTCACTAGATTCAGATGTATCTGAATGTCTATGGTTAATCACGAAATCTGCAAAGCATGGCGATTAAAAAAGGCAGAAAAGGGTGGGCATCTTGTGTATTTTGACAAGATTTACTATTTAAGCAGAACTCTGGACTTCCCCAGTGGCGCAGTCGTTAAGAATCCGCCTGCCAATGCAGGGTACACATGGGTTTGAGACCTGGTTGGGGAAGATCCCACATGCCGGGGAGCAACTAAGCCGGTGCGCCACAACTGCTGAGCCTGCGCTCTACAGCCTGTTAGCCACAACTACTGAGCCCACGTGCCACAACTACTGAAGCCCGCGCGCCTAGAGCCCGTGCTCGGCAACAAGAGAAGCCACCGCAATGAGAAGCCTGTGCACCGCAACAAAGAGTAGACCCCGCTCACCGCAACTAGAGAAAGCCCGCGCACAGCAACGAAGACCCAACGCAGCCAAAGTAAATAAATCAATAAAATTTTAAAAAGTAATAATAAAGCAGAACTCCAAGAAATAACACCTTCAAAAGCTTCATCATCTAATGCAAAATGCATTTGATGATTGCGTATCAGTCAGATCTCAGAAGTCGGCTGGGGTCCGTCGGAGGAGGATCAAAAATTGCAATGTAAAATCCAGGAGAGAGAAAACTTTGTCAAGTTTATTCTGGTACCCTTAGCGCCGGGAACAGTGCCCGGCACGTAGTAGGCGCTTCTTAGATATTTGAATGAGTTAAGATGCAAAATTATGTAGATGTGAGGGTGTATTTCCCAGGGGAGGCGGCCTCTGGGTTTTGCCCAGTCTCAAAGGAGTCTAGGCCGCCAAGGGGTTAAAAACCACTTAATACCGAGAGGGACATGAAATTTATTTGAAATCAATGTCAAGAATTGGTTGTTCTTATTCTGGGGAGTAGCCAGACCTCGGCGTCTGGAATGATCTACGTGCTTAAAAATACCACTCGCCACCATTTTCTCCAGGTAATTTTCCATCCCTGCCCCCACAGTCAAGGGGGAAAAAAGTAATTCTGCAATCCTACCTAGCTTACCAAAAAAAAAAAAAAAATCGGTACAAGCACAAATCTCCAGGCGCCGCCAGCGCAGAAGAAGAAAGGGACCCACGCGGGCCTCGGGCGCCGCCGGGACCCCAGCCCCCGAAACTTTGCCAAGTTGCGGGCGCCGAGCGCGCCCGGAGGCGCGGGGCGCGGCCGCGGGCGGAGCCGCCCCCTGACGCCGGGCCGCGGCGCGCCGGGCCGCCCCCTCCCGGCCCGGGCCGGCCCCGCTGGCTCCGCTCAAAGTTTGCGGCCGCCCTTGCGCCCGCGCGCCCGCCCGATGTATGGGTGATATACTGCAGCGGGTGTCAGGGTGAGGGACGGCCATATTTGCCGGTGCGGCCCGAGCCGTCAACAACAAAAAGTGCGCGGGAGCTCGGCGGGCGCACGGACGGGCGCACGGACGCTAGGGCCGCCTCGCTGCCGGCCGGCCTCGCCGCCTTCGCCGCCGCCCTCGCGGGCCGGGCCCCGCTGCGCCCCGGCGCGCCCCGCCGCTCGGGGGGATGTCTTACAAACCGAACTTGACCGCGCACATGCCCGCCGCCTCCCTCAACGCCGGTGAGTGAGTGCGCCCCGCGGGCCGCGCGCGCCGCGCCCCAAGTGCCGCCAAGTTGGGGGTCCGCGCGCCCGGCCCCGGCTCCCGGGGCCCCGCGGCGGCCGGGGTCGGCGGGCACCGGGTCCCGGCCCGGGGCAGCGCGGCGGCCGCCGCCATGATTCCGGTGCCCGCCCTGCCAAAGTTCGCGGGTGCGCCCCGCGCCGGGCCTCGGGGCTGGGCCGGGGCCCGGGGCACGGGCGGCCGCCGCGGTCCCCCCCACGCCGGCGGCCGAGGGCTCGTGGGGAGCGCGGCGAGCGAAGGCGGGGGAGGCTTTCTCGGCTCCTTTTTCCTTGGCTTTTGGGCGGCTCGGCGAGGGCCCCTGCCGGCGGGAGTCGGGAGTGGCCGGGCCGCGCCGGGAGCGGGGCGCCGGGACCCCGGCGCGGGCCGCCCTTAGGGAGCTGGGGGTAGGTCCGGGCAGGGGGCCTGGGCGGCAGGGGTGCACGTGAGCAAGCCCGGGCCACGCGCGGGCGGCGCTGCGGGGCGGCGAGCGTGCCAGGTGCAGCCGACCCAGAGGGAGCGGGGCCGCTGGGGTCACCGGCGGTGCAGTGGAGATCGTCGGTGGGCGCCCGCCCGGCCTGGCGCGTGGGACGGGGCGCTCAAAATGGGTCGCACGGGAGGTCCCTTCAGGCGTGCGCGGAGAGAAGTTGGAGGAGATCGGGGGCCTCGGAGAGCCTGGAGGCGGCGGCTGGGGGCGTTGTTTCAGCGGGGCCCCCGCATCTCGGAGCCCCCAAGTCTGGGTTTAGAAGGCCCCCTCCTTCAGAAGCCGGAGGGGCCGTCCTCTCCTTTCCCTGGGGCTGGAGCTGGGCGGTCCCAGGAAACTCCTGCAGAAGTTGTCAGGCAGCTTTAGGCTGTGCCTAGGGTCTTGCCCCAGGGACCGAGGGCGATAGGTGAAATTGTGGGTTCAGAGGGGACCGGCTTTGTCCCTTCACCAAGGTTCTTCTCCTTTAGACTCTTGATGGGAAACAAACTTCCAAATAAGCGAGGTGCATGGAGGGGGCTTGGGAGGGAGGGGATTGGCCTTGCTGGTCAGAAATGCCACGCCGGCAGTTGGCCGAAAGTTTTGGGCCTTGTCTCCGAATGTTGACTCCAGAATTCCAAAAATTTGAAGAGGCCCCCAGGAAAGCAATATATGTATATGCATATGTGTGTATAGGTGTGTGTGTGTGTGTGTGTGTGTGTGTGTGTGTGTGTTTAACTTCTTGGACACAAATTTGGGGATTGGAAAGGGTTAAGATTAAGGGGGTGGAAGGACGGGGTGGGGGATAGTTGAGTTGGTCAAATGTGGGCGCTGAGCCCCAAGAGCCCCTGTTTTCTCCTCAGATGTTCTCACCTCTTCTGGGGTCTGCACACCTTACCAAGACGGGCTTTGTGGCCACAGTATTTCTCACTGCCTCCCTCATCTGACTCCGGGGTGGGATGGGTGGAGGGTCTTGCTGCCAGCCCGGACTGGCGGGAAGTCTCAGGCCGGCCCTGGTGCAGTTGAGGCCTGCGCCCTGAATGGGGCCCTTCGGGGATTGGGGTCACAGGGTGACAGAGGCACCCGCTGGGGACCCCGAAGCCCTCTGGGCTGGCTAGCACCTGTACACAGATTTTCTTCTTTCTCCTGCGGTGAACTCCGGGAGGACTGCTGAGGTCCCCAGGTCTCTGGTGTTTTGGTGGGGCCGCCCCCCTCCCCGTGGACCCCTTTAGAAAGGCCGGATCTCCCCGTGCCATTTGCATCCAAGATGGACTCTCCGCTGCCGCTCCTCCGGCTTCCTTGTCATCATCCCTCACACCCTCCAGCCCTGCCTCCTGCTCGAGAGTTGCCAAGCCTCGGCCTGGCCGGCGGTGGCAGTGGCGGAGTTAGACAAAGCCCCCGCCTCCCCGCCGGAGAGCCCCCCCAGGCGCCCCAAGTGGCGGGAAGGCCGCCAGCTCCCCAGGCCCGGGCGCTCTTTGTCTGGCTTGGGGGCGGGGAGCCGCGCCTGGCCCCAGGAGCTGCTGGCCTCTGCCAGTCCCTCCCTGGGCTCCGGGCCCTCCCTGGTCCCCGCACACTACACGCATTGTCTGCGATGCTCCGTGACGGCTGTGCTCACGCCCGGTCTGGTTTTCTCCTAGGCCTCCGGCAGCCGGCCGCTGTGTCTGCAGGAAGGTGTGGGAATGAGTGGGACTCAGGGCCCTTCCGCCAGCTCTCTCCAGGGCCACAGACACCCCCCTCTGAACACCGAGTAAGGGACTGGCGCTGGCACACAGTCGGGGTCACCTACCACATCACCCAGGCCGTGGGAAAGTCAAGCTCCGAGCTGTTGCCTGACTCCCATCCCCCAAGCCCCCAACCCATTCCTCCTCCTCCGCTCAGCCCCCCGGGACCTAACCCCGGCACCCTGGAGGAGCAGCATCTAGGGCCTTGAGACATTCTCGTGGGAACCATCACCTCAAACAGATGGAAAAACTGAGGCCCAGAGAGGGAAGGGCCTTGTCTTAGGTCACACAGCCGCGTATGGCGCAGCTGGACTGGCTCCTAGTCCAAGCCCTTGGCTGTGGGAGAGAAGGTGGGTCGGGGAGGCAAGAAATACAGATTTGCAGCGAGAGGAGGGCAGGAGGTGGTGCAGAGAATGAACCAGAGGTGTCCAGCTCACCTCCTGCCAGGGAGCTGGAATCTTCTAGATGGCTTGAAGTGCCGAGCGGTGCAGTAGACACCCCTCCCCCCACACAGTCTAGCGTTTAGCATCCTGGCCTTTCGGAGAGGCGTGATAAGTTGTGGTGGGCGGGACTTGAACCCTGGCCTGGGGCAGCAAAGCCTGAGCTGCCCAGACCGCACTCACCGCCCACATCAGAAGGTCAGGAAATTGGGGCTTGGCTGATGTGGCGAGGGGAGCTGGGGGTCACCCGCCCTGCCACACTCCTGTGCTCTGGCCACTGCACACCCGCAGCTGCTTCAGACGGAGGTGTGGTTCTGCAGCACAGGTGTTTCAGCTACCCCACTGTAGAGGCGTGGTGGTGAGGCTCGGAGGAGCGCAGTGCTGTGCCCAGTCCCAGCTTAGACGTGGCAGGATTCACGTTTCCTGACTGGGCAGCCTGTATTTGAGCATAAATCTGGGTCCCAGTGGAGAAACCCAGGCAGGCCTGAGACTGAGGAAGACACGTCGGGTACCAAGCTGTCTGCGGCTCCTGGACAGAGGGATAGGTGCGGTGTGTTAGCCTCTTCTGTGCTGTGTGGCCTGGGGCAGTGCCCGCCCTCTCTGGTCTGTGTTTCTGTCTCTGCAGTGAGGGGCTCCAGGGCCCCTTCCAGCTCCAGCAGCCTGAGATCCTGAACTTCCTTCCTCCCCTGCCCCCTCCCCTTGCCCACACCAGATGAGCAGCTGGTCGGTTTGGCCGGCCTGGCACCAGCTGTCCATCCCCGGGGGCCAAGTCTGCAGAGCCCGCCGTGTGCGTGAGAGAGAGACGGTTTGGCTCCAGGGAAGGCAGGCAGAAGGGAAGCTGCTCCCCGGCCGGGCGTGGAGGCATGCGGGCAGCTGCTGAGGAGGGCTAGGTAGATTCTCCATGGTTACCGCTGTTCGTAATTCTGCAGGACATCCTTTACTTGCTAATGACCACTCGGACGCCATTATGGGTCTGCATGCTTCCAGCTACTGAGCTGGAGCTGGAAAATTCCCTGCTGAGGGCCTCCCCACCCCCCATGCAGGAGACTCCGTTCTGAGCCGGGCCCTGGCCCCCCGTGGTCCCTCTGCTGAGGGACAGTGTCTCCCAGTGTTACAGTCCATAAGTGGGGTCTTACGCCTCCCCCATGGGGGTGGAGCCAGCTGGGCATAGATTCAGACTGCCGAGAGTCTTGTTCCCTCTTTGGGGAGGGGCGACAGGAGCTCAGAGAGGTTGAGGGGCTTGTCCAAGGACACACAGACAGGCTGTGATGTGCTTCAGATTCCTGACTTTTGTGTCCAGTACCCCAGTCCCCAGCCAGGGTTGGGTCTCAACAACCTCCAGATCTTCCCCTGTCTTCCTCACCATATACTCCAGCAGAGTTTTGGGCACACAGGAAGTCTCAGCCCAGGTGTGGACCAGCCTTAGTAGCAGATGGGCTCTTGTGGCAGCCATGTGTCTCTAGGATATCAACCTCTGGGGAGCAGGACCCAGGAAAAGGGGACTTGCAAGGGTTAGGCTGAGAATAGCAGCAGCTTTCGTCTTTGCTACCAGTTTTGACTGCATGTATGGGAAGGATTTCTGTGATTGCTTAGCAATGTCTGCTGTGGTGATGGGCGTGAAGAGCAGTGGTCTGTTAGCTACATTTTACCATCAGTCATCTACGCCGAGTATCAGCCGTCGCCAAACTAGAGGACAGGAATAGGGCTCTTTATCCTCAGAGACAAAAGACCACCGTTGATGGCATGAGTTCTGGGCAGGGGGACTCAGAGTCCTTACCTCGGATACAGTTAGCCAAGGCTACTTGATTACTGACTCCTGTCTCCTCCCCTGTAGCTGGGAGTGTCCACCCGCCCTCCACCAGTATGGCGACGTCATCACAGTACCGCCAGCTGCTGAGTGACTACGGGCCGCCATCTCTAGGCTACACCCAGGTATGGCAGCGGGGGTGGGATGTGCGGTGGGAGGGGCCCTAGGGGCGGCCTGGGCCAGAGGGGAAGCGGTGAAAGGAGTAGAAATGATGGAGCTGTCATCTGAGCTTCCTCAACCCAGGGCTCAAGGCATCAGAATGGAGAAGTGGCAGGGGGTTTCACGGGGGACACCGAGTGACAGGAAGGGGTGGGAGAGCCCAAAGAAGGCTGGAAGCCCCGAGAGCCACAGTTCCCCGTGGGGCCACCACCCCACGTGTGTCCCTGGTGGGCCTCCTCGTGCCTGGTCCCTGGGGAAGTGAGGTCTGGCCTTGACTCTGTATCTGAGCTTGGACAGAGGAGGGGGGCCCTGCTCCCACTCACTCCCCACAAGGTCATGGGCCCTGCAGGGAGGACGGGCCCATATCCTAGTGAAGTCCAGGTGCGTTGCACCGAGAGCTGCTGGCCCCTCAGTTTTACACCTGCTTCCACCAGTTTCGGGACTGTGGACCGCCCCTGCCCCAACCTCGCGGAGACTTGCTTTCCCCACCGGGTTGGCGGGCCCTCAGGGGAGGTGGCCGCTGGCCGCCAGGGAGGGGACCCGGGCCACTAGCCGGGAGATTCCCGTGGCTGCCACTCGCGTTCCGAGGTCGCCACGGAGGCCGGCCCCACGGATGAGGCGGCGGCTGGGAGCCGTGCCCCGCCAGGCCGTCCTGCCCCCAGAGGGGAGGCGGGCACGGGCGAGGACCCCCTGAAGAGGTGGCGGCGGGAGGCTGCTGCCGAGCTGGATGAGGAGAGGAGGAAGGACCAGGAGGCCAGGAGGCGGAGGCGGCAGAGGAGCGGGGAGCAGGCGAGGGCCTGGGGGGGAAGTGGCCGCCCTGATGCAGCTGTGGGGGGGGGGCGGGGGAGGGGGGGCCAGGGAGGCCTGGCTGAGGCCCACAGGCCGACGGGACCCAGCCTTCCTGCTCCCGGTGTTTGCTCGGGCTGTTTGTGGGGTTCTGGAGAGAAGGGGTTTCTGTGTGGTGGGCCCTGCCTGCGGGGGAGGATGGATGAATTTAAATACATTCTGGGCTCTGTCTGGGTGGTCCCTGGCAGTTTTTGTGGTCCTGCTGACCCCACGTGTGGCCTCCATCTCTTCCACCCACTCTGGACCCTCAGCACGCCCCCTCCCCCCCCATCACTTGCCTGCCCATCGGCTCCTTCAAGGAGATTCTCAGTGAACACTTTCCTATCGACAAGCCAGTCTTTTTTTTTTTTTCATTTGAGATGATAAAAGGGCTTTCTGCAGACTGCTGGGTGGTTGCCTTGAGTGTGCGGGGACAGTAGAGGGCCGGCTCCCTGCTCTGTGCTTGTCGCTCAGGTGGGCCGTGCCTGGCCGCAGCTGCCCTGGAGTCTGGGCCAGGCCGCCCTCCCTCCACCACCTGCCCCCGGCTCGGGCCTCTCCCCAGCCCTGCCCTCGTGGAGCTGGCATGCTGTGGGGTCCTGACCACGGCATTGGGGTCAGGTTGGGTTCAATCCTCCTGAACCCTTTTCTTTCTGATTCTAGGGAACTGGGAACAGCCAGGTGCCCCAGAGCAAATACGCTGAGCTGTTGGCCATCATCGAAGAGCTGGGGAAAGAGATCAGACCCACCTACGCGGGCAGCAAGAGCGCGATGGAGAGACTAAAACGAGGTAAATCGTGGGCCCGGGACTCCCGTGACAGGTGACGCCTCGCTGCTGGCGGACCCCACGGCACTGGCCTAGTAACTGTCTTGAAAGATTTTCTGGGGAAAATGGAGGGTGGCAGATGGAAGAGTCCCCCGCGGCACAGGGGCTCCCGCTTTGTTACAGAATTACCGTTGGCTGTGGAGGTGTCAGGCTGGGTGAGCGGGTCTGTGGGATGAACATCTGATGGAAGGGGCTTGGCGGCCAGTTGTCAGATGCAGCGTCTAAGAAGGGAATCCCCAGGACTCCCCTGGTGGTCCGGTGGTTAGGACTCCACGCGTCCACTGCAGCGGCCTCGGGTTCGATTCCTGGTCAGGGAACTAAGATCCTGCAAGCTTCATGGTGCGGCCAAAAAAAAAAAAAAAAGTCTTTGTACCCAGATCCTGCAGCTCTGCCTCACGCCCGCTCTGCTCCCGTTGGCCGACACTGGTCCTAGGAGCCCTGGGCGGTCCAGTAAGGTAGGCTCCCAACTTGGGTGAGGCCAGTGACACGAGGCCAAGGGGGCCTGCGTTGCCCTCTGCTGTCCTCCTTGGAGCGGGGCCCAGGGGGGCGTGTGGTCCGTCCCAGTCTGGGGCGGGAGAGTGAGAATGCTTTGAAGTTCTTTCCTGATTGAAGAGGGAGGAAGGGCGGGAGGATGGTGCCACAGGAAGAAAGTGACTCACGTGAAGAGGTGACTGGCCAGCTGACTTCAGAAGGCAGAGAAATAGGTTGTTTTTTGCTGCTTCACGAAGTGAAAGTGGCGTGGAGAGGAGAAAAGGATTTCTATTTTAGAAGGTGGCAGTTCAGAGCACGGTGGCTTATGTGTGAATTTAATTTTAGGAGTTTTTTTTTTTTTTTAAGGTTAGAGAAGCAAATTTGGAGAAAATCGAGAGGGAAATGTTCTGTGGCTATAAATCTGGGGCGTGACAGGGGGGCTGCAGTTGAGGCCACGGCTGCAGTGATGGCAAGGCCGGCTGAGGACAGGCTCCCACCCAGAGCAGTGGGCCGGTTCATGACACCTTTGTGAAGAGACTGACCGATTGCAGAGCTGGATTGGGGAATAACAGGCACAGGTGTGGGGAGGGGGGCTGGCAGTTAGAGGCTGGAACGGAAGAGGGCTCGGGGGAGAGGAGGAGCTTAACCCCCAATCCAGCCCTGGGGGTCAGGTGGGCATTGCTCTGCCCACAGTGCTGGTAACGGGAGTGCCGGTTACCTGATTGCAAATGCCTGGGAGGATGCTGGACCCCACAGTCTTTCTGACAGGCGACCTGCAGCCTCCCAACAAAGCTGGCAGTTCAGGTCAACACATGGATACACCTGGTGACTGCTTCAGGGCACATCCTGGGTGAGCAGCTGGCCCCACAGTCACCCTGACCAGTAAGGTGGCCAAGTTTACATCATAGCAAAGTAAGAAGGGCACAAGGGAGTCAAGCGCCAAGAATGTTTTTTGCGTTTTTTAATGGTGAAAAAAATAAGATTTTGTGACATGTGAAAATTATGTGAAATTCAGACTTTAGTGTTGTAAGTAAAGACTTGTTGGAACATGGCCACACCCATTGCTTATTAATGTCTGCGGCTGCTGTCACAGTACAATGGCAGAGTGGAGTAGCTGCGACAGTGGCTACACAGCCCTTTCCAGAAAGTCTTCGGAAGCTCTCGGGGGTAAGATTTGTGAGGTGGGGACACCTGAGTGACTTGGGGTGTCATTCCCAGTGCCCTCTGGGGGGTCAGCTCTTGGAAGGAGTAGATTCTTGGTGTCTATTAAAATGAAATCAATATTTCATGAAGTTCAGTAAAGCCAAAAAAAGAAAAAAACCCCACAAAACCCAAGCAATAGATAACTCCCAAACTATAGAGATAAAAGATGAGGGGAGAATAATAGTGCAGAAGGTGGCACCCGTCCCCTGGGGGGAAGGACAAAGCAGTGGACCAAGGTGGCCTGAGTGAGCACTCGTCTCGCACCCGAACCAGCCAGGCTGCCTGACATTGTCAAGCCCTTTCTAGAATTTAGGAGAAATAATGGTTTGAAGGCGTGGAATCTCCAAAGCGGGTCCCTGCTTAAAGAACTTGGGTGGGGACACACTGCCTCCTGTCATCTGGACGGTAACAGGGTTCAAATAGAGTCACGTCATAAAAAGAGAGCTTGCTGGCTGTCACCTTGAGCATGGGAAGAAACTTTTAGGGAGACGTGCAGAGGGGTTTTTGCTTTGAGGGGTGGGATGGGGTTTGGGGTGTTAGATGCAGGTCCTGAGTTTCCTCCAGTCTGAGGGTTTCGCGGTTGGTTTGGAAGGACCCTCCTCCTCTTCTGGAATGGGTGCTGCTGGCTGACGTCCGCCTCTGCTTCTCTTCCAGGCATCATCCACGCTCGAGGGTTGGTGCGGGAGTGCTTGGCTGAAACGGAACGGAATGCCAGGTCTTAGCTGCCCTGTGAGCCTGGACAGTTTTCCATCTTCGGAGAGAAGTTACAGTTCATCTCCCCTGTTCAGATGAAACTTTTGTTTTCAAAATGGTAACAGTTTGGTTTCTCCTCCCCCTGCCCCTCCCATGGTTCACTAGGCTCCGAATCTACAGTCTGTAAGATTGAGGAAAGATTTTGCAGTTGATTGGGAGTTACATTTTAAATAGTTAGGAACTACCCAGGTGTTTGTTGTTGTTTTTTAAAGCATTGATTCAAAAGATGCACGTAAAAATTACCTATCTTACAGCAAACTAGTTTGCCTCCAAGATACCACTGTCTCGCTCTCCTCTTTTGAATACATTTATGTTACCCGGATTGTTCTTTGATCCTTTTCATAAGCTGATACAACTTGAAGGGTTTCTTCTGTAGTGCGGACTTGACAGCACACTTAACTAGTAGCTGGTCCCCTCGTTTCCCATACACTATAGATTCTGCTTAACATAAATTCTTTTTTGCTTAAGCATTTGCATGACTATTAGTGCTCTGAAGTCGACTTTTAAAATGCACAAGTTATATACATACAGAAGAAAGAGCAACCTCCCAAACAAACCCAACAAGGATCCCGAAATTTTTCCTGAGACTGTATGTAGATTTCAGTTCTGCCTTTCCTGTAAGTTGATCCAAACATCTGGAAGAAAATGGGACTGTTTGCATCTTTGTATTTATTACTCGATGTAATAAAGCTTATTTTCATTAACAGCTTGTATTAAGATGTGGGTTCCGCAAATTCTTGGTGGTATTTTAAAGAACGGCTCCTCAGCGAGAGTGGGGAGAGACCTGTCAAAGGGCATTTTCCCACCTGGTCCAGAAACATCTTGCGTGACAATATCAGTAGCACAACAGGCCAGGGACAGGATGTGTCGGTTAAGTCAGAAGGCAGGGATCAGGTGAGCTGCGTCATGCATGCATCTTAACTGCAGCAGATGTTAAGTGTGTGCCAGGAAGGAAAACAAGAGTAGAGGCGATGTTACTGACTTCGCCCTTTCTGTGCTCCCCCAAGTTAGGCCATTCTGTTTTTAGGAACTTAACCCGTGAGCATTTAAACTCAAGCTAGCTACTTCATCCTGTTCTCACTGGAAGAACTACCTGCTCTGGTGCTGGGAAAACTGGGTTGCCTCGGATGTGCTGAGAATTCGTGGGGTGGTCCCCAACAGTGGGGACCTTCCAAAGGGACTTGGAGGTCATCCTTACTATATTCCTTAGGCCCCGATCCCGATGTAATGAGGATTTACCGTGGTGAGGGGTAGACTAAGACAAAAGGAGGGACCTGGTCAGTTTCACAGGCGTAAGGCCAGGTCCCAGCCATGACAGCTCTAAAGGCCGGAGGAACGGGTACTAGGCAGTCGGCTTGTCTGCATCTCCTTCGTGGACGTGACAGGAAATTCAAAAAGGTTCAAGAAGGGGGGAGACAGAAGTTAAAGCTTCTGTCCCCCTTGTCTGAAGCTCCCCAAATTCCCTTCCACTATTACGGTCTTCTGTGTACCATTCCAGATGCTTCACTTGGCTCCCTTCTAAAAGGAGGCTGGACCTGGGAAGGGCCCCGCACACTGCGACCAGAGGTCGAGAGCCTTGCATAGAGCTAAACTTCCGAACCGGGCTACTCGGAGGTGGGAAGACCTTCCCGGGCTTCTTCACAGGGAACCTTATTTGGGTGCACGCAGTCTGGTCTTCACGGATGAGGCCGACCCTGGGTCTGACAGTGGCCTTCTAACCTCACGGTTTGTCTCCCTACTAGTTTTATGCATAAACTTCCGGATGTGTGCTAACAAACCATGCCTGAAAACCCCGAAACAGTTTGTACGGTCAGATCCAGCTTGAAGGATGGTATCAAGCAAATTCACAAACCCAAGTTTCTGAAACCTCATCTTTTATAAACCTACTACTTGTAAATCAGCATACAGAGAATGACATGTGTATTTCCACATCAGAGAGGTTACTTGTCAACACAGTCTATTAAGCTAATGGGGTAAATGGGCAGGTAACTTACTAACTTGTAAATCTTTCGCCATCTTGTTTTCTTTTGTTCTCTTAATGACATCCATGTATCACTGAGCAATGACCTTCCAGCAGGTGACAAGGAGGCACTAAATGCTATTGTTTGACTCAATTCTATAGTTTTCCATAAAAAGTCCATTACTTACATTAATGCTTTTTTTCAGAAAATATTTTCATTGGGGAATTCCCTGGCGGTCCAGTGGTTAGGACTCTGCGCTCTCACTGCCGGGGCCCAGGTTCAATCCCTGGTCGGGGAACTAAGTTCTCACAAGCCTCGTGGTGCAGATACAGATACAGTCACACAAATGTATAGCTTAAAAGGTGACATACTTCTAACTACCGTCCAGGTCAAGAAACAGAACTCTTGTCAGCTGCCCAGAAGCCCCTCCAAGCCCTGCGTCACAATGACAGCCTTTACTCCCCCAAAAAGTGCCCTTGTCCTTCTACAGTAATGACTTCCTCGTGTTTCTTTTTACAGTTTTATTCTCAAAGTATGCACTGCTATTCACTACAGTTTGTCTGCTGTTTAGAAACTCTGCTGTCTCTGGAGCCCGTCACAGCTGCGCTGGTGGTGGAGCTCACGCCGTCCCTGGAGGCATCCGGCAGGTTCTTTTTTTAAAAATTAATTATTTATTTTTGGCTGCGTTGGGTCTTCGTTGCTGCGCGTGGACTTTCTCTAGTTGTGGCGAGCGGAGGCTACTCTTTGTTGCGGTGCGCGGGCTTCTCATTGCGGTGGCTTCTCGTTGCAGAGCACGGGCTCTAGGTGTGCAGGCTTCAGTAGTTGTGGCACGTGGGCTCAGTAGTTGTGGCTCGCGGGCTCTAGAGCGCAGGCTCAGTAGTTGTGGTGCACGGGCTTAGCTGCTCCGTGGCATGTGGGATCCTCCCAGACCAGGGCTCGAACCCGTGTCCCCTGCATCGGCAGGCAGATTCTTAACCAGTGCGCCACCAGCCAAGTCCCATCCGGCAGGTTCTTTCAGTCAGAATCTGCAGTCCTTTCTCTGGGCACATTTTTACTTGATTCCCATTGTTCTTTCAGGAGTTTCTTTTTCTCTAGGGTCTCCTTTGCTCTTTTTTTCCTTTCTTGCTTTCTCTTCTCTGCCTCTCGTTTTTCTTTGTAAACAGGACTGTTTTCACCGTTGTAGAAAACATCCACTTTCTCTTGCAGGATTCTCCGAGCTAGCTTTCTGTTTTGATCGACGGATCTAGTCTGGTGGCACTGTAAGAGATAATATTTCATAAGGTGAAAGCCAGTGTGTTCTGGGCAGGACCTCAGGAATCATTAAATTCAAGCTAGTCCCTTTATAGAGGGGTCAGGCCCGCAGAAGGAAAGCCACTTGTCAGGAGTCCCAGTAGGTCAGTGACAGGACGAAGGCCATACCCTTTCCTGCCTCTGCTTGGCCCCCACCCAGTCCCACACCCCAGCTGTATTATGTGGCTTTCACTGTGACTATTCCAATATTAGGAGTGTTGTTTTGTTTAGAAGTAACAGTAGCCTTCAAATAAAGTTCCCAAATGATTTTGAAAACATCAACCAGTATGTCTAAGCGAGCCCTTTGTGTGCCCCATTTATAAATGTAAACTTCTCTCTGAAGGAGGAAAGTAGCCTCTTTATTATTCGTCAGCCATAATATTCATTACATAATATCTCTGTTATCACCGGTGAGTGCCTTGCAAAGCAAGTTGATAAAAGAAATCCTGTGAAATTAGGATGAAAGAATAGTACCAAAAGCAAATGTGGAGTAAGCTATATAAAATAGGTTTCAGAATTTTATTTGTTGCTCACGAATGTCACTTTTTTCAAGGAGGAAAAGAAAAATGATTGAGATTTTCACTAATACGCTCTTGGCTCAAAAACGTGGCAGCGAAGAACAGCTGTCAGGAACAGACTCTGGGTTCGGTCTGGGCTGACTCTCCTGCAGGCGCAGGAGCCTCCCTGTGCCTCAGATTCCACATCATGAGTGTAGGCTTGTGACGATTAAGAGTTAACTCGAATGTGAAGTGGCTCAGAACAGGGCCGGCCGCAAGCTCACGTGATATGCAAGTACTTGCGAAAGGTACCGCTGATGTGCGAAAGCCCGCCTCTGCTCTCTCTGCTGTGCCTCAAGGCTTGTGCCGCCTTCAGGGCCCTGGGGATACGGAATGGACTGGCAGTTCCACAGAGGTGGTGGGCCGCTACCAAACCAGGAGACAGGAGAGAAGCGCTGCACCATTTCCTAGAGGTTCAAAATGTATTGACAGCTGGTGATATTTTGATCAGAGGTTGGTTTTTTATATTCAGAAGAAAGCCTCCTACAGGCAGCTGTACCTGGCATTTTTCCTCTGAGGGCTGAAATTGGGTTGCCAACGTTACCTCACTCAGTTCTTCTCCAGAAGGGTAGGTGTCACTGACATTTACTAAAGAGGGGACGGAGGGACATGGAAAATGTGACCATCTGAGTGATCAGCCAGGAGGCTAAGGGCTGAGCCCACTGGCGGACAACCTGGGCCCGCGTGCTGCTTGGGGGCTGGAGCCCACGGCAGTGCCGCAGAGCTTTCTGCAGCCACCCTGCAGCCCAGTGGCTCGACCAGAACCGTGGCCTGCCAAGTTCAAGGACAGCAGCAGTAAAAGCGCAACTGCAAAGGATCCTGGAAGGAGGCTCCTGACGCTGTGCAGAGGTTCTGCCTGGGAGAAACGCTCGGGACTGGGCACGAGACCTGCAGTCCCTCTACTGCCAGGGTCATGGTGAGAACAAGTTTTCACTCAGGAGAAACCAGGGGACCCCCACGGCCTCCTTCCTCTACCTTGACCACAATGCCTGAGGGGACGTGCCTGAGCACCACGCAGTTGCTTGTTTTGTTGGTTGCCTGGCCCCCTGGCCCGTGTCCTTTTACAAACTGCTCTTCAAGTTCACTCTCATCCAGGGAGAGCAGAGCAGGGTGGTCCTTCTTGCCTGCCGCCTGGACTGGAGTGACCGCTGTTCCAGGGGATAAGAGTTCCGGCTTCTCGCAGAGCCGGAGTCCCCAGGGCACCATGCACACTCTGGTCAGTGGGGTAGGAAAACGGAACAGACCCGAGGTGCTCATAGCGCGTGGCTCTGCCTGCTCAGGACCTGAATAAGACAGAAAAGACAGCCCTTCAGCCTTGTTTGTGCTCAAGATTATACCGCAGGTTCTAAAATCACCTTTTATGAACCAGTTCAGACGATGACCACCCATCTGGCAGGCAGGGGATTTAGGAAATTAGTGCAGACAGGATACTCAGCAACACACACCTCGCTCCGGCCCTGCATTGTCTACCGTGTTCTCAGCACTACATGCCTTGCCAACTGATAAATATTTTCTTATAACAGACCAAAAAATGTCTTCAAAGCACCCAGAAGTGGTGTTTTCTCAGGAAGGGGAAGCTTTGAGTGTAAAATTCAAAAGAACAGGGCTGTAATTTGATAAGGAAATATTACATAGTACATCACACAAGAATTAGGATCTGAGTCAAGGGACATTATTTAAGTGTGTGAGAACCTTTGAAATCAAAATGGAAAGACGACAGAACGTGATAGTCTATTTTATAGCTTAAGCTTAAACAGTCTGACACAGTAAATATCACTATCAATCAATGTCATGATTGTTGTTTTTTCATGTTTCCAGTTTCATGGATTTGAATAGGAACATCTGTTCCCTCAGAAGCACTGCCAATCACATGATCCAACCGGTACTCATCCTTAGAACCACCAAGCCAACTGATTTTTATTAAGGTGCCTGTTACGTTCAAAGTATGAGGTGAGGTACAGGGAGTGACGTGAGGTCAAAGAGGGCAAGACGCTATCTTCCTGGAGCTCACAGTCTAGTCGGAGAAGATATTCAAGAAGAAAGCGAGAGGCGCTGAACAAGAGATTTCAATAACTACTCGAGAGGAGCCTAAGGCTGAAATGTCTTAGTTGACGAATAGTATAGAGGATAATAGCCATGAGGGTATGGTGAATCACAGGCCTTTGCTTTTTTTCGAGGGGAGGAGGGCAGAGGATCTGAAAGGTATCACCTCTTTTCAGAGATCTACATATTCCCCATGTGAATGGGGTCGGGGCGGGGGAGTCACAACCTTCGCCCATTTTCTCATCTGGAAAATGGGAGGAATAAGCCCTCTCCATGCAACCCACACAGGCTTAAAGTCAGAGAAAACAGTGTTCTGGAAAGGGCTTTGCGGATACCTCTGAAGGCATGAGACTGGTTTATAGCAAGATCCCTGTCACCAGGACTTTCCTGGTGGCACAGTGGTTGAGAGTCCGCCTGGTAATGCAGGGGACATGGGTTCGAGCCCTGGTCCGGGAAGATCCCACATGCCGCGGAGCAACTAAGCCTGTGCGCCACAACTACTGAGCCTGCGCTCTAGAGCCCATGAACCACAACTGCTGAGCCTGTGTACCACAACTACTGAAGCCTGCGCGCCTAGAGCCCGTGCTCCACAAGAGAAGCCATGGCAATGAGAAGCCCACGCACTGCAATGAAGAGTAGCCTCCGCTCACCACAACTAGAGAAAGCCTGTGCGCAGCAACGAAGACCCAACACAGCCAAAAATGAATTAAAAAAAAAAAAACCTTAAAAAAAAAACCCAAAAAACCCTGTCACCCAGGCAGATTTGGGGAACTACAAATGTGCCACTCGCATAATAATACTTCTTGATCAAGGATTATGTAGGCACTAAAAACAGATATATTGCTCTTTTTAACAAGTGCTTCCTGTGAGGCTCTAAACAGCTTCTTTCACCACTTGAAACCTTGTAAATTCTAGCTCTAACACAGGTAGGAACTGGAGTGTACCTAAGGCAACTTCCTCAGCCAAAAGTAACGTACCATCCACCAAATTATTTCACTAGGTTTCTCTCGGCTCATTTACCTTTCACCCACCAGCAGTTCTGACGGCTAACACCCACTGGGCCCAACGCTGATCGCTAGATGAGCTTAATGCAGAAACAGGCTAGCAGGCATTGCTTCCTTGTAAATATGTGCATTTTGCTATTTGAAATCCAAGTGCCTTTCTCAGTTATCAGTACAGATGACACTGGTCATTTTTAGAATGAATACAGTATTCTTCATCTCTATCTCTACTATTTCTATGGAAAATAAATATAATGAAATATACTCTTCAAGCTTTAGGCCATGCTAGTTCTCAATCCTATGACTGACACATCTTCTTTGTGAAAAGCACGATATTCAGCATGTTCTGAGCAGGTCCTATCAGTCCCGGTGGATGATAATTAAGGTGGTGTCAGTTCGTAATGTGCTCTGTGGCTACCAAGGGAGATATTTTGAAACAGAGTATGCCAGTGAAAGTGGTGCTTTGAAAACGGCTTCTGTTTACTGTGTGTGAAATATGTCAGAAGTATCCTCAGGAAAAGATAAGGATAAACCCAGGCACATTCTCTGAAATCTCTACAACAAAGAATCCACTCCCCTATAATGATTAAATGAATAAGACTAAGTTGATGTCCAAAATTTCCCTCCCCTTATTTCTGCTTTCAGTCCACAGAACAGAATTCCTTTGTGTATCAGACAGTGTCTAGTCCCTGTATTAGGTTCATGGAACAGGAGGCCAGTACCTCTCTTGGGGCTTCTCTTCCGTTAGTAAATCTGACCAGGCAGGATGGTAGTGGAATACAGTGCAGCGACAAAGAAAGGAAGCAGGTCTGAGACAGGGTGAAACTCCCAGACAAAGGGCGGAGAGGACAGCGCTTTTCTCAGCTGCTTTGTCACCAGCCCACTGTGTTTCAAATCTACCTTTCTGTCCTAGTTCAGAGCTGACACACACAGGAAGGTCTCCCACCCAACTGGAGTTCGAGAAGGTCCCCAGTGTTCAGTTACTGGCTGCTTTGTTTAACAGCTAATTCCAACAGCCAATAGGACGATTCCAAATACTTTTAGTATCTCCTGGAGCTCTGGCTCTACTCCAATGGTGGCTAAAAATGACAAACACACCCATGGTTCCACTTCCCCAAAGCCCAGAGAAGAATACGGATTGGATTTCAGTTTTTGTGATACCCACAGAGCAACCCAAAGTCTTCGGGGAACAGTAAAAGCAGCTCAAATTAGAGCTCATCGTGACATTAAAGAGAAAAATGGTCACAAGCGGTGTGCGTAAGGGGAAACCAGCGGTCACGACAGCGCGCCCTTGTTCCCTCCCATGAGTGCGAGCGTCAGCCCGGCCGGCTCTCCACCCCAACTCCCCTCGGCTCTGCTCTTCCTTGGAGGGTGGCGTCTGCACTAAACAGCTGGCTGCAATTTAGGTTAAAGCCACGCTCTCTCTCACTTGGTCAAGTTAAGAGATAACAGGGCTGACGCCTTTAAAACAGGCAATGTTAATTTGTTCAATGAATATTTTCCACATCTACTATGTGCCATGAGTGGGCCTCAATGGGTCCAATGAGCCTGTAGCATAAAAGAGAAATTAAGACATCTGTAAGTAAGATAACATGCCAGAGCGTGGAATGGATGACACGCCACAGAGCAGTGGTTCTCAGGCTTCACTATGCTCCCAAGTCACCAGAAGGCTGGTTATTGGGACTTGGAAGCTGCATCCTATTAGGCACCTTTCTTCCTGACTGGATCCAGCTGGTACACAGTTCCTCCTCTGGCTTCCACAGTCAGCCCAAACCAAGACTGACACCTAGCTCATGGGTGGCATGCTCAGCTCTGCATTGTGGCCAGTGACCAGAGCAAACAATCACATATTTAAACAAGATGCAGTGAGCTGAGGCTTGTTTCACCAACAGCTGAAATGCTCTGGAGAGCGGTAAGGGGATGCTACTGCCTTTGTGTCTCTGAGACAGAGAGAGGATATCTGAATCTGGAAGACATAGGATTTCAACTCTGGACCCACCTCTGGATACCATTTGCCTAAAATTCACTGTTTAAGTATTTTTTAGAAAGGCAGAGTACTAGTGTCTCTTAGCCACAACTTTCATGGTGTACCAACCTTGCAGAAATGTCATCTAAACTAACCGAAAGAACAGATGTGGCGATGCGCTGAAATGGAGTGCTTTAGGAAAAAAGACTGTTAAAGCTCTTGCGGCTCCAACCTTGATGCACCATTTCCCTAGGGATCCTGTTAAACAGGCTACGGCTCATCAGGGCTGGGGTGGGGCCTGAGACTCCACATTTCTAACCAGCCCCCAGGTGAGGTGGTTGCTGCCTGCAGTCCTGGCCCTTAAGATCGTCTGACTGCTGGATGAAGGCCCCACGATCATGATGGCAACGCTGGAGATGGAGAAGGTGTAAAGGAGAGAACAGGCGGGAGAGGAAGAGAAGACAAATGAATATCGAATTGAGCGAAAAGAACAGGTGAAATGGTCACAAGGGGATTGAGAAGCTGGGTCATCTGAAAAAAGAACATCAAAAACGTTGCTTCTATTGAATTATTATTTTTTTAAAGCTGCCTTTTTCTAAGTCTTTATTGAATTTGTTACAATACTGCTTGTTTTATGTTTTATTTTTTTAGCAGGAGGCATGTGGGATCTTAGCTCCCTGACCTGGGATTGAACCTGCATCCCCTGCAATGGAAGGTGAAGTCTCAATCACTGGACCGCTAGGGAAGTCCCCTGCATTAATGTTCTAGAACAGCACTGTCCAACAGAAATATAGTGCAAGCCACATGTGAAATTCTAAATTTTCTTATAGTCACATTAAAAATAGTAAAAAGCAACTGATGAATTTCAATATACTTTATTTAATCCAATATATCCCAAATATTATTACTTCAACATATAATCAATATAAAAAATTATTTAGATTTTTTTATATGAGGTCTGCAAAATCTGAAGTGTGGCCATGCTTACAGCACATGTCAGTCTGGACTAGCCACATGTGCTCGCGGCTACTGTAGTGGATAAGGTAGCTCTAGAATCTTGCTATCAGAGTGTGGTCCACAGAGCAGCAGCCACAGCACCCCCTGGGAGCTTGTTAGGAATGAAGAATCTCAGGACCTTCTAAATGAGAACCTGTGTGTTTTTTTTCTTTTTTTTTTTGGCTGTGCCACACAGCTTGCTGGATCTCAGTTCCCCAACAAGGGATCGAACCCGGGCCCACAGCAGTGAAAGCACAGAGGCCTAACCACTGGACTGCCAGGGAAGTCCCAGAGAACCTGTGTTTTAATAAGATCCTCAAGTGATTCAGAGGCACATTGAAGTTTGAGAAGCAAAGGACACAGGAATTAGTTCTTCCAACTGCTAGGACAGACACTTTTAAGAGCTATTGTTTCTTATGTTTATAATGTTTAAAAAGTTGAGACCAGAATTCAGGAGTGCTGATTACCTGCTTAGTATGGTCTTGCTTCCCCCTCCCGAATAAGGAGATAAAATAGGTCTCAAAAACAATGACCTAATCAACGGTGAAGGACAAACACAGTGAGCTTTAAAAAGACAAAATGGCCAGCTGATGGCTCCAGAAGCTAAGTGAGAGGATGGTTTTCTGTGAAATGCTTAATGATAATCTATGTTTCAGAAGTGTGTTTTGGTGCTCCCTGCCGAATGGGAGTAAAGATAAAGCAGCCTTTCTCTCCTTTTCTCATCTAGCTCATCCTCCTGTTCTAGTTGCCTGAAATCCTTATGAGGGCTGAACACCTCCCCAAACAGAACCCCTGGGAACTTTGGCTCAGGCTTGAAATAGACCCTGTCATTTCCTAGGCTGGGGGCTCTATACTCAAGATAGAGCACCTTTCAGCCACAGTAAGTGTTTCCAGAGAATTATTTCCCAAATAAGAAAATCACAATGGACTGAGCAGGAAAGGACAACAGAGCTGCTATCCTTGATTTGGGAGGACAAGAGGAAAAGGAAACTACTCTGAGTTTGGTCCAAATTTAATAGGCTTACTGCTGCACAGCTCAAGAGACACTAAAGAAGTAGATAAAAAGAAAAGCTTTCAATTCATACAATACCAACATCCCGTTCAGTTTTTTTTCACAGAAAACTTCAAATCCACAATTACACCTGTCCTATTTGGGTGCACCACTGTCATCTTCTTCTATTTATGGCACCTAACAGGAACTTCGTCATTTATCAACTACACTATTAAAATAGGACAAACACATTAAAAAAGCAGCGATAACTAGCAGCAATAACTACACTCCACATTTTCCTCTAAAAGTCTCAAAGACCCTGTTACCATTAATGATGCTTTGTATTTGTTTAGGACTTAGGTTTTCAAAGCACGTTCAAATATGTTATCGTAGTGAATATTTCATACAAATAAAGAAAAGAACGGATGTATACTATGTGGAATATTTCAGGAAGACTTATTTTGGAAGAACATTAGGTAGTCCATTTTTTTAAACTGAATTTGTCCTTCCTGCTGCTTGTTTCTTTACCTTTCATAACATCTCCAGATTTGTTCTTCCCCCAGCTCCTTAGAAAGCGTTAGCTCATTTTCCTCAGCGGTCTCTTCTTGACTCCCCCTCTCACTTTTTTGTCCCTGAAAGGCCATACTGCTTTGTAGTCAGCATGACCTGCATCAATGCCTTGCCTCCACGATTTACTCACTGTGCAACTCTGGCCACGTTTCCACATCTGTAAAACAGAGGTAATACCACCGAGGGAGAGAGAAAAATCGTACACGTCACCACAAACGTAAGGTGCTTAGGATCCCTACATCACAAAGCTCAGGAACCTCTGGCTAACACTCCACAAGCCCACTCTGCAAACGGATTATTTCATGGACTTTTGTTTTCGAAGCTCAGTGAAAAGGTATCTAGAAAATGACCTGCAGACAATTTTACTTGGCATGGTCCAATTTAAGAAATACTTGGAAACCATGAAATTACCGAAGATATGCTGTTTGGTGAGGTCATAACTGTGGTCTATGAAATCAGGTGCCAAAGAGAGAATTATGATGCCAAGAATATAGTGTGACTTCCCAGAAGGTTCAAATTGAAAGGTAAAAACTACCTTCATCACAGCAAGTCCTGGTTTAAACATAGAGATCTTTAGTAATTATCTGATATAGTAAAAAAAATCATGAAGGACAGAAAAGATGAAAAAAGTCACGTTTAAATGTACACCTGATTATTCCTTTTCATCTTCAATGGTTAAACTATAAAGTTTTAGAGTTCCTCATTTTTGCTGTGGAGGATGTCCCTCCTCCAACCCCCGCCAATGACAAGCTGTTTTGTATATAAAAATAAATGACACAGAGTAACACCCTGGTTAACAAACATTAAATGCCTCAAGCCATTAGCGGCCACTACTACTGAACAGCCTAATCTTATCCCAATCAGAATGAAAGATCTCCACTCAAAAGCTCATTGTGGCAAAAGAGGAATACTTGAGCAATACAAAGATGTTATAATAAAATCATACAGTTTTTTTGATACCGAGCTCCATGAGCTGTTTGTATATTTTGGAGATTAATCCTTTGTCTGTTGTTTCATTTGCAAATATTTTCTCCCATTCTGAGGGTTGTCTTTTTGTCTTATTTATGGTTTCCTTTGCTGTGCACCCTTATAAGGGCATAAAATAGTGGTGTTAGCTTGTATACAAGTAATGCAAAATCTCCAGTATGAGGAGGGGGGGGTTAAATTAAGATGAATAGTTCCTACACTTAATATATACTTGAATTTCTGACACCTTCTACTTCTGTTTTCTATATTCAGAAATAATTTCTATGGACTTTAAAAACCTCCTCTGTTTTTATAAAGCTTCTCTCTAGACCAGTTAGTCAAAAGCAGTTTCCATTCTGAATTTGTAAAAATTAAGACGCTACCAAAGAGCTTAACCTAAATTAAGAAGTAAGGTGTGAATAACCTTACCAGAATATTTTGTATCAGTTGGTTAACAAGATAACTCAGTTAATTAGAATACTAGCTTCTGAACATGTTGGCTTATTAAAACATTAATAGATTTTTTTTTTTGAAAGTTACCTAAAGATGACACTGCCAAAAACAAAACACTCAAACTAAACAAAGTCCATCAGATTTTGCAGCAAAAAGCAATGATCTCCTGCCTCTTGCATGGTTGGGAACTAATCTCCAGTACTCGGTTTTGGGGTTAACATTTTTCTTGCAAGGAAACACACCTCCCTTTGCCTGGAGCCATCTCAGGAATCCACTTTCCCATCCTAGTGTGAGGATCTCAAGTAACAGATTTTGCAACCAACTGAAATTAGTGGTAAAACTGCTTTTTGTTTTCTTTTTGTTTTTGGGTGGACTTGAAAGAAACATGGTTGCTGAAAACAGAGCCGTGTGCTTAAAAATGATTTGATTTTGGTTGGGTTTTAACACAAGCACAATACTGATGGGTGGATTAACACAATTGGGAGGAGGGTTCGATTTACTTAAGCTTGAACTCTCCCATAGACGGATGGGGTTTTGGAGAGACTGAATTTCTACTGTTGAGACAAAATTGTCAGGTATTCTTAGGAGCCTCAGATGAGATGGAATGCCTCTTGGCAGATTTGTGTTTCCAAGGGCAAATAACATCTGCTCCGTCCTGGCTTCTCCGGCACACCTAAGGACAAGGCTGGCGAAGTCCCTTTATCGTGGGCTCCGGACACTCGGAGGAAAATTTAAGAGCTCGAAGTACCTTAAAGGGTAAGAACCTTTCTTCTGAGAAAGGCGAACTGACCAGTGCGTGTGAGATGGCCTGGGGGCCCACGGAAAGGCTTTCCTCTGGTCCTTCGAAAGGCTGGGCAAGAGGAAAACACCCACGATGCCTAGAACAGGCCCAGCTGCGTGCTAACAGCTCCCTAAGGCTCCGCCGAACAAGTCAACGAGCATCGTTCCATTTGTCCTCGGGCCTCGGTGGAACTGTTTTCTCCACAAGGGTGGGTTCTCCTCGCCCGCCCCTCCAAGTCCTTGAAGAGCCCCAGTGTCGACCCCCACCAGCTTAGGGTAAACCCATTCCAGGGTAAACTTAGCTCGGGTGTCCGGGCCGGCTTCACCTCACCGCCAGCGGGGCCTCAGGTCAATGGGCTGCGCGACTCAGGGTCGCAAACGGGGAAATTCACGGGTCCCAGCTCCCAGTCCTCTCTCCGGAGCCTCTAACAATCGTGGGCAACCGTGTGGGTGTCGGGCTTCTCCGCAGACACTTACCTGACCTCAGGACTGGGCTCCCGCCCCCAACGTTCTGGGTGAACCGGAATGGCCGCAGGAGCGGCAACGCAAACGCACTCCCGCGCCTGCGCACGCGCCGTACTCCTGCCGCAGCCCCCCCTCACAAACCCGAGCCCCCGTCTTACTAACTGCGCATGCGGGAAGCTGAGGCTTCTTTCCCGCGTAGCTGCCGGGGGTTCCCAAAGAGCCAATCAGACGAGAGGACTGACTGCAGCCCCGCCCCCCTCCCCCCAGCTTCCGCGGGCGTCGCACCTCCCTCTTTGGGAGAGCTGGGGGCAGGACGGGGGAAGTGGACGCGCGCGCCGCGGCTCGGCCGTCTCTGCCCCCTTCCGATCATCCAATCGCAACCAAGACGCCGGGCGCGCGCACGCTCCCTCGAGTTTAACGGTCGCGAGAGGCGCTCGCCCGACACTGACATCGGCAGTGTGAACGGCGGCCAGGTAAGCGGCCGCCAGCCTGCGGGGAGCTGCCGGCCTGCGGGGAGCTGCCGGTCGCGGGAAACAGGGGACGCGACTCGAAGACACCAAGTTAGCGGCCCCCTGAGTGTGCTGATGTGTTAGGGCGGGGGAAAGACAACACTCCCTCGACGCAACCTCAGCGGAGCGCGCGGCCGTGTGGGGGCTTTGCTCGCGGCAGTGCACCTTTTCTAGACTCTGCCCTTGAGTGACACCCGCGCGGCCCAATCGCTGAGCGCCTCTTCCCGAGGGGCGGGGGGCTTGAGGGATTTCTGTCTCTCTTTTTTTTTGACCAGCTTCCTGGGCTTAACTTTGAGAATCACGATTGTAGTTGTTGGACCGGTGGTTTTAACTACAGCTTCCCTGCTGCCTACAATTTAGGCAACTGCGTGGGTTCTCCTCGCCTTCATACTTTAACCCGAGAGCCGCCGCCAGCAGCTGCGGTCTGGCTGTGAGCGCGAGAACGTCAGGATCTGGCCTCAAAACCTGAAATCATGCCTTCTTTCCCCCTCTCAGGCTCCCACCAAAGCAAAACGCCTGGTTAACTTTTATATTCTCAGCAGACCCCCATCAGTCGTTCCTCTACCCCCTAACTCCCTTTTTCTGCTAGGAGCTGGGGCCATCAAAAGCGTCATATTTTGTTGATGGGAGATATAAAAGTCTCTGTTCTTATACGCATTCTCCATCAGGTTCTTAAAATTTTGCATTGTATATCTTTTTTTTAAATTTTAATTCATCCCCCACTCTCCCACCCATTCCTCCCCACCCTCACGCTCTGCTGGGAAAGCATCATCGCATTTCAAGATCCATCTGGATCTACTGCATCCGGATTAACTCAACGGGGGAAATTATAGATGGGGTTGCAGGCCGATCCGCGTCCCTGGAGAGCTTGTGTTTTCCTGCTGGAAGAGCAAGGTGATTTGAATCCAGGTATTTTCGTTGCCAGATGGAAGGTGCAGCCCCTGACTTTTTCAATACCCCATTTATCGTTGGTGATGGGCTGAGTCACTGGGGAGAAATCCGTTTAGCTAGGTCCGGTTACCCTTGGCCTTCACACCTGTCCCTGAAGGAAATGGTTCCTTTGTGAGCTGATGCTCTCAAGGTTGTGCTTTGTAAAACCAGGCCCTAGAAAGTGGGAACCTAGAGGAACCAGAATAATAGGTAATTTTCCTCTATTGCACCCCCTGAAATTTCCATCTTGTAAGCAGCATATGTTTTCTCTATTCTTCCCCCTCCCCACCCACTTACTCCTGGCTTTTTTTTAAGGACATGAATTCCTTAAGAAGCAGGCATGCTGTTTGACTTGTTATAGCCAGTTTACCTCTGTACATCTAGCTTCAGTTAAATTTTAGTGGACCTGGCAAATAGTTTATTTTTTAAGAAGTGATAATATGCACAGAGTACAAAAGTACTCTACGTATACAGTATATAGTGCACTCCTTCCACTCCCACCTTGCAGCCAGTGGGGAAACGACCACTGTTAACAGTTTAATTGGCTGTTTTCAGTACCAGATTCAATATAGATACCAAGTAGTTCCCATTCATCTATTCACTGTATAAATCAACAAGCATGGATACTTGGTAGAATTTATTAAAGGAATGAACAAGGCACGTATCAATAAGTATTCCAGTTGTTACACAGTAGAATTGTGTCTGGAACCTTGATTATTAAGCACATAAAATTGTGAAATATTACCTGAAAAGGTACTACTACTTTTGCAAATCAGAAGATTTGTAGATTTTTTATTGACCTAACCACTGGACTGCCAGGGAATTCCCTTTGCCATAATGTTTTAAATGTTTATCCACATTGTAGCATAAATCAGTGCTTTGTTCTTTTCTATGACTGAAAAATATTCCATTATACAGATACACAACATTTATTTATCCATTCATCAGTTGATGGACATTTGGGTTGTTTCTGAATTTTGGCTTATTATGAATAATGTTGCTATCCTTAATGTAGATTTGTATAAAAGGATTAAGGTTTCCACAGTCTTGAAAAGACAGTTGCTAGGTTTAATGGCTTTTTATAATAGTTTTTGTTCTTCATTCATTTTCAGACTCTCCTGGGACCTTCAGACATTTCACAGTCTGAATGTCAGCAGCTGAAAATGCCTTTAGACGATGAAGCATCTGAAGATGACTCAGATTCAGTTTCTTCAAACAGTGCAAGAGCCTACATTTTCCAGTGAGAGAGTGTAACAATTTCTGTACGCTATGGAAGATTTTGACTTGGGGAAACCCTTACAAAAAGCTTCATCTTCTGTAGAATCTGATATAAAAAATTCTCCCCATTCTCTTGGACTGAACTTAAGTACTAATAGGTAAGAATGGGATAGATTTTTTTTTAATGTAATGACAAATCAAAATAACTTTATTTGCATAGTTTGCCAGTTTATCCAAATAGTGTCATAGTTACTGATTTGCATTTAAAAAACCCCAAAACTATGATCAGGAACTGTTCGAGGACAGTTGTTTGGGTTAAGAATAGTTTCAATCCTTTCATGTTTTTCATTTCTCCCAGAGATGTATTTTTGCATGGGGAACATTGTGAAAAAATTTGTTTTGCTAGTTGGAGTTTTCTTTACACTTTTTTTGTTTTCGGTAAATTACAACTATATCTTTAAAATTTAGTTGTCTAAATATTGTTTCTCCATTTTGAAGTTAAGAGGACAAATAATGTTTCATATTGCAGAAATACCTCACCAGTCTGGAAAGTAGCAATTAAAGTTGAATACTAGGAAGTAAGCAAAAAAGCAGGCTCTGAGTTGACAAACTAGATGCTATCAAACAATGCATTTTATGCATTTTCTTTTTAAACTATCCCATGTTTGGTTTGTTTTTAATCAGGGCCTGTTTACTCTCATTTTGTACATAGTCTGGCAAGTTGATTATTTGGTTTCTAAATTACAGTAGGTTAAAAACAGCAAAGAGGCAGGGACCACTGGAGAGGAGATCACCTATAAAAAGCAGGTACAATAAAACAAAAGCACAGCAGTCTGGGGCCTACTGGTAAAGGAGCAAATTTACACACAGTAATAGGTCTTGAAGAGATTGTGTATTTTAAATAAATTAATTCCTTAAAAAATTTGTTCATTCTTTGGCCTCAGGATGAATTTAAGACAGCTTACAAGAATACATAAAAGAAGAGGAGAAAGCATAAATTAAAATAGGGAGGAAAGGGAAAAAAAAAAAGCACAGGATAAGGTCCAGAAATGTTGGCCATCGTAATCTATACCCACTTCCTGAATGTTGGCCACACTTTTTGTTTCCTGTATCATTTGACAGCCCCTTTGAAACCCACTTCTGGAAGAAACCCCTTTTAGAACATAGTGTCTGATTTACTTGGAGGAACTTGAATGTGCCTTTCTAATGAAAATTATGTAACTGAAGCGTCTCCCTTTTCATTGTGACTGGCAGTTAAATTGGCCAAATTTAAACTTGATTATTACACAACTATAATTGTATCTCTAACACTTAATGGACAACATATTATGTTCTTTCCCTTGAATTTTTTATTAGTATTTTCTCTGATCCTCTTTATTATTTTACTGTTATTTTCATTAGGTCCTCTTTTTAGCAAATGGTTTGTGAAACAAAGCAGAATATCAATGAATAAAGTGACCTTTCAACGGTTAGAATTTAAATAAATTTTAATGTCCCTAATTATGCCTTGTGGGTTTATAAAACAAATCTGAAATAAACTCATCTCAGATTCGGAAAAGCAGTCCTCCTGGAAAGAATCAGTGCTATTTTACACACTGGATAGGCTAAATAAGTCCTGAATATTTGCTGCTAATTTGGTTGGCACTACTTTTATTCAAAGACAGTGCAAAGATAAGCATCACCTTATCACACCAAATTAGGGGGATCCAGTTAACAAGACTTGACTGTAATTCTGGGCAATGGAGAAAGAACCTCCTTAACAATAAAGGTCTGTTCTTACAGTGAGGTGAAATAATCCTCTGGAATAATTTAGATCGGAGTAGCTTGGAATTTTTCTTATTGTTTAGCAGAAACTTTTATTTTCTGCTGTACTCTGGAGTGTTCTCTCACTTCTGAAGAAGGTTTTTCTGTTGTGTTCTTAAAAATACAATTAAGTGCTGCCTGTCTTTTCACTGCTGTTTTCCCTTCGTGGACAAACTTGTGATCAGATTTTCAGCAAATGAGGTGCCATTAAGAAGGATTAAATATCAGTAGTTTTGTACTGCTCTGCTAAATCTTGAGCTGCTGAATTATTCAACACTTTGGTAGAATGAAGAAAACCATTTGAATTATTTATGTTTCAACAGAAGTAGTCCCCACCTTAGTACAAATGGGGTATCCTCTTTCTCAGGGAAGACCAGACCATCTGTAATTCAAGGTACAGTTGAAGTCCTAACCTCTTTAATGCAAGAGCTACACAACAGTGGAAAGACTGATTCGGAACTTTGGAAAAACTGTGAGGTATCTAGTTTTGTTTCATTTCTGGAATTAACAAAATAATTCTATTTATAGATATGCCTCTACTAAACTCTAAATTATTAGAAATGTATATCCTAAAGAGCATGATACTTAAGTTATTGCTAGAATAAAGTGGTCAAGGATATTAATTAGGGAACAATATAGAACAAATGTGAAAAATGATCAGAGGTATGTTTTAACAATATATTAGTGATTAGACATTCTAATTTATACTTTAAATGTGAACTAAAATATTGTCTTTGTTCATAAAAATGAGAATTCCAAAATTATTGATATTGTTACTAATTCTGATCTTTTAAGTAACTTATACAGAATTGTCATCATTTTGTAAAGCCTAAACCCACTTTGAAATATTTCTAATTATAAAGTAAGGCTTCCGTTTAATACCTTATCGCATTTAGCTGTGCTACATTGACTTATATTGGTTGTTCAGGTCAAGTGGTTCTTTCTTTTGTCCATAGGTTAAATTGTGACATAAAAATTTAACAGTTAAAAGAATACTTATAAATAAGTTTTGTTTCATGGAATAATGCCCAAGATAGACTTTTCCAAGGCTAGAATTGGTAACACTTTGTAGAAATGTGTAAAACATTATTATTAAATTCTTTAGAGAGCAGTAGATTTTATTGTAAATGTTAATCATAGTTTTAAAACTATGTAGAATAAATGGAATGAAAGATTATCTGGTTTAAGAATTCAGCAGCAGCCACCCCTAAGTGTAATTACTTATATTCATTATACATAATCATTGGAGTTATAAAAATGACTATTATGGCAAACTTAAAAGAAAACTGAGTTTTAAGTTTTGATACCTTTTTTTTCCCATATAACAACCAGTATGTGCTAGTGCAAACGACCTATAAAATGCCATTGTAAAATGATGTAAATAATAATGGAATGTTTTATGAAATGCTTCCCCTAGTATACTTACTCATTAGCTTATAATACCTGAATTGATATGCTTTAAAAAAAAATGAGGCATTGCCTCAATGTGCCTTGACTTCTGACAAATTCATTTTTAAGTAGAAATTGTTACTTTTAGTCTTTGAAATCAACATCTTAAATCAGAATCAGAATATATTTGTGAATTTAAGACACAGATGATTACAAGCCAGAATACCAACCAGGTACTTACACCTTTTAACATTTGAACCAGTTTCTTTCTTTCTGCCCTTTGTTCTCCTGTGATCTAACAGATTATTTTTATTCTGTTGAGTATTAGTTGACTGCTTAATTTTTTATAATGTAGGCATATAATTGATTATTCACTGAAGAGCTTCTTAAGCTATTTCTTACTTTGACAGAATATGAAATACTTTTTTGGCCATTTCAGTAAAATTTCCTGAATTTGTTTTGTGTGTTTTCATAGCCTATGAAAATAAAAGTCTCTGATGCTTTAGGGTAATGATTTAGAAAGAATGGGAAGGTAATGATTGCGCAAGTCTTATTTCCCTGAATTTCATGTTTACACCTTTCTTTTGGAATAGTAACATTTGTCTGATTTCTACCACTTATAAGAAACTAATCTACATTATTACAATAAAGAACTAAACCTCCACAGAGCTCTGGAAGAGATCTGGGGATGACCTGATTCTTTAGAATTCCTTTATAAAACGTATCTTCTGGGATTCTTAAGTTTATCACTGCTTAAACTTGGGAAGGTTATGTATTTTTATTAGATCAGGAAAGAATCTTTTAAGGCATTTCCATAGAAATACTTTAATACGTTCTTAAGTACTTGCTAATATTTCTATGATTGTAAGAAAAATTTAAAAGCACATCATTAACTAAATTATTTTAGCATTTTAACGATTTAGCACTCCTGATTATGTATATAATAGTAATAGTTATGTGATAATTATTGAGTATTTGCCGGGCAGTATACTAGATACTTTCTGTCAGTGGCACTCAACCTTATTGGACTCAAAGCCCTGTTTTTATAACGGTTTTCAAAATAACATCAACTTATATTGTCCTGAAATGAAATTCACAGATAATATAACCTGCCTGTATCTGCTTTTTAAAAAAAAATCAATGTAATGTCCTGTGCTATAAAAGAGGAATAATAATTACTTATAATAAGATAATATGTAAATGTATAAATACTCAGACATATCCACATTAGAAAACATAATGTAGCAGCAGTCTGGTGTTTACTTCTATGTAGACTCACCTTGAACGCAGCAGCTATCAACACAGACTGATACATCTGCCTTGCACTGATGATCCAGCACTGCAACTGGTGACATGATTTTTTGAAATGGTGACTCATTTCTGAGCAAGTTCTGAAACATCTTGGTAGTTGCATTCCTGGACAATTTGGTGATTTGAAAACTATGCAAAATATGTATCATTCTTATAATATAAAATGGACACAGGACAGTTCTTTATTGTCAGGGACTATCCTGTGATTTGTATCCCTGGATCCTGCCCACTAAATGCTCGTGGTGCTCCCGCTATCCTCGTGACAACCATGACCTCACAGATTTTCAAAATATACTTCCCCCATTGAGATCACTGCTTTACGTGCATCACATTTAAATTTAAAATTTAGTCCTCTCAGCCACCTATGAGGTGTTGCTGTTCCCCTTTTATAAATTAGGAAACTGAGGCATAAAGAAGTTAAATTTACTTGTTCAGGACCACCCAGGTTGTTGGTGGAGAGGTGGGAGTCTGGCCTGGGAAAAGCCCATAGGATGTTTCCCAGGCCAGACTAGAGCAGCGGACGGCAGGAGCCCCCGTTCAGGCTAATAGCGCCAGGCACCTGCGCTCAGGGGAAAACTTGGCACCCATGCCCTCCAGCAGTATGTAAGATGCGGGTGGTATACATAGGTTTAGTTGGAAATGAATAATAGCCCTTCTTAATAATTAAGTGTATAATGTTATTCACAGTATTAATAATATTCTTAAATTAGCTTACTTAAAATTAAAACATTAACAATAAAGTCTGACTTGGAAAAACAAAGTCTCCACTAATTTATGGCCTGAATGAACTCTATTCATTTGTATCCTAAATAAGAAAATGATGATAAGGATGTGATTAATCTCAAGTGTCTCACATACTATGAAGCCATTTTTTAAGTAAATTGTTATTCTATCATAATTTAGTTTTATGTGAATAATAACTTTATTAGGATAAAAATAACTCCTAAAGGTATAGAGGTATAACTGAATAAGAAAACTGTTGCCTGATGATTTCTTTTATGTTTTGATTAATGTAAGATACTTTATAAGTTGAGAAGGTAAGGGACTTGATTTGATCTAGTCCACCTTGTCCTGAAGTCAATTGATTTAGATTTCACGCTTCCTATCAGTACCATCGTATTTCATTTTAAGGCTTCCTTTTCCAGTCTTGAGGTTTTCTCCACTTTACCTTAATACCGTTATACAGGTTTCAACTTAATTCTGTTATATAAGTGGCTTTCCCCATGAACCTGAACGGTCTCTGGATTGTGTAGTCTATAATACCAAGAAAAGCGCAGCTAGCAGTATCCATTGTTATACACTCGTTTAGACTGTATATCTGAGTGTCCACTCTTGGCCTTGTGTCCTAGGTGCTGGAGATGGGGTGGGCGCAGGGGTGGGAGACAGACAGGTTCACCAGGAGAACAAGTGAGAGACTTTCCGACTGTGGTAAACGCTCCGAAGGAACTAAACAGGGTGCCAAGAAAGAGAGAGAGTGACTGTGAGGGTGGTCTGGGAAACTCTTCGAGAGAAGATGATAATTGAGCTGAAATCGCAGAGGGGGAAGAAGCCAGCCATGTTGAGAACTGCGGAGAGGGCTTTCCAGGTAGAGGGTACAGCAAGTGCGAGACTTTTGAGGCGGAAGACAGTTTTGGCGTGTCCAGGGAACAGAAGGGGGCCAGCGAGGCTGGTGTGTGTCGAGAAAGGGACAGAGAGACTTGAGATGAAGCTGGGAGGTGTAGATGAGCCAGATCACGCAGGGCCCTGTAGGGAATGACCGGAGTGGAAAGGCACCGAAAGGTTTTAAACAGGGAAGCCAGTTGTGGTAGCTACTTGTTGACATTGTATGTTATTACATACGGTCTGTTACTGAAAGTAGACCAGCCTTTAGATTGAATTCAGCCTCTGGAGAAGTCTGTGCCCCCTCTCCTCCCGTGTTTTGGCCTAGTCTAATTATAAGAGCACTTAACTACTCTTGGGGGTCAGGATGGATCAGGACCTAAAAGTGGCCGTGAAGGGAATTATAGGTCACTTCCATAGGTTTTCAGAGTCATTTTTTCGTTCTTTTTCAGCTGCAGTGCTATAAAGCACTTTAATATCTGACTCTAAAAGAGGTTTTTTAACTTGAAGAACAACTAAATTAGGGATCAAATTCTCCTAATACTAAACTATTTGTTGTTTTAAGATGTGGGATTCTTTTTCTGGGTCCAGGTTAGTGTTTAAGAAAACCATTAGGTGTTATGAGGAAAGGAAGAGGGACTTAAGACAAATGTAAAGTACAACTAGCAGCAGTTCTTGATTAATCAGAAATGGTAGCAGATGACATCAAATTAAGATGCCATTTGAAAAAGAAGATTTACTCAGACCCTCAAATTTACTCAGACCACAGGTAACATAAGAAAGGGGTGCCCAATCCTATGTCCGTGTACTTTTGCATTAAATATAGTTTTATAATTAATTTAGCTTATGACTTTTACATTAAAAATACATTTTAAAAAAAGGCTCTTTCCCACTGGAGGAATATTTCTGTGAAATATTAGGTTAAAAATTTATGTCTAACTAAAATATTTTATAATTTACTAGACCAGGTGGTTACAACTATTCAATTTGGTGGAAAAACAATGCCAAGAGCAGATAGTTGCCCAGCAGGAACAGTTCCACAACCAAATTCAAGTAAGTTCTTTATATTGATTCTTGTTTTATATTGTAAGGTTTGCAGAAGAACCAATTAGTTAATTTTTTTTTCCCCTTTTTTTTTGGGAGAAGGAAGGATTCTTTACTTGCAGCAAATAAGGAGAACACCGGGGATCTTTTCCCAAAGCAGTGTCTCCCCAAACTGCAAAACTGGGGAAGTTTTAAACTAAGGGTACACGCATAATCGTGAGGGGGCTTAAGCAGAGGAGAACTCAGCATAGAATTGGGACAGAGGTCCACAGAGTCCAAAGCTGTAGTTGATTGAAGTCCGGAGGGTCAGCATCATCATTCCATCCTTCACCTGGGTGGGGGCCCGAGTTCCTGGTGTCAGCACTTACTGAAGCTCAGGTTCTTTGTGTCTCATCCCAGGAAGAATGCAGTGAGAGACAAAGTGATAGGTAAGAAGTAGATTTATTTATTTAGAGGTACACATTCCATATATAGGACTCGGTCTGTCTCAAAAGGTGAGAGTGGCCCTGCGAGAAATGCCAGAGTGTGGGCCATCTCAAAGATCCCAATTAGTTAGTTCTTTATATCAGTTTTGTTTATAAACTAAATATAATGCACATGTGTCATCTTTAGGGTAATATCGCATTTTTAAACACAATATTTTAAGACATTTATAAAAATGTGATGTTAATATACATCCTTAGCCAAACCTGTAACTTTTTATTTTCAGCGTATACAGAAGGAGATAAAAAATTTAGTCAAGTTACAGACCAATAATGCTTCCTGGGCTTCCTGTGATAGAAGTTCTTTAAGCAGACAAATATCTTCAGAAAGTCAAATGGGTTTTTTTTCTGAAAACAGTGAGAGAAATGAATCTGTTATCAGTTATCCCAAGTCTAAAGAACCTGAAATGCAGCGAGAAACATCCATGTCACAACCAGACTGCAATGTGGATAGTAGCTCAGTGAGCAGTGGGTATGGTACCTTTTGTGTCTCAGAACTAAATACCTACAAACCTAAGGACGCTCAAGAGTTCATGGAGCACGCAGAGGTTTCTAAAGGACAGTTTGGAGCACCGGTGGTGCAAAAGGAGTCACTTGTAGATGGTGTGAAAAACCAGAGTTTTTATATACATACAAATGAAGAATTTTGTGCATCTTTAAAGGAAGATACTCCCATTTTTCCTGGTGAATTTGAACACAGTTTTCTTGGTGAAAATAAGATTTCGGAAGTATACAGTGGAAAAACAGATAAGTAAGTAGAATTTCTCCATCACTTGAAGGGAGTTTGACTTGTTTATTACATTTATAATAAGCTAAACATGTTTAGTAAATACAGCTGCTTTTAGTTGGAATGAGATGTGTTTGAATGTCTATCAGTTTTATCAAATTGTTTTATTTACTGCCTGTGGAAAAAACTGAAATTAACAAAGCACACTACATGCTAACGACATCTGTCTTCCCATTTACAATGTTATAAGACTACTAAAACTCTTAAGGTGAGAGGCCTTGCCAGAAAAGTACCTTTTGTATTTTCTAGTCACTATCGACTTGCTGAAAATTAGAGTATAGGACTGCATCAACAGTGGAATTTTGTCACACATGTTCATATAATTTAAAACAAAAAATTATATATAAGCATACTCAGTTTTATGTTTATAAGAAGAGATTTTTGTAAGTTAAATGACATTTTGATTGACCCAGGTAAAAGAAACTTTTGGTAAAAGAAACTTTGGCTGAATGTTTGTAAAGCAAATAATCACTTAAAATTATGTTCCGTTTTATGTCTCTGACATATGTCATCCAGTGTAAGGTATTTTGCTGTGGCAACACAATCTTGGGTACCCATAAGTATAATTATAAGTCCATCTAAATAAGTATGCTTTCACTGTGGAGATATACTGAGTACTTGAAGGGGCCACTATGGTGGTTTTTGTTCTGTTCCATGGCGACAGACTGTAAGTATTGTTAATCACTGCTAGTCAGTCTTTTTCCTCATTTTGCCTTTAATAGTAAGATATTGTAAAAAGAAATTTATGTGAATCAATAAAAATCCATCCTCTCTCTGCTATCAGAAAAACAACTCAAAGCATTTTCCACTGACATAGTATCTACTAGTGTTTAGTTTTATCTGTGAAGGACAGCATTTAAAGAGAGGTGTTTTGTTTTTTTCTTTTTAAATAGTAAATCTATAACATCATGGGCTCAAAAGCTGAAGCAGAACCAACCAAAGAGAGCACATAAAGAAGAGGGGTGTTCAAAACCTATGCAAGGAAATGAGCAAACCAGGAAATCACCAACTGAGAAAGTAGGTGACAAGTCACTTGACTCTGGCATGCTTCATCTATGGACAATTAGGATAATTATGTTGAGTTTACCACATGTTCATTAACATAAGTTTTTTGCCCTTTGTTTTGTATTGTTAATTTGTTCCATTGACATACCTTTTTTGGTGTCTCAAAGGATGGGAAACGATGCTCCAATTAGTGGTTCTTTAGTAGACTGGAAATCAAAACCAGTGAGAGATAAAGTACTACTAAAAAAAAAAGGAAACATTTTGTAAAGGTCCTAATTCTCTTTGTACTGCAAATGTTTACGAGTAATACATTGTTTTTTAAAAAACCCTCAAATAATTTGTTCTGCTGTTAAGTTGTAATAAGTAGTACTCTATGTGTGAACGCTTTAAGATGCCATTATAAAAACAGTTGAAGCTTGGACAACTCTGAATTTATAATCCAAGTTGTAAGAGATTGAATTCTAAACATTCATTTAATTCCTTTTGCTCATATAGCAGCTGCTTTTGTTAACGAGCTGTAGCTACTGAGTAAGTTTTAAACATCTTTAAAGACCTTTTGGCCTAAATTGTCATAGAATAACATTGTTCAGTATAATACATTGAAATCGCAAAGACAAGTCTCTCTACAATCTTGATTCCTTTAGAAACTGGCCATGTCTTGATCATCCTAAACATAGTCTTTCCATCTTCCTTTGAAAAAGATCTATTAAAGAATAGAAGTTGTGGGGACATTCCTGGTGGCGCAGTGGTTAAGAATCCTCCTGCCAGTGCAGCGGACACGGGTTCGAGCCCTGGTCCAGGAAGATCCCACATGCCCGCGGAGCAACTAAGCCCGTGCGCCACAACTACTAAAGCCTGTGCTCCTAGAGCCCGTGCGCCACAACTACTAAAGCCTGTGCTCCTAGAGCCCGTGCTCCGCCACAAGAGAAGCCCCCGCAATGAGAAGCACATGCACTGCAATGAAGAGCAGCCTCTGCTCGCCGCAGCTAGAGAAAGCCCGCACACAGCAACAAAGACCCAATGCAGCCAAAAATAAATTAATTTAAAAAAAAAGAATAGAAGTCGTAAGAAGGCAGTCCCCCAGCCTTCATAAGGCAATATTTCTCTTTCAGTCATTTTTCTTTCTTCAGCCCATGATACTTAGGCTTCTTGATATCATCATTTTTTTAACTTACTCACATTTGTGTTGAGGAGGGAAATGAAGGTGAGGAAGCTACATGAACCGTCAAGCCTCGGGGGCTGGTGCTGTATTGGTAGCTCTGTTCTTTTGAACCTGTGTGCCGTCAAGCATGGTATATCCTTATTTGGTGTGGTGACATAAAAGCATTTGGAGACTGAGGTGAAAGTTGTTTTTTTCATTGGAATAGGTTGGCAGAAATGGAGAATGTTTTCATATATAGTAGCTTCATTTTTTCTGTTTTTACCTTAACTGAAACTCAGTTTGTGGAGACTTTTTCACTTCTGATGAACTTTGGATTTGTGGTGTGTAACTTGGTGGATTCACTGTCTTTTGCGACTGTGGATCGGTATTTGTTCTGTGTAGCCCTGTGGTTTCCGGAATTTGCTGCACATTGGAGTCACCTGAGGAGCCTTAAAACTCTACTTATGACTGGCCGCCAGCCCCAGGTGGTCTGTCCTCATTGGTGCAGTTGTGACCTATGATCAGGTGGTTTAAAAGCTCCTCAGGTGATTCTTATGTGCTGTAAAGCCTGGAACCAATGATCTAGCCTAATTTTCTCCCTTGATTCCGTGGAGAATCGACAAGCAGCTGAAGGATCAGAGACACTGCCTGAGAAATATGCCCTTGGGGGGGATAGGTCTACCTAGTAGCCTGTTCTGCCTCTGGGGATGTCAGTTGCGCAGGGGGTAAAGCTGTGATGAGGGCATGATTCCGTTTGAATTTTTCCTTTTCTTTGATCATCTCTGGACAAGTTTTATTTTTCCTATTTTTTAAAGGTGAATTAGATATTTTTGCTATTAAATCATTAGGGGAAATCAAGTTTCTTTGGTGTGTCCAAGTTTTAAATGGCTTTCAGGTAGTGGTGGTTATTGAATCAGACACCACACCTGAAATGCACTTCTTACCTGCATAATTCTGAATCAAATTCTGTGGATTCACAAAAGTTGGAACTTTCTTCTTTAGTTCATCTTTTCTCTTCTCCCATTGTTTCTTTTTCGATTTTCAGTCTAAATCCAGGGAATCTCTATGATCAGAATCTCCTGGGATCCAATTTTCTTTTTATACAAGGTAGTTTATTTGGGGTCCTAGCTATCTTGAAGCATGTCTTGAAATTGGATATTGTTTAGCACAAGGATTTTCCAAAGCTCAAGTCGGTCTTTGTTTCCTTGGTCCTTTGTCTGGGACAGACTGGCTGTTACCATTTCCCCAGGTGTGGGCTCCATGGTGGTTTTTCAGATGCTGCTAGACTGTTACTGATGAAGATCCTGTGCTAGGCTGAGGCCAGCTTCTTGGGAAGGGCTTTCCTTGCACCATACTTTCGTTGCTCTTCAAAAGCCAGGCCTGTTTTCTTCAGCCGATGCCTTGTGGCCCGGAAGAGTGCAGCAGGCAGCCGTGTGAGGTGAGCCCCCTCCAGCCAAGGGGGCGTGTGTCGACTGAGCACGTTAAGGTTTACACCAAAGAACCAGGAAAAAGTCAAAATATTTTAATTGGGATTTTTCACTTATTCTTCTGCAGTCAGCTTCTCTTGGTCTGTTAAGTACAGAGACGCAACAGAAATTTGAACAGGTAGGCGTTTTAGGAGAGACATTTGATGAAAAGGAGGCTAAAGTGGTGCCTTAGAAGGCTGAGGGGATAACCCCTCCTTGGTATACAGAATGTCATCAGCTTAGTGTGCTTTTGCTTTTGCAGTGGGTTCACAGGTGGTTGTAAGCAAATAGAGCTAAATACTTTTTAACGGGAATTAAAAGTTTGATGGTGGTGAAACTCATAAGAAAAATTCTGATGAAAATCACATATCTCTCTGGGGAAACACAGATTTCTTGTGACAATGCCAGAGATATTGTGAAGAGAATTTAGCTTAGAATTTTTATTAGAATTGAGGATAAGTAAGCATTTTTAGCCTTTTCTGGTAACCAATTATTTGCATATAAGATGTAGTCTACTGTTTAAAGTTCATAATAATTATTGATATGCAGTTTTCAGAGTTGATTTATTGTCTTAATGATAAAAATGAATTGTTCTGGCTTTTACACTAATTTTTATACTAAACGACTTTAATTCTAGGCACTTGAAATTTCTTTTGGAAGTCGATGGCAAATTATAAATACATTTTCTCTTTTTAAAAAAATTAATTTATCTTTGGTTGTGTTGGGTCTTTGTTGCTGTGCGCGGGCTTTCTCTAGTTGTGGTGAGCGGGGGTTACTCTTCATTGCTGTGAACGGGCTTCTCATTGCAGTGGCTTCTCTTGTTGAGGAGCATGGGCCCTAGGTGCACAGGCTTCAGTAGTTGTGGCATGCAGGCTCAGTAGTTGTGGCTCACGAACTTTAGAGCACGGGCTTAGTAGTTTTGGCGAACGGGCTTAGTTGCTCCGCGGCATGTGGAATCTTCCCGTACCAGGGCTCGAACCCGTGTCCCCAGCATTGGCAGGTGGATTCTTAACCACTGCGCCGCCAGGGAAGTCCATAAATGCATTTTCATTCTGCACTCATATTGTCTGCTTCCGGTTTCCTCTTTCATCTCCACAGAGAATCAAAATAAACTTTTGTAAATTACACAGGAATAGAAAATCCTTCATTGTTGATTCCTATCATTTTGCGATTCTTGTAACCATGGGGAAAACCAGGCTTGCTTTCTTTGTGAACCTCTGAAAGTTTCTCTGCGCCTGGGTTTGACACCTGGCTCTTACTCCTTGTGTCAGCAGTCTGTGCCTAAGGATTTTTAGCTGGCAACTAATGGCTTTCTTTCTTGAATTGTAGTCTGATTTCACTGCTGCTACACATTCTCGAGCTTTTTACCTCAACAAACCAGATGAGAGTCCAAATTGTTGGATGTCTGATTCAGGAACAGGTATGATACTTATATTTCTAAAGAGTTTTTTTCAAAATAATAATGTGTGCATTTCTCATAGGGTGATAATCATGTATATTAGAGTGGTTTCTGTAAAAGTATTATGTGTTGTCTTGTGCCTCTGGTAGCTGTAACTTCCTTACTTGCCTTACTTTGTGTTACAAGTTCTGTAAAGATAGAAAGCAGTACTTTTGCAATTATTTCAAACAGCTGCAAAAATCATCTCAGCATTTTTCAGATACTCCAAAATGAATTAAGAAATTCAAACTGTCTGTAAGCCATTCTTTACTCTCCACGGTGAGCTTATTTTAGCTTTAATGGCTTTACATACTGACTCCTTTTTTCCACAATCCCACATCCAATTCAGGATGAATTAGCTTTGCCTTGTGAAAATTACCATGATCTGATCACCTGTCACCACCTTCCTGCTCTCACCCTAACAGAGCCCCATCACCTGTCCCCTGTGTTCCCACGAGCTTCCTAACCAGCCTCCTTGCTTTCACCCTTGCAGCTTCCATCTGTTCTCAACACAGTAGCCAATGTGATCCTTTTTAAAGACAGGTCAGATCTTGTGACTCCTCTGCTCAAGCCCTGCGGTGGTTCCACTTCCCTCAGAATAACAGTCGGGAGGGAGTCTGTCCTTACAGAGGCCTGCAGGCCCGGAGACATCTAGCTCTGCTCTTTGACCTCACTGTCTGGGGCTCTCTCCCTTTCTCTGCTTCAGTAGAGAGGCTGTTTGCTCAAATATGCCAGATAAGTTCTCATTTTAGGGCTTTTGCTTTGGCTGCTTCCTGTATGTGGAATGTTCTCCCCCGCCCCTTACAGGGGAGCTCCCTCATATATGGCTAACACGGCCAACCCTGACCACCCTATTCAGAAAGAGCGCCTGGCCCCCTTCCACACGCACTGCATATCCCCTTACACTGATTTGTAACTTTTACTAGAGTGCTCACCACCTTCTGACATACTGTGTGTACTGTATGATTGACTTACGGCTCACAGCTCACTCTTCACGCCTCCTCCTCCCCAGCTGGTACAGTAAACGCTCAATAAGGATTTGACTTATTGAATTCTTTAGATTGCTTCTGTGTATGTCTGTACTGTGCGTAAAGGAATTGTCTTTAAAAAAATATTTTAAATTGCACGTGTTTATCTTGACTTTTAATAATATGATAGTTCAGTTTAAAATATTTGGATCATTAAGTTAGGACTCTTACATGGCAAGGCATTTATGTGAATTTTTTCCCTTCCAAATTCAATTTCCTGTATCCAGATAGCCAAAAACTTCCCGTATTTAATTTTCTTTAGGTAAAAATAAGTTATTCTAGAACACATACTTCCCATGTTTAATTTTCTTTAGGTAGAAATAAGTTACTCTAAAAGCATTTTTGTTCTTTTTCCTCACCCTTATCTATTCTGTGTATTTGTTCACATTAGGACTGACTTACTGGAAACTGGAGGAGAAGGACACGTATCACTCTCTGCCTGAGACTCCAGCCTCCTCCACGGATATATCACCAAGCCAGGTAATTTAATAACCCACGATGCACGTGTGTATTTGTTGTACAATTGTATATACTGGTTCATTTACAAAGTTTGTATTTTTCAATTGCTGATATACAGAAGAAAGCGTGGGCTTTAAATCATATCTGCCTGCTTTCAGGTTTGGTCTCTGTCGTTCACTGCCTGTGTGATCTTAGGAACGTTACTTAAAAATGGAATTAAAAATGCCTGGTTAGTGTGTTATGAAATTAAATGACATGGTTTTGTGCCCACTATTTTAAATATAGTAGGTACACAAATAAACTTCTTCCCCCGTTCCCAGGCGTGGTTTTGATTTTCTGTTCTGTTACACCCTCACGCTGATCCGTTTGTATCATAATTATGAGCAATTTAATTTGCTGTTTTGATTTTCTTTGAGCAAGAAATGTAAATATTTTGTTGACTTCAGAGCAAAGAAATAAAAATATCCAGTATGTGTACATCGATGTATATATCTCACTTCTGTGTTTAGATCAGGAGATGAGAGAACAGGTTGGAGGAAAGGAGAGATACAATTAAAGTAACCAGGAGAGCTGTAAACACGAGTGACAGGCATAGATGGACAGGACAACATGGGACCAGTGTATTTTTGGACATCGGAGTCCCAGAGAGGGTGGGAACCAGCATTCTGTCCTTCAGGAAAGGAGGAAAAAAGAGACAGATAAACACTAAGAAGGAAGGGGGGGAAGTGAGATTGAGGGGTCTGGGAGACTCAGTGGGCTTTGCAACTACAGGGCTCACTGCGTGTGTTTCTTGGTCTTCAACATCAGTAAATTAACACTATATTTTGTTGACTCAAAATACAAAGTTGCCATCAATTTTAAGACTTCCTGTTTCATATTCTAGCAAGAAAAAAAATTCATCAATCCGACGGATACAAAGCTTATCCCTTAGAATTTATATTTTGTAGACTTAAACATGTATTTTTATCCTATAATTCTCGTACACACTTATGGATAATATAAGTGAAGTAAATTAGTTGAAACTTCTTTACCTACAGGAGCTTACACTCCACACTCCTCTCTTTTTAAGTCAGTGTTGGTTTCTGTGTTTTCCACGTGCCATTTCGCTTGGGCCACCAAGAGCATTGGTGACTTGGCATTTCTTTAAAAAAGGATGAAAGGCCTTGGTGCTGAGTTTTTACCTGGCTTAGTAGTTATGTAGGACTGGCCTGCTTTTGACTCTCAGATGGGGAATGTTGCTAAACATGTCTGATTCACTGTCCCTTAAATATTGCTTCTCAGGGGTTCCAGCGTAGCCTCTAGGATTTTCTTCCAAGCTGCTGACAACTATTTGGCCAATTTTGAAAGCTTTTCTATTTGCTTATGAGCAGGCAGTGACAATTATGTCACAGCTGCTTCTTGACCAAAGGCATTTGTAAGATGCTGTTAATTACAAGAGACATCCTCACTTCAGAGATGTTAAAATATGACAAGAAGAGAAATCATAAAAGCGGTGAAAAGGAAACTCCCTAGCAGTCCAGTGGTTGGGACTCTGAGCTCTCACTACCGAGGGCCTGGGTTCAGTCCCTGGTCGGGGAACTAACATCCCACAGGTCACCCGGCACACCAAAAAAAAAAGGTGGTGAAAAATATTACCTCGTATTACAGTGAGCTGTAAATAGCATAGTTGCAACTGTTCACCCAGGGCAGGATTCCTCAGGCTGTAGCCATAGTCCAAGAGCTGCTGCTTGGCATAGATTTCAGTGACTGAAAAGGCTTCCAGGTTGTTGGTGTATAAAAAGTAAAAATTCAAAGCAGGATTATAGAAATTGTGGTAAATTTTAAGGGTTTACATTTAACAAATTAATGCCTTTAATGCACACACAAAAAGTATAATTAATTGTCTTTTTCACAAGCTAGTTATAGAGTTTATTAAAAAAACATTAGTTCATGGTGCTCTGCAGTCTGTCTATGTAGGGTCTGGAAATGGGACAGTTTAAAAGTTTAAAGCTATAGGACGAATGTGTTCTTTCAGTGCTTTCAAAGTATCTCTCACTCAGTCTGTAATCTCATTTGAGAGAATGTCCACGTTAGTTTAAATTTGAGGCCCAGGGTTAAATGGTACCCCTGTCACGCCCTGCAATAAGTCCCACATTGAAATAATTTAAGCCCAGTGTTTTAATATTTGGAGTTTAGGTTTGTAACACTCCCAGTGTAGCAAAGCCCTGATTTCAGCTGTAGAAGTTAGGATTGTATCTTCCTTTTTTTAAAAAAAAATATTTATTTATTTATTTGGTTGTGTGGGGTCTTAGTTACGGCATGTGGGCTCCTTAGTTGTGGTATGCAAACTCTTAGTTGCGGCATGCATGTGGGATCTAGTTCCTCGACCAGGGATCAAACCTGGGCCCCTTGCATTGGGAGTGAGGAGTCCTATCCACTGTGCCACCAGGGAAGTCCCCATATCTTCTTATTTTACTAATTAAAAAAGGGTCTTATTTTGATTGGGTAACTTCTTTCTTAACACTTCTTGTTGTCTGCCAACTCTTAAACACGAATATAACTACAGAGCTGAGGAACTCCTCCTTTTGACACCTGTCCCTTTGAGTCACAGGAAATTAATCTGGCCAGAAGTTTTCTTGCCCTGCTTCCTTCATTCATTATGAAGTCTTTTCTTACCTCGAAACTTTGTTCTTATTTTGAGTAAGGAGATTACCAAGGATTTTATTCTTTGGAAGTGTTCTTAGGCTGCTAAATATCTTAGGTTTAAATTATTCCCTTAATATTTATTGTTAGAGGTATGAAAATTTTTTCATTCTGAGGGAGCCTCATAATAGGTAATGACTTCCAAACTCTTATTACAAATCTAGCAGTCTGGCATCTAAGTTTATTTTAAATTTTTCAAAAATCTTTTTATGGTGCTGATCTTGATATCAGGAAAGTAAACTTTTTTCATCATTGATTCGTTGATAATGTTTAAATAATTTTGTTTCATATCTTTAAGTCTAATACTAGTAATGAGATGAAGCTACCATCACTGAAGGATATTTATTATAAAAAACAGAGGGAAAACAAGCAGTTACCTGAGAGGAATCTCCCTTCTGCTTCCAACCCAAATCATCCACCGGAGGTAAAGTTGACAGCACTCTGCTGAGTGACAATGAAAGATGACTCATGACTCTTAACTCTCATCTTGAGCTTCCTTTTCCCTAGGAGATCTAAAGCCTACTCACTTGAAAACGAAAACTGAGTACAGAGGGCGAGAGCTTACTGTTGCCTGTCTTATTTCTAGGTACTGACTCTAGACCCAACGTTACACCTGAAGCCAAGTCAGCAGATTTCAGGGATTCAGCCACATGGCTTTTTGAATGCCCTTGATGACAGAATATCCTTCTCACCGGACTCCGTTCTAGAACCTAGTATGGCTAGTCACTCTGACATAGACTCGTTTTCACAAGCAAGTCATGTTACTTCTCAGTTATCTGGATTCCCAAGATATCCTTCAAGTACAAAAGTGTCTCCAGTGGACTCTTGGAAAAATCATGCATTCCAAAATGAAAGTAGGACCAGTTCCACGTTTCCTGCAGTATATACTATTGGTAGTAATGACATCTCAGTCAACAGTGTAGATGAAGAAAACACTGGCCTGGTACCTTTTGCCTCAGTCAGTCAGTCCCAGCTTCCAGGTACAGCCAGTGGTGTCCCAGAATGCATTTCACTGACTTCCCTGGAAGATCCTGTGATATTGTCTAAGTATGTATTTCAGTGAATGGCTTGTAATGTCAATAGGTTTTTTATGATGTCTGCTTGAATGATGAAAATTGTTTTTATTGAACTTCAGTAATGTATAAAAAATTAAAAAGATAATATAATGTTTATAAGGTAGACCATCTAAAAACAAATATCTTTTTATTTTTTGCTTTATTAGTTGTCATCTTGTGTATTAATCTATTATATTTTCTGTGGGTGTATAAAGGAAAAAGGTTGTATTTTTATGTATGAGAATCATTATGTTCTTGGTTTTTCTTATTGAGATGGTGAGGAGATGCTTTCTAAATGATGTTTTTTCCTCTCACCAATAGGGTTAGGCAGAACCTGAAGGAAAAGCATGCTCGACACATCGCAGATCTTCGAGCTTATTATGAGTCAGAAATAAATAGTTTGAAACAGAAACTGGAGGCAAAAGAAATTCCTGCAGTTGAAGATTGGAAGAAAACCAATCAAATTCTTGTAGACAGGTAAGACTTATAATTTAACTGTAAAGTTAGTGTTTCTCCAACTTGGATATATTATTTTCCCCAAAGTATAACATATTATGGTGTTAAAACACTTTGAAAACGTGTGCTTTAGATTTGAAAATTTTCACACAGAAACATGTTTGCCTAAGTAATTATTTTTAAAGATTTGAGGGAATTCCCTGGCAGTCCAGTGGTTAGGACTCCTTGCTCTCCCTGCCTAGGACCTGGGTTCAATCCCTGGTTGGGGAACTAAAATCCCGCAAGCTGAGGGTGCAGCCAAAAAATAAAGATTTGAGCCATCGTCTCACAAAACACTGATAATTGATGGGGACATTTGTTTTGTGTGGGCGAAATACTGAGATAGTTGAGCAGATTTTGTATATGTAAAGGAATGTCATTTATGGGAGAATTAATGCTCTATGGATTCCCTAATAAGTCTATGATTGATGTCCTGGGCAGTTCTCAACCTTTCTTCATACCCAGAAATGCATAACTTTAACCCAGACACTCATGAACCTGTGGAAACAGTTATCTCATTCAAAAAAACCATAGACACACAGGGGAGAACGGTCTTATACTAGAGATAGCTTTCCACTTATTTTAGAGAGAGAGAATCATTTACAAAATTTGATGTTTTTACTAGTATTAATAACAGCGTACTTGAGGGACTTCCCTGGCTGTCCAGTGGTTAATTTAAGACTCCACGCTTCCACTGCAGGTGTCTTGGGTTCGATCCTTGGTCGGGGAACTAAGATCCCACATGCCATGCGGCACGGCCAAAAAAATAAAAAAATAACAGCATACTTGCAACATACTTTACAAATGGTATTAAACAGATTGAAAACTGATGGAGTCTAGGTGACAGCAAAGTCTTCTCTAGGGCAAAAAAGACAAAAGCCCTGGAGAAAAGATTAGGAGGGAACTGAAATCTGATCCAGTTAACAGTTTAATTTGGAGAATTCTAGGAAAACTTGCGTTTATTTATTTATCTATTTATCTCTTTGGCTGTGTTGGGTCTTTGTTGCGGTGCGCAGCCTTCTCATTGCAGTGGCTTTTCTTGTTGTGGAGCAAGGGCTCCAGGCACGTGGGCTCCGTAGTTGTGGCACACGGGCTCAGTAGTTGTGGCTCATGGGCTCTAAAGCACAGGCTCAGTAGTTGTGGCGCACGGGCTCAGTTGCTGCGCGGCATGTGGGATTTGCCTGGACCAGGACTCGAACCCATGTCCCCTGCATTGGCAGTTGGATTCTTAACCACTGCGCCACCAGGGAAATCCGGAAAACTAGCTTTTATACTAGTGTGTGGTTGCTGTGGTAGTCAACATGCTGTCTTAATCCTGATCGTTTCTATAGCTTCCATTTTGCTGTTGGTGGTGGCGATGGGGGTACAATGGCAGAGAAGTAGTTTGAAAAGAGCCAGGAAAAAAGGCCAGTTTTAGGTTTTCTAGGACAAAAAGAAAAGAGTAGATACTAGGCTGGGGGAAGTTTGCTCTTATTTTTGTTCTGTTTTGTTTTTTTAAGAAGGCACAGATGACCACAGGTACTTCCTGTTGGAAAACAGAAGTCTGAAAGAAGCTGACCAGCAGACCTTGTTAGGTCAAAGACGGGGTGCCAACGAAGGGGAGCTAATTAAAACATCTTTATGTCTAGAAGCTGCTAGAGCACGTGGAGCAGTGAGAGAATGTAGGAGGAGCAAATTGGAAGTCAGGGTTTTAAATAAGTGGTCGTGTTATAACAGTAACAACAGCAATCTAGGTAGTGGAGTAAATGTACTGATAGCGTGCAAATGAAGAGCAACGCGTTATTTTCTCCTACCAGTACCCCTAAAGGGCTTGATTTGGCCTACCATATAAAACTGTGTTACAGAGGACAGTAGAAACAAAATGAGAAGTTGCAGTTATTTAGAACTGGAAAAACGATTTACCCAAGACAAAAACCAATATTATGTTGTCAGTGTACACAGCAATTTTTTTCAAATTTCAGAATTGCAAATTGGGGAATCCCACTGCTATTGCAGATGGGACCATTAACACTTATATTGTCACACAATTGCAACTTGGGGGATGAGATCTCTGGCATACCGGAATCAGTGAGGTAATTACAAGAGAAAAATAACAACACAGCAACACTTGACTATTTAGTGATCTTTGTTTCAAGAACAGTTTCATCAGTGTTTCGTTTCTGCAAGGCATTAATGCATAGTGGGTAGGAGCATGACTCTGGAGCCAGACTGCCTGGCTTAGAATCCCAGTGTGACTCTGGAGGAGCTTAACTTCTCTGTCTCTGTATTCTCATCTGTAAAATGGGAATGATGACAATCCTAACACACAGGATTGTGAGGATGAATGCAAAGTGCTTAACAAAGACTGAGTGTGTAGTCAGTGCCGAATAAATATTAGCTTTTATTCACAACATATCATTGAACACTGATTCAAAATGGTGGCCAAATTCTTCCATGTATTTTCTTATTTTGAGGTTCTATGGTAATTAACTTTACAAAGAAAGTCTTTAAAAGAATAACAAGTCTTATAAAGAATAACATTCATGCTGATTTGAAATAGTACAGAAGGATTTATATGGAGTCTTTCTACCCCATCTTTTGTTTTCACATCCTAGACTTAATTTTTTGCATCCCTCCAGAAATTATAATGCATATACAGATATATTTTCTTCATAGATCAAGTTATTTTATGCAGTTTTCTATATCTTGCATATTTAATTTTTATTTTTTAATGTGATAAAATAACAAAATCTACCATTTTAACTATTTTGAAGTTTACAGTTCACTGGCATTGTCCATTCACATTGCTGTGCTACTGTCACCAGTATCCATTTCTGGAACTTTTTTTCTCTCGCAAAACTGTTGTTCTATACCCATTAAACGATAACTCCCCATTACCCCCTCCCTCCAGCCCCTGGCAACCATCGTTCTACTTTGTCGCTATTAATTCGATGCTTCTGGGTACCTTGTATAAATGGAATCACAGTGTTTGTCCTTTTGTGTCTGGTTTATTTCACTCAGCATAATGTCCTTGAGGTTCTTCCATGTTGTAGCATGTGTCAGAATTTCTTTCCTTTTTAACATTGACTAGTACTTCATTGCACACACCACACCACACCACACACACACACACACACACACACACACACACTGCATTTTGTTTATATCCATTCATCCTTGGTGGACACTTAGGTTGCTTCCATCTTTTGGCTATTGTGAATTTATGCTGCTATGAACGTGAATGTACAAATACTTCTTAGGGATCTTTTCATATCATTTTTAATTTTTTCCGGATACTATAATATCAGGTTCAATGGATATATTTTACTAAAATGGCATCCTTAGTCTTGGCTAACATTGGAGAATTTGTTTTACCTAATATATTGGAGAATCAGTTAGATTTTTATAATACTTCTAAGAGAAAGGATCTTGTCTTTGATTGTTTTGTTTCAATATATGGTTTTTAGATGTGGCCAGTTAGATAGTGCTCTGAATGAAGCTACTAGTCGTGTGAGAACACTTGAAAACAAGAATAACTTGCTGGAAAGAGAAGTGGTAAGTAAGTACTCTATTTTTTGTTGTTCTAGTGGCTTAATGTTAAAAATTTAAGCTTTTTTATTAATTGAACTTTAGAGACAAATGAATAGTTTTATAAAAACATTGGTTGTATGTTGCTTGTCTTCTCCTTTAGGATGTCTTATTGTTACATTTATATTTTGAATGCTGCTGGCTTCATATGATACTATAAACTTTTACCCTCTAAAATTTTTATTTTTTATTTGGGATATAATTTGCATATCATAAAACTCATCCTTCTAGAGTGTATAATTCAGTGGTCTTTAGTATATTCACAAATTTGTGCGACTACCACCACAATTAATTTTAGAACTTCTTTCTCACTCAGAAAGAAACCCCAAACCTCTTAGCCATCTCCCCCATTACATGCTCTTCTCGGCCATGAGCAACCACTACTCTGCTTTCTGTTTCTCTGGGTTTACCTATTCTGGGTATTTGATGTCAACGGAATCAAACCGTATGTGACCTCGTGTGTCTGGCTGCTTTCACTGAGCATTAGGTTTTCAAGGTTCATCCATAGTGTAGCATGGACCAGGACTTCACTCTTCTTTATGGCCAAATAATATTCCGTAGTGTGGATGCACCACATTTTGTTTATCCATCCATCAGGTGATGGATGTTTGGGTTATTTTCACTTTTTGGCTATTATGAATGATAGTGCTACGAACATTTATATTTTCAAGATTTTATGTGGATGCATTTTCAGTTTTCTTGGGTGTATAACTAGGAATGCTTAACCTTTCCTCTTAAATAACTTTTCTTTCCCATGCATTACCAAGTTTTATTCTTCTGTGCATAATTTTACAAACAGTGTTTTGCTGCAAAATGCCAGTTATATTCTAAACATTGTTTGTTTGTCTTTGATGGGTTTTTTGTTTGTTTGTTGTTTTTTGATGCTGAAACCGGGATGGTTTTGATGTTTTTTTAAGTTATCTTTGTCTCCTCCTAAACTATAAACTTCATGAAGTCAGGGACCTTTCTTGTTGATCTTTTTTTTTTTTAATTTAATTAATTAATTTATCTATTTCTGGCTGTGCTGGGTCTTTCGCTGCCCACGGGCTTTCTCTAGTTGCGGCGAGCAGGGGCTACTCTTCATTGTGGTGTGTGGGCTTCTCATTGAGGTGGAGCACGGGTTCTAGGCTCATGGGCTTCAGTAGTTGTGGCACACGGGGTCAGTAGTTGTGGCTCTAGAGCGCAGGCTCAGTAGTTGTGGTGCACAGGCTTAGTTGCTCCACGGCATGTGGGATCTTCCCGGACCAGGGCTCGAACCTGTGTCCCCTACAGTGGCAGGTGATTCTTAACCACTGCTCCACCAGGGAAGTCCTCTTGTTAATCTTATATTTCTAGCACCCTAGTGCCTGCCATCTAGTGGATTTGCAATTAATGATTGTTGAATGAATATTAACATTTCAGATGTTTTGAATTTTCTCTTTTATTTTCATTGTAAGTGAGAGAATAGGGTAAGAAATGCTTTTTTTCCCTCTAAATATTAATGTGGGGCAACAAATTCCAGCTATGCTTTTGGAATCATTTCTCTGATAGCCATGGTTATTTTTTCCTCATTAAAGTCATCTACAGGTGAATCCTGGAATCAGAATGCCTCAGACAGTGGTTTTCTGTGTATTATTCTATAGGGTAATCCTTTCTAGTCTCCATCCCAGGATGTAACAGAATATCAAATTTGTTCATTTCCATTTATGTGTTTTGTTTTATTACTTTTCTTTTATATTTAATGTCCACAGATTATTAGCTGCTATTGAGACATCTATTTTTTTTATTATTATTAAAAACAGTGTATTATCCTTGTCTTTGTTTTGTAGAGTGATCTTAGAGAACGCTTCAGTGCAGCCAGCAGTGCCTCCAAAATTTTGCAGGAACGAATTGAGGAAATGAGAACAAGTAATAAAGAAAAGGACAATACCATCCTTCGACTGAAATCTAGACTTCAGGATTTAGAAGAGGCATTTGAGAATGCTTACAAACTCTCAGATGACAAAGAAGCAAGACTAAAACAAGAAAATAAAATGTTTCAAGATGTAAGTGACAAGTAACTCAGTGACGTGGTTGGCTAAAAGTCATTTCAGATATTGTAGTCTTACAAGCTATTATGATTTTTTCCACATTTATTTTCATTTTACATAACTTTGCTGTAGCTGCAAATATACGTAGACTTTTCTGATTGAGTTAGTTGGGTCTTATCTTAAAGCAGGAAGTCAGGGCTTTCAGAGCTATGGTGTCACTCCCACGCCCTTCTGTCTCTGGCAGGGCAGCCTTTGAGCTATCTTAAATCAACATCTGTGTGTCTGGCAGGTACAACGGACCAGATTTACAACAGGCTTGATAAAATTTTTCACTTTGATTTAATTTCACTTAAAAGTTAGATCTGTATAACATTGAAACTGGATTAGGTTTTAGGTTTTGTTTTTTTTTTAAAGTAAAATCTGAAAGTATTTCGGCTGTTGATATTTTCTTCCTGATAGCTGTAGATTTGATTCTTGCTGCTTTGTTTTTTAAAATTTATTTTCCTGAAGGTAATACATGTCAATGGTTTAAATGGTCAAATATCAAATGAGAAACAGCAATCTTCTTCACCTCTCCCTATCTTGGAGTCCTCTACCCTAGAAGCCGTTATTTTCAGCTCTTTTAGCCATTCCTTCTAAAGTTTTGCTCCATGTTTCTAAGTAACAAACTTACATTGCTCTTTTTTTTTTCCCCATCAGTTTCAGACATTATATATTGACAACCCTCTGTGCAAGGTCACAGTGTAGCTTTCTTATACCATTTGCTCCCCAAACAAACACTCCCCCCCTCTTTCCAATGTGATCGATGTATTAAATTGATTCTGAGAAGCTTATTCTTTTTTTTTTTTGCGGTATGCGGGCCTCTCACTGCTGTGGCCTCTCCCGTTGTGGAGCACAGGCTCCGGATGCGCAGGCTCAGCGGCCATGGCTCACGGGCCCAGCTGCTCCACAGCATGTGGGATCTTCCCGGACCAAGGCACGAACCCGTGTCCCCTGCATCGGCAGGCGGACTCTCAACCACTGCGCCACCAGGGAAGCCCGAAGCTTATTCTTTTATATTTGAATAACTCAGAAATTGGAATGCATCTTTATAGTGTCATATTTAATTGGCAGCACTTTTTCCTCTTAGTATTTTAGTAAATAATATTAAATAGCATTTCTAGTTAGTGGTGTCTTAGACTTTAAATATGATATACTATCATTTTTAAATGAATCAGAATTCAGTGTTTCTTATGTCTATGCAAATATTTTTCAAAGCTAAGCTGCAGTGTTCAGTGACTGCATTTCCTTTCTCTTACAACTTTTATTTTTCCTAGACTTACTAATTGGCTTGTCTCTTCATCTGCTTGCTTAGTTTTTAAACATGCATAGCACTTCCTTTCCTCCCGCCTCCCCAGTATCCTTGCTTCAGTCTGAACTGATTGCCCTCGAGGTCTGATACACAGATTTCTAGGACTTGCCTTTGTCATCATCCTGGGAATTGTCTTCGCTTCTTTCCCATATTGAATCTGTCCTTTTGTGTGGATTCTGTATCTTCCTTCTTGGTTTAACTCTGTTTTGCTAGAGTACATCTCCTGAGAAAAAGAAGGCATAAGAGACAAATTTTGAGGCCTTCCATATCTGAAAACTTTTATAGTTGCAGTCCACTTTACGTTTTAAGAACTACTTTATGTTTTAGAACAGTTAGAATTACAGAAAAATTGAGGAGATAGTGGAGTGTTCCCATATGCCCCCCACCATTTCCCCTGTTATTAGCATCTTGCATTAGTACCATACCTTGGCCACAATTAATGAGCCAATTTTTTTTTTTTCATGTTTGTTTATTTTGGCTGCTCCGGGTCTTAGTTGCCACATGCAGACTTCTAAGTTGAGGCGTGCGGACTCTTAGCTGCGGCAGCATGTGGGATCTAGTTCCCCGACCAGGGATCTAACCCAGGCCCCCTGCATTGGGATCGGGGAGTCTTACCCACTGGACCACCAGGGAAGTCCCAATGAGCCAATATTGATACATTATTATTAAGTAAACACCACAGTTTATTCAGATTTCCTTGCTTTTTTCCTAATGTTCTTTTTCTGCTCCAGGACTCCCTCTAGGAGACCAGATTACATGTAGTCTTCATGTCTTCCTAGGCTCCTCTTGGCTGTGACAGTTTCTCAGACTCTTCCTGTTTTTCATGATCTTGACAGTTTTGAGGAGAACTGGGCAGGTATTTTGCAGTATGTCCCTTGGGATTTGTCTAATATTTTTCTCATGATTAGACTAGGGTTATTAGGAGGAAAATCACAGAGGTAAAGTACCATTTTGGGCATATCATACATACCAGCAAGCCCTATGTTTTTTATTCCTTTATAGTCATTTTAGTAAAGTTTCAGGACGGAGTACATATGAACACTCCATTCCGTGTGCCATATTTGATTAGAACTTTACATGGTTCAGTTATTACTGTTCTCATTCATACACATTAATAGTATAATTTTAGTGTGTGTGAGTACATGAGCTCCTGGTTTTTAAAACTTGTACTTCTTAACATCAGACCTACAGAAAGTTGCAAAAGTTGTGTGAATAATTTTCATATACCCTTCACCTAGATTCTGAAAGTTAGCATTTTATAATATGTGCTTTATCATTCGGTCCACGTATAGTTTAAAGATTTTTCACACAAAAAAAATAATTTTTTTTCCAAACTTTTTTAGAGTAAGTTAGAGATATAATGCATCTTTATCTCTAAATACTTCAAGGTCTATTTCTTAAAAACAAGGGCAGTCTTTTATATAACCATAGCAAAATTAGGAAATTAACATTAATATAGTAATTTATACATGCCATTCAATTTTTTGCAAATTATACCACAAGTATTCCTTATAACAAAAGAAACTTTTTTTCCCTTGTTCGAGATCCGATCCAGGACTACATGTTGCATTGAGTTGTCACATCTCTTTTATCTCCTTTAACCTAGAGCAGATCCTCAGTTTTTCTGTCTTTTATAACCTTAAAACTCTTTGAAGATCATAGACTATTTTATAGAACTACTCCTTCTAACATGGTAGCCTCTAGCCACATGTGACTATTTAACTTTACACTGATTACAATTAAGTAAAATAAACAGTTCAGTTCCCCAGTTGCACTGGCCACATTTCAAGTGCTCAGCGGTCACACGTAGGTAGTGGCTGCGGTGTTGGGCAGCGCGGGGGGACTGCATCCGTCATCGCAGAGAGTCCGCTGGCCAGCACATTGTGGAATGGCCCTTAGTTTGGGTGTGTGTTTCTTCACAGTTAGATTGGGTTATCGTGATGCACAGGAGCCCCTCTTAGCACTTCCTGTTAGGAGGCACGTGTGAACTATGTGGGTGTCAACTCCAGCCACTTGGTGAAGGTGGGGTTTGCCAGGGGTCTCCACTGTAAAGTTATATCCTGCCCCTCCCCCACTGCAGTTAACATGTAACTTATGAGAGGGTAATTTAAGGCTCTGCAAATCACCTTTTTCTCATCAAACTTGTTACCCACTAGCTGTAGCATGTCCTGATGTGTCTTGCCTGAAACCACTAATTACTGTGGCGGCTGCCAAATGGTGTTTTTTCTATTTCTATGATTCCCTCTCCATTTTACTGCAGGGAGTAGTCCTCCTTTCTTCTTTATTTCTGCTTATCAGCGTGGACTCATGGATTCTGATTTTATTCCTGAGGTAGTCTTTTTTACTCTGTTTATTATTTTGATGCTTTGTCTTAGCTTTGGCCTGAGGGGTACGTGTGAAGCTGGCTTCTGTGACCTTTTGACAGTTTCCCGTCATTCTAGACTTCCTGCCACAGCCAGATGTTCCAGGCCCATCTTGTACTTTTCTAGCCCCGGCCCTAAGTCAGTCATTTTTCCCCGGAGCCCTGGTTCCTTTAAGTGGAAGATGGTATTTAGAAACTTAAGATCTAGGTATGTTCATTGCTTCTGGGATGTCATTGTTTTTAATTAAAAACCCATCATTGTTTGAGTAGCAGTGAAGCACAAAGGGTAGGTAGAATGTTGTTTTCAGCTGAAATTGCATGAATATTTCCAGGGATAACACTGACTTTTTCCACGTTTATCATGTCACATATTTTAAGCACACAGAAAGGTATAGAGTAATGCATTAAATCCCCATATACTGGCCATCCGTAGATACTGTTGAAAGACACTCTTCTATTCCTCTCTCTCCCACCCTAGAGGTGCCTGCTATGCTAAATGTGCTCTTGGTTATCCCCACTCTGTTCTTTTTACTTCTACTATAAATGCACGTTGTTTTAAATAATATATAGTAATGTTTCGTATGTTCGTAAACCATATATGAATTGTATTGCACTGTATCCTTCTACCACCTGTTTTTCTTTCAACATTGTTTCTAAGATTTGCCGTGTTGATACATGTAGTTTTTATTCTTTTTTATTTAAACATTTGTATGTGAAATATTTCTGGTATATACAAAGGTATAAAGAATAATATAACAAATACATGTAGACCGACCCGCCACCCACCTTAAGAATTAAAATACTGTAGATGCCGTGGAGGCCCTCCACGTACCTTTTCTGATCACCTCTGCCTTCTTAGAAGTAATTGGTCTGAATGGTGTGAATGTCATTCCCATGTCTGTCTTTGTATCATCATGTTTGTATGTTTGCTTAGTCAGTGTTGTTTGTTTGCCATATCTTAAAACCATAAACGCTATCATACTGTATTTACTGTTCTGAAACTTTTTTTCCTTTGTAAGACTTATCCAAGCTGATACATACAGCACTAATTCACTTGTTTTCATCCCTGTGTCATATTCCATTGTGTGAATATTCCACAATTTATTTATCCATTTTCCTGCTTCCAGTTTCTTTTTGTTGCTGTTATGAGCAGCACTGCCATGACCATTCTATATACACATCCTGTGCCAACGTGTGCAAGTACCTCTAGGGTATTGTTGCAGTTACCAGAGCTGCAAAACAAATGACCCCCAAACTGGACATACTCTGCTCATGGGCTCGGTGGTCTAGGAACTTGGACTGGGCTTAACAGGGACAGCTTATCTTGGCCCAGCATTATCGGGGCCTTAGCTGGAAACTCAGAAGCTGGGGCCTTTGATGATGGCTGTCAACTAAGCCTGCAGTTCTTTCCATGTTTCCTTCCATGTGGCCTCATTTGGGCTTCTTTGCAGCATAATGGCTGAGTACTAAGGACAGGCGTCCTGAAAGAGCTTCCTGACAGCCACAGTGCCTTTCATGACTAGCCTTCTGCAAGCTTTCTAGCATCTTCTTTTTATCCCTGGTATTCTGATAGTCCATAACAGTGTTTGGAGCATAGGTTCTTCCAATCTGGAAATTAATGTCTTTTAGTTCTACAAATGCTGATGTTATTTCTCTATTGATTTCCTGCCTCTCTCTCTTCTCTTTCTCTGGAACTTTTATGAGTAGATGTTGTATTGCATGGCTTGATTCTCTAAGACTTATTTATGTTTTGGTGTTCATCATGGCCTCTTTGTCCTTTATCTTCCAGTCTTAGTATTAATTATGTCTTTTCTCATTGTTACTTTCTAAGAGCTCTTTATTCTCTGATTGCTAGTTTTTCAAAACTTTCTGTTCTTGTTTTGTGACTATAACATTGTTATTTCTCTGAGGATATTAATAATAGCTTTCTTTTTTTTTTAAAGATTTATTTATTATTTATTTTTGGCTGCGTTGGGTCTTAGTTGCGGCACACAGGATCTCCGTTGAAGCATGTGGGATCATTTGTTGTGGTGCGTGGGCTTCTCTCTAGTTGTGGTGTGTGGGTTTTCTCTTCTCTAGTTGTGGCGCGTTGGGTTCCAGAGCACGTGGGCTCTGTAGTTTGAGGCATGTGGGCTCTAGTTGAGGCACATGAGCTCAGTAGTTGTGGCACGTGGGCTTAGTTGCCCCGTGGCATGTGGGACCTTAGTTCCCTGACCAGGGATCGAACCCACATCCCCTGCATTGTAAGGCGGATTCTTTACCACTGGACCACCAAGGAGGTCCCAATAATAGCTTTCTTTTGATACTTTCCTTTAGTTTTGGTTCATTATTTCTTCTAAGTTAACCTTTCATTTTGATTTGAAGTCTGTTTCATATAGAATTTTTTTGTTCAAATGTTGGTTCTTTGGTAGGTTCACAGTTAAGAGGGAGGCAGTAAAAAGCTATTTGGAGACTCTGTGTGCACAGATGGGACTTACTTCCTGGTACCTTCACTTACAAGCAGTTGTAAGTGATGCACCAGGCGTTTGGTTAGGGAACCTCCAGGTGTAAATGTGTCTTTTTTTCTGGGGTTGTTCAGTTTTCCCAAAGAAAAGTCTTCTGGTTTCTTGTCTGGAACCTATCAGCCAGGCTCTGGTGGCAGTGAGGGAGGAGAGAGTCAAGTGGGTTTTTTTTCTTTTGAAGACTTTTCCTTAGTCATTCTCTCTTTATCTCTTTGCCTCCCCCTCACACCCTGCTATCATACTTGTGTTTCCAAAGTTGCATTTTTCTCTCACAGTCATGTCTTCTATGCCCTATTGCCTGGCTGAACAGTCCACTGCTGTATGGGTTGAGAAAAGGCCCTGGGCTCTAACCCAGGACTTTGAACCAGTTTCCTGTGGTCAGCCCTGTGCTTCAACCCTGCCCCCCACTGAACCTGGGATTCAAGTTGTGAGCCTCTCAGGGTTATGAAGAGATCAACCTACTTGCCATTAGCATCCTTTATTCAGACTCTGGAAGTTGTAGCCTTGTTGCATCTTCATTGAAATCTCTCGCTCGTTGCTGTTACCTCCTTTGTTTTCTCTTTAATTGCTTCATTGTTAATTTAGTGGGATCTCTGGATAAAAAGAAAATCCTGTGATGAATCTCTCTTCTTTCACCAGAAGTCTCACTTATGTATTTTTAAATAAATTACCTAATTATATTAGACTTTGGGGATTGTACCTTTACTCTGTGGAACTAACTTAACAAAAGGTAGTGTGCAACAGTTCCAAAGAGAACAATGCAAATACATTTTAATCTTTTCAAATACTGCTTACTTAAAGGGCATTGACTGAAATAAATGGTTTTACTTTCTATTTTGAAATAAATTCAAATTTACAGAGAACTTGCAAGAACTGTCATACTCCTATATCCTAGGATCACCAGTTAACATTTTGCCATATTTGCTTTATCATATCACATATATATATATTTTTTCACACACATACACATATATATATATATATATATATATATTTTTTTTTTTTTTTTTCTTGAACCATTTGAGAGTAAGTTGTAGATGTTGAGCCCCTGTACTTATATACTTCTGGTATGTGTTTCCTAAGAAATACATCCATAGTCACAGAAAAATTATCCAAATAAATCTAATACTGATGCAGTCCATATCCAGATTGTTCCTTTATGTCACCTTTTTCCCCAGTCCAGGATCTATTCACTTATCTCTTTAGTTGCCTTTAATCTGAAACAATGTGTTAACCTTTTTCTTTCATGACACTGGCAGCTTTGAAGAGTAAGGGCAGTTATTTTACAGACTGTCCCTCTGTTGATATTATAATATTTAATTTTGTGGTGCAATTCTTTGTTTTTCCTTGTAGCTTTTAGGAGAGTATGAGTCCCTTGGAAAAGAACACGAAAGAGTAAAGGTAACAGTTGATCATTCATGTTCTGAACTTCCTGTCGGGGCAAAAGCATTAGTTTGGAAGTCGAGAGATCTGACCCTTTCTCCCTTTCTCTTCCCCTCCTCTGTCCCCATCTGGCTATTTGAACTAGACCGCTCACTTATCCTCTCGTGTCAGTTTCCTTATTTTCAAGTATCTGCCCATTTAACTCACAAATTTGTTAATTTAACAAATATTTATTGAATGGCTATTGCATTTGAGATGAGATGAAATTTTTAGAAGAGGATAAAATACCATACAAATGCAAATAATTATTTAATACTATTTAAATATAAGGTTTTGTTTTTCAAAACATTAGCTTTTTGTGGGGTTGAGTTAATGATGTTTAAATTCTTAATTAAAACTTTGTTTGGGATCTACGTATTTGAATTCATTGAAACCCCACAATAAGTAAGTGGGGTCCAAGTAGTTCTGTTGCATAAAATGCAGGATTGTGATTATTCAAGGTTAGTGAAAAGGCCTGCATAGCTAGGTAGCCAAGATGTCTGGGGTTTCAGGGGCCAATTGTTATATCTGAAATCTCATCATTGCAGGTATTCGCTTTGCCATTTACTGAGGTTTTAGTCAAGTTTGTGTTTAAAATATGTCCATTTTAACACTGTTTCTAATCAAGCAAAGCATAATAGGCTTTGCTTATTAAACAGGGGGCTGACACACAGCTATTTGTATAAACCAGTATTTTGCTCTTCATTTTTTCCCTTGAATCATGTATATTGGCTCTGTGGCTGATGCCATACTTGCTGAGTATCTGCATAATTTTCTTTGTAGCTCTCTGGTGTAGTCTTAGATTAGTTTTATATTATGCATTTTAAAATAAAAGGAATACATCTGAATATCTATCTTCAGTTATCTGAATTTTTCCTTTATTTTCATAGGATACATTAAATAAAACTGAGAACAAATTGCTTGATGCACACACTCAGATTTCTGATTTGAAAAGGTAAAACATATTGTCTTACTAATAAGCAAATACCGCTAACTGTTCTTTCAGGCCTTAAATATGTGTCTATATTAAAAGTGATGAAAAAAGCTTTTCTTGGGGATTTTTAAGCACTTTGAGATTAGATTTTAATCCTCATCTTCCCTTCACTTGGAAATACATTTGATTTTAGCCAAAGAGTTTTAAATGATTAGAATATATTGGTGGCTGTGCCTGAAAGGTGTGCAGGTCCCCAAACATTATGTATTTACTTAGCATAGGTAAAACCTAAGTGATATTAAATCGTTGAAAAGAATTTTAAGAAGTAGTCTAATTCACTGAATTATCTTTGTGCTCCAAAAAGAAAATAGCATTCACACCAATTTTGTGGTTATCTACTTTCTTAAAGACCTGGTTTGAGGACTGTATTCATGATCTGATTTGCTTACTTAGGGAAGGAACAGTCATTAAGTTGTCCCTATGGCAAATGATTAGATATTTCTAATTGGCTTTAGTGTATATTTTTGTAGTTTTATTTGGAGAAAAGTGTTGTCCCTGACTTAGAGATTTTATTGCACTCTTAAGGACTTCTCATAGGGAAGAACAGGAACAGTCTAGCTTTCTTGTCTGCTCAAGTCTTTTCTGTGAAGCATTCAATTCTAGGGATCGTTTGTTATCCGTTTGGTATAAGCATTAGCTCTGTTAGAGCTTTCTCCCTCAAACCTTCCTTGCGACAGAGTAGGTAAGAATTTAAGTTTAAAAGATGAGATGGAGACGTATTCAAAGTTTTAAAAGACAGAAAGAATGCCAAGATATCCACAAAACAATTAACTGGTCACAGTGCTTATTTTCTCTTGGTAAGCTTGAAGATAAGCTTTTATTCTGAACACAGCACAAATCAGATGAGCTGCCTATAGGTTGAGAGTTGTTCAGAACAGGAAGTTCTTTTTAATAGCTCTGCTTCGGATGGTAAGCCTGCTTCCTCTTTTGTGAGAGCCTTACCCGTGTATATGTCATATGAATACATACCTATTAGAATTAAGCATGTTAGAATTGCAATTTATTTGATTGCTGAATTTATTTTATTTTTATTTAATTTATACTGTGTTTTTATCTGTAGTAAAATTTCTAAATTTTTTTTTTTACTTTCTGTATTAAGTGTATGTGTTGTTCCCTTTTCCTTCAGTTGTAGCGTATGAAATGCTCCTTTGTAGAGTTTCTTCTATTTGCCTTCCTATTTATTCTCCCTGATTTTTTTCAGCTTTTTAAAGTGTAATGTGGCTTTTTACTATGAAGAAGGTTTATGCATGTGCAGCTCTTTTGTCACCCCTTTCCTAGAAGTATCTGTTAAATAAGTAATTTGTAGTTGAGCTGTATTTTAAGTTTGTTGAAATGTACTTAATTTATCTTATTGCTTTTGAATTAGAACAATTTCAAAACTTGAAGCTCAGGTCAAGCAAGTAGAGCATGAAAATATGTTAAGTCTTCGTCATAATTCTAAAACTCCTATGAGACCCTCACGTGCCAAGTAAGTTACTTCGTTTAATCTCTCTGTAAAGCTAGTAATAGGCGTACCCTGTAATTGAATTGAGACACTCATCTGTCTAAATCGTGAGGAAGACACAGTTAAATGTCATCACAGAACCTGATGCGTGAAAACATCTAACTGTTAGATATTGAGAAAGCTCATATGCAGAGGCATTTGCCGAAAGGTAATGTAGGGTCAGATTGGGAGTGACGAGAACTGGGATGCTTTATTTGTTTTTGACTCTGCCCAGCCGTGTGACCTTAGGCAGATCACTTCATTTTTTGGAGCTCAGTTTTATCATCTGTAAAAACAAGGACATTGGGTTAGAACATCTCAAAAGGTCTTTTAGCCCTAAACTTCCAGAAATTTTATTCCCGTGTTAATGGAAAGAATTATGAAGGTGGATCTGCATTAGGTTGTGTGGATTTTTCTTTCTAGTTTTTCCAAATTAGCTTTGTTATAATCTAAGAGCATTATCTTGATGATTCATTTACACAGTAAGTTTTTTTCATATTAGAATTGTTTTTATTGTGATTTTGATGTAAATAAAGAGTATTAAATGAGTAGGTCATAACTTCCTAATATTGATGTTTTATCAGAAAAAGATTAACTTGCAAATGTCAACTTAAGTTGTAATTGTCAAATGAGAAACATTTCTAGATCTTTACTAATTAATATTAGTAGGACATAATGAATTATTGAAAGGTAAGATAATGTAAATAACTGAAATTGGACATTTGAGATTGAACAAAAAGGAGGGCTAAAGTTGGAGTCAGGGAGGGGCCTTTCTGTGGAGGGACGCGTTAGTGGAGAGGGAAGACATGCAGAGTCGTTCAGGTGGGAGGTGTGGAGGGAGGGGTGTTCCAGGCAGAGACAGGGCTCTTGCTGAGTCCTGAGGTAGAAAAGTGCTTAGTCTCATGTTTGAAGAACCCAGAGGAGGCTCATGTGGCCTGACTGTTCCCAGCAAGGGACAAAGGAGCCCCAGATAAAATCACAGACCCATCATACATTGCTTTCTCAGCCAGGGTCAAGGGTTTGGATTTTACTGTAAGTCCATTGGGACACCTTTGACGGGTTTTTGTTTTGTTTTGTTTTGTTTTTTTGTGGCACGCGGGCCTCTCACTGATGTGGCCTCTCCCATTGCGGAGCACAGGCTCCGGACGCGCTGGCTCAGCGGCCATGGCTCACGGGCCCAGCCGCTCCGCGGCATGTGGGATCTTCCCAGACCGGGGCACGAACCCGTGTCCCCTGCATCGGCAGGCGGACTCTCAAACACTGCGCCACCAGGGAAGCCCGGGTTTTATATAGTAAAATTGTGTCCCCTGATTTCTATTTTTTTAATGCACCTGCCACGAGGAGGGGAAAAGAGTAGAAGCAGAGAGACTAATTAGGCTATTGCAGGGCTAGGAGAGAGATGGTGCTAGCTGGGTGGTGGCCATAGAAATGGACAGACGAGAAGGATTTGAGAAGATTCTGGATGAATTGGATGGCAAGGTAAGAAAGGGAGGCGTCAGGTCAGTCCTTTGTTTCTGTCTGGAACAGCTAAAGGTGTAGCATTGAAGCAGGGAGGAGATGGGAAGAGCAGACCATGGGGTAAAGATCAGAATTTACGTCTTGAAGATCTTCGTTTGAGACTCATGTAAATTCCAAGTGGAAATCAAGCAGGTGATGATAAATTTCCGTTTGGAGTGCAGAAATAAGCCTGGAGTTATAAATATTGGAGTCGTCTTTCTAGATAGGGCTTAAAGCTATTGGATGGATGCGTCTGTTTAGTGAGAAGCAAGCCCAGGACAAAGCTCTGAAGAACCCCAGTGTTTTGGTGTTGGGTAGAGAAGGAGCTGGCAAAGGAACCTGAGAAAGACTGAAGCAGCTGTTAAGATGAGGAATGGGGGTCTGTTGGATTTGTAAGCTGGAGGTTCCTGATGACCTGGAGAGCAGTTGGCACGGAGTGACCGAAGCGGAAGGCAGTGGTGAATGTATTGAAGAGTGAACGGACACAACCTAGATGTCTAACAGCCTGAATGTCAGTATATTGTGATACATTTATGCATAATACTGCTCAACATGACAGTGCACAGACTAGATTGGTGGTTGGCAAACTACAGCTCCCCAGCCAAACCTAGCCTACTGCCTGTGTTGTTTTTTTTTTTTTTTGCTCTGGGCTGCACGGCTTGCAGGATCTTAGTTCCCTGACCAGGGGTTGAACCTGGGCCCACGGCAGTGAAATCGCGGAGTCCTAAGCACTGGACTGCCAGCGAATTCCCATACCACCTGTTTTTGTAAGGCCTGTGAGCAAAGAATGGTTTTTGTTTTTAAATGTTTGGAAAAAAAAATCAAAGAATAATATTTCATGACACCTGAAAACTATATGAAATTCAGCTTTCAGTGTCCAGAAATAAGGTTTTATTGGAACATACCTAAGCTTATTCATTTGTGTATTGTCTATAGGTGCTTTGTGCTGCAGTGACAAAGTTGAGTAGTTGTGACAGAGACTATCTGGCCCATAATACCTAAAATATTTATCGTCTGGCTCTTTACTCACAGTTGCCAACCCCATAACTAGCCTGTCAACATGGTTTAATCTTAAGAACATAATATGGAACACAACAAAAAACTAGTTGCAGAAGAAATTGGGTACTAGGTATATCGACTTTAGCAGGTACATCAGCTCTGCAGATCTTACGGGTCATACAGGTGGAGTAAAGGTGTAGAAGCGCTCACGGGGATGCTGAGCACAAATTAGCATGAACGGTTGCTTTTGGGAAGAATGAGGTTGGAAAGGTACACAGGGGACTTCAGTTGTATCTGTATTGTTCCGCTCCGTAGGATTCTAAAGGATATACGGCAGAGAATCAAGATTTTATAAAGCGGGTTGGTTGGTGCCTGAGTATCATCTGGATGTCTTCATGCTTGAACTATTTTACATTTTTAAAAAATTTTTATTTATTTATTTTTAGCTGCGTTGGGTCTTCGTTGCTGCACGCAGGCTTTCTCTAGTCGTGGCGAGCAGGGGCTACGCTTTGTTGTGGTGTGCGAGATTCTCATTGCGGGTGGCTTCTCGTTGCGGAGCATGAGCTCTAGGCGAGAGACCTCTAGAGCGCAGGCTCAGTAGTTGTGGCGCACGGGCTTAGTTGCTCTGTGGCATGTGGGATCTTCCCGGACCAGGGCTTGAACCCGTGTTCCCTGCATTGGCAGGCGGATTCTTAACCACTGCGCCACCAGGGAAGTCCTACATTTTTTAAGTGAACAGGAACCAATAAAGGATTAGTATCCAGAATATAAAGGACTTCTACAAATCAAAAAAAAAAGAGAACCTCCTCACTAAAAAAGTGATAAAAAATATGAACAAGCTGTTCACAGAAAAAGAAACCTAAATGGCTAATGAAAATGAAAAGATGCTCATTTCACTAATAATCAGAAAGTTGCAAATGAAAACAGTAATGGGATACCACTCACACCATCAGACAGGCCAGTCATTGTAAAATTGCACAAAGATATGAAGAAACAGGAACTCTCAAACTACTGGTTTGACTGAAAATTGGTACAGCGCATCTGGAGGGTGATTTGTCAGTATCCAGTAAGACTGGAGGTGAGCACACCCCAAATTCCACAGTTCTAGTTTAAGGTGTTTACCTTGGAGAAATTCTGACACATGTTCAATAGAGCATTGTTGAAAGGTGATACATTAGAAACTAAACATCCACCAACAGGAGGAAGGATAAATGACTTGTGATGCAGTCATACTGTGGATAAACTATTAAAATGGTAGAGCTGTAGATATTAACATGGGTAAGTCTCAAACATAATGTTGAGTAGAAAAAGCAGCATTAAAAGGATGCGTACATTATGCCCTTTATGTAATTTTAAAAATGCAAACAACCATATATATGCTATTTATGTCTTACAATTAAAAACACATATGGTAAAGATGTTAGCATTTATTAAAACTAAGTATGGGCAAGTGCTTGTTATAGTACTCTTTGTAATTTTCTAAGAATGTTTGAAATGATTCTTAATTTAAAAATTGAGGGGAAAAGGAGTGACTGGGAGCTGAAATGAAAATACTGATAGATAAAAGAGGCAACTCTTAAAAAGTTTGGTTGTGAAAGGAAGCAGAGAGAGGAAGACAGGAGTTCCTGTCCCGTGGTTTCTATTTTCTCTCTGGAGTGTGATGCAAGGTTATCATCTGACAGTCAAGGCTGGGGCGAGAGGTTTGAGGAGAGTGGAGAGGGTGTCAGATAGTCATATTGGGGAATCGGAGCTCCTTAATTACGGGAAGATGTGTTGGCAGCCAGCGTTGGGTGTCCACTTGAGATAGTGATGGTGATTCTGTGGTGATACCCCAGTCTACACAGCTGGGCAGCTTTTGTCCAGCAAAGCTCAACTGTAGGAGTACAGACACAGAAGAAAAGTGAGCTCATTGTAATCAGACAGGCTTAGGTTTGCTGCCAGTCAGATGCGATGGCAAGTGAGCAGGGAAGGGGGTCCAGGCGATGAGTACTGGTTACCAAGGAGCGTGGGCTGGGGTGGTGGTCGGAGTGGGGTGAAGAGGAGCCCGACAGCTAGGAGGGGCTGGTGCCCAGGGAAGGGGAGGCCCAGGGTCGTGGGCCTCGCGGTGAGAGCGCCATGGGGATGCTCGAGCATGGGAGCCAGAGCATCTTTGGAGCTGTGATTTCTGAAGGGAGCTGCCTTCTCTGGGATGATGCGTGCAGTGAGCGTCCTCTGAAGGGGCGACTGAACAAGGGAGGAGTTGGGAGCAGCTCCCGTGTGCGCATGGAGGCCGCGCCGGATGAGGGCAGGAGGCGGTGTGGAGAGGATGAGGCCTCGAGTGACCGGAGTGTATGGTGGGGTGAGCCTCAGTCGGGCCGGGCTTCACAGTCACAGGGAGGAATGTCATGGTCTAGAACTACACTGTTCAGTACAGCAGTGCTGGCCACCACAGCTGTTTAAATCTAGCTGCGTTGCAAGCATTTACGAGCTCGTGTGTATGTGGCCGGTGGCCACGGTATTGTACTGTGCCCATGGAGGGCGTTTTCTGTCTTCACAGAAAATTCTGTCGGCAATGCTGGTCTGGGAGGAACAGGCAAGGTGCTCTTGCTTCACCTCAGGGCCCTGAGCTCGACGGGGCATAAAGGGTGTGAAGTGCGGTGAGGGGCTGGGCCGGGGTGTTCGGAGCCGGGTTCACGTGACGGTACCTAAATCTTGACTGTTCTTCTGAAACCAAGAATAACAGTTGGAGCTGGAAACTGTAAAATAGAGTTCATCTAGCTAAAATAAGATTGCTTTATGCTGTTTTTAAATTCCTGTGTAAATGTGGAAATAATATTTCAGAGCAGGTTGTTTTCTGTATGTGCTCAGTCTAATCTGGAGCGCAGACCATGCAATGTCTGAGAACACTTCTCGTCCTCACAGCACGCTGGCGAGCTCCGACGTCAGCCGGCGGAAGTGGCTGATCCCGGGAGCAGAGCATTCCATCTTCACTGGGCAGCCTCTGGACACGCGGGACAGCAAGGCAGACAGCCAGCCGGAGGACACCTGCCTTGCTGGGTGAGACAGCTCCGTCGAAGATCATATTTAGAGACTGTTAGGTTTTCTTAGAGATTTCAGTTGCCTTTCAAAGTTCAGGAAGTTGTAAAGAACCATCTCCTTGTTCCTTTGACGTCTTAATTTTGAGGATCTGATTTTTACTTTATTTTGAAACGCTAGTGCTTTTCGGAAATTTTCCTTCTGTAGGCCTTGAGGAGCTATCTCCACCTGTGCCGCTGGCATAGTGCTGTGCCCTGTGCACGGGCTTACAGTTCGGACAAGAGGTTGGTCCTCACCCTCCAGATAGCTGAGCCCCCCATGAGCAGCCTCGTTCATTTACTCCAGAGTGCCATATAAATATTATATTTCTGTATGCTCTAGGCTGTGAAAAGGATTGGGAAGCACTGTTCTATTATATACAGGCTCAATTTTATTGATTTGCCTTGTGAAGCATACGTATTCATTGTGGAGTAACTGTCAACCCTCATGGTATTCCCCTAGTAATCCCGGTAAACCATCTTAGTTCAGGCTGCTACAACAAATTACCCTTGACTGGGTGGCTTAAGCAACAAGCAGTTATGTCCTACAGTTCTGGAGGTGGGCAGTCTGAGATCAGGGTGCCAGCATGGTTGGGTCCTGGTTCTGTCCTCACATGGCCTTTCTTTGGTGCATGTGTGTAGGGAGAGATCAAGATGTCTCTTCCTTATTTTATAAGGGCACTAATCTCAGCTTGGGGGCTTTACCCTCATCATCTCATCAAAACCTAATCACCTCCAAAAGGTGAGGACAAGAATTCGTCATAAGAATCGCGTTCAACATAAGAATTCTGGGGAGACACAAATATTCTGTTCATAGCACCGTGTGTCTTACAATTATTATTTAAGGTACCATTCTCCTCTGGAAAAGGATCCTTCACCTGGAAGTTCACCAACAAGTTTATTGATAAAAAAACAAAGAGACACTTCAGACACACCAATCATGAAAGCTTTGAAAGAACTTGATGAAGAAAAAGTATTTAAAAATTGGGGCACACAGACGGAGAAAGAGGATACCTCAAATAGTAAGTATTTTATTCCTTGTTTGATAGAAATATAGATATATAGATCTCTTTCTCCCCCAATTATATTGCCTTCTTAAAATGAAATGCCTCAAGTAATAAAATAAAAAGTTAAATTTATTTTTATGCTGTTTCGGCCCCATTGCAGACAGTTGAATCCCCTAGTTGTTAATTTTTTTTTAAGTAATTAATTAATTAATTTGGCTATGATGGGTCTTAGTTGCAACACGTGGGATCTTCATTGAGGCATGTGGGATCTTTTGTTGCGATGTGCTGACTCTTCATTGTGGCGCGCGGGCTTCTCTCTGGTTGTGACGTGCGGGTTTTCTCTCACTAGTTGTGGCGCTCAGGCTCCAGGCCGTGTGAGCCCAGTAGTTGTGGCACTGTGGCTTAGTTGCCCCGCGGCATGTGGGATCTTAGTTCCCCGACCAGGGATCGAACCCCCATCCCCTGCATTGTAAGGTGGATTCTTTACCACTGGACCACCAGGGAAGTCCCCCCCAGTTGTTAATTTATCATTGTCATCACATAGGTACCTTTTCAAATGACATATTATGTTCTGATTATTAAAGATTTACGTGGCATTCTTAAGGATATTTGAAAACTTTTCATATCAATTTGTCTTACTTGCACACATCAAAAAGTTACGACAGGCATTTGGTGTTCATAAAGTGAGATGTAACGTTTCCTACTCTCCCTTTCTTGGTTACTGAGCATCTATCAGTAGGACAAGAAGTATGTTTAATACTGTTTATTTCACAGGTCCAGGCGCTTGTACTTGCTCTGGTGCTTATTTGGTTGGGCCTGCTAATTACATCATTAACGTCTTTGGCATTGCCTTTCCAAAGCAGTATCCGCTAGTAAATAAATTAGTGACCTGCTTTCTAAAAATAAGCTCTTGAAAAATCACCTTGAATGCCAGTTGTAAACAGAGAACCAGAATGAATTCATTGAAACCTCACACGTTTTTCTTCATCAAGCATTTTTTAGCATTGTAATGTGGTGCATTTTGCAAGTAATCATTATAATCTAGATGGTGAGAAGAATTGCTTGCTTGGTGTAACCATCTGTTAATAAAAAGCAGATAACTGAAGCTAGGTTTGTTTTGTATTTCTTTTTTTACATTTTTCTGTTACAGAATTAGTGACTCCTCGGCTAACTGACACTTCAGTCAATGCAAGTCGGTCCCCAGAGAAAGGTGCCCAGCAAAGACAAAAGAGATTTAATTCTGCTTCACAGAGATCGTCATCTTTACCACCTTCAAATCGTAAATCAAGTACTCCAAGTAAGAGTTAGAGGTTTATGTCTCTTGGGCTTGGAAGAGTGGCATCTGAGCCATACACACTGTTTGATGCTTTCTGTGTCCCTTACACTCTTCCTAGCACCTAGTACAGTGCTCTGAACACAGAATCCCTAAATACGATCTTGTTCAATAACACCATCTGATTGCACAGTTACTATGACTATAACTGAAGAAATTCTCACCGTTTATCAAAGTGAGATTTTTGAGTGTGTCCCGCAAATGTTTTGCAACTAATACCACTTCACAGTTTTTGAGACAAACTCAACTAGATATTTTGACAACTATCTAATTAAACAGTAGTTCAAACAAATTAAGCTAGCCTGAAAAATGATGTTTTTTTCCATATATTTACCTAAGGTTACTCAGCATTAGTCACCTTTTTCTTTAGCCAATTATAAGTATGGTCTTAAAGTTAAGCATTGGGCCTCTGTGTATCCTTAATTTCCATCTCCGTAACTGCTGAGGAGATTCGTGTATGACTGTGTTATTAGGAATGTTCACTAGTGCACTGGTGTTTCCATCTTATTTCCAGTCGACTTCTAAAATCCTGAAAAACCAGTTTTGAGTCAGAGCGCTGCAACTACAGTCTGATACACTAAAATCTTGCCAGTGGTTTCCTCTAGATGTTAGGATTATGAACTATTTTTACTTTGTATACTCTTATTTATCTTCGAAAAAGTTTTACAGTGAAAATGTATTCTTAGTTAGAAATAAGGTACTGGAAAAGAAGCTATGCTCTGCCAACCTAGCACATACATAGAAGGAACAGACTGTCTCCTCTTCGTTTTCCTCTGTAGCAAAAAGAGAGATTATGTTAACACCAGTGACTGTGGCTTATAGTCCAAAGCGATCCCCTAAAGAAAATTTGTCCCCAGGATTTAGTCATCTACTTAGCAAAAATGAAAGCAGCCCGATTCGGTAAGTTCTCTAAAATTGTTGAATAAAATATATATAGTATTGATTTTTTAAAAATGTCAACTTATGCCTCTAGCTGCCACTAATTTTTCAGTTGTTAATGGGGATTCTGTGGATTTAAATCATTTAAATAAATGTCATACTAAAAATAAAAAAGTACTATAATACGTGAAAACAGTTTTTAAGTGTGTAAACTGGCTACTATAAAATTTAAATACTGCCTCAGAACCTCTTCCAGCTTTTGGATATAGAATGATAATTCTTTGTTTTCCTGAAAAGGTATAAGATACAGGGAGAATTGGGGGCCATTTGTACAAGAAAGTGGGCTGTCCTGGTATGGCCCTGGCACTAAACACAAGTTTACCTGTGCTCCTGAGAAAGTTCTCTCTGAAGTGTGGTTGGGAGTGTGTGCTGTGGTGGGAGGGCCACTGACTCCTAAGACATGAGAGCTGGTGGCCCAGCTCCGTCAGGCTCTTGGGGAAAATTACTGAAGCACATTGAACCTCAGTTTCCTCTTCTATAAAACGGGGGTAATAATGCCTACCTGCTTATTTCATATGGTTGTTACAAAGATCGGATGAGATAATGTATTGGTAAATGCTTCAAGTCGCCAGTATGTAAATATAATTTTGTGTTAGAAAATACAAATTAAATTTCAGTTTTAAAAAATTATATGGCCACCTTTCTCTTTTAAAGATATGTGAATATGTAAGTTAACTGGATGCCAGCTCATCTTTCTAGTGGAGATAGGGAACATCAGTTAACACTTTTTTTCTCACAAGTAACTTGCTTCATTCAATAGATTTGATATACTTTTGGATGATTTAGATACTGTTCCTGTGTCTACAGTACAACGTCCCAATCCAAGGAAACAACTCCAGTTTCTTCCTCTAGATGACTCAGAAGGTACCTTTTCCTAAAAAAAATTATCAGTTATGGTTTTCGTCTTTCATTTTGTGAGTTTCTGGTATCTTTTCAAGGTTCTAAATGTCATTATATCCTGCACTTAAATCTTTTTTTACCCAAGGGCCTCTAAAAATAAGCATTTGTGACACTCATATTGTGTCAGTGTTGTTATCCTCATTGGAAAGTTGGGAAACCGAGGTACAGGGGATGTTAATCTTTAATTACCAGGGCCATACTGTTCAGTTTTTTATATTCTGTAACTCATATGCACCTTCTTTTTCTCATTTATATTTTAAGTTTCTTTTTCTCATTTATCTTATAAAGTTATAAGATAATGTATGTGAAATCACTTGGGTAGGCCCTTAAAATACTAACTCTGTAATGTTGGTATATGTCCGCTAAATGTGTTGTTTAGTTTTTAAACTTTTTTTTTGCTTTAAGCTTATTTAGGGAAGTTGTGAAGATTGTCAAACTGAGGGCAGGGCTTTTAGAATTCTGTGGAGAAAAAAACTGAGTATATATGATTCATTATGTATCTCTTTTCATTACATTTTTTTTGGCCGTGTAGCAGCCATTTTCAGAAAGTGAAGTTGGGTAACATATTTAGTATGTACATGCTCTGTTAGAAGAGCTGATAAGAAATAAAAGAAACTTCTTTTCTCTCTGACAGAAAAAAAATACTCAGAAAAAACCACTGACATCCATGTTAATCATAGCTCTTCCCCCGAACCGTTGCCAAGTGGAGTGAAGAAAGTCTCTGTGAGATCAGCCTGGGAGAAGAATAAATCAGTTAGCTATGAACAGTGTAAGCCTGCCTACGTACCACCACAGGGTAATGATTTTGAGTATACAGCAAAAATTAGGACCCTAGCTGAAACGGAACGGTTTTTTGATGAACTTACAAAAGAAAAAGACCAGGTAAAAACAAACATAAAAAAGTGTCTTAAATCTTTGTCTGCACTTAATGCTTACGTCTGAGGAAGAGTCAGGAGGGAATTACTGAGTCAAACCCAGGAAGTTACTGTGGATGCCACACAGAGCTGCACTAGAAACGTGTGTGAGCCAAGCTGTTGTTACTAATTGTGACAGAGGGGACTTATGCGAAGTCGAGATGGACGAGAAAGTACTAGGCTGAAGTCTTTTCTTTCCATTCTGTTATAAACCTCCCTGCCACTAATTAGAATTCTCCTATTTTTATTTAAACATTTTTTTGTGTTAACAGATTGAGGCAGCACTAAGCCGAATGCCTTCTACTGGAGGACGAATCACTCTGCAGACAAGATTGAATCAGGTGAAGTGTCTTAACCTTGGGTCTGCTTTGGAGGCTTGGTGCGAGTCAGTGCTCCATTTAACCACGAGGATTTTTTTTTTTTTTTTTTTTTTTTTTGCGGTACGCGGGCCTCTCACTGTCGTGGCTTCTCCCGTTGCGGAGCACAGGCTCCGGACGCGCAGGCTCAGCGGCCATGGCTCACGGGCCCAGCCGCTCCGAGGCATGTGGGATCTTCCCGGACTGGGGCACGAACCCGTGTCCCCTGCATCGGCAGGCGGACTCTCAACCACTGCGCCACCAGGGAAGCCCTCGATGATTTTTTAATATCACAGTTTTTAGGCACACTGAAACAGTCGATCAAAACTTTTAGCCTTTACAGGAAGTGTTTGGATGATAGTGTATTTTATAACTGTATGCTAGCTTTCAGGAACAAAAAGTGATTTTACCTTTATACTGCTAAGAAAAAGGTGTTCATGCCATCATGTTTTCAAGAAACTAACTTGGGAGCAAATGGCAGTATGTCTGTTAACAGATTTTACATTTTTAAGGCTCTCACATTAAATCTCCCTTTTTTGTGTTTGTTTTTTGCTCCCCAATCTGCAGTTTATTTCTGAACCCCTTTCCATTTAGTAGACATATAAAACAGTGGCACTTTGCAACTGGAATAGATGTGAGGTTAAAAAGAGAGGTGTGATTCCATTATTGAGCAGGAGATGGTGCAGGCAAAGTGGGCCGTGTACATTTTTTTTAGTTGCTTTTCAAAGAGAATTAAAATGCATGAAACCATGGAACATTTTAAATCTCTTTTTGTAACATTTTAAACATAACAGCAATGATATGTCTCTTATATAACTGCAAGCTTTGGCTTTTCAGTGCCTTAATGTCAGGAAAAGTTCAGTTTCAGATTGATCTGTGAGAAAGACACACAGAAAATAGCAGAGGTCTTTTTCTAGGGCCTGTATCCTTAACTTCTCTTTTTTTCTGACTTTCTTTCATTTTTTCTGTTGTTCTGAACGTTTTTATTCAGTAATTTGTAAAAGTCAACACATGAAATTCATTTTAAAATAGTTTACTGGGGGGACTTCCCTGGCAGTCCAGTGGTTAAGACTCCGTGCTTCCAATGCAGGGGGTGCAGGTTCGATCACTGGTCGGGGTACTAAGATATCCCGCATGCCGCGAGGTGCAGCCAAAATAAATAAATAAATAAACAAACAAATAAATAAAATAAAACAGTTTACTGGGAAAGTAGAAAGAAAACTTGTTCATACTCTAATTCTAAATATCTGAAACTTTTGTTTAATATATTTTTTTACATAATGATGATAAGCTCTTAAAATAAGACTTAGAGGGCCCTAGGTTCTGTTCATATATGTCAAAGCTATTTCAATCCAGTAAGAAGACAAATGGCAGCAGAAAAGGGCTGAGGATGCTTGTGTATGATTCATACGTAAAAAAGGTAAAATTGGGCAAAAAATATTGAAAAATGCTTGGCCTCACCAATGAGTAAAAAAATCCCACACATTTAAACAAAAGCATGGTTTTTAAACTATCACATTGGCAGGTATTTAAAAAAAAAAACAAAACAAAAAACCACCAGAACCTGGGCTAGGGAAAAGCTTATCCTTTTACACGCGAGTGGAAGGAGAAAGCGTCACAGACTTTCTGGAGTTCAGCTTGACATGTATCCAAAGCTTTAAAATTTTACATTTCTTTGGACCTTGCATTTTTACTTTTGGGAATGATTCCTAAGGCAGTATTTATAGGTGTGTGTAGAGGTATGTTTCAGAATATATATTGCAGCATTATTTGTGATATATGAAATTAGAAGCAACCTAAATTTCAACTAAAAGATTCTTGATTAAATATGGTATATCTGATAGAATATTGCACATTAATTTACAATGATGTCATAAAGTATATTCCATAACAAGAAAAGTTAAATTGAAAAACATTCTGAAGTAGAGTTTGATTCTGATTTTATTTTTCTTAAAACTGGTGTTCCTATCTGCAGAAAAAAACCAGAAAGGGGAACAGTGGTTATTTGTTGCTTCTTGCTCGTCTGTCTTCTAAAAATTCTAAAATGAACGTGTAATTTTTTTTACAATTTAAAGTTGTTGAAGAGAAAATTTTTAAGTTTTATTTCAGGATACCATTGGAGTTAATATCTAATAAAGTATCTAAAATGATGAATATATATTCCAGGTACTATTTAACAGTAGTACTATTTATTTAAAAATAGCATTTGTTACACTGACTCATTGTGAAATATCTTGTTTCTTGGAAAAGTCTCCTCCAGCGTTTTTCCTCTTTTTTAACCTAGAAATTTTTGTCACAAGAAAGTTATTTGATATACTTGTAAGTGGGATACGGCACCAGTCAGATGTGTCCGTTTCTTCTGGCGAAATGTGTGAAGAACGTTCTAGGTTCCTCTTGTACTGTTCTCAGTTCAACGGAGTCAAATAATTCTCTCCTTCTATTTAAAGATAAGCAGTTATCTTGAATGGTTGAAAAGTTGATTTATGTTTCGTTTAAAAGAAATAATGTAAATGACGATTTGTATAAAAACCAAAATGATTGTAATTTTGATGTTTATACTTGCTCTTTTGCTGAAAGAAAAGTCATTTTGGTGGTAATTATAGAATCGGTGAACTTGATGTAGAAGTCTAATTAAGTTTTTTCCATGATTTTCACCCAGGAAGCCTTGGAAGATCGCTTGGAGAAGATTAATCGAGAGCTGGGTTCAGTTCGTATGACATTAAAGAAATTTCATGTTTTGCGCACCTCTGCAAATCTTTGAGATTTGTAGCCATTAAATGTTGAGGCAGTTTTGTTTGCACTAATGTGTAATTATGCACTCAGAAAAGGCAAACTATTTTGTACTGTTTATAAGCTTTCACTCAGTAGTTTTACAATCATGCTCTTCTTTACACTTGCTATTTTATACTTCAAATGGCCACATATTTTCAAGATATTTTTGTTATGCTCAGGAATCTCGTATATTTTACTATTTAAAAAGTATTATTTTTAAATAGTATATATATCCAATTTATAGCAAGAATAAGGAAATGTAAATAGGGGAGACAGCTTTGTTTCTAAACAAATAGTGTTATCCTTTTACCATTAACTTTGCACACCAATTTTATAAACTTGTTCTACGTTGTGAATATGATTCTTTTTTTTTAAATAAATGCTTAAGGACAGCTTCCGTAATGATAGAGTAATACATGCTGAATGCAAAAAAAAAACAAAAACAAAAACAAAAAACAGCATACTCTGGATTTAGTTGTGTTGAAGTTTTTTAAAAATAGTAATGTAATTCGTGTTTGAACCATGTCTTAGAGTGAATATTGGAATAGTTAATAATGGAAATATTGGCAATAATGGAATATTGGAAAGCTTTGAAAGTAAGAATATCTCATTTTGTTTCCCTTAAACTTCATTATTTGTAAGAAAGAAAAATGATAGAGATGTAATTCTCTAATTTTGTGATAGATGTAGTGCTTTTCAGAAAAGTTTAACAACTGGGGAGTTGTAGCTTTCTGCCCATCATTCTGAATGTAATTTGTGTCCCGCCCTTGACAATGAGGTGATAAAGCTTTGATGGAAATATAGGCCACCACTCAGGTTGTAAGAGCAACCCCAGTTTCCTCAGTGTACGTGGCCTCAGCTGTCAGATCGTCATGAAGACATTTTTAACCCCTATCCCCACCCCCACCCCCACCCCGCCAAAAAGAAAAATAAATACTCCCATAGTAGCTGCTGTAAGAACAGTAGGCTGAGATGAGAGCAACCTTCCCTGCTTGTTACTGGACAGGGAACGTGTCTAGATAGAGCTCGGTGCCTTTCGCGTGGCCTTGCTGGAGGGCTCCAGCGCACTGCCTTGGCAATGCCTCCTGGCTCTCAGAAGTAGCACGTGGGCAGGAAGCTGTGCTCTGATCGGGAGCCTAGCAGGTAGAGGTCCTGACTTCTGGTCAGGTCCAGGCTGCTTAGCTGCCCACTTTTTGGTGGCCAGTCAGAACCCAGTGCCCACTTATTCAAGCTTGGTATGTGTTGACAAACAGACTCATTCCAAACTTTCACCATTGATTCCCACTGATTCCGGTTTTACAGTTTGGTTTACTTTTGAGCTTTTTCTCCTTCTTCTGTGGCTCTTGAGAGCATGTAGTTATATTGAGCCAAGCCACCCATTATTCCATTAGGGTATATGTATGCCTTCGAGCAGGGATCTCAGATAATCTCTGAGCACCCTTCACCGGAGCTTCCCCTGCCTGAGCTCGGGCCTGGTGCCTGCAGCCTCCCTGCTCAGCTCAGGGGTTCCCAGCAAGCGGGGGTCGCCTGACAGCGGCCTCTCTTGCTCCTTCCTGTCCGTGAATCAAACCTTTGCTTCCAACTCCTGCAACCTGTTGGAGACCTCCAACTAATCAAAGTTACTCATCAGCAGAATCAAGTGCCTTATTCTTGGTGTTTTTTCCTAGTCTTTTTTTCTTTTTAATCTCCTAGTTATAGTGAAGAAAACGTTCTTTTTAATCAAGTTCCAGGAGAGCTTGTGTCAAGACTTAATAAAGGGATCGACTTTACCGATGATACTTCCTTTAATGTGTTCCTATACATGATATTAAAAACTAACTTGAAAATTATTAGGATGTTTCATTGTTCCCTACTTGTATTGTAAAGTCTATTACATTCTTAAGAATAGGAAATGGCCATTTCAGAAGAGATGAGCGTTTTCTCTTGTCAGGGAGTTATCTTCTTAGTAGTCTTATTCCAACCTAAGCCCCATTAAGATGTGTTCTGTACCTCTCAGGAAACATATGCTTTGATTTGTGACGTGTGTAATAGATTGGAAGTATCAGTCACTTATTTAAAATTAAGAAAAAAAAATTTTTTCTTCGTAGCTGTGAAGAGGGACACCAAGGAAAATCCTTTCAGCCGTCTTTCCCTTTGGTAATGCTTAACATACAAATACTCCAGTTAAAAACAACCTGAAAGCTGGAGAGGTGGCAAGCTTAAAAAGCACCTGTTGTTGCTGTCTCTGGGGCTGAGCTGCAGTTAGTGACAAACCTAAGTGAATCTTCCACTTCTGGGAAGTGCCTTTTAAAATGCAAGTAGAGTTACTGCTCTCCTTTCCCCTGGATCTACCCCCTTCCTTTCCCTGAAAAGCCTCCTGAGGTGGGGGGAATGTCCTCTGTCCTTCGAGGGTCCCAAGTAGATGTAGCTACTAGGCAGCGCTAGGACTGTAGCAGCTGGGCAGGGGACAGGCGAGCCAGACAGACCTGGGTCACACCCTGCTCAGGGCCGCCTTCCTCCATGTAAAGATAAGAAGCTGCCTTCCATTGTGAGAGCTTATGTAAAGTGCCTGGTGTCTAGTAAGTTTTCAATAAACAGTACATTTCTGATTCATTCTGGGTTATTAAATAGGCTTTTGAAGTAGCGATTTCAGTGCTTTCTTAGAAAAGTAGACTGTGTCCCCAGCAATTGACTTAAAAACTGCCTTGGGTTGGTTGACATTTGTTGGGTGGTCTAAGCTGTTCTCTCCATCTTTTTGCAAAAAATGAGCTTTCTTAGAGTTTAAGTGAGCTGGGCTCATTTAGAGTTTAAATGGTGTGCTTTTTTTAATGAGTAATTGATAACTTGGCTAGTGTAAGTTCAGAAGCCCTGTGATCTTAAGTAAAGTAGATGATTTGGGGGTTATCTGATATAGGCTGTTTTACCAAAAAAAAAAAAAAAAGTATTGCCAATGTAATCAAAATAATTGCACCTTTGAGTGTTCCATAATTAGACTTCTAAAGGTGCTGGCCTGTGACACAGGAGCACATGAAGGAAGTGGCTGCCACTGAACGTTTGGAAGATCTATATGAAGATTATGATTTGCTTTTGGAGTTTGATAAGCAACCAAAATTTGTTCCCCTTTTTAACTCAGAAAAGCCAGGTGCTTTGCTGAATGCTATTTGAATTCTGAACTCTGTACTTATAAATGTAGAAAAGTTAGACACTTTTGTCATTTTAATTTTTAGATATCTCAAAAGCAGTTTTCACTAAATTTTAATGTGCCATTTGTGCTGTGAGTCTCTAAGAAGCTTTTTAAAAAATAAATACATATCTAGAGCCCTTTAGGAATCATAAAGGTAAATCGTATTTACCCATCATAAGTGATTGTACATGGTTATGAGATTTGCAGGTCTAATTAAACCAATTATATTGCACAGATTTTGCAGGAGATAATTTCCTGCCTTGCCAAGAGTTCTGTGGCAGTTTAATAATATATTAAACTACACCAGTATTCTTAGGACCTGTTTGTTAAGCCTTCCCCTTTTGATTTGTGTTTTATTTCAGCAGACCCCTCTCAAATAGGAGGAATCAAGCCACAAATTTGCATTTGCTGGACATTATATGTCATGTCATCGCTGTGACTACAGACTTCAAAGATAATGTTTTATTCACAATTTCACTGTAACAGTGACCAATATAACGTGAGAAATTTGCTTCCTATAGTGCTGCTGACATTAGACAAAGACCAGTGCTTGTTGCAGTTCTTAAATCTAGTCAAATGCTGGAGTAATGAAATTGTAAGCTCCATGAGAGCAGGGACCATCTCCTCTTCATTCTTGAATACAGGCACTTAATAAATATTTGTGCATACAAATAACTGTGATATTAGTGTATTTATTCCTAACTGGCTAACTGTGGGATCTGGTTTTTAATGGTGTTAAGTCTTCCGCGTTACTGGTCTGAGGGCAGTCATTGCAGGGTTACAATGGCAGCCGTCCAGGTGCTCTGTTCCGACTGGCCTACAGGCAGAGCCTCACTCTGGAGATCTGTATGCTCTGAAATGCTTTTTTTTTTTTTTTCTTTTTACTTTTATTATTAGGTTAAAGCACAAGTACAGGGAGAAGTAGCAGCAAAAGCGTGTGTCATCCAATCCGGTTTCCACGGGTCCTCAGGCAAGGAGGATGGTTGTACAGGAGACAGATGATGACTCAATCCCTGGCCGACTCAGAACAGCACTGGGGCTGAAAACCTTTAATGGGTCTTAGGGCACCCCTTGGTGGAGGGAAGGAGTTGAGGGTTTAGTGTTTATGGGGACCCCTTCACTTGTCTCCGTGTGATCATGAGGCGTTTTGAGGCAAGCTGTGTTACGGCGGCTCTCCTGGCCCGTTCGGTGTCCAAGGAGATGGGACAGCCTTTGGTCAGGGTTGTTCTCTCTGACTTGATCTGAAGTCATCTTGGAGCGCTTTAACTTGAGCTTGCCCTTGCCCTTCCAGGGGAAGGCGCTCCCCCGCTCCTCTCGACCTTATAATACTTAGTGATAGGTAAACTACCCGTAGGTTTTGGGTGTGCCCTGTTTAATTCAGTTACTTCAGATCTTGACAAACAAGGCCATCCTTGCTCAGTGTAAATATACGCTTTATGATTTCCTTTAAATTTCACTCAGTACCCTCTTGGTCCAACTGGAGCGTCCAGTCGGGAGGGAACATCAAGATGAAGCTCTTTCTGATCCTCGGCCAGTTCCTTGAGGTCAGGGACTAGAACTTACCCTCTGGCTACTATTACTCCCACGACTTCTGATGACCAAAGAGCATTTTCATTTTTTGGTCCAGACCATATTTGGGATCCTGAGGAGAGAACTCCTTGATGCCTATTTCTGCAAATCGGGTCGGTAACTGATGCAAGTACCCGGCATCAAGGTTTCGACTTCAATTAACTACCTTTGGTTTGTCCACACATTCCAAATGCCTTCCGAAGTCTTCCGCAGTTCGTTCCCCTTGATTTGTCATTTTACTCCCGAAGGACTTGATTTTTTTGTTTGTATTTTTTTTCCAATTTCTGCAGATCTCCTCGTTCCCTTCCCCTCTTACTGTTCGCGAGTCTCCCGATAGGCGAGGCCGATGGTGTTAAAAGGGCCGAGAGGTCGTGGGCCGGGTCCAGCGCCCGGGGCCTCCCGCGCGGAAGCGAGCCCCGGGCTTTCGGGGGTCGCCGGGGCGACAGCACGTCCGGCGCCGGAGCGGGGCCACCAAGTTTGCCGGGTTGCTCCGGGCGGAGGCCGGCCCTCGGGACGGGCGGAGGCGGCGGGCGGCTCCCCGCGTGGCCTGACGGAGGCGCAGGCCTGCCGCCGAGTGAGGGAATGCGAGGCGGGCCCGGCGCGCACGGGCAGCAGCGGCCGCTGGGGCGCGCGGGGCACGGCGGCGCCGCGGCGTAGAGCTGTCAGGGCGGTCCGCCGGCGCGCCCGGCCCCGCGCCCCGCCGGCCGCCGCCTCCTCGTCGGCCCGCGGCCCGCGCTCCGAGCGCCCAGACCCGCGGCGGCCCGCACGTGCGCCCGCCCGCCGCACGCCCGCCGACGGCCGGGGAGCATGCCCGCGGGGGCCCGGCCGCTCGCCCGGGGCCAGCTGGCGGCGGCGGCGGCGGCGGTGGCGGCGGCGGCGCGCGGAGCCGCGGGGCGCAGCCGGCCGGGCCGGGGCCGCGGGGCCGGGGCCTCCCGGGCGGCGTGAGGCGGCGGCGGCCCAGCGCTGCCGAAGAGGACGAAGCCGCGCCGCGCGGAGCGAGGTGAGTGTTTCGGCGGCCCGGCCGGAAGGCGGCGCGGCCGGGCCCCCTCCTCTGGCCCGCGCGGAGCCCCCGGGGAGGGGACGGGGTGGGGGCGGGCGCGGGGTGCGGACCCCGGCCGGGCGGCGGCTCCCGGAGGCCCAGGCCCGCCCGCCCGCCTGTCCGCCGGCCCGCGCGCTCGGCGGGAGGGAAAAGTAGGAGACCCGTGCCCCGCCGCCCCGCTCGTGGGGGAGGGTCTGGCGCGCGGGGATCCCGGGCTCAGGAAATCGCCCCCAGCCCGGCCCCCGGGAGGCGCTGGCCCTCGGGATTCAGGGGGTCTCCCCCGACGCTAATGCCTAATTTCCGTCGGTTCCGGCTGAGGCGCGGAGGACTCCCCTCCCCCAGTGACAAGTGTCAACGGCGGCCAAGGGGCAGGTGTGTGTGCAGTGCTGGGAAGGGGCCGAGAGGAAGTGGTGGCCAAAGCCCTCGGTCTAGCCTTCTGGGCTTCCCGCCTCCACCTGGACAGCCCTCCAGCGCTGGCCTGGCTGGGTGGGTGTCCGGGGCCTGAGCCCGGGGTGCGGCCCTCAGAGAGGGGGCTAGGACTGGGAAGAAGTGCTGCCGGTGTCCCCCTCGCTGGAGGAAAATCTGGCCCCTCTCCATCCCGTGAGTCTCCCTTTGCTGTTGCAACCCGAGGGGCCGGCGCTGTCTCAGAGCGGCGAGCTTCCTCCCTACCCGCCTCAGCCTTGCTTGTCAGGGGCAGGCAGGGCTGATGGGGAACTTGGGGAGAGGGAAACGCTAGTGCCCGCCTCCGCCATAACGTGTAGCTAATTCCGCCGGGAAACCTCAAGTGGACATTCTGAATAAATAGAGTGTGTTTGCTAGGCAAATGTCATTTCAAGGCAAATCTTTAGCTCTGTCCCTTTTCAACGCATTTGCTGCCCCTGCGTAAATTCCAAATTCCTCATCCTACACTCCTCTCCCTGCCTCTGAAATAGGGACTGGGGCAGTTCTCCAAAGTCTCAGGCCTCCTTGCGTCCTTCCCTTCAGAATCAGGGTTCTTCAAAGGGGACCTCCTCTGGGCATCTTTCTCGGTCCCCTCCTAGCTCTCTCCCCAGCCGCTACCTGGGAGCCACTGGGGCTATAGGCTAGAGCCCCCCGCCTCCTTTCTGAGGGGAATGTGGTAGATGCTCCCCGTCATCTGAATCTCCCTTGCGGCCAAGCACCCAGCGTGACTCATCTCTGCTCTGAACTCCCACTGCACCTTATCTGTGTCTCTTGTGTGACTCTTATCACTGCCTGCCTTATTTTATAGTTACTTTTGGGCCCGGCTTATCTCCCTGGCTGGATTGTGAGCTCCTGGAGGATGGAGGACAGGGGTGGAGTTTGATTCATCCCTGGTCCCCCGCCCTGGGTCAGCACCCTGTGCACCGTCAGCGTCAGTGTCTGGATGCAGTAGAAGCCCCCTCCCCAGCTTGCCTCTGGGGACCTAGTTTATCTGACTCCTGGACGGTCCCTGTTAAATTCTTCTTCTTCTTCTGTGATGGAGGAGATTCCCAGTCCTCTCCCTTTGCAGAGAGAAACACAGTGAGTTAGGAAGGGCTGTTTTTCTTATAGGGAGGGACTTGCCAGATGACTAGGACAGTACATGCTCTGCTATGACGATGGCCCGGCACAGACTCTGGGCTCTCTGGGCATTGGGTGTGGAATGGGCTTCTCTCTTTGGCCTTCTGCACTCGCCGTGCAGGGGACGCAGCAGGGTAACTGAACTGTGGGAGTCAAGGCTCCAGGCCTGGCCGTCCCATAAGGTCGTACGAGCTTCACTGAGTCACTTGGTTTCTCTTGATCTTGGTTGGTCCTTCCTTATGGAATCCGAAAGAAAATTCCTCTGCTTGTATGAGGCCCTGTAGGATTTGGGCCTTGCGTCCTCTGCCTTAATGACTGTTCGTTACCGAGACCCAGGCTTGTTGTCTTCATTGACCTTCCCAGGTGGAGTCCATCACCTCCACCTTTGTGCCACCCTAATGTAACTTAGGCAGAACGGCAGTTAAATGTTACTCTCTGCCTCCCTGCCAGACTGAGCTCCTGTGGGGTCAGCGCCGAATCTCATTTCTCTGCATCCCCCATGCCTGGCACATGGGAGGCTCTAGGTAAAATGTCTGTGGGATAAATGGTGAGGAGCTAAGAGCCCTTGTCCCAAGTGGACTGTACATCCTCTCTCACTGGGGCCCAGCTTTGCCTTCCTCCATATCTAGAGGCCTCTTTTAAAACCAGGCAGATGTTCTCTTAACCATCCCATCCCGTTAAAGCTTTCCAGCTTGGTCCCTGAGAAGAGCCAGTCGTGGAGAATGTACAGTTCATTTGTAGAGATTAGAAGAGGAAACTTCTGGTGATGGATTTCCCTGGTGGCGCAGTGGTTAAGAATGTGCCTGCCAATGCAGGGGCACGGGTTCGATCCCTGCTCTGGAAAGATCTCACATGCTGTGGAGCAACTAAGCCCATGCGCCACAACTACTGAGCCTGCGCTCTAGAGCCCGCGAGCCAAAACTACTGAGCCCACGTGCCTAGAGCCCGTGCTCCACAACAAGAGAAGCCACTGCAATGAGAAGCCCACGCATCGCAGTGAAGAGTAGCCCCCGCTCGCCACAACTAGAGAAAGGCTGCGCACAGTAACAAAGACCCAATGCAGCCAAAAATAAATAAATAAATTTATTTTTTTTTTAAAAGAAAGAAGAGGAAACTTCTGGTGCTTCATGATCGCTGCCTTGCTGCTTTTGGAGAAGACAGCGGGGGGTGGGGGCGGGCATGTGCTCTGTCATGGAAGGACAGTGATCTCACGCCTGCGTCCTCAGCCATGGGCAGGAGACATGGTCAGCCTTGCAGACAGCCCTCCTGAAACCTGCTCACCAGGACCCCCTGCCACTAAGTGGTCTTCAAGTAGCTTCCCTGTAGGTCCTTCCGTCAATGTTATTAGGCTTTCACTGGGTACCCGGGATGTGATCACATAGAGCCATGGCGGCCATGGCAAATCGTCGTCTGGCTTTGCTCTAAAACCAGGGCTAACCGTAACGTGGGGCGTTGCCCCCTCTCTGCTCAAGTCTTACAGAGTCTCGTATGAAAAATTTTTTAGAATGTACGGCCAGGCAAGATTTGCCTCCCCTGTGGGCGGGGAATGTAGGTTGCTTCTTCCTTTGATAACGAGAAGGAAGGTGGGGCAGGAAAACAGGCATGGTTTGTGTGCTGCACGCGTGTGCGAGGCTTCCCCGCGAACCCTGCGCGTTAGATGGTGTTCTTCCTCCATTTTCCCAGAGAAAGAAGTCAACTGATTGGCCCTAAGGCACTCCGGGTTTGTACCCAGTTCTGCCAGACTCTTCCCGTTCCACCTACACTGTCTTTCCAACTGATTATGGTCACCTCCTCTTCCCTGGCTTCCAGGATGCTGGGAGCACAATGCTATATTTTCATGTAGTGACTGTATTCACTTACCCTTGTGGTCAGCATACTTATTTCTACTTTACCGTCTGTCTATGTGCACGTATATATGTAAGTGTAAATCTAGCTGTATTCTTTATAACTCATCACAAAAGGTTTCTGGAAAACTGGACAGATAAGAGTTGAATATAGTACGTAACATTGCACCTAAAGCTTAGGCTGACTCACGGTGTGGTTAGGGAGATGCTCCCACGGGTAACACCGGGCATGTGAGATAAGTGTTGCTTAAACAGCAGACAGGCTTCAGAGGAGGAGACACCCTTTCTGGGTAAGGCGGTCAGGGTTGACTTCCTGGAAGAGGTGGGATTTGAAGGAGGCCTTGAAGAATGGGTGGAGTTTTGATAGTCAGGGCACCTGGAAAGGTGTGTAGGATTTAGAGTCAAATTTGCGGTTTTCACCACGGCCCTACCGGAAAAGGTTCCTGCGTGAAAGGAGAGAATCGGTCTGGAGGGAAAGTGGGGAGCCTGGTGGTGCCTTTTCAAGTCTTCTCCAGCCTTGCTGGAGGGTCTGGGAACACTGGAGCTGGGAGGGCTGTACCCCATTAAGGATGAGAGGGCGAGGCTGACAGAAGAGCAGTGACTTGCCCAAGACCTGTCCTGCAGCCTGGAACCCAGGTCCCTAACTACCAGCTTGGTGCTGGCTCTTTATACTGGCGAAGTTGAAGTCGGACAGCAGCCCTGTACATCAGCCCTTTCTTCCTGTCAAACGGGTACAGGGGTACCGTCTTCCTCACTCCCAGCCCAGCAAACACCAAGAAAAACCCCTGCTAAGCCTTTATGACCAAAGGCAGAAAGAGCACTGTTGGGGAGGAGAGCTGGCATTGTGGTCCAGACTCTGCGCTCCCAGTTCAGCGGGCCCAGATTCCATCCCTGGTCAGGGAACTAGATCCCTCATGCAGCAACTAAAGATCCCACATGCTGCAACTAAGACCTGGCACAGCCAAATAAATAAGTATTAAAAAAACAAACGTAGAGACGTGGATGGATCTAGAGACTGTCATACGGAGAGAAGTAAGTCAGAAAGAGAAAAACAAATATCGTATATTAACGCATATATGTGGAACCTAGAAAAATGGTACAGGTGAACCGGTTTGCAGGGCAGAAGTAGAGACACAGATGTAGAGAATAAACGTATGGACACCAAGGGGGGAAAGTGGCAGGGGAGGTGGTGGTGGTGCTGGCATGAATTGGGAGATTGGGATTGACATATATACACGAATATGTATAAAATAGATAACTGATAAGAACCTGCTGTATAAAAAAAAATTCAAAAAAAGTAAAAATTGCTTTAATCGTTTAAAAACAAACAAAAAATATAGTTACCGTTGAAATGAAGTTCGTCAGAATAATAATTAAATTTGAAAAAAACAAAAAAACACAATAAACTGCCCTTGCCAGAGGACAGAAACAAAATGAACCAACAGGCAGGATTCCAGCAACAGACAAATCAAACCCAAGCAAGAGCTTTGGGGAAGAGCATCAGGAAAGCGGTTTCACACCCTCTCCTCGCCGAAGCCCCGAAGCCCCGAGGTCCCGCTTCCCTCTTGTGGGAAGGTGTTGGGAGTTGGGCGTGCAGGGGAAAGGCAGAGAGTTATGGAAAGAAGCCGCAGGACTCGGGGACCCCGAGGCTGATTTCCATCCCGAGTGATGCTCATAGTCAGCTGCAGGAGCGATGGCCTCACAGAGCGGAAGCCCTCGAGTATGACACATCTTAGGTCACGTGTGCACACAGTCGAGGCCCATTCCTGGCAGTTCTGTCAAGGGCCCTGAACCACTGCTCTTAGGGGAAATGCGGAGTTAGGTTCCCGCCAGCCTCTGGTCACAACGTATTTGTCCTCCGATCAATACATAACCCTCTTATGTGTGTTTCTCTTTAAAGATGCCTAATTTATTATATATTACTGATTCATTAACTGAACTCAGCCAACAGCACTATCACTCCCGCCTGAGCGAAGCTCGTCTAACACACGAGTTTCCTCCATAAGGTACATCACAGCCTCCTCGGCTCTGAGCAGCTCTGAGCACTAGGCAGTGCTTTGGCTTCATGCTCAGGGCCATGTTAAATCACTAACAAAAAAAGCACCAAAGTGTGAAAACTGTGGCAGTACATGGACCACAGAAAGGACACTTGTTGACAGTTTGAACTGAAACAGGAGGCAGAGGGCCACCTTGTTTGACCTGTGCTGCACGTTGGGCGTTGGGTGACTCAGTTTTCCCCCCCCCACCTCCACCCCGTGCATGTCTGCAAATGACCTCGTAAGCGCGGCGATCGTCAGTTTCTGGGTTACAAGTAAACTGTAGCAAGTGGGCGGATTCGTAAATACGGGAATCCGTGAATAATGAGTAAGGACAGTTTATACAAAGTGGTTCCACAACACAGCATTCCGGAGAGATAAGGAGGGACTGTTGCCACATTTTACAGAAAGGAAAAAGGCTCAGAGAGGTTAGTGACTTGTTGGAGTCTGCACAGGTGGCTGGGGCCGAGCCAAGACTTGCACCCACTCCTGGCTGATCCCAAGTGTGGTTCTTTCCTCTCAGCTCCTGCAGCGTTCGCGATGAGATTCTTTCCTCCTCGTGCTACCCCCCCACCCCCACCGCAATGACCCATCTGCCGTCTTTGTCACTGTGTTTACCCCCATGGTAACTCCAGTGTACAGAACGGGGCCCCTCGTGGACGCTCAGTAATTACTTGGTGAATGAAGGCCAGGGCCGCAGTTTCTTGTGTTTGCTCTGTCTCGGGTGCCAGAGGAAGGAGAAATATCCGGGCATAGGCTCCCCACCTCGCCCTCCTATATCCCTTCCAGAAGGGCACCCATCTCCCCTTTCCACAGGAGGTCCCGTGTTCTCGTACACAAGGGGGTGTCGGCAGCCCCACGTCTAACAGAACTAACTGGTCTTTGCTGGGAGGCGCCAAGGGCAGCCCTTCGCCCAAAGGAATGATCCTTTTCTTTTTTTTTTTAAGCTTTTACCATTTAAAAAATACATATATATTTATTTATTTGGCTGCACCGGGTCTTAGTTGCGACACGCAGATCTTTGTTGCCGCGTGCAAGATCTTCCTTGTGGCATGCAGGGTCTTTAGTTGCAGCCTGCGGGATCTAGTTCCCTGACCTGGGATCAAACCCCAGCCCCCTGCATTGGGAACTGGAGTCTTAACTCCTGGACCACCAGGGAAGTCCCAGAAATGATTCTCTTGAGGCATTTCAGGCCAGCATGGGGCTTCCCGGGTTCCCAACCCTCAAATCCTGGCTTTCTTACTCCTTCTTAGTCCTGGAAACCTTTCCAAAAATGTTCTGCCTCGTGTGCCCTGTGAAGAGTTGGTACATAAGTAATAGGGATTATTGCTCTTTCTTCTCTCCCAGGTTCTTTATTTCCCTTTTTGGAAATGGTTCCCCGCGAAGGATGGAATTTTCTCTCTCTGCAGCTGGGGGGCTTTCCCCCAGGTCTCTGTAGGGTCTGGCTGACTCATCGGCTGTGCTGTGGAGCAGGGCGAGAGCTCTCTCCCGCTGCTGCCCTGCTGGACTGAGTCAGGCCCTGCAGCCTCCTGGCCTCACCTGGCCATGGTCCACGAAGGAGTCAGGCCCCAGGGAGCGCCCACCAGGCGCCATGGCCCTGCGTGAGGCGGGTGGAGGGAGGGCTACTCCGTGGGGGCTGCCAGCTGTCCCTCTGCTATCTCTTTACAGACCCTTGAAAACCCACCTTGAAGGGTTGGGGTCAGGGGCTAGGCATCGGGGTAGAAATAGGCGGCCATTCCCATTTCCAACAGGGAACAGCTTCCATCCGGGCGCGGGGCTGCCGGGGAGGCGGGGCTTCCCGCAGATGGGGAGGCGCGCTCGAGGCCGGTTTATCGCTGGCTGGTCCATTGCTCTCTTCTGTCCTGCTGGGCACTTTGTGAGAGTTGACTTTTCACTTGCGGGTTTTTTTTTTTTTTTTTTCCATAAGAGGGAGAGATACCAGACATTTTCTGCAATTAGAATTTTTCCCTCTTGGGTAATCACAATGGACAAAAAACATTTAAGTCTTTTGAAAACCACACGGAAGCAGGAGCCCCGGGGACCGTTCAGTTGGCAGGGACGGCCAGCCATGGAGGCAGTTCGGGGCTCTTGCATAAGGAAACAGCTATTTCACATTTATTTGGGGTTTGCTTCTTAAAGCATATTTCAGTTAGTTCATCAGTGCTGTGCATCTGACAGGCCACACGTTCATTGTGGTTGAGCCATCTGGGAGGTGGGAGGCCTGCAGCCTTCCCCATGGCAGTCGGTAACTACCAATTTGAAGGAAATTTGTTTGATGTGTTTAAGAACCCAACACTAAAACACCATTAATAACAAAAGCTTCAAGAGTTCTGAAAGCATTCCCCCTTGTTGAGCCATCAAATGGACATGCATAACTTAAGGTCTCATTTCTTCCCCTACTCCTGTGACATTTTCCAACCCAGTGAAGCAGAGTTCTGAGGTGGCTTGTTTCATTGGTCCAGAGCACGATTTGCACTAACCTGGTGTGGAAAGGGGGCCACGCAGCCTGGGCATTTGCTGCTAGGAGTAGCAAGGGAGGTGGTGAACAGATCCCCACATCAGTATTCAGCTGAGCTCCCAAGCTGCTCGTTTCATTTCGGGTCCCAGCCTCACTCGGGTGACTCACCGAGCATCGTGAGGTCATGGTGACGCATGCTGACCAGAGCGTCTGCTCTGCACTCCTTGGGTACCAAGGTTTAGAGCACCAGTTACACCCATTTCTCTCTCTTTTTACCTCTGTTATTTCTCCCGGCAAACTGTCCCCTTTCCTGAGGAATGTTCTGTCTGACTTTCCAGCAGGGAGGAAAAGAGGAATTCAGCATCTTAGGAGAATAGGGGAGCCGGAAGGAGCGTGGGAAAAAACCAAGTCCAAGGGTTTGACCTTTCAGGAGGAATGACTTTCCGTTTCCCTGAAACCTTACCACCCCAGGCTGGGCGTGGAGCAGGATTGAGACTCACCACATGGTTGTAAACTGGAGGCCGGCTTGTGAAATCTGGGATGTTCGGTTCACTCAGGTTTGTCCTGGTGGCCTGGGAGCTGCAGGACTGGTGTTTGGAGGGTTTAGGCTGATAGTGGTACCCATCCTGTACCCAACCAGATTGATGCTTCATGATAGACTTTTCTGAATACTGAGATTCCTGCCCAAGGAGAAGGCGGCAGGCCTTCCCTCTCCAAACCATAGGGATATCTGGTCTAGCCCAGCTGCTCTGCAGGCGGAGGGACCTTGGCTTATTTGTCTTTGAGTCCCTGGTGCCCAGCATAGTGGCCTGGTGGTGACTCAGGGCCTGATGACCATTTGTGGGGAGGCGGTGGCTAGAGGTCCAGAGGCAAAGCGGCCTTTCTCATTCATCCACCTTTTGTGTAACACCCTCCATGGCACGGAGTGCTTCTGCCCGTTGTGCTTCATTTGACACCCAGAAGTGCTGCTGTGCCCACTTTACAGGTGAGGAAACTGAGGCTCGAAGAGGTCATGATTTGGCGCTCAGTGCTTTCAGCTGTCGTTTTCATACACGGGCACACTACAGCTCAGGGAGGTCATGAGTTGGGCCAACCACAGAGGAGGTTACCTGCTGGCCAGGATTCTTGTCCTAATCGGGGTCCTCGATTCTTCAAGTTCACGTTGTCACATCCATTACATGGCCCCTGCCATGTTGTTACGTTGTTGTTGTTTTTAAAATCCATCAGGGGAAGTCCCTGGTGGCCAAGTGGTTAGGACTCTGCACGTTCAGTGCTGAGGGCCCGGGTTCGATCCCTGGTCTGGGAACTAAGATCCCGCAAGCCACGCGGTGTGGCAAAAAAGAAAAAAAAAAAAAATCCATCAGTATTTCCTGATCTGGTTCGGTCTGAGCAGTGCCCAGAAGCTTTCAGTTTGGGTTTGTGTGAGTTTTTTGTTGCTTTTCTTTTTTTCCAGAGAGGAAAACAGAATTTCTCTCCTTTTGTTCTGTAGCTTTTGCTCTCCAAAGAGGCCAAAGGCACCATGGATTTAGAGCAGGATTAGATTCCCCAAGATAGGGTTGCACGCTCTGGGGTCACGGCCACGTACCTGAGTTGGAGCCCCCACTGGGATCCTGTTGTCAAGTCTTGTAGCCACACGCCTAGGAGGCTGTGGTCAGAGGCTCCACCAACTGTGTGCCTTTGAGGTCTTGGGAAGTGGTGCCTTTTCCTTCCCTCAGGTCAGAGCCGCTTCCAGACTGGCTGAGTTAGGAACCCCGTTTATGGGGGTGGGACAGGCATGTTTTTAAAAGGGCACAGTTCAGAGTGGGCTGGGGCTTGTCCATGAGGGTGGGCCCTGCTCACCACCCACTCTGGGTTCTCAGCTGGGGCTGGGTCAGTTTGCTCTGGCTTGTCCCCCTCTTCCTGCCCCACTTCTGACCTTCTCCTTGCTCGTTAGAGAAAGAGCAGGGACCCAAAGTGGCCTGGTCAGGACGCAGCGGCAGGTGGGGCAGGAGGTAGAGGCCAACGCTTTGTCTCTCCCACCTGCACCGTAGGTGGCTGCCTTGCGATGTCCTCTGAGCTGGGAGAGCTGAAGGGCCTGTGGCCGCCAGGCGGAGAAGAGACACAGGTGGGTCCCTGTGGGAGCCTCTGGGGTCCCTTCAGCAAGAGTTAGAGGGTCTGCTTTTCCCTGGGGCTCCCCACACTGTATGAGCCACTCCCCGGACTGTTGTTATCTTGGTGTAGCTCCCGGGGCCCAGGCGTCCCAGCTGGGCCGGGCGGGGGCTCCCAGGGGTAGGGCCGAGTTATACCTTTTTGGCTTCCTCGGAGCACCTTGCCTTGTTCCGAGCTTGGAAGAGGGCTTAATGAAGCCTCTGACGAAGAAAAACTCGGGGAAGGTGGTCTGGCCCACCTGTTCTCCCAGGAGGCTGCCTTCCAGATTTCTACTGCTCTCACTAGAATCCTAACCTGCTTGGAAGGACACACACCCAGAAGGATTCCAATCCCCTGGCTGTGCTCACACCTGGACGCAGAGGGAAAATGGAGGTTCCAGTGTGTGCAGTGCACGGAAGGGGCAGGAAGGGCCGCTGGACAGATGCCCAGCAGAAAAAGAGGGCACCGGGTGAGGCTTTGGATGCAGGAGGAGAGAAGGCCAGAGAACGGGAGAGTTTCTTTCCTTTCCTTCTTTTTTTTAAAATTGAAGTGAAATTCATGTAACGTAGAACTGACCATTTCTAAGTGTGCAATTCAGTGTCATATAGCGCATTCACAACGCTGTGCGGCTACCACCTCTGTCTCATTCTAGAGCATCCTCACCACCCCGACAGGAAACCCCAGGCCCGTTAGCAATCATGCTCCATTCTCTCTCCTCCCCTGGCCCTTGGCCAGCACTGATCTACTCTCTGTCTCCATAGATTTACCTATTCTGGACATTTCCCATAAATGGGATCGTACAACGTGTGACCTTTGGTGTCCGGCTTCTTTCCTGTAACAAAATGTTTTCGAGGTTTATCCATGTTGTAGCGTGTATCAGTGCTTCATTCTTTTTTTTGAGTGGTGAATTACACATAACATCAAATTTACCATCGTAACCACTTTTCAGCGTACAGTTCAGTGACATTAAGTACATTCACGTCGTCATGCAACCATCACTGCCATCCGTGTCCAGAACTTCTTCGTCTTCCCAAACTGAAGTTTTGTCCCCATTAAACAACAACTTCCCATTTCCTCTTCCCTCCAGCCCCTGGCACCCACCATTCTACTTTCTATCTCTGTGAATTTGACTCCTCTGGGTACCTCGCGTAAGTAGAATCATACAGTGTGTGTCCTTTCACGTCTGGTTTATTTCACTGAGCAGAATGTCCTTCAGGTTCATCCATGCTGTAGCATGTGTTAGAATTTCCTTTCTTTTCATGGCTGAGTAATATTCCACCATATAGATAGACCACCTTTTGTTTATCTGTTCGTCTGTTGATGGACACTTGGGCCATTTCTGGGCCAGCGAGGTGTTGACTTTGGCTTGCCCCTGGATGGGGAACAGTGAAAGACAGCTGAACTAGGAGGGCCTAGGGGTCTGGGAGGCAAGAGCTGCACCATTTCCAAGGTGAATGGCCTTTGATGATCGCACCTTCCTGGGCCTCGGTTTCTGTATCCATCCAACAGGGGCAGCGATGCTCCCTCCCAGGGGAGGATGCAGTGAGAGTCTGGATGAGAGGGTGGTTTTGTGGACTGTCAGTTGCCCTGCACACGTGAGCTGCTGTCTTCCTGGACAGGGACAGCCCTGGTCTTCATCAGTCATAGGCTATGAGGGTGGGGGTGGTGCCTGGCCCTCCACCCTCCTGGGACTCACTTGTGACTTCCACTTGCTGGAAAGTTCCCTCCCTTGCAGAGGTTCCAGAGTCAGCCCCACAAGAAGGTGTGTCCTGCCTCTTAGTGGCCTTCTGAGCACTTGCTGACTCCCAGCTGATAGTAGTAGGGGAGCCGGGGACACATGGTTCCCTGCAGCACTGTCTCCTGGGCCCCCTCCTTGGAGCTCCAAGAAATCGAAGCCGGGAGGATGACATTGGCAGCCTCCTGGGGTGGCTGAGTCAGAGCAGAAAGTCAGACTGGAATTCACTAAGTCACACTTGCCTTCATTAGGCTAATTAACTTTCCATGTGAATTAGCTCTGTGAGCTGATTTAGGAAATCCATTACCGGGCCGGGCCAGTTCCATGTGCAGTGGTGCCTAGGAGGCTGTGCCCTGCAGTTCCATATCCACCAATTAAGGCTGCTTAATTATTAACTTAGGGCTGCCTGACTAATGAGGAGTTGCACTTGTTGTGTGCTATTTGAGAATTTTAAGGCCGTTTAAAATTAGCCGTAATATAGTTAATAATCATACTAGGAATCATACGTTGTGATCCGTGTTATAGATTATTCGGAAGATAAGGTGAGGCTGGGGGTTGATTTGTGGAAGGTCATGTAGATGGAGAGTGGGGCGGGGGGCATTCAGTGTGTGCAAAGTGCTGGCTAATACGGAGGGTTCCCAGCTGATGCACAGCTGGCACCTTGAAAGGCTGCTCTCAGTTGGGATGTCCGTTCACTATTGGGTTCTCAGGTTGGCCCCCCAACAAGAACATGACCCACCGGGCCACTGAATGATTGAGCTCTTGGGGCACTTACTCTCCGCTAGGTCCTCAATGGCCCTCTGCAGTTAACCCCATTGTACAGATGAGAAAACTGAGGCCCAGAGGGGAAAGCTGACTTCCCCAAGGTCACATGGCTGGTAGATTCAAATCCAGGCAGTCTGGCTCTGAAGCTCTCGGCTAAACGGCTACTTTAGACCATTTACCGCACACTGCACCCATTTTGGAGTTAAGTAGGTTTTTCAGAGCCTACCTGGGGAGCTAAGCGTTTTGTAAATCTTCTCTTTTTAAGTGAGGAAACTTAAAAAGCCTTGGTGCCTTTGGAAAAGGAACACTTTGTACTTTCAAGGCTTAAGAGGTGCCTCCGGAGGCCTGCCAGGGACGGGGTGCTTGTGCGTGTGCGGGAACGTTTGTGCCCGGAGGTCAGGGTGCCTTTTGCTTGCTGGCGTGACTCGCACGGAGCCGGTTTGTCTGGGAACCCGTGGGTGACGACTGTGGAAAACTCTTTCGTGGGAGCACAGATGGTCTCTCGTTCCTGGTGTCCCAGGTGTGCTGTCCCCTGTTCTCAGGGCGGAGGGGCCTTCCTTGCTGTTTAGGTATTGGCCACTCAGCGTCACCGAGCCCTCCTGCAGCTGGAGCCGAGCAGGTGGGGGTTTCAGAAGGTGGAGGCTTTATTTTTAGCCCCACATCTTCTGTGATTCTGTCACTATGGAGATGCCAGCTGGGGGCCCATGAGGCTCCATGTTTTCCTGCCGGTGAGGAAAGAGGGTCCTCTTTCTTTTCTGGAACGTGGCCTGGGCTGCTCGGTGGAGACCTCAGTCACTGTGTGTGTGTGTGTGTGTGTGTGTGTGAGAGAGAGAGAGAGAGACAGAGACAGAGACAGACAGACAGACCGACAGATGTTGCTGCTGCTGTAGAAGAACTAGCCCTAGGCCCACACCCTGCGTGGAGCCCAGTGTCCACAGCCATCTTGTGCTTTGGCTAAACTGCACAAGAGTCTGAAGGCTCCACTTCGGCTGTGCTGGGTGACCTTGGGCAGGGTTGCCTCATTTCCCCGGGTCTTCATTTCCTCCCCTGAAAATTTGGGATGCTAATTCCTGCCATATACCTGCTTCTCTGGATCTGGTGACATAATTGATTTGGGCAAACTTTGAATCCACAGTGAGGTTCAAGTGCTGGGTGTGTGTGTGTATTTGTGTGTACACTGGTACGTGTGTGTGTGTGTGTGTGTGTGTGTGTGTGTCCAGTAATTATTCTGAGGCCAAGGCTGCCCTTAATAGGTCATCTAGAATTTTTTCTACTCCTTCTTTGTCTTTCTACTTTTTCCTGTATTTTGGCTTCTCCATTCAAAGGCAGAGAAAGAAGAGGTTGAAGGGGAAAGTATTCTAGTCCTGCCCATACATTATCATAAAAGATCTATCAAGGGAGGTTGAAACCACCCGGCTTACTACCACCTATGTGTCCCCCCTGTAGAGTTTCTGAAAATACTCTTTCTTCTGTTGCTGTCACAGATTCACAGCCCCGCCTCCTGCGGGAAGTGCACTGGGCTCGTTAGCTCTGTTCCCACAGAGGACAGACCTGAGGCTCAGAGTGGTTAAAGTATTTGACCAGCGTTGCACAGCCATAAGCACCAGTGCTGGAACTGGCATGGAATTCTCTTGACTCCCCAGCCCGTGCTCCTGCAGCTCTGCGCAGAGCGGTGGGCCGGAAGCGCACGGACACCAGCGGGCTGTGTCTGGGACTCCTGAGGCACTAGCCTCCTCCCTTCTTCTGAAATCTCCGGCTTGGCTATTATCCCAAAGCAGAAAATGACAAGTGTTGACGAGGGTGTGGAGAAATGGGAGTCCTTGCGCCCTGCTGGCGGGAACGTGAAATGGTGCAGCTGCTGTGGAACAGTTTGGTGGGTCCGCAAACGGTTAAGCGCAGTTACTGGAAATTCCCTGGCGGTCCAGTGGTTAGGACTCCGCGCTTCCACTGCTGAGGGTGCGGGTTCCATCCCTGGTCGGGGAACTAAGATCCTGCAAGCGTGCGAGGTGCGGCCAAAAAGAAAAAAAAAACCCACAGGGTTACCAACTGATGAATGGATAACCAGAATGTGGTCTATCCCTACAATATAATATTACTAGCAGTGCTACTCCTGGGTTATTATACTCCAAAACATTGAAAGCAGGGACTCAAACAGGTATTTATACACCTGTGTTCACAGCAGTATTATTCACAATAGCCAGAAGGTGAAAACAACCCAACCTACCAGCTGCTGAATGGATAAACAAAATGGGGTATATCCACACGATAGAACATTACATGGCCACGAAAAGGAATGAAGCACTGACACAGGCTACCGCACGGATGAACCTCAGAAACAGAATGCTGAGTGAAACAAGCCAGACATGAAAGGACCATGTTGTATGATTCCACTTGTGTGAGGTGCCTAGAATAGGCAAAGTCAGAGACAGAAAGGAGAATGGTGCTCACCAGGGACTGGGTGGGGAGGGTGTTAGTGGGGACAGAGCTTCTGTTTGGGGTGATGAAAATGTTCTGGAAATGGCAATAGTGGTTGCACAACACTGGGAATATCATCGATGCCACTGAACTGTACACTTAAAAATGATTAAAATGGGAGACCTCCCTGACAGTCCAGTGGTTAAGACTCTGTGCTTGCACTGCAGGGGGCACGGGTTCGATCCCTGGTTGGGGAACTAAGATCCCACGTGCCAGAGCTGTGCGGCCAAAAGAAGAAAAAAGAAAAAGATTAAAACGGTACCCAAACAAAACTCTCAGTCTTGTGCTAGAACCTCAGGTGGGCCTCGGGCTGGACCACACCTGGCTTTTGCATATGAGACGCCCGCACCTGTGGCCTGGCCAAGGCCGCCCAGCTCAGCAGTGAGTCTGCACCCCAGGCTCTCGTGCCCTCTGGGGGACGCACCCTGGCAGCCACTGGCCAGGCCTGATCGCTGTGTGTGAACGACATCTGTCTCTATGGAACGCTTGTGCACCTGACGTCGGGCATGGCCTTTTATGGCTCTCACTCGGTCTCAGGGAATGGAAAGATAAATACCTTTTCAAAGGCTGGATGGCAACTGCCTGGGGTCCCCACAGCTGCAGAGCGAGTGGGAGATGGGCCTGCCGGGGGCAGGTGCTGCAGCCCCGGGGGAGCTGGGAAGTGTGCCAAAGGATCGCCCACGCCCCCCCGTGCAGACAGCCGTGCAGACTTGGAGTGTGATTCTGCCACAGACCTGCTCTCTCTCGGAGCTGCTGTGTCCTCACCTGTCTTCTGGCTGACCCTGATGTTTAAAGGACGATGTGTGTGCAAGTGCCTAGTGTGGTACCTGGTGCCTCGCGGCTTAATGAAGCTGGGGTTCCTGTGTCTGGCCCGGGGAGGTACTGCGATGCTCGGTCACAGGCTGTGGGCAGCGTGGTGGCTGCGAGGACGAGGCCTGTTGATCGGGGCGGGGGAGGATGATGTGATTTGAGGGGTTCCAGGCCAAACACTCCCTCTGCCTCCCAGGGCCCCCTGTTCCGTGGGGAAAGCCCTGGGGCTCCTAACCCAGGGCTGTGTAACCAAGCACCACAAACTGGGTGGCTTAAAACGATAGGAATTATTCTTTCTCGGTCCAGGAGACCCCAAGTCCAGATTTAGGATTGGTTCCTCTGTGGGCGTGGGGGGAGAATCTGTCCCATCCCTCGCTCCCAGCTTCTGGTGGCGGCCGGGCATCCTCAGTGTTACTTGGCGTATAGCTGCATCCCTCCCATCTCTGCCTGTCTTCACATGGTTGCCTTCCCTCTGTGCGAGTGTCTCTGTGTCTCCTCCCTTTTTATAAGAACACCAGTCATACTGGATCCAGCCCCCCCACCCCACACCGCCAATCCAGTTTGACCTCACATTAATTATATCTGCAAAGATATTATTTCCACGTAAGGTCACATTTTCAGGTTCTAAGAAGGACATGAATTGGGGTGTACACTCTTCAGTATAGTCTCTATACTTGTTGAATGAATAGGTGAGTGAATGAATACCTGTGAAAGCCATCCTTGTATGTCTGTGCAGGTGTGTTGATGCAGAAGACCTGGGGCTGCTGCGAGGGGGGGGCTCCAGAATCTTCCCCTCTTCCCAGCCAGGCTCCTCTGACCGCTGGCCTCTGCACCCTGAGTCTAGCCCTCTGGCCGCCTCCTGACTCAGCCAACTTTCAGGGTGGCAACAATAACGTTTATTAAGGGAAAGAGTCACAACACACTGGGTTTTCTCTGCTTCCTTTCTACCCAAGATCTCAAAGCCTTTTTTGTTTCTCTCCCCCTCCCCTTGGAACCAAGAAAGACGGTAGGGATGGCTCGGTGATCTTGGACAAATCAGCTCTCCTCTTTGAACCCCGGCCTCTAGAGTTTGCAAATGAAAGAGGCTAAACTGGGTGCCTCTGAAGGTCTCTTGGTCTCTGATTATTACTGTTTTATTGCTGAGAAAATTATAGGTGAGGAAATCATGCCCTTGGACTCCATGTGGGGCAAGACTCAAATCCAGATGCCCTCATTTCCAGCCTGTCTCTAAATCCCCCCCTGCCACCTCCTGCAGGAAGCTCTCCGTGATTAACCTGACTCATGTGTGGTTCCTGGGGTCCTCACTGTGCCTTGTGTGTGATACATGAATTCACAAATACTAGCCTACCATTCAGATGGGGTGTGTGTGTGTGTGTGTGTGTGTGTGTGTGTGTGTGTTCTTCATGTTCTTTTCCCCTCCCTTTCCTCTGTAGGCAAGAGCTATTTTCTGGGTGTCTCTCTCTGTGCTCCCCCATTCTGGCACCCAGCAAAGGGCTTGTTACATTGGGTTGTGGACCAGCCTCAAAGTCATAAGCAGATGATAAAACACTAGGAGACCTACCAAAAGGAAAAAAAAAAAGAAGAAAAGAACTTAGATGCTTTCAATAGATGTCCGAAAAGCATTTGATAAAGTTCAATATCCATTACTCTTAAAAACATAGCGATGAGGGGTAGACATAGATGCATGATAACATCTGCAACACTCTACAGCATTACCCAAAGTGTGTTTGAGGAGCACAGAATGCTACTGGAGGTTGTGTCAAAAAGAGATTTTGGGGCCAAACAGCATTTAGAAGATGCTGCTCTAAGAGGCCTTCCCTTAATGTCAGTGGCCAAGCAAACCCTCTCCCACTAATAATCGTCACTCCAGAGTGAAGCCAGTGCCAGGGGCTAGGAAAGAAGCAGAACAGAACTCTTAGAAACAAAGTTGCACAATTGATGTTTTGAGATGGATACAGCTGAGGTGTTCAAAGTAGATACACTGAAAAATAATTAGAAGTAATAAGATGGTATGATGGCCAAGTCAAAAAATAAAAACGAAACCGCCATCACTTTCCCAGGTGGGAGCTGGTTCGTCAACGTTACCGGAAGGGACACCTCTGGCACCTGTTTGCTCGGGTGTCCACAAGCCAGTGACCTTATTTTCTGGTTAGAAATGACAGTAACACCCTGGCAGCCTCAGGCAACTGCCAGGATCTCCTTTGCCTCCTGGAGCCCAGATTCCTGGGAAATGCAGGAATAATGGTGCATGGCTCAGTATCCAGGATCACCTTAGAGCTTAGCCTCCCATTTAGCGTTTCGGTCACGGAGGTGTGACCGGGAGTCAGGAGACCTGGTCCCGAGCCTGGCTGTGCTGCTTGCCGGCTGCGGGGTTTTAGGATGAGTTGCTTAGCCTCTCGGGACCAGAATGTCCTCATCTGTGAGGGAGGGATCCTAACCTCATCCTCGCAGGGTCCTTCTGCGGAATCTCCGAGAAGTTTTGAACACGTTCGCACACCACTGAGCTGTTGTTACAAAGGCTGGGACCCCGTTATTTCAGCTCAGCACTAATCCTGGGCGATGGAAGCCACTTGAGGAGGGTCGGACCTTCCTCATTCTCGGGAACGGGGCTGTCAGAGTCCTCCCCGGGGTTTGTCACAGGTCCCAGCTCTGGTCTCCTCGAGGCCACCATGTTGAGTGGGAAGGAGATGCTGGTAAGAAGGGTCTGCTTGTTGGAAGGACACCATGAACTCCTGTTAGAAACCAGCATGAGGACACCTCCCGAGCCAGCTTGGTGGGGACTGAGGCATCCTTCACATTTCCCTGGTAATGATCCTGCTTTTTCTCAAAGGCATTTCTTGCCTCTCTCTGAATAAACAGCGAGCCCTTGGTGTAATTCAGTCTCTTAGGGATGGCTGAGTCATCTGGCTGGCTGGGGCTACCCAGATGCAGATGAAGTTCTGGTGTCACGAACGAACCGGGCCGTCCTGGGAGGCCTTGGAAGGGCTGGATGGGGGTGCGTCTGCCAGACATCCCTCTGGCTGGACCCCGGGCTCCCTTAGTTCCTTTTAAGGTAGCCTTCCCTCCTGCCTGTTTCTTTTCCTGTCCTCTCCTCAGTGTGCTTTTGCTTCTGTTCATTTTTTGCCTTATTTTAGCCACGGTTGTTTGTATGGGTGGCCGAGGGGGCCGGTATAACTTTCCGAGGACTGAAGTCCTCGGGCTTTGTGGAAGCTTTTTCCTTGAAGCCTGGCGGCCTTGCTCTGCTAGTCAGCCCACACTTCTCAGTGGTCAAGGTTGCTGCCAGCTTGCAGGCTGGCTCGTGGAGGATCAGAGGCACGCGCTCCCAAGCTGGGTATGTACGCTCAAACCTTGTCACCAACTCACTGGAGAGTGGTGGTTTTTTGATCTACTTTCTGATTCTTTAGGAATATGTGGTTCATGGAATTAAAAGGTAGATGTAATGTGGTTTCAAAAAATGTATTTTAAAATCGTTTGGGCCACCCATTATTATTTTTATTATTTTTGCATTCTGCAGTTTCAAAAGAAACATTAAATGTTGGCTGTTTAAAAAAATCTAAAATAGTTATTAAAATCTAAAAGCTCTTTTTCGGGGGAATTCCCTGGTGGTCCAGTGGTTAGGACTCTGCGCTTTCACTGCCGAGGACCCAGGTTCAATTCCTGGTCAGGGAACTAAGATCCCACAAGCTGTGAGGCGTAGCCAAAAAACCCCAAAAAACAAAAAACACTTGTTCAGTTAAACTTTTAACATCAACATCACTGCCCTGTTGACCGAGTGGTGTATACCTTCCTTCAATATTACTGAGTCTGATTTTTCTACCTAGATCTCCACGATCAATCAGTTCCTGCATCCCCTCAACCTTTTCTTTCCCTGGCAACTCAGGACTCACAGTTTTCTAGTATTTAAAGAACATGACTTATTTTTCCAATGCCTTTCTTCACTCATCATTCACTTCATCATTCACTCTCTCAATTCTTCCATGGCTTCCAAAAATTACTAAAACACCCAGAAAGTGGTATGTGACGTTATACGGGACACTGACAAGGTTTTCAAGATGAATTAGATCAAATCATTATGCTGTACGCCTGAAACCGCATACACGGTGCTGTCTGTCAACTGTAGCTCAGTAAAACTGGGAGAAGGAAAAAGATAAATAAGATACATTTCTCGCTTTATGGAACTTACAAGTTCATGGGTTACAATAAAGTAGTCAAAACCCAAAAGAGTAAAGACCATATTCGGTACGAAAAACATTGTTTGGATAAGTAATACATTGTACTTGGTACCAAACGGCAAGTGGTTGAGAGTTAAATGTAAGACTTCTTTGCTCCCTGTCTGCGGTCTCCCAGCGTGTATACTCTTCAGAGAGATTCTCTGCATATGTGAATATATGTTACATGAGAAAAAACTCCACAAATGGCTGCTTCCCTATTCACCTGCTGTTTTGACTTATCAGTGCATAAGTCTGGAGGTGGTCCTCTGTTCGTGCATCTGGGCTGCCCGGGCTTTTTAACAATGGGCTTAGTGTTTGGCCAATGGATGCACCATTATTTATTTATTTTTCTTTTTAAAATTTTCATTGGAGTAGAGTTGACTTACAATGTTGTGTTAGTTTCAGGTGTATAACGAAGTGAATCAGTTATACGTATACATCTATCCACTCTTTTTTTAGATTCTTTTCCCATATAGGCCATTACAGAGTATTGAGTAGAGTTGCCTGTGCTGTATACAGTAGGTCCTTCTTATGCACCATCATTTCTTAAGCCAGCTCCCTTTCCATGGAGTTTTGCATTCTAGCCGTGAAAGACTGGGAGCAAATGCTACCTCAGTGAGTCTCCCAGTATGTAGGTTTTCATGCAAATAGGCTTTCAAATCTGCGGAATAAATTTCCCCGAAGCAGAATTGCCAGGTCAAGGAGTGTTTTCCTTTTATTGTCGGTAGCTACTGCTCAATTGCTCTCCATAAAGGTAGGACCAATCGACATTCCCACTTACAGCGTGGGAGCATGAGGCAGTGGTTTTTAACCTTAAACCTCCAGGCAAGGAAGAGCTTTTAAGTAAGATGAAAATCTGGAGAAAACCGGTGAGAGCCTTTCTACCGCAAAGGGCAGCTCTAGCAGAGTTCCTGGCCAGACGTCTCCCATTAGGTGCCCACTTGAACACGACCGCGAGGGGGCCGCCCCCGATTCCTCCATACTGGCTGTGGCCTGAAAGTTTCCTTCCTGGTGGGGATGGGGGACAGCAGCTGCCTGCCCCCTCCTCTGTCAGCTTGTTTATCACCGAGTGTCTGAGAAGTACCAGGAGCTTGAAAATGACACCAGGACTTATAAGATTACAAAATAATTTTGCCAAGTAAGGACATTATTTTTAAAGAGGTACCATTCTGGGACTTCCCTGGCGGGCCAGTGGTTAAGACTCCGCACTTCCAGTGCAGGGGGCGTGGGTTCGATCCCTGGTCAGGGAACTGAGATCCCACACGCCACGCAGCCAACAATAAAAATAGAATTAAAACATAAAGAGGTACCATTCACAGACATTACCGGAGGTTGGGGGGAAAAGAGGGGTGGGGAGTTAGTGTTGAGTGTTTGGGGTGGTGAGGAAAGTCTGGAAAGGGGTGGTGGTGCCGGTTGCACAGCCCTGTGCATACACTGAAGGCCGTCGAAGTACACTTAAAAGTAATTAAAATGGTAAAACTTATGTTATAAGTAACTAGCCACACACACAGAAAAGCTACAGTTCCCCGTAGCCATCCTCTCATGAACGAAAGGACACTAAGAAATAGGAAAGGTCTAACCTAAGAATGAAAAGAGAATAAACAGAGCTTGTAGAACGACGACTTGCTCTCTTAACCATGTGGTTCTCGTTTCGCCTTGAACTGGTGGGGGCCTGGCGGTTCCTGGTGCTGAGCAGGCCGCTGGGATGCGGGAGCCAGGGCAGGAGGCGTTGAAGGCTGGAGACAGTAGGAGCTCGGGCTGGGCCTGCAGGGGCTCTACGGTTTGGAAAAGATCCTGGCTCCAACTTAGGAGGCCCGGGGCTAAGCTACTCCACATCCCTAGGCGCTGGGCCCACCCTTAGCTGTCTTTTCTCTCTGTTTTGATGCGTTTAAACAAGAAGCCTGTCGCTGGCTTGCTGCTGGATGTTTTTGGCGCCTGGTAGGAGTGAAGCAGGCAGTGATCTGGGTGTGGCCTTCCTCATGATATCCCTGTGTCCCCAGCAGTTCACTTTGCAAGAAGAGCATTTGCCCAGCCCTGTCTAGAAGCCGGTGAGCAGAGCAGGTATCTGTTTGAAACTACTTGGTGGCTTCTAGCAGAGGTCTCTCCTGGGGCTTGAGGGATCTGAAATGCCTCCCAGAGATGTCGTTTGGGCCTCTGCATGGCCACCCGGCCTCACTGGGGTGCTAGGTGTGTTACCAGTGCAGACTGTCATCCCAAACTATATATTATCAGGCACCCCGTGCTGTTGGCCTCAGTGCTTTTAGGGCACGTGGATGTGCACACGTGCTTGCTCTCCTGGGCCAGGGTTGCAAACTCCTGAGCCTTGCGTGATGTCCGGCCTCAGGCTCTGACTTTTTTCACGGGCCTCTCTCCATGGGTGGGGTTTATGGTCCTCACCCTACTTGCAGAGAGAGAAGAGCCAGTCCTGGGAAAGACCATGACCCTCGATTGAGTCCATGGCCACAGACACCCCTAACCCGGGCCAGTGCATCCCAGCCACCTGATGACTAGAGAACCAGCTCGTGACTATCAGGGCAGGAAGCTGCCTCGAGCTGTGTCACCCTCATTTCACAGTCAAAACCCCGATTCCAGGGCTTCCCTGGCGGCGCAGTGGTTGGGAGTCCGCCTGCCGATGCAGGGGACGCGGGTTCGTGCCCCGGTCCGGGAAGATCCCACATGCCGCGGAGTGGCTGGGCCCGTGAGCCATGGCCGCTGAGCCTGCGCGTCCGGAGCCTGTGCTCCGCAGCGGGAGGGGCCACAGCAGTGAGAGGCCCGCATACCGCAAAAAAAAAAAAAAAAAAAAAAATCCCGATTCCAGGAGGCAAGGTGGCCGGCTGGCACTTGAACCTGGTCCGTGTGCCCGCCCCCCCCGGCCCTAAACGCTGTGGTTGGCGCACTTTAAATCTTCGAGGGTGTTTGTTATAAAAAGACTCTAAAGCTGTGAGTTCATAGTGGACGGAAACACCGCCGACCTTCTCCACAGACGTGCCTCTCTGAAAGCCGTCATCAGAGCTTCAAGCCAGGCCCCTGGCCTCCCAGCCACCTGTGATGAGTTTCCATTTGACTCACGGTTGTCAGGAAGGTGACACGGCTCACCATGTTCACTGGGCGCTGTGACTGCCGAGCTGACACAGCTCCTCGTGTGGGCGGCAAGCGTATGCTTCCCATTAAGAAAATTGCTAATTTTGAAACGAGCTCCGAATGGAATATTTCTTGCTTTTACTAAAATTAAGAAAATAATAATAAAACCACCCGCCCAAACACCCCAAGTTTAAAAGAAGAAAGAAAGAAAGAAAAAGGAAAAAAATTTAACGTCAACCCAGAAAAAAACCTCTGTTATTCAGCCTGGTCTCAGAACTCAGCAGAGCCACACGGACAGAAGGAAGAAGCAGCTCTCAATGAGGCGAGGTTAAGCTCACCATCCTCCATCCTTCTGGAGCAGTGGTACCTCATCCTTGCCTCTGCCTCCCTAGCGAGAGAAAGCTCAGGCAGAAGCGGCTTCAGACACAAGCGAACTGTGCTGTTTGCCTCTGAGAAGTCCCAGCAGCCCCATGAGATCACTGGAGAAGTCCCGCGGTGGCTGCAGAATCGGGGCTGCCTTGCCGAGTGAGTCTTGTTTGGAGCACTTGAGTCCTAAAGAGATCCTTGATAGTGTCAGGAGGTTATCATCGATGCTCACCCAGACGGAGCAGGGGTGGCACTTTGAGGGCCCTCCTCCCGACCTGCAGGGGTCTGAGGCCGATGGCGGGTCCAGGCCGGCCAAGACGTGAGATGGCCTCTCGGGTCCCCCGTGGTCCAGTGTATGATGCGGATGGGACCTGGGATGCCGCCTGAACCCCGGAGCCCGGCCTCCGTCAGTGCTGAGGCACAGCATTCGTGGACAGGCCGTGTGTTTGACAGTACTTTTACCGCATCCGGTAGCCAGATGGTCTAAACAACCCGTCCTGGTACGAGTATGTAAATATTTTCCGTCATTATCGTGGTGCTGCCGTGTTGACATTAACGAGGATGAAGAATTTTGCGCGCCACAATCAAGTGCCACTCAGGCCACAGGAGGGCCTGAAAAGCTGGCCCTCTGCCGTGGAGGGGACAGATTTCGGGGCAAGCTTGGTCTCCTCTTGCTGCCTTCTGCCAGATACCGATTCCCTCACCCAGAGACCCTGGGGAGACTTCCTCCCAGAGCTTTCGGCCAGGACAAAGAATGATTCTCATCATGAACAGTATGTTTTTCACTGTCAGCAGAGCTCTGTGGCCAGCGTATATCCCTCTTTGCTTTGCCTACTAGGAAGCCCAGAACTAAGACTTGTTGTTGTCGTCGTTTTACTCATTTGCACGTAGATTGTCCTCAGTTAGGAGTTTCTGCATGGAGGATCATGTGAGGTGTCTTAGGGGCTGGGCTGGAAAGCAGGGTGTACATCCCTCTATGCACAGAACTAATCACACAGTTCCATTAAGAATCCAGGGGCCGGGCTTCCCTGGTGACACAGTGGTTGAGAGTCCACCTGCCGATGCAGGGGACGTGGGTTCGTGCCCCGGTCCGAGAGCGGCTGGGCCCGTGAGCCACGGCCTCTGAGCCTGCGCGTCCGGAGCCTGTGCTCCGCGACGGGAGAGGCCACAACAGTGAGAGGCCCGTGTACCGCAAAAAAAAAAAAAAAAAAAAGAATCCAGGGGCCAAAAGTGTAATTTAGGAAGAGGAAATTGGACCACACTGGATTTCCACAGGGAATGTTGTGGAAGGAACAAATTCAAATGAAGGACACAGAGATAAGAGTGAGGTTACAAGGGAACAGAGGTAAGGATTCCAATGTGTGTGTGTCTGCCTTGTAAACTAGATGCAAGTCACTTGGACTTTGTTCAGTGTTTTGGATTCTGTTTCAGTGTTGCCTTCCCTTCTGCCAAAACTATAGCATTGCAGAATGTTGGAGCCGAATGGAGAGGTCTTATTATTGTTTTTTTAATTTTTAAGAAATTTTATTGGAGTATAGTTGATTTACAAAGTTGTTAGTTTCAGGTGTACAGCAAAGTGATTCAGTTATACATATATTCATTCTTTTTCAGATTCTTCTTCCATATAGGTCATTACAGAATATCGAGTAGAGTTCCCTGTGCTATATAGTACATCCTTGTTGGTTATCTTTTTTTTTTTTTTTTTGCGGTACGCGGGCCTCTCACTGCTGTGGCCTCTCCCGTTGCGGAGCACAGGCTCCGGATGCGCAGGCTCAGCGGCCGTGGCTCACGGGCCCAGCCACTCCGCGGCATGTGGGATCTTCCTGGACCAGGGGGCACGAACCCGTGTCCCCTGCATCGGCAGGCGGACTCTCAACCACTGCGCCACCAGGGAAGCCCCTGGTTATCTATTTTATATCTAGTTGTGTGTGTATGTTAATCCCAAGCTGCTAATTTATCCCTCCCCATCATGTTTCCCCTTTGATAACCACAAGTTTGTTTTCAAAATCTGTGAGTCTGTTTCTGTTTTCTAAATAAGTTCATTTATATCATTAAAAAAAAAATTAGATTCTACATATGAGTGATATCATATGAGATTTGTCTTTCTCTGTTTGACTTACTTCACTTAGTATGATAACTGCGAGGTCCATCCATGTTGCTGCAAATGGCATGATTTCGTTCTTTTTTATGGCTGAGCAATATTCCATTGTATGTATATGTACCACATCTTCCTTATCCATTCGTCTGTCAGTGGACATTTAGGTTGCTTCCATGTCTTGGCTATTGTAAATAGTGCTGCAATGAACATTGAAGTGCACACGTCCTTTCCAATTATGGTTTTCTCTGGATATATGCCCAGGAGTGGGATTGCTGGTCCTATGGTAGTTCTGTTTTTAGTTTTTATAAGGAACCTCCATACTGTTCTGCATAGTGGCTGCACCAATTTACATTCCCACCAACAGTTCAGGAGGGTTCCCTTTTCTCCACACCTGGAGAGGCCTTTTAAACATCAGCCTCTCACTGTACAGATGGGAAATTGAGGCCCACAGAGGGGAACTGACTTACCAAGAGTCAGCCAGCTAGAGCTTGGCTGTCAGCCCTCACACCTGGAATTGTGGCATCACACACAGGGAGTTCCCTCGATACCTCTGTCCACACTGTACCAGCCCCCGCTCTGGAGAGGACGAGTGAAAGTCACGTAATTAAGTGACAGCTTGGATTGATCAACTGGCGGCCTGGTTAGTCTATTGGATCATTGGAGAAATCCCACAGCCTTCCCAGCGGCTCTTTGAAACTCAGCGCAAGGCTCGACTTCAGCATTTATTCCATTGGGATTTGGGGGAAATTAGTCTCTTCCTCAGCCTCATGCAAGCACTGACTTCTCTTAGTGACTCATATGTGAGAGTGTGAAAAATCCTCACAAGTCTCACATTAGGAATAGAAATTTCCCCAAAACCCAGTAGAGAGCTTGACTACTGTGTCAGTGTTCTGTTGCTGCAACAAAGTACTCCCCAACTTAGTGGCTGAAAGCACCAATTATTTGTTCACGATGTGGCAGTTGGGACAGGGCTTGGTTGGGGACGGCTCATCTCTGCTCCGCTGGTGTCAGCTGGGACGGCTTGACTGGGGGGTGGAAGATGCATTTCCACATGGCCCGGCTCCCATGGCTGGTGGCTGGGTACGGGAGCTTGGCTGCATCAGCTGAGGCACTGGTTCCCCTCCGAGTCTGTGTCTTCAGTGCTTAGCCGGGCCTTCCTAAGGCTCGGGTCCTAACCCAGCACAGTGTCACCCCCTCCCTCTCTACCCCTCGCCGTTCTGTTGGTTAAAACAGGTCATCGGGCCGGACTGGATCCAAAGGACAGGGACCCCACTGGGGGCCACCCAAGTAACCATCCGGCACAGACACTCTGGGAAGAGCTCTTTGCGAAAGAGGCCAGGTGATCCACTTACGCTAGCCTGCCGAGGCCCGGCTCCACTCTTGGATGCCTCCGGAACGCCCAGGCTTCCAGGAGCCGTTCTGTGGGAGAAGCTCCAGCCAGACCCCAGCGGTTCCCTCCCTCCAAGAGGCTGCAGCGCTTGCCGTCTGCTTTGTATCGCGGATGGCTGCGCCTCTTATTACATAATATGTTATTCTGGGCCGCACCAGGCCCTGGTTACTTGTCAAAAGTTTCTAAAAACCAGCTGTATCAGCTCCAGGCAACTGGGGGTGCTGCCCCTCCCTCGTAGTATTAGTCACTCTGTACTTAGCTAAATTTAACTTTTTATCATCCAAATGATATTTTTGTGGGCTTGGGATTTTACATAATGCTACCAACTGCCGCAGGCTAAGAATTTCTCCTTTTCGTTATGCGTGTGTGTGCGTGTGTGTGTGTGTGTGTGTGCGCGCGTATGTGTGTGTTGGGTGTTTTCCCCCCATGAACTTATACACGCTCGAGGCAGCACTGTTCAGCTCCTCTCCCGCCCTCCCAGGCCTGGGTGTGTTCTGCAGGCTCTGTTTTGCCTTTTGCCAGCTGGGGGGGAGACCGCTCCTAACAGCTTTCTAATGGCCCCCGCTAAGGCTTCCTTCCTCACTTGAGGTCTCTCCACTTTGAAGGTCTCTTGAGGGTTTCCCTGCTGCCTTCAGAGAGAGAAGCTCTCAGGTTCAGAACCGAGTGTGTTGAGAAAGCAGAGAGAAGGATCCGGAGTGGGGGGTGGCTGGAAAGGGACAAGAAAGAAGAAAGCCAGCCACCCCACCCAGGGGTGGGGTCCAGGCTGCAGGCTTTTCCTCTGGGCTTGGGGGTGGGGGGCGGAGAACTCAGGCCGCGGAGGCTGAGCGGGGAGCCTGGCCTCTCCTTTGGGGAGGTTCTGGAGCAGGACACGGGGATGTGGGGATGCATTGTGGCCATCCTAACTTTCCCGGAGCTCCCACTGCTCGGCAACGGTGGCGCACCGGGGTCTCGTGTGCTCCACACCGTGACCGTGCATGGGCGGTGCCTCCCGCCATTTTCCAGGTGGGGAAACCGAGGATCGGGTCACAGGGTAGCAAACAGTAGCAGCAGGAATTACAGCGACAGCAAACACTGGGTGCTTACTGTGTGCCGGGCACAGTGCTAAGCACTTGCTTTCCTGAGCTCATGGGTCCTTTGTGGTGGTCCCGTGAACTAGGTGGTAGTGTCAGCGCTCTCTTACAGATAAGGAAGCGGAGTCCAGAGGGGTTAAGCAGCGGGCTTGAGGCCATAGAGCCAAGAGATGGCAGAGCCAGACATCACCACCCGTCCACCCAGGGCGCCTCCCTCCGCTAAGCCGCTTTCCAGGGGCGGGCTGCCGACAGACGGCAGAGATGGGACTTGGACTGGGCCCTGTGCTCTTTCCAAAGCATCACTAAGCTGATTCCGGCCTCATCTAGTTGTCAGGTTTCCTCCTGCCAGCTGTCTGTAAAAAGCAGCAGGGTGTACATTATGTCTAGGCGTCTCTGGGAGAATTAACCTGACACTGGAGAGAGGAACCAGGTGCTGGGGAACAGGGACGAGAGAGAAACTCACTCTCATGCTTTTTTAAATCTTTTCAGAAATACAGATGTATTACTTGTTTTAAATTATTTTGTTAAAAATTAGGAACTCCTGGAGACTTCCCTGGTGGTCCAGTGATTAAGACTGCACTTCCACTGCAGGGGGCACAGTTTCAATCCCTGGTCGGGGAACTAAGATCCCGCCTGCCGGGCAGTGTGGCCAAAAAAAAAAAAAAAAAAATAGGAACTCCCAGGTATGTACCTAAATCAAACACATACATCCACACAAAAACTTGTCCACGAATGTTCCTAGTAGCACAATTCTTCATAGCTCCAAAGTGGAAACAACCCAAGTGTCTGTTCACAAATGAACGGATGAACAAAACACAGTTGACCCACACAATGCAGTGTTGTTCGGCCGCAAAAAAGAATGAAGTGCTGACGCAGGCTACAATGTGGATGAACCTTGAAAACATGATGAGAAGTGCAAGAAGCCCGACACAAGAGGCCACGTACTGAATGGTCCCATTTACGCGAAATGTCCGGAATCGACAAATCTGTGGAGACAGAAGGCAGATGGTGTTGGCCAGGGGCTGGAGGGAGGGGCTGTGGGGAGTGACTGCTAATAGCTATGGGATTTCTTTTGGGGGGGTGATGAAGACATCCTGGAACTAGAGAGAGGTGATGGTTGTACGACTTTGCGAATGTACTGAAGGCCACTGAATTGTACACTTTCAAAGGGTGAATTCTGTGGCATGAGAATGACATCTTAATAAATCAAAAAATTAGGAGCCAAGCCTTCAGATGGAATCGAAAGCTGGGCTGCCCCCTCCTGTTGCCAGCAACCTGGACAACCTGCTTGGGTACCACTGCCATTTGCATCCGTCCTTCTCTGCCCATTCTTTAGCCACCTGCCTCATGGTCTCCATGTCAACGGGGGTTGGAAACAAGAGTGTTCAACTCCAGCCGTGCTCCCCACTCATTTGGAACTTATACTTTCAACCGGGGCCAGCCTGAAACATGTGGATGTCTGGGCAAGCTAGTAATTTGGCACCCCCATCAAACCAGTATTCTTTAAGTGTTTGTTTGACGTTTATTTAGTGGGGATGAGGAGAGACTGATATTCTATTAATAGAAATTATGTAGAGAAACAGATTCACTTACTAATTCATGTCCATTGACTAGAACAATTAAGGATCTGAACATTTTTCAGGAAAGCAATTCTGACTTCTATTGGTTCTTATCTTCAAAGGTTGGGTGTTTTTTTTTCTTTTCTTTTTTTTTTTTTTTTTTTTTTTACCCTCCTGCAATCTTGCAAATCATTCGGGTTGCATATTGAAGATTTAGATTTAAAACTGAAAGGAGAGGATCTAATGCATAAAATGATGACTACAGTTGACAACACTGTATTGTATAAGGGAGATTTACTAAAAGGGTAGAACTGAAGTGTTCTCACCACAAAAAACAAATATGCAGTGATAGGGTCATAAACTCAATGGTGGGAATCCTTTCACAATGCATACGTCTTTCAAATCATCACGCTATACACTTTATTTTTTTTATTGAAGTATGATTGATTTACAATGTTGTCTTAGTTTCAGGTGTACAGCAAAGTGATTCAGTTCTACATACACATATATATTCTTTTTCAGATTCTTTTCCATCATAGGTTATTATAAGATATTGAGTTTAGTTCCCTGTGCTGTACAGTAGGTCCTTGTTGTTTATCTCTTTTATATATAGTCATGTGTATATGTTAATCCCAAACTCCGAATTTATCCCTCCCCCCTTCCCCTTTGATAATCATAGGTTTGTTTTCTATATCTGTGGGTCTATTTCTGTTTTATAAATAAGTTCATTCATATAATTTGTTTTGGATTCCACATAGAAGCAGTGTCATGATATTTGTCTTTCTCTGTCTGACTTAACTTCACTTAGTAGGATAATCTCTAGGTCCATCTGTATTGCTGCAAGTGGCATTATTTCATTCTTTTTATGGCTATGCACTTTAAGTGTATCAAGATTTTATTTGTTGATTATACTTCGGTAAAAATGGGGGAAGAACTCAAAGGAATAAAATGGTTTTGTTCCTGGCAAACAGCAACATACCGTGCATTATTTAGTTCCAGAACCTCATCCCACGCCGCAGCCCCCCATGATCACAGCTACAGGTGCGCATGGAACATGCCTACAGCAAATCTCAGCACAGAATTGTGTTCTGTTTTGATTTTTCATTCCCCTAAAGGGAGTGGGTTGATTTGCTTTTCGCCTTTTGTATGAGAGGTCACGGGAGCAAGCCTGATTCCTCTGGCAGCATCTTCCTACTTTATTCCAGTGTCGTTTTGCTCCCCTGCCCCTAGAGCTCTGTCCCCCGAGGAGCTGTGTCGCTCCTTAAGTTGACTCTGCATTCACTTTTTGGATTTTAAATGCTTTTGTGTCAGAAAAATCATTTCCCCGCCGCGCACCCCTGTGTGAAGCGTGCGCATCCTTTCTTGCAGCCGCTGCTGATCTCATTCTGCCGGGTGTGAGTCAGTTGACCTTCTCACCCCCGGGGGGGTGGGGGGGGGAGGCGGCACAGTGGAGGGGAGTGGGGCCGGTGTGCAGAAGCCAGCTCGCCTTTGACTGGCGTGTTGCCGTGGCAGACCCCTAACCCTCTCGGTGGGTTTCCTGACCCCTCGAATGGGGAGACTGCCACTGACCTCATAGAGGGTTTGGAGGTGGTGTGATGAAGGCTAAGAAACAGAACAGAGGAGAAGCTGTGCAGAGGCAGGGCGTGTGAGGGCGAGCTGGGGGTTCTGGTGGGATGGAGCGGGGAAGCCGGCGGGGCTCCCGTGCCCGGCGGGGACCTGGAACCTGGGACACCTGGGGTGTTGTGTTCTTTGGGGGTCGAGCATGTCTGTGCAGGGCAGAGATGGAGCTTCAACCCCTGCAGCCCCATCCCAGAGAGGAATCTGCAGAACTGGCTGTGGCTTCCCGGGAGGGAGCGTGGGACTGCTCTGGGGTGGGCGGCGTGTGAAAAGCCCGTCTCTGTCGCTTGCAGCCACACCTCCCACTGCTGTGCCGTCACTGGTTATCTTTTCACCTCCCTAGTTCGCTTCCCTTCCTCCCCTGAATTCTCGCCGTCTGTGCCCTCACTCTGCAGTTCATCACTTTTGTTTTTCCGAGCCACCATGAAATGCGCCTCTTCTTTACTTCTACTTCTAGTGTCCCTAGTTGCCCCGGTGCCTGGCCTCAGCCCCTGGGGCAGGGTTGCTCCGGAGTTGGGAATCGGTTCCTGGAACAATTAGAGCTTCTATAGCAGCAGGGGGCTGCCTTCCAGTCATGGTCACTGGAAGGCCTCCTGGGCTGCTGTCTGCCTCCTGGGCACCGTACCGGGGGGTGCACATGTGTCAGACAAACAAGAATGGGCGTTGAGCTGTACACAGGGATCACGGGAGCATCTTGGGTCCTGATGGGGGCCCTGGATTGGGTGGCAGCTTTCGTGGTGCCTGTGCAAGTTCTGTCCTCTTGTAGTCTGATTGCGCCTGGGACTCCCTGGAAATCTATTTCTCCACCTTTTTCATTTTGTTGTGAGCGCTTGTCTCTGGCTTCTGGGTATCTGGTGGAGGTGGGCCTCCAGTCCCGTATTGCCCGAGTTCAGGGGCTTCATTGGAAGGTGAGAGTCACCTGCATCGCCCTGCTGACCGTGACCCTGCCCCCAGCATCAAGATGCTGGTGGCTGCTTACCGAGAACTCCGGGCTGATGTGTCAGGCCCCCCCGCCCACCCCCCATCTCCCACCTGCCTCCCCTCTGCAGCCTGAGGTCCTGAGGTCCCGCAGTCCCAAAGGTTGATGGGTGAAAACCTCAGGTTTGAGGCTGAGAGCTCCGAGCTGGACTTCTGAGAGAAGAAAGCTTCCCGCGTGTGCTGGGGCTATGGGTTCCGGTTCCCTGCGCAGTCTTCCTAAGCAGAGGGAGTCCTGGGCGGTGTCGGTGTCGGGTGTATCAGCCCCCAGGAGTGCATCCTGGACTGGGTCCCTTTTGTCAAATGAAGGCTCCTTTAGCCAGGCACCCCCGGTCCTGCCCTCTGGGCACATCTGGATCGCTTTGGCGTTGCTCAGGAGGAGGCCTGGCTTCCTCGATTTCCCAGCGGGCGCTGCGCGATCAGAGCGACCAGATGTCTCACCCCTCGCCCGCTGAGCTTCTCCCTGCAGGCTGCTCCCTTCTGTGGGCCTTGAGAGCAGGACGTCGGAGGCGCCTTCCCACGCAGACCTGCAGGTTAGGACCGCCCACCAGCGTTGGAGTTGGGGGGGGAGGGGCTCAGTTGCCGTTTCCTCTTCCTCAAACATCTGACTTTATCTGAAGTACGTGGGGTAAATCGTATTAATCGATCCTGCTTCTTGCAGATATTGACTCCTCTCCACCAAGCAGGAAGGACTGATGTGCTCTCCCTGGTAGCTTTGGATTCCCCGGGCGGCCTGCGTTTCTCTCCTCGGTATAGGGCGCCCTGGGGTGCCTCTCTTCTCTTGGCTCCCCTGGGTCAGCCTGGCCCTCCCCACCCCAGCCAACGGGACAGAACAAGAGTTTGGGGGCTCCCCAGCCTGGGTGCTGCCTTGCCGTTTCCCACAAGTCATGGTCAGTGACACGGAAACAACCATGCGTGTGTTTTCAGGTAACCACCTCCCTGGATGAAACTGAGGCCTGGGGCTGTGGTGTGCTGGGGTCCTCTGTGGAGTCAGGACGAGTGGCCGAATCTCCCAGAGCCTGGCTCTTTCTCTCCTTCTGCCCCGAGTTAGAGCAGGAGCCCGGGTGCCGGGCTTCCCGTCCATCCCGTTCCATCGCATATCCCGAGTCTTAGGCACAGGTCTCGCTCTCTCCCCTTTTTGTCCCACCAAGGCCTTCGGTGGGCAGAGCAGTTGAAGTGATGTTGCCTTTTCCTTTCCTAAATTTCAATGAACCCTTCTCCCTGTGTACCAGTCAGCTAGTTTGAGTTTTCGAGGCATGGAGGGTGGGCATTCCATCCCAGGACACTAACCTGGGCGGGGAGGGAGCACTGGGGTCCCTAGTTGCGGCCGTCTTGGCCAGGTGCCACAGTGGCACCATGGGCTGTCTCCTCTAATTGCCCGTTCTTTTTAGTTGCCGTGAAAAGGCCTCCAAGTGCTAAGAAGGGAGAGTGCTATGTTGTATTTTTTGTTCTGTTGTTTTGCGTCAGTTCTTTCCCAGGTGTCTCAGCTGGGTATTGGGGGTGGGGTTGCCATGGGGACACGGGCCCTGACTCTCAGCCTCTCCGTGGTCACTCGCTGTCCTGCCGGCCGGGGGGCCTGGTGGGCCCTCCTCTGAGCTCTGACATCAGCTCCCGTTGGTTGGAGGGGCCCTGCCCCAACAGAGCCTTCGTTTCCTGTTTCTTCTTCTACAGGAAGGGGGTTCTTGTCCTTCCTGACGACCTCATGCCCAAGTTCCGCGGTGTTAGAGATGGTGGCCTTTCAGCCCACCTTATCTGCGCGTCCTCACTTAGAACTCCTCAGCTTCACTCGTTTACCCAGCGAACATTTACTCAGTACCTAGTGTGGACCGGGTACCGTCCCAGGTGCCCGAGTTGCAGGTGTGACTCCGCCTGTGTGGAGTTTATGCCCTGGTGTTGGCCCAGCGCCCGCGCTGCACTCTCCCCTCTGCGCTTTGCATATGCTGTTGCGGCGTCCTGAGCTTCCCTGTTCTCGCCTCTGCGCTACATCCCACGGTGGGGATGATCTCAGTCGCCCCCTACCCGCCTCTGAGCTCTTCCTGGGAGTTTGTGGCTGTGTGGGACATCGAGAGCACTGGGCCCTGGATGGCAAGAATTGAGGGCGGCGTGGAGAGAGGCGGCCCTTCTGAGATGTGAAATCACCTCCTCATCTCCTCCGCAGGGGGCTGGGGAGGAAAAGGCTGGAGGAGCAAGGTTTATTTGTAGAGAAGCTCCTTGCTCCAGAGGAGCATGGAGCCCTTCCTTCCAGGAGGTGGGGGGCTGTGGAGGGCAGGCAGGGGGCAGCTGGAGTTGTTGTCTCAGCTGGGCCTGGCTGTCTTCTGTATCCGCTCAATCTGATGCAGGAGCTCTCCATCCTCAGAGGGTTTGCCTCTGACAGGGGGTCCCAGGCTGGAGAGCGTCTGTCCTCAGCGCCTCCTCCCCAAAGCTGAGGACGTTTGCCATCCTGAGCAGGTGAGCAGAGCTTCTAGCGTGTCCTTGGGGTAGGGGCTCGGTAGGAAGGGTCCCGGGCCAAGACTCAGAGTCGGTCACTTCCTTCCTGACTCCCCGGCTCGTGGGGAGGGGCGCTTCCTGCCATTGTCTCCGCTGAGGCCTCGGCAAGGTCACTGTCTCCTGAGGGGGAAGAGAGCTGAAGACAGGGCAGGACCTCAGACCACAGTGGCAACTGACACACTTTTCGTCCCCACCACCGCGCTGGCCTCCCCGCCTCCCCTTGGGCCCCTGGATGGAGACTGAGGGAGGGGTGAGGCTTCTTTCCTTCACCTGTGGGAGCTTCACCCCTCTCAGCACCCCAGCCCCATGTGGGAGGGTTGGCCGGCCGCTCCCTGGGCCGTAGGTCTGATGGGTGGCCTGTTAGGGGCCTCGGCCAGCGAGGGAGGCCGTGTGCACCCGTACAGAGGGCAGGAGCAAAGACTGGGGCTTGTCCTGTATTCCTTCGAGGTCCCCCCATGGCGCTTGGGAGGCAGCTGGGCGGGACCTGACGTCCCCCGTGGCCCCTCCTGACCTCTTGCATCCATAGTCCGTTTCCTAATGTGGGACCTTGGCACCTGGCCAGCCCTGCCCAGGACTCAGGTAGAACACGGAGGGGGCTTCCACCGGGTTGCTCGACCCTCCGCTTCTTTCTAGGCTCTTAGGCCCTCTCTCGCGGCCCGGGAGCGATGCCCGCCGAAGTCTGGTCCTTCCACCTCCCAGTTCGTCCTCTTCTCAAGAGCCCCAGATCCCCACTCCCTGGGTTTGCCCTCTCGGCCTCAGTGACGCACATCTTCCCGAGAGTGTACTTCATCTTCATCCACGTGGCAGGAGCCGCATTTCTCTGGCTTTGCTTCTGGTCTCTGCTCCCAGTCACGTGTGGACGTTCGCCCAGGCACCTATCAGAGAGCCAGGCTTGAGGGCCCTCGGTTCGAGCGCTCTGGGGTCGGGGGCGATCAGTTGGCCTGGCCTCGGTGGTCCGGCCCAGGGCTCCTCTGGAGCTCGGTCCGCAGGCCTCCGGCACTGCAGCCCCCTCCTGGCTGCCTTCTGCTCACTCTTCCACCATGGCTGCCTTTCCCTGGTTCTAAGGAAGAGCCCACCGCTTGCGTTTCCCTTCTTGTGCTTCCCTCACGACCGGTGTCCAGTGCACTAACTGACCTGTGTTTATAACCTCCTCTTGCCCGGCAAGGAGGCGCCTGGAAGCATCTGCTTATGAGCTGACCCCACCACCTCCCAGGGGCCAGACCAGGTCTGTGTCATTTCCTTGCTTTGTTCCTCCACATGCTTCCTAAGCCGCGAACCTGCCTAGAACAATCACTTTGACTCCCAGAGACACTGTCCAGAGCTTGGGATTCTCAGAGGGACTCCTGGGATGACGTCTTTCAAGCTGGAGGGTTGTATGGCCTGAGACTGTTCATCTTAGCAGCGTGATCGAACCCACAAACAATCAAAATGTATTCATTCAACATGCATTTAGTGAGTAGCTGCTATTCCGGAAGCTGGGTATAAAGGAGTGATAAAACATTTAAAATTCTGGCCCTCCTGGGCTTAGAGTCTAGCGGGGGTAGACATACAATATGCAAGTAGGCAGTAAAATATATAAGTACGTCAGGTGGTGATCGGAGCTAAATAAACAAGGGAAGAGAAGGCCTCTCAAGTCAGGAACATTTAAGCAAAGGCCTGAAGGAGGCGACGGAGAGAATGGGGAGGTTATCCCAGGCAGAGGAGACAGCCTGTGCAAAGGCCCTGAGGCAGGAGCTCAGCCGGGATGTTTAGGAAATCTGAGTGAGTGGAAGAATGGCAGGGGAGGGGGTTGGAGAAATAGGAGAGCCCACATCTATCAGGACCTTGCACTCCTGTCTGGACTTTCACCTTTGACTCTGAGTGAGATGTGGTGCTACTCTAGAGTTTGACCAGAGAAGGGCCAGGATCCGACGTGTGCTTTAAAAGGATGGTTTCTGGCTACTGTTGAGAACACACTGGATGGGGTGAAGGGAGGAAGCAGGGAGACCAGCAGGGGCACGGATGCAGCACGTGAGGTGGTAGGCCCTGGACCAGGGTGCCAGCGGTGGAGGTGATGAGGGAGTTGGGCTCCAGGTACGTTTTAAAGGTAAAGCTGGAAGGAATCACTGAGGAATTAGGCAATCCTCATTGTGTGGACTTTTAAAAACAGGTTCTCATGAGCTTGGAAGGACCTAAGAGATCATCTAGTCCAACCTTTTCACTTAACCTACGGGGTAACTGAGGCCCAGTAAAGGAAGTTACTTGTCCAGAGTCACACAGCAAGCTGGTTAGTGGCAGAGTCAAGACTTGAGTTTTTGACCCCATGATTTTGTAGCTGAACTGATTGGCAGCTGTGGGAGGAGACCTGCAGAGGTTTGGGGTCCCGAGGGAAGCAGGGCTGGCCCCCAGCACAGCAGCTGAGCATGGGCTTCTGGCAGATTCCATCGGCCGGCAGGAACCCGGGACATTGTAAACTGACATTTATGGGTGCTGTGTGCCTGTAACGGCTCTTCCCGGGCTGACGTTTTGACCTCAGTTGGGCAGAGGTCTTGAGGGTCATGTCTGAGCTCTTGGGCAGATCAGAGACAATACTCCTGTGCATGTTCTTGAAGATTTTATTGAGCTTCTGTTAAGTGCCAGCCCAGAGACAAGACGCCCTTGCTCTGGAGGACCTAACAGTTTGGGAGACGGACAGGTGAACCAACGATGCCCCCGCGATCGTGGGCAATCAGGCCCGTGCAGGAGCTGTCCACGCTTGGGATCTCTGTCCGAGGACAGGCACTAAACAGCCGCTGCAGCCACCAGATACCCCAGGGAACACAAGCCAGAGGCCTTCCGTACACCAGGGTGGTCTGCTTAAACCCTGATTCATCTCTTAGAATAAAGGGGGCAAGGAGAGTCGGCAGGGGCTGGCATCTCGCTGCCCTACAGCCGTGTCACCGAGCACAGGCTTCACTTAAACTGTGAGGACCCAGGTGCACCCCCTGAGAGGCAACCTTTCATTGCCAGCACTTCCCATGTGCTTTCTTGTGCAGGGCGCTGGGCTGGTAACTTTTCTTTAGTCCGCAAGCCAGCTCTAATGGCCGGCTTTAAGGTCACTGGTGACCCCTGAGATACAGCACGAGGCCCGTGAAGCTCCCAGCTCAGCTTGGAAAGAGCTGGGTATCATCCGCAGGCTCTTCCGTGTGAGGGTTGCCTGGGAAGATAAAGAGAGATTTTGCTTTCACTCTCTACGGAAAAGCTGGGTCTATAGGCCAAAGCGGGGAAGACTCCAGTTTGATTTTTCTTTTAGCCTTTTAACTTGATCTGTCCCATCACAACAGCGGTATTCTTGAGGCCAACTTGGAATTGCTTCCACGGGGTGATGTACGGGCTGTCTCCAGAAGTGGTTCTTGTGCCCTTGGGTCTGATTAGCACCCTGGCGGCCACAGGTGATCCCAGGACAGGGCTGATGAGAATGTGGTGCCCAGACGTGGGAGATCCGGCCAGACCACTGAAGTGAGGCTTGAGTCTCAGTGGGCTGGTATCATGCCAGCCCCTGTCCTTTTGTTGGCATCTTCCTCGGAGGCTAGAGGAGTGGGGAGATGGCAAGGAAAAAAGAAACACCCAGACAGGTTCCCTCCAGGGCACAAGCCGTTTAGTCCCCGCCTGTCCTGGGCTGCAGCACCTGGAGATGACTGGGAGCCCTTCCTAGCACCCCTGGGGTGACTCTCTCCAGGACGGCCGAGGTTGGGCACTGTGCTCAGGGTGTGCTCACATCGGTGGTGGATTTCGGGATCCACATCTCCTCTCCTGGCGCCAGTTTCCCTGAGAAAAGGGAGTCCGTTGGCTTGTCCCCCGCAGCATGCTTTCCAGGATGTGGGCTCCCAGACGGGAGGAGCTGCCTTAAGTCGGGTGATCGTTTGACTAACACGTGTTAAGCACCTTCTGTGTGCGCGAGCTGTGCCGTGTGCTGGAGGTGAAAATAAAGCAGAGTTGTGCTTTGAGGGGCTTGGAAGGAGAGCCACGCCTCCTTCTCCTTCCCTCAGTCACTTCTTGCCTCTAGTTCGCCTACAAGTTATAAATACTCTGGGGAAGTATGTCGCACTCACTCCCTGCTACCTCCCTGTGCATAAGCTTATTCAGTGGACCCAAGAAGCAGGCCAGGGCGGCGAGGATGAGAGGAGGTGGCAGTGGGGAGCCGGCATTCCAGCAGGAGGACTCCTCCAACATCGCAGATTGCCCCGGGGCCAGCCCTGTCCCGTGCTTCACGCCCATGGCAAGGGGACATCTGAGGTCATGGGCATGTTTTCTTGAACCGTTAAAGCATCTTGCAGAGATGGCCTAGATTTGAAAAGACTGTGACCAGAAGAAAGAGAGACAATGAGAAAAGCGGTGTAGGGCACCCCGCCCAGCTCCTGGCACATAGTAGTTGCTCAGTAAATCAGTGTTCCTTTCCTAATGTAAGGAAACAAATCCGTCAGAGTCGGCCGAGGCTCCCAGGGCCTGCGCTGCCTTGGGATGAGGGCTGTGCCCTGGCCAGCAGAGCTGTCTGATCAGTGTCTGCGTGGGGCACGGGGTATGCGGGAGACTGGCTCCTTCCATCTGTGGGATCGGGAAAGGCTTCTGGAACCAAGCCCTTTAGAGTTATGGCCGCACAGCGCGAAGGATGGTGTTTGAGGACATAGCTGCCCGAGGTGAGGCAGCCTGGGCCTCAGTCTTCTCCCACATAGAAGACTGGCCAGTGCTAGGCCAGCTCCTAAGTCTCGTGTGTGACACAGGAGGTAAGGGACAGACCTGGCTTGCAGAACCTGAAAGCCAGCAGAATGCCAGGTGGGGCGACCCTGGTGCCCAGACTGCCCTTCCAGCAGGCAGAAGGGACTCCCTTGCTCTGGCTCTCCGAGCACCTGGGCTTACACACCTCTGTGCAAACTGGGTTTGCACAGTTTTCTTTTTAAACAACTCAATGGAGATATAATTCATATAGCGTATAATTCATCCATTAAAAGTGTACAATTCAATGGTATTTTGCATATTCACGGACTTGTTCAGCCAGCACCACGGTCAGGTTTAGAGCATGTCCATCATCCCCCCAGAGAAACCCCACGCCCTCTTAGCTGTCACTTCCCTCCCCCAGCCTCGGGCAACCACTCATCCCCTTTCTGTCACTATGGATTTGCCTATTCCGGACATTTTGTTATCAGTGGAATCCTACAACATGTGGCCTTCAGTGACTGGCTTCTTTCGCTCATGATAATGTTTTCAAGGCTCGACCGCGTGGTAGCCTGAATCGGTACTTCACTCCCTTTTACCGCAGAATGACATTCCATTGTGTGGATGGACCCTCATTCATCTATCCGTTCATCAGTTGATAGGCATTTACATTTTTCCCACTTTTTTGTTTTCAGCCGCACCTTGCGGCATGTGGGATCTTAGTTCCCCGACCAGGGATCGAACCCATGTACCCCTGCAGTGGAAGCGCGTAGTCCTAATCCCTGGACTCCAGGGAATTCCCCCCACTTTTTGATTATTGTGAATAATGCTACTGTGAACATTCACGTATACGTTTTTGTGTGGACCTACGTTTCATTTCCCTTGAGTATATCCCTAGGAGGAGAATTGCTGGGTCATATGCTAACTCTACGCTTAACATTTTGAGGAACTGCCACGCTTTTCCAAGGCGGCTGTCAATTTTTCAGTGCACACTGTTTTCTAATGATTGTTGTGCAGAACTGTGTAGTGTGGTGGTTGCAGGCTCCAGAACGAAGCTGCCTGGCTTTAGAACCTGGCTGGGAGACTTGGGACAGTCCCCTTCACCTTTCCCAGCCTCAGTTTCCTTATCTGTAAAACGGGGACAAGATTATAGTGCTCACTGCATGTTGTCATGGGGATTAAATGAGAATATCTACAAAGTGCTTGGTGAGGGCTGTGTCTGTGTTCGCTGTTATAAGTATTTACCTCTAGATTGCAGGTGCTGGGCACGTAGTAGGTACTCTGTGCCGTTTGAAAGGCTGCAGAATTTGCTTTTTGGGGGGTGCCCCCTTTTTCAGTGCTTTTGATTCTTCTGATCACCCCTGGGGAAAGCCGTCTAGGCTGTCAGTGTCTTGTACCCTGGGAATCTCTCTTCACCTGGAGGGTCTGGCACAGGGCCTTGTGAGGTTGGGGGTGGCCCCTGGACTTGCTTCAACTCCAAGAGGCACTTAAACCTTAAAGCCAGGGACGCAGGGAGCATTCGGAGCCAGGTCTCCGGAACCGGGAGCAGTTTGGTTAACTCAAAAGCTAGGGAGGCAAGACCCAACCCCATGATGGCAGCCCCTGTTTCTCGGCACCCCAGCTCCTGCTCTGCGATCAGCCACTGGGAAGGAGGGTGCATCCCTGGCGGGAGCCCCACAGAGAATCAGCTCAGTGACTGGAAAGTGTCGTCAGAGCTCCTGTGCTACAGATGTGGCCTGGGGTCCCCAGTGCCTCGCCAGCTCCCAGGTGCAACGACGGGCCTGCCCCCTCACCTGGCTGTGGTCCTTCTGTCAGAGCCCTGGCAGAGCAGCAGCTCCTCAGTCTGGCAGCACTGGGTATTCTCCGAGGGCTAGTAGTGCCTGGCAGCCTGCGTGCTGTCCAGGTGGGGAGGCAGAGCGCGAGAGCACCCAGGCTTATCATTTGCCTGGATTGCTGAAGGGGGTCCTGCTATAGGGTTCCATACTTTAGAAAAAAGCTGGGGTGGATGGCGCAAAAATGCCAGCTCTGGGTGAGCGTGAAGGAGGGAATCAGTTTACCCTCTCATCTGGCAGATGTTTACTGTGCCAGGCAGTGGGTCACAGTGAGGGAGGAGAACTCTCCATCTGGGATCAGACACGTATCAGAGCGTGTAATACATCAGTAAAGGGAGGCAGAGAGTGCAGCCGAAGCAGAGAGCAGGCAGTGGCCGACTGCCTGATGGGGAAGATTTCATAGAAAATGGGACATTTCTGTTGGGTTTTGAAGGATGCATAGGAGTTTACCAGAAGGGAAGGGGGAAGGGCACAGAGAACAGCAGGAGCCAGTGCCTTTAGTACTCATAGTGTGTGGTATGTTTGGGGAATGGGAGAAGTCCTAAGTGTCAGAAGTGCGGGTCAAAGGTGGTGAGTTGGAGATCAGGCCAGGAAAGGGGCTGGACCCTGTAAAATTCCAGCCAACACACACACCAAGGAGCTCCCAGCAGGGAAGCTCTACCTACAGAGTTGAGACAAACCTTGTTTTAAACCCAGCTCCATCACTAACTGCAAAGTGGTCTTGAGAAGATTGGGAGTTCAGCTTCCCAGAGGCTTCATGTCGTCATCTGTGGAATGGTCAGGTCGAATCTACCTTGCTCAGCAGCCAGGATTAAATGGCACCTATGTGGGGCACTCTGTGATCACTCCACAACCGGGGGTTCTTTCCCTCCTTGTGGGGAGGTGCTTCTAGAGCCCTGGCCCTGCCCCGGAGAGACCTGGGATGGGCCGGGGCTCACAGGAGGGAGGGACGGACAGGGAGTCAGATGTAAGTCAGGACTGGGGGCTAGAGATCCAGGCAGGGAGGGGGTGTCAGGGACCAGCCCAGAGGCCCCGTCATAGAAGCAGGGGCAGCATGAGATCAGAAAGCTCCTCCCTGTTGGGAGCAGTGACAGGTCAGAGAACACCCCAGGCAGGCCACAGCCACAGCCACAGGGATGGTGAGTGAGTCTTCTGAATCCCATGTGCTCAAAAGCTCTGCCCTTCAGATGTGTGATTGGGTCCAGCCCCTTTCCCAGTCTGAGGTCCAGCTCACCACCCTTGACCCCGCAGTTCTGCCACCTGGGACTTCTCCCATTCCCCAAACATACCACGCACTTTGAGTACTAAAGGCATTGGCTCCTGCTGTTCCCTGTGCCTTTCCCCCTTCTCTCCTGGTAAACTCCTATGCATCCTTCAAAGCTCAACTGAAATGCCCCCTCTTCAATTAAATCTTCCCCATCAGGCAGTTATCCACTGTCTTCTCTCTGCTCTGGCTGCGCTCTGTGCCTCCCTCTATTGATGCACTGTGTGCTGTTAATGTGTCTGTCCCCCGTCCCAGATGGTGAGTTCTTCCAGGACTCTGAAGCTGGCTGGGGAGGAGGAGCCACCCACTGGTTCCCCCACAGTCCCAGCTGCTTCCCTGACCAGCCAGGTTGTCTTCGAGTCACCCTCCCTGCCAGGAGGTGAGAAGTGGCCGGGTCAGCAGGAGACGGTGCATACACTTCCATGGTGAACCCTGTACCTGTGTCCAAGTGCAAGGGGGTGAGGCAGCAGGGAGACGCCCTGCAACCTTGGTCTGGCGGGTGGCCTGCTTTTTGTGTGTGTGCCCGGGCACGAGCAGAGCCCTCGTGTCTGCTCCCTTTGACTCTCCGTTCTCCTCTGAGCTGATCAATGTGCTGACATCCATCAGGAAACCGTGTCACCTTCGTTCTCCCCGTAGCCCGGCAGCCATGAGGTATCATTTTGGACTTGTCCACCGCATCACTACAGAGGACCGCGGCCAGCAGGGAAAGAGGGATTATGTTGTTCCCGTCTGGCTTCGGCTGCCTTCCCGGCCCCATCCAGCTGTTCCCTGTTACCCACGGCCAAGCGGCAGATGTGGGGAGCAAGGTCAGCCGGGAGCTGGAGACCTGTCTGTCATCTTCACGTGAATGTCTTCAAGGCTATTTCTGGCCTCGCCATTATCCCCACGGCTTTGGGGGATAAATATAGACACGGATTGAGAAGCCCCAGTGGCAGGCAGGCAGCGCTGGAGAGCATGCGGACGGGGTGCTTGGCTATAAATAAGTCTGCTAGAACACCTCCCGAGCCACGCTGTGCTGTGCGGAAAGACAGATTTCCTTGCCGGCTCCCTCCCAAAGCACACTTGTGCCTGGGCGCGGGAGGGAGGGTCTGTGGGAGGAGAGGGAAGGAGGATGCCGGCTGTGGGGACCTTGCACAGCGGGGCGGGCTGCTGGGGGTAGTTCTCCCTTAGCGCTCTCTAGTAGCTTATAAAGGGCACCGGCTGGTGGCCCTAGCAAGAGTCCTAGGACAGTCACACGTTGGGGGGCAGTGTGTTGTACCCGGAACAGCATCCTCAGCCCCTGCTTCCCCAGCATCCTCAGACCTGGTTCCCGCTGCAGCCGGGCCAGCAGACAGGGGCTGGGCCTGGGTGGTCCGGGGGCCCCTGCCCACGGGGCAGCTCCACTGCTTTCTCAAGCTGCCATCTGCCCCCTTTTTCTGCTTCCCCCTCCTGACGAGAGCTCCTGGCTCCCCAGTGCTCAGCCAGGGCAGGCCGCCTAGTGACCCCGTTTAGGCTCAGTGGCAGGGGGTGGGAGTCGGTGGTCCCCGGCCCCTCCCCGCCGCCCCCTCCTCGTGCCCGCCTTCCCCCATCTGCCTCCTTCCCGTCTCCGACCGCCCCCTCCGAAGCTGCAGTGGATACCTGGGCTGGCGCTGAGCAAGGACCAGGATGCGTGCCCAAGTGACACTTCTCATGCGAAAGGATAGGAGTCAGTATGCTGGCGAGAATCCTGTGACGTCCCCGTGAATAAAATATCGTTGCTGTGCAGTCACCGGTAGTGGGAAGTGATTTCCTCGAGCCCATTCCCCTCCGTGGCCTCAGTGAACAAAGACCCCCTATCCCCACCCCGGAGCATGTGCGCAGTCCCGGTGCAAGGACGGGACGGTTATTAATCCTGTGAACATCACCTCTGCGGATGGGGTGTAGGCAGCCCTGCCTGTCCCACGGACGAGGGATCTGCACCCCTGCCCCACGGTCATTCCTGCTGCTTTAGGGCTTCGAGGACAAAGGGAACCACAGGGCCACTTTGGCTTCTCAAGTGGGCAGCATGTGGGCTGCCGGAATGTGGGCTCGGAGCAGGGGTTGCAGAGATGAATTGGGTCTGGTCCCCGCTCTGAGGAGCTCATTGGCCGGCGGACGAGACTGATTCAACAGGCAGTTGTGGTGCTGGTGATACGAGCCTGATGGGAAGGGGGACTCCTTCTGGGGCTCAGAGCCCATGGAGGAAGCTCTCAGGGGCTCTGACATGTGGGCTGGACTTTGTAGAATGCCAGGTTCACCCAACCCGGGAGGTGGGGGAGGGCCTTCCCAGCAGAGGGAACAGCCTGTGCAAAGGCACAGAGGCCAGAGGATGCCCAGTGGGGATGGGGGCTCTGCTGGGAGCACAGGCTGAGCCCAGGGAAGGAGCCAGATCGGGGTTCAGGAGCGTGGATGTTGTCTTAGAAGCCAAGGGGGAGCACTGAGGGGCTCAAATCAGAGGGCTGTCACCCTCTGATGTGTGTATTAGAAAAGGCTTCATCTGACTTCAGGGAGACGACAGGTTGGAGGCAGAGGGGAGGAGGGGACAGGCTGGTGGCAGCATCACGGTGTCTTGGTTTGTTGAGTCCCTGAAAGATTTTTTTTTTTTTTTTTTTTTGCGATGCGCGGGCCTCTCACTGCTGTGGCCTCTCCTGTTGCGGAGCACAGGCTCCAGACGCGCAGGCCCAGCGGCCATGGCTCACGGGCCCAACCGCTCCGCAGCATGTGGGATCCTCCGGACCGGGGCACAAACCCGTGTCCCCTGCATCGGCAGGCGGACTCCCAACCACTGCGCCACCAGGGAAGCCCAAGATTTTTTTTTTTTTAAGCCTTGTATTTTCTTTTCTTCCTTTTTAAAAATTTATTTATTTATTTTCGGCCATGTTGGGTCTTCGTTGCTGCATGCGGGCTTCTCTTGCTGCGGAGCACGGGCTCTAGGCATGTGGGCTCAGTAGTTGTGGATTGCGGGCTCTAGAGCGCAGGCTCACTAGTTGTGGCGCACGGGCTTAGTTGCTCCGCGGCGTGTGGGATCTTCCCGGACCAGGGCTCGAACCCGTGTCCCCTGAATTAGCAGGCAGATTCTTAACCACTGCACCACCAGGGAAGTCCAATTCTTTTGTTTTTAACCAAGCCTGTAAAATCCGGATGTACGTATATGGGTACGCGCCTGAGAAACTCGGCTTTCAAAAGATGGCAGGGCCGGGCAAGGAGCCACCCATTGGTTGACTTGCTCAGGTCCCCTTGTCACCAGAGGGGTGACTTTGTCCAGCAAGCTTGGCCGCTGCCAGTAGCCCGGATCTGGAGCCGAGATAACTGCTTCCCTAGGGCCTTAGCCCATGACCCCGGTTTCCCTCTCCAGGCTTCAACCCCGAATCAGCCGGTTGTAAGAGGATGTTGGTGTGTGGCTCCCAGCATCCCCACCCCGCCAGCCACGTTCCCCTCCTCAGCCTAATACTGATGCTATGCGGTGAGTTCCAGCACCCTGAAAAAGAAGTGACTTAAAAAGTGCCGTGTGGGGCTTTCCTGGTGGCACAGTGGTTGAGAGTCCGCCTGCCGATGCAGGGGACACGGGTCGCCTGCCGATGCAGGGGACACGGGTTCGTGCCCCGGTCCGGGAAGATCCCACATGCCGCGGAGCGGCTGGGCCCGTGAGCCATGGCCGCTGGGCCTGCGCATCGGGAGCCTGTGCTCCGCAATGGGAGAGGCCACAACAGTGAGAGGCCCGCGTACCACAAAAAAAAAAAAAAAGTGCCGTGTGATGGAAAGATAAACATGTTTGCTTAAGTGAACCACAGAGCCCAGAAGTTAATCTGGTCATGTAAATGTTTTCACGTATTTATGATTCTGCGGGTATACATTGGTAAATAGAAGAAAGGAGAGGTTGTGTGGCCTTGACCTTGCCTTCCGAGAAAGGTGTGGTATTTGTTAAGCCCCAAAGCCCCAGCCTTCATGGATTGAGAAGGTCAGAGCCAGGAGCCTCCTAAAGGCATTCAGGTCCAAGCCCTTCATTTCTCTGATGGGGAATAAAGCAAAACTGTCTCTCTGCTCAACACTTCTGACACCAAACGTGTGGGTTCTCCACACCAAGCAATTTTCCAGTTCTCTGTGGGCACCAGCTGGGTGTCCTTCCAGTCAATTCAGTTCTGACGTTAACTTCCCGAGGTTAGTGAAGACCCCTTGGGGTAAAGGCTCAGTCCCACTAGACTGCCCCCTCAGACTCCAGTCACACGTCGTGGGTCCCCGGTTACCCAGCCCTGACTGGGCTACAGATTGGGGGTGCCCACCCTCCCCCACCTCAGGTTCAGTAATTTGCTGGAAGTTCACAGAACTCCGGGGACATTTACTTATGTTAACTGGCTTATTATAAAGGATGTGATAAAGGATACAGATGAACGGCCAGAGGAAGAGGTTATATAGGGGGTGAGGTCTGGAAGGGTCCCAGGCACAGGAGCCTCTGTCCCCGTGGAGTTGGGTGCACCACCCTCCCTGATGTGTTCATCGACCGGAAGCTCTCAGAACCCGTGGTTGAGATGTCATCATACAGGCATTAGCTCAACCTCCAGCCCCTCTCCCTTCCTGGAGGCTGGGGGGTTGGGCGAAAGTTCCAACCCCCTAATCACGTTTTGGTCTTCCTGGCTTCCAGCCCCTGACACTCCCTAGGGGCTCCCAGCCACCTGTCATCTCATTAGCATAACACTCATCACCCAGGAAAGTACAAGGGTTTTAGGACTCTTTAGAATTCTTTAGTTCCTCTGTGCCAGGAACCAGGAGACAAGACCAAACATATTTCTTTTTTTAAAAATTTATTTATTTATGTATTTACTTTTGGCCGCATTGGGTCTGCATTGCTGTGCGCGGGCTTTCTCTAGTTGTGGCGAGTGGGGGCTACTCTTCGTTGCAGTGCGTGGGCTTCTCATTGCGGTGGCTTCTCTTGTTGCGGAGCACGGGCTCTAGGCACCCGGGCTGCAGTAGCTGTGGCTCACGGGCTCTAGAGCACAGGCTCAGTAGCTGTGGCACACGGGCTTAGTTGCTCCGCAGCATGTGGGATCTTCCCGGACCAGGGCTCGAACCCGTGTCCGCTGCATTGGCAGGCGGATTCTTAACCACTGCGCCACCAGGGAAGTCCCTATATTTCTTATTATATCACAGTATCTCAGGGAAACTGATCCCCGTGGAGCTGGGTGAGGGGACATGTGTCCCGAGGCACACAGAGGACTTGGTGGCAGAGCCTGGTCCTTGGGCCCCCTCTAAGGTCTGTCCTGGGGCCCATGGAAGTCACTCCCTTCCCTGCCCAGGAAGATGGAAAGCTGACAGCTTGGTCTGCGGGGACCCCAGAGGCGTTCCCTTCCCCTCTCTGTGCTGCCTTGTCCCCTGCCCCCTGCCCCCTGATGGACCAGCGTCGCAAGTCGACCTGGCTCCCACATTGGTTCCTCACCCACCTGCTTCCCCTCGTACCTCTTTTTTTTTAAATTTTCTGTCTTACACAACTTTATTCTATTGTTTGACTGCAGCATTTGGGTAAGGAGCACACTTTTCTTCTTGGCTAACGTTTCCCTTTGAGCTCTCGCATGGCACGCGGGATCTTAGTTCCCCAACCAGGGATAGAACCCATGCCCCCTGAAGTGGAAGCTCGGAGTCCTAACCACCGGACCACCAGGGAAGTGTCCCCCTCGTACCTCTTGAACCCAGCGGGACAGGTGGTCTGCGCCCGACGGGTGTGGGTCGGAAAGCAGGTCCATGCCGAGTGAAGTTCCTGAGCCTGGGGGTCAGACGGGCACGAGCCCTGTGGCTTTGGACAGGTGCCACATCCGCCACTCTCTGCAAAGTGGAAATCATAAAATGTCACCTCCTAGGGGTGCTGTGAGGATGAAATGAAATGAGCTCCAGCAGGTGGGGGTCCTTTCTGGCCTGTTTCTGCTGTCTTTTGAAGGAAGTGTTTCAGATCCCTCTGCACCGACAGGGAGACTGAGGCATAGGAAGGCTGTGACTTGGGAGGGTCACAGAGCCAGTGCCTGCTTGGGGCCTCTGTTGTTCCTTAAGCGCGGTGACTTCTCTCCCGTGCCATGGCGGGTGTGCTGCATGAGGCCTGGGCCAATGGCAGGGTCTCTGGTCAGAGGTCAGGGTCTAGCCAACGACCTTGAACAAGCCACGCAGGCAGGGTTCCAGCGTCCTTGTTTGCCCAAACACTTGCGCACATGATCCAGACCAGTGTTTACCAGGGTCTAATGGCTGGCGCTGGGCTGGCACCCGGCGATCTGGGGAGATTTTTAGGAACCTTCCATTTCTTCTTCCCTTCTTTCCTTTGATCTGTAGGCCCCCTGCCCCCACCCGTCCCCTTCCTCCGCCCTGTCTGGAAGGGCCTTTGGAAGGCTGACCCTATGATCCCACGCTGTCGCCTGGGCATGGTTTTGGAGAGCCACTGGGCCTTTGATGTGTGTGTGCAGAGGACTGCCCATGATTTATGGTCCTGTGGGGGAAGGGAGAGGCCTCTGCTTACCAGCTTCCCAAAGTCCTTGGTTTATGGCTGGAGCTGGAGGGCTGCTGTTTGGATAACATCCCCAGAGGGCTTGGCCTGCTTTAAGGGCGCAGAGCAGATAACAGAGACCTCAGGACTGTCGCACCACTCCTGGGAAGCCCCCTCTGAGCTCTTGGAGGGGCCAGAAGCTCTCTGAGCTTCTCTGTACTCCAGCCCCCCACACCCGTGCCCCTCAACTCCGTGCCCCTGACGGTCACCTGAGCTGAGATGGCCTGACCCCCTGCCCCGAAGTGTATGGTCTGCCCTAGGTTGGTGAGGGTCAAACAAGATAGACGCTTCGGAAATAAGTTACCTGGCTGGGTAGGAAGTTTGTGATGTGACCCCGAAGCGTGGCAGGAGCAGCTGCCCACGTGGCCCGGCGAAGTCTGTCTGCTCTAGGCCAGCTGCGGCCTTGGACGCCAGCCTGCATGTGGCGGTCCCTGGCTCAGGGGATGGGCTTCGTCCCTCAGGTGACAGGGGATGCCTCTGCCAGAGGGTCTGACGGGTCCGGCTCTGGCCCCGCAAACCTCAGGTTCCTCACCGCTGACCTGGTCTCCTCTGGCAACCGTCACCCAGCTCATGGGATTCTCGGATGCCCAGTGCTGGGAGTGAGGGGGCTCGTAGAGGGTGCCACTGGGACCTGCCCGGGAATCGCAGATACTCTGGGCTCCTCTCTGCCCCCAGTGTCATTGCTCTTGTTCGTTCGTGGCTGTTGTTTTAGCAGAGAGAAGATGGTAGACCCACAAACCAGCTGGAGGGTGGTGTCTTGTCGGTTTCTGTCTCGGGGTTGGAGGGTTTGGAGATGTGAAGATGTCTCCGCCCGGCCGTCACCTGTCTCCGGGGTCCTCTGGCTCCACAGATGTGGCCCAGGGGGAGCTGCGTGCCCTTTTTCTCCCTCCCGGCGCTGGCGCTGGCATTGGGGCTTTGGGGATGAGAGAGTGAGCTGCAACAGCGTCCAGCCAGGGGGCTGCCGGGTAGCAGGGGGGACGGGACTCAGTAGCAGAGGGAAACTCTACCTCAGGGCCTTCTTCAGCAGCCTTACTTGGTTGTTTACAAATGGTTGCTTTCTGTGGTCATTTTTTTTTCCGCACCGCCGGGCATATGAGACCTTAGTTCCCTGACCAGGGATCAAACCTGTGCCCCCTGCAGTGGAAGCGTGGAGTCCTAACCACTGGACCACTAGGGAAGTCCCTCTGTGGGGTGTTTTTTGAATTTTTTTTTTACAAAAGCCTTCTGGGATTATAATTCACATCCTATACAATTCACTCATTTAAAGTGTACGATTCAGTGGTTTTTAGTATATCCTCAGACCTGTGCAGCCATCACCAGTATCAGTTTTAGAACATTTTCATCTCTCCAGAAATGAACCCCTGGACATCCTGCCCCCGCCCGCCCTCCCCATTGCTTCCTAAACCCCCAGCCCCTGGCAACCACTAATCTGCTTCCTGTCTCTGTGGATTCACCTCTTCTGGACGTTTGTGTCAGTGGAATCCTACAGTCTGTGGCCTTTTGTACGAGGCTTCTTTCACCCAGCATGGCGTCTTCAGGTTGATTCATGTTGTAGCCTGTGTCAGTACTTCATTCCTTTTTGTGGCTGAATCATGTGTCATTGGCCATGTTTTGTTTTCCTTTCATCGGTTGATAAGTACATTTTTTTAAAGATTTATTTATTAAAAAAAATTTTATTTTTGGCTGTGTTGGGTCTTAGCTGCGGCACACGGGATCTTTCATTGTGGCGCACAGGCTTTTCTCTAATCGTGGCGTGCGGGTTTTCTCTCTCTAGTTGTGGCGTGTGGGCTATGTAGTTTGCAGCACGCAGGCTCTCTAGTCGAGGCACGCAATCTCAGTAGTTGTGGCACGCAGACTTTGTTGCCCCACGGTATGTGGGATCTTAGTTCCCTGACCAGGGATCGAACCCTCGTCCCCTGCATTGTAAGGCAGATTCTTTACCACTGGACCACCAGGGAAGTCCCGATGAGTGCACTTTTAAAGTGATTTTTTTCTGCATCTCAAACACAGTTCTGAGCTACTGAGTGGGTCAGGGGCAAGTGTAGAGAATGCAAATAGCAGAAACGGCCGCTTCCAAGAGGGGCTCGCAGGGGTGGGACGGGGACATTCTTTCTCTGAGCAGCCCCTCGACAGGGAAAAGGGAGAGTTGGGGGGACCCGGAAGGAGAGGGTCCGTTTTAGGTTTTCTCTTCTTATTCTGGGAGATGGGCAGACAAGGAGAGTGCCAGGCCTCAGCAGAGGTAGAGGACTCTTGATGGAGGCCTTGGCCAAGGCTGGAACCCCAGGCTGCGTATGTCCCGAGGCTCTGCGTTGAGGCCAACATCTAAGGCCTCCAGGAGCCTTGCAGGCAGATCCAGAAGGAGCCCAGATTAGAGTCGGCCTGATTGATTACAACCCAGGGATTAGGGGAGGGCAGTTAAGCGTTTGTTTAATCTTGCTCTAATTGTCTCGTCTTTCCTAACAGAGTGACTAGTAATCCTGTTTGAGGCTGAGTGCAGCACTCCTTTCTGGAGGACAGAGTTTTTTGTTTTTTAATTTATTTATTTAATTTACTTTTGGCTGCGTTGCGTCTTTGTTGCTGCGCAAGGCTTTCTCTAGCTGCGGTGAGCGGGGGCTACTCTTCGTTGTGGTGCGCGGGCTTCTCCTTGCAGTGGTTTCTCTTATTGCGGAGCATGGTCTCTAGGCGCGCGGGCTTCAGTAGTTGTGGCATGTGGACTCAGTAGTTGTGGCTCACGGGCTCTAGAGCACAGGCTCAGTAGCTGCGGCGCACCGGCTTAGTTGCTCCACGGCATGTGGGATCTTCCCGGACCAGGACTCGAACCGGTGTCCCCTGCATTAGCAGGTGGATTCTTAAGCGCTGCGCCACCAGGGAAGCCCGAGGACAGAGCTTGTATTGAAAGGCATCACACCTCTCAGCTCTCTACAGGCCATGCCTGAGCCACCGCTGGTTCTTAGGTGCGGAGGCCGCAGCCAGGGGTCACAGGGAAGATTCTGCAGCCTCCAGGTGGGGCCGGCCTCACCCACCCCAGAGTGTAAGTGCAGAACACTGGGTGGGGGGTTTCTCCACTGAGCTGTCTTACTTGCAAGGACCCCTCAGGTTCCAGAACCAAACAAGAGGGCCAGGAGGTGCAGAGAAACAGCTCCTGCATTGACTGTCTCCGAAGTCAGGCGTCCATAGGAGGCTTTGTCCACTTTCTTTAATACGAGCCCTGCATCAGCCCTGCCAGGCGGGGGTGACGGTTGAGGACACATCGGTGCAGGGGGGCCTCCCAGCTTACGCGTGGATTGGGATGGCTCCTGCTCTCCGACGCTGTGGGTGGCCCAGAGACGAGGGCTGATCTTCTTCATAGGAACCGCCGGCTGGTGCAGGTGGGGTCTCCAGGGTAGTGTGCGGACGGCGCTTTCTGGGTTTGACAGCCAGGCTCCCGTAGGCTCTGGGTGATGGCAGGAAGGTGTCTGAATCGGGGTGGCCCACCCGGGGGTTCCAGGGTTTTAAAAAACATCAGCCAGGGCTTCCCTGGTGGCGCAGTGGTTGAGAGTCCGCCTGCCGATGCAGGGGACACGGGTTCGTGCCCCGGTCCGGGAAGATCCCACGTGCCGCGGAGCGGCTGGGCCCGTGAGCCATGGCCGCTGAGCCTGCGCGTCCGGAGCCTGTGCTCCGCAACGGGAGAGGCCACAACAGTGAGAGGCCTGCGTACCGCAAAAAAAACCCCAAAAAACACAAAAAAAACATCAGCCAAGCTGACCCTCGTGCTTGTTTTGCATTTGGGCCTCAGGCACATGGTGATACTGGCTTCTCACTCCCCCACCCCCAGCTCCCAGCCGCCTGCCCCCAGCCTGTGCCGGGGAGGAGTCACCAGCATCAAGAACCACTGACCCGCAGTGGAGAAGTTAGATTGATGGACTTAACAGCCCCCCACCATCTATGGTGGTGAGAGCCAAGGGGGGGAACATTGATCAGCCTCTGTCGGATTGTCCCGCGAGACAGAGGGCGGCTCTCACAGCCGGAGGGACCGCTGTTTCTCACCCGTGTGAGCGGCTGGAAATCATGTGCCCCACGAGGCTGCTCCTGGGGCCGCACAGCACTTGGGGGGTTTCCAGAAGTCTGTCTCCTAAGGAAGGGGCTGCAGGACGGCGATCCTGCCGTGAAGCCAGGGGGCAGGTGGCCTGGCCCCGTCAGCAAGAGTGTGACCGTGTGAGTGGCCCAACCCCTGCTGCTTCTCCTGGATGCTACAGCCTCATGCTCATTACGGAGCTTCCAGCTTGTCCTCCTTGCTCGAGGAAGCAGGGCAGGTGGGCCTGCGGAGACCTCACTGTCTAACAGTCATGAAATGTTAGAACAGCTGCTGATACTTACTGGGTGCTCGCCCTGTGCCAGGCACTGTGCTGGATACTTCCCTCATGTTATCTCATTTCATCTTTGCGACACTCCCGGTGTCAGCGCTGACACTAACCTCCTTTTACAGATGAGGAGATGCCGAGAGACTAGGTAACTGGACTGGGCGTTGCCGGCCTGGCTTTTGACTCCTTTTGGAGGCCCAGCTGCCCAGTTGGTGGTCACTGGGAGCAAGATGGGCAGGACAGAGTGCTGGCTGGGTCTGTAACCCCTGGTGGGACTTGAGGCAGTTACCTTCTCGAGCTTCTGTTCCTACAACTGTCAAGTGAAGACAGAAATGCCTGCCTCTGAGGACGGTTGTGAGGATGGAAGGAGATGGTCTGGATCAAGGGTCAGGAGCTTCCAAGATGGTCCTCTACGCTCCTGCCTCCTGGTACTCGGCCCCGGGCAGTCCCCTCCCACGCTGGACAGGGCTGACCCGTGTGACCCATGGATGTGGTGGGAATGACAGAGTGTAAGGGCCAAGGCACAGTGAGTTTCTTGCCGTCCTCTCTCTTGGGTCGCTCCCTCTGGGAAGCCAGCCGACACCCGTGAGCTCAGAAGGGGCTCTTCCGGCCCTAGCTGAACCTTTTGATGACCACAGTCCTGGTCAGCCTCTTGACTGTGACCCCCTGAAGGACCTGGACCCAGAACCACCTTTTGCTAAAAGCCCCTTTCGGATTCTGGATGCCCAGAAACAGCATGAAATTATGAACGTTCATTGTTTTAAACCACTAAGATTTGGGGTAATCGGTAACACAGCCATAGATCACTAATACAAAGTGCCGTAAATGCTCATTTCCTTTCTGCTGTTTCACTGACTCATCTTTGTTCCACTGGCTGCAGAGATGCCTGTTTGCTGCTCTCCCTCATAACTGCAGGTCTTGATGGCTCACATCAAGGCCTTTGCACAGAGCACCGGGGTTGGTCCCATCCAGAGCCCGCAAGGGCACATCTGCTTTGTTGGTCCCTGGAACCTTCCGTCTTTGGCCTGAGCTTGAGGGCTGGTAGGGAGGTGACGGGTGAGGGAGAGGCAGGTGAAGAGTGGTCTCTAATCCATGGGTTTCTCTTGCTTTGTTTGCAGGAGTTGTTTTAGTTGAGAGTGAGGCAGGGATGTTCCAGCCTTTGAGTATGGGAGGAAAATTCATGTTCTTTCTTTCTCCTCCTCTTTCTTCATCTTCCTCTTTCCCTGGCTCAGCATTACAGACCACCTGAGACAAAGACTTTTTCCCTTTTGTGGGGGTCAGTCTGCAGAGAGCCGGTCCTAGGGCCCAGAAGGGAGCCGGGGGCAGCCGGATGGTCTTCCCAAGAGAGGGTTCTGGGCCAGCAGCGAGGGTAGGAGGGTCCCCTTTTGAAGCAGGCCAGGCAGGTGGGAGGCCATAGGAGAAAGGCAGGGAGGGTATAGGCCGGGCACAGTCTGTTGCCTTTGAGAGAGCCAATCTGGCTGGTGGGAAGAGGCACTTAACAGCCTCTGCCAGTGATGTCCCTGTTGTTGGCCCCAAACAGACTGACCTCACTGGCCAGTTGCAAGAAAGTACATTTCGGACCAACGGCTTGATCTCTAGTGCCCAGCGGGGATGGAGTTTTACAGCCTTCTTCAGATTTGCACAGAAGCTTCTTCAGATTTGCACAGAAGGGCCGAAGGTGTCCCCTGTAAGATGCCTCACCAAGGTCCTTGTGGCTACCCTGTCCTGAAGGACCTGTCCCTTACCTTCTCATTCTCCATAAAAAGCAAAATGACTTTATATGGTTCATGGAGAGAGAGGGCTGTGTTCCACTTAGCTTGATCTGCTCGGCGGGTACGAGCGGTCTTGTTGAATCTGTACGTGCTTTTATTTATGTATTTACTTATTGCTTATTGAAGTATAGCTGACTTATTAGATTCATAGTGAGTCAGTATTTTTGCAGACTACACTCCATTATAAGTTATTACAAGATAATGGCTTGTCCATGCTTTTAAAGAGCTGTGTTGTACATCCTTTGTTGTTTAGTTATCCATAATTCAGTCATTCCATAGAGTTTTTTAAAAAAAAATTTTGAAAACATTCTATAGAAGTGTAACAAACCTACAGAAAGTGTACAGACATTAAGTGTCCTGCTGATAGCTTTGTACAGACTGACCATCCAGATCGATTGACAGGGCGTCAGCTGTCCCCAAAAGCTCCCCCGACTTCCAACAACCACCCTCACTTCTAAAGCCATCCACAGGGACTTCTCTGGTGGTCCAGTGGTTAGGACACTGTGCTTTCACTGCCGAGGCCTGGGTTTGATCCCTGGTTGGGGAACTAAGATCCCAAGAGCCATGCGCGTGGCCAAAAAAATTAAAGAATAAAGCTATCAACAGAGTTTTTGGACACCACTCATATGCCAGGCATCGTTCTAAACACTGGAGATTTAGCAGTGAACCAAATGAAATCCCTTCCTAAAACACACTGGTGGTACTAAATGCCAGGAAGGGAAAAAAGCAAGGGACTAGGATAGAGAGAGAGGGTGAGGGTGGTAGGGGTTTGAGATACCATGATAGAGCCTCTCTGTAAAAACCTAAATGAACTTAGGAGCAAGTCCTAATAATATCTGAGAAAGAGGGACTAGCAGGTGCAAAGGGCAGAAGTGTGCTTGGCAAGTCTGAGGAGTGAGAGAGGAAAAGTGGAAGGAGATGGTAGAGTCAGGGGCGTGATCTTGGAGGACTTGTAGGTCGTGGTAAAGACTTTGGACTTGGGACTTCCCTGGTGGTCCAGTGGTTAAGACTCCGCGCTTTCACTGCAGGGGGCCTGGGTTCAATCCCTGGTCGGGGAACTAAGATTCTGCATGCCACGCAGCACGGAAAAACAAACAAACAAAACTCAAAAAAACCTCCTAAGTGTGAAGGGAGCTGTTGGAGGGTGTTGAGGTATAGGCATGACATATTCCTATTTGCATTTACATTTTTTAAAATAAATTTATTTTATTTATTTATTTTTGGCTTCATTGGGTCTTCGTTGCTGCGCACGGGCTTTCTCTAGTTGCGGCGAGCGGGGGCTACTCTTCATTGCTGTGCGGGGGCTTCTCATTCTGGTGGCTTCTCTTGTTGCAGGGCACAGGCTCTAGGCTCCCGGGCTTCAGTCATTGCGGCATGAGGGCTCAGTAGTTGTGGCACACGGGCTTAGTTGCTCCGCGGCATGTGGAATCTTCCCAGACCAGGGCTTGAACCTGTGTCCCCTGCATTGGCAGGCGAATTCTCAACCACTGCGCCACCAGGGAAGTCCTGCATTTACATTTTAAAATGCTCACTTTGGCTGCCGTGTAGCTAAAAGAGTTGTTAGTGAAGCTATTCTTCAGAGGGTGGCATAGAGGGAAGTGAATCACCTTCAAGGATGAGTTGGAAGCCACTTGCCCCTTAGCCATGCACACAGAATCACCCGCCGGCCACCAGCGTGCAGGCCTCCCCTCTCCGCCGTGTCTGGCCGCTGAAAGGGTGGGGGCTTTCAGGTGTCCCCTGGGTCTCAGAGCTGCTGGGGAGGCATCGTAAGGCAGAGCCAGGCGCGGAGCTTTTCCTCCCCTCCCCCTGCCCAGCCTGGGTTCCGAGGGAGTTAACTGCACACTTGGGTGCTGACCAGTGCAGCTGGGCTGAGTGGAACGAAGTATGAAGATCTTGGGCCTGACCTTGGAGACCTCCGAGAGGAACCAGGCCAGTCCCGCTGTGCTGTGGGCTTCCCTGAGGGGCCTGCTCTGAGACCTTTCCCTCCGGCTTATGGAAACTCACGTAGCCCGGATGTCAGAGTTGCAGAAGCTGCCAGGGGATCTGCCTCTGCTTTCTTGGGCCCCTCTCTCTTCCTCCCTCCCTCCCTTCCTTCCTTCTTTCCTTCCTTCCTCCCTTCCACACTTCTCTCAAGATACCCTATGGTGGACCTAGAGATGATCCTACTAAGTAAGTCAGACAGAGAAAGACAAGTATCATATGATATCGCTTATATGCAGAATCTTAAAAAAAAGATACAACTGAACTTATTTACAAAACAGAAACAGACTCACAGACTTAGAGAACACATTTATGCTTACCGGGGCAGAAGGGTTGCAGGGAGGGATAGATTGGGAGTTGGGGATTGACATTGTACACACTGCTATATTTAAAATAGGTAACCAACAAGGATCTACTATAAAAAGATTAAAATTTTTTTTTAAAAGGGACTTCCCTGGTGGTCCAGTGGTAAAGAATCCGCCTTCCAATGCAGGGGATGCGGGTTCAATCCCTGGTTGGGGAACCAAGATCCCACATGCTGCAGGGCAACTAAGCCCACGCACCACAGCCACTGAGCCCACGTGCCACGACTAGAGAAAGAAAACCCTCACGCCACAACTAGAGAGAAGCCTGTGCACCGCAACGAAGAGCCTGCATGCCGCAACTAAGACCCAACGCGGACAAAAAAATAAAGAAAATAAATAATAAAAATAAAATAAATAAATATATATTTTTTAAACCTATAAAAAAATTTAAAAAAAAACCCCAGCGATGCACTATGGAACAGTGAGAACCAGCTCAGGCCCTGGAACCTCATGACCAGGGTTGGAATTCGGTTTCATTGCCTCCAGGCTATGTGACCTGGAGTAAGTAAGTCACGAACCTCTCTGTGCTTCTGTTTCCTCATATGCAAAATGGGGACAAAAGGGATTAAATTAGTTAAACCACATAGCACACAGTAAGCCTACAGGCCCCATCCTCTGCCTTCTGGGTCACTGACCATCCCCACCCCCACCCCCCACCCCCCGCTAGCCTGTACAGAGATTAGTGGTGCATGTCTTCTTTGAGTTGTCTGAGATCACTGCCCCTGGACCCTCTTTGAAGGAATGCATTTGGGAGATTATAATTAGAATCATTACCATTTATCGACCTTTGCCCACGTCCCAGCTATATGCCAAACACATCATCTCACCTCACCCTCAAAAAAATCCTGTTTTCTTCCCCGTGTTATAGAAAAGAAAACTGAGCCTTAGAGGGATGAAGGAACTTGCCAAGGTCCTCTGACTGGTTATCGCAGAGCAGGATCTGACTGCCCGCCCACGAGCTGCTTCTCTCCAGCCAGGAGCAGCGTGATGGTGCCGGCTTGCCATGGTTCCTTAGCGCTACTGGTTTCCAATTCTTGCTCAAGGCCACCCTGCCTGGTCCCAGTGACTCTCCCTGCATCTGGCTATAGGATGGGCCAGAGAGGACCTCTCTGCAAAAACCTACATAGACTTAGGAAGCGAGTCGTGTAATATCTGGGGAAATGCATTCCAGGCAAGAGGGCACAGCATGTCCGAAGGCCCTGAGGCATCTTTCAGAGAGGGTGTTCCTTGGGCCTTCTCCCTGTGGGCCTATGGTAGGCCATCAGGGACACAGGGAATCCTGACTTGGTGACGCTGGCTAACACGAGGAGCCTTTCTCTGAAGGTCCCTGGCATTGCTGCGTGACTGGAGGGGCCTGTGAGCTCCCCGGCTGCACTTCAGGAATTCAGGTCCAGCTAGTGGCAGGCCACAGAGGGTGCTGCCCGAGTCACTGTGGAGTTGTCAGCCCCTCCTGTATCTTCAAATAGCATTTTGGAGAGTGGACTCTTTTTTTTTTTTTTCTTTTTATATCTGTTCATTGTGGTAAAATACACATAAAATCGACCCCTTGAACCATTTTTAAGTACGTAGTTCCAGCGGCATTAAGTACATTCAAGTTGTTGGGCCACCATCCCCAGCGTCCATCTCCAGAGCTCTCCGCTTTCCCCAAACAGACACTCTGTCCCCATTAAACACCAGCTCCCCCTCCCCCATTCTCCTGGTACCTCCCCTTCTCCCCTCCGTCTCTGTGAATCTGCCTTCTCCAGGCACCTCATACAAGTGGAATCACACGGTATTTGCCCTGTGGTGTCTGCCTCCTTTCACTCAGCACAGTGCTTCCCAGGTTCATCCGTGCCGTCAGGGAGCGGACTTTTTAGAAATAGATGAGGTGCTCGCAGTGTATGCCGGCCCCTGCCCCAGGAGCTGCCAAGGAACAAGAGGAAGAGAAGCCCAGGTCCTGGATAAAGTAACTCACATCATCCCTACGCCTGAAGGCTGGGGCTCCTCGGCTCCTGGCTTCCCCTGTTTGCATTTCTGTAGGTGGCGCATCTTGAAAGCAAGACCCCCGTCCCACATTTAGTCCTCCACGGGCTGTGTGTTTAGGTGCTTCTCATCTCAGCCTCATTCTTCTCATCTGTGAAATGGACCTCGTGCACTGATTCTCAGATTATCTTTGGCCCTATTGAGCTGGCTTCCCGTGGCCAGCCCGGAGCTGCCCCTTGTGTGCCAGGCCAACTGGGAGCAGGTGGGGGAGGAGTCCTTCTTAGACTATGACTTTTTTATTTATTAAAAATTAATTAAGGGACTTTGATGTATCAGGACTTAAGAGGAGTTGACAGGTCACATGGTCTCGGAAAGCACAGGGCTGGTAATCTATTTAAAAAAACATTTTCTTCTTCTTCTTTTTAATTTAATGAAGGAAATCATTAGCTGGGAAATTGGTAGAGCTGATTTATTCCTGTTTTGGGGAGGGGGAGTGGAAGAGAAAATCTGCTCTAATTGCCATTTGTTCTAAAACTATGTCAGCAAAATATTCCCATTAGCTGGGCCTGGCATGGATGGAGACAGGGCCTCCAGCTTCCTTCCCTTCACACCGTGCTCTGGGCAGGGGCAGGGGGCTCTTTCTGGACCCAGGTGGGCAGCCGTGCTGTCAGCAGAGTCGCATCTTCTTAAAGGTCCCAGCAGACCTGCCCAGGTTCCCTGGTGTGTGTTCCGGTGGGGCCCCGGCTGCCCCCGAGCCCCGGGGCTCTCACACTCAGGGCCAGGTTCCCAGGGATGCGGGACTGGGACCCCCCATCTGGGAAAGAAGACTACGTGCCTCCTGGGCTTCATCTGGTTCCAGGGGGAGGCAACTGGGTTCACCCTAAAAATAACCAAACATGCAAACAGCTTCAGCAGGCAAATGTTTTTCGTATCTGTGGGCCAGATAATTTAAAGGTACAGTTGTTTTTCCACTGTCCCAGTCTGTTTGTCTTCCCGGAGTGGGGAGGCTCTCTCGGGGGTGATCTGGGCTCTTCTGGGGTCACTGTCTTCTAGCCCCCCGGTTGAGGCCCGGCTGGGCGCTGAGGCCTCCCTGTGGGCCCTCAGCCACTGCCCTCTCCGTGGACGCCTCCTGCCCAAGTCTGGCGAGGGGTGAGCCCCCTGCCTCTGCCACGCGCTGACCGGCCTGGCTGGAGCACTGGTGCCCCTTCAGGCTTGCTGCGTGTGCGCAAGGGGTCTGAGCTCGTCTAGCCCAGAAACAGGAGTAAAGCAAGTTCTCAGAGAGTAAAACAAGTAGGATGTGGAGAAGGTGGAAGGCGAGGGACCGGCTGGGTGTGAGCCCCGCTCTGAGCAGTGGCTAGGTCTAGACCAGGTCTCCCGACCCCCTGCCTGTGCTGGCCTCCCCACGCTGGGGGCATCTGGGCCCTCGCCCCCCTCTATCCTTCCTCACTGCCCACAGCGCCACTGTGAGGCTCCAAGGCACATTGTCACATCCACGGCCGGGGACCCTGTCTGTCCCTGTAATAATCTTCCCATGCATGTGCCATGTCTAGAGGGAAAGCCCACCATCAAGTGGGGGGGGTCCTGCGGGCGCTGAGTGTGGTCACCCCTTGGGACGGTGGGCCTGGGACTCCAGGGCAGGGGTCTAAAGCCATGGGGCGGGGCACCGTCGCTGGGAGTTGGTCCACAGTGTGGGGGAGGGGCAGACCCAGACCTGTGGGGTGGGGTACTGTCCTCTACAGAGTCTTCATTCATTCACTCACGCGCTCATTCATTCATTCCAAAGACTCGTTCAGTGCCTGCTGGGTCCCAGGCTGTCTGCTAGACCCTGGGGATACAGCAGTGAAAACAACCCAACCAAAATCCCTGCCCCCATGAAGCCTCCAGTCCAGTGGGAAAGACAACTTTAAAAAAAGAACGTGCTACACCATGGATGAACCCGAAAGATGTTACACTGTGTAAAATAAGCCAGACGCAAAAGGACAGATACTGCATGATTCCACTTACATGAGGTGCCTTAAGCAGTTAGGTTCAAAGTAGCGTGGTGGGTGCCAGGGACCGGAGGGAGCGTGGAATGGGGAGTCAGTGTTTAATGGGGACAGAGTTCCAGTTTTACAAGATGAAGTTCTGGAGATGGAGGGTGGTGATGGCTGCACAACAGGGTGAATGTCCTTAATGCCACTGAACAGTACACTTAAAAATGATTCAGGGCTTCCCTGGTGGCGCAGTGGTTGAGAGTCCGCCTGCCGATGCAGGGGACACGGGTTCGTGCCCCGGTCCGGGAAGATCCCACATGCCATGGAGCGGCTGGGCCCGTGAGCCATGGCCGCTGAGCCTGCGTGTCCGGAGCCTGTGCTCTGCAACAGGAGAGGCCACAACAGTGAGAGGCCCACGTACAGCAAAAAAAAAAAAAAAAAAAAAAAAAAAAAAAAATATATATATATATATATATATATGTATGTATATGTATATATATATATATATATATATATGATTCAGATGGTAAGTTTGATGTTACGTGTATCTTACCACAATTCAAAAAATAAAAATGAAGAAGAAAAGCCCACGGTATATTAGATGAGGATCAAAGCTATGAAGTAAATGGGAAAGTCAGGGGAGTGCTGGGGCTGGGGCTGAGTTTGAAATAAGTAAGGGGGTCGAGGAAGGCCTCAGTGAGGAGGGTCCCAGAGCCGAGGCTACGGGGGAGGCAGCTCTGGGCAGAGGGCGCCTGGGTACAGATGCCCCGAGGCAGGCAGGGCAGGGCCTCCAGGCCTTCCCCTGTGAGTGGGGTGAGACCAGGTGACTTCAGGGCACAGGCCTGAAGGGGATCCCTCTGGCCATCCTGTCGGGCAGGAAGGGGCATGCAGGAAGCTAAGAGAAGGCTTTGCAGGGGGAGGGGGAGCCAGCTGGGCCCGCGGTCCTCAGCGGCCATTCCCAGCTCTGGGTGACCCATACCTGTGGGTGGGCTCAGAGCACAACCGGAGTTATGGTTGTTCGTGGTTGCGTTTAAGTTTTTCCACTGCCACCCCCGAGATGTCACTTCTCCCTGACTTGGGAGGGGTTCGGGTGGGTGAGGGACAGCAGTGGGATGGCTTGGCCAGCTTCAGTTCTGGCTTTGAAGCCACACAGCCGTCGCCTGGGCCCTTGACCTGCCCTGGCACGGGGTCAAGTGCTGGGTGCCCCCTCCTACCCGGGCCTGTTCCAGAGTCTCCTGCCTCTCAGGAGGCCCATGCCAGCCAGGCTGGGGGGAGCTGGGGGCCTGGGCTTCAGCCCCAGTTCCTCCCGCCTTGCCGTGTGCTCCACCAGCTGAGTCTGGGTTTCTGCATCTGCAAAGTTAGGTTTGGATTCTAGTCCAGCCGCTGCGCCAGGGCACAAGCCTGTGAGAACAGCTTTGTGCACGTGGGAAGGTGTCCCTGAGGACCCGAGACAGCGCAGCCTGAGACCGCGAAACCCCTGCACAACCCCACGGGGGTCCACTGCTGCCACTTTAGGAATGGGGGGAGGGTCTATTCCAATCCTTCACCTCCTGCCCGGACGTTCTAGGGATGACCTCAGGAGTTGCCGGGGGAAACGGCAGGAGATGGGGTTCTAGAATAGGGGTCTAGGGCCAGTAGGGGCAGGAGGAGAGGTTAGCGGTTCAGGGACCTACATCATTACGGAGTCCACCACGTCCACTCCCCAGCTGGCACCCAACTGCCCACCCTCTGTCCTTTTAGAGGGAGCCTTGGGGGCCAGGCTGCAGACAGAAGCTCACTCCACTGCCCAGACACCGTGGGGTAAGTAGGGAGAGGAAGGGATGAAGGAGAGACGGAGGAGCTATAGGTGCTGGGCTTGGGCCATGTCCTACCTTCCCATCCCAGTAAGTCCTTAGAGCTGCTCTGTCCAGGGTGATCACCACCAGCCCCGTGTGACTTCTTAATTTTAATTTTAAATAAGTGAAATAAGATTAAAAATTCCATTGTCCAGTCACACGACTCACATTTCAGATGCTCAGTAGCCCATGGGCTAGTGGCGGCCGTACTGGACAGCCAGGCGTAGAACGCATCCGTCAACCCAGAAAGTTCCATAGGGCAGCGCCAGTCTCATCTCTAGAGCAACCCCAAGTGGTAGAGACTGTTGCCCACCTTTTTACAGATGGAGAAGCTGAGGCTCAGAGAGGGGAAATGGCTTGCTAGTCAGGCCTCCAGGGAGTGTAAGAGAGTACTCAAACCCGGGTGCGTCGAGCCTCAGAGCGTGGATAACGGGGTCCGTGTGCACACGTGTCCTGCTGCCCAGAGGGCTGCTTCTTGGGACAGAGGAGACCAAAGCCCACTCGCTGGCCACACACATGCTTTGGGACCTCTGCCTCAGTCCCCAGGGCCAGGCGGACCCCCCCCCACAGGCTCGATTACCCAGTGGGGAGCAATGCTTTAATGAAAAGGCCAGACAAGGATTAACATTCTGTTTGGGGCCTCCGGGGCTGCACCTTTGAGACCGAATCCCAAATCCCATAGGAGAGGCTTCAGGAAACATCACTGGACTCTGAAAAACTCATTCTAAACGTAAGAGAACGATAGCCAAAAGCTTGGAAACAGCCCATGTGTCCGATGAATCCGATGCTATGATTCAGCCGTAAAGAGGAAGGAAGCACTGACCCAGGCTACAAAGTGGACGAACCTCGAGAGCATGGTGCAAAGTGAGAGAGGCCGCACACAAAAGGCCACAGAGTGGATGATCCCATTGATGTGAACTGTCCAGAACAGGTAAATCCACAGAGACAGAAAGCAGACTGGTGGTTGCCCGGAGCTGGGGGGAGGCGGCATGGGGAGTGAGTGCCTATTAGGTTTGGGGGTGATGAAAATGTTCCGGAATTAGAGGTGACGGTGGTACAGCACCATGAATGCACTCCATGCCTCTGAACTGTGTACTTTAAAATGGCAAAAATGGTCAGTTTTATAGGTGTTTTGCCACATTAAAAGTGAGAGGAGGGCTTCCCTGGTGGCGCAGTGGTTGAGAGTCCGCCTGCCGATACAGGGGACACGGGTTCGAGTCCTGGTCTGGGAGGAACCCACATGCTGCGGAGCAACTAGGCCCGTGAGCCATGGCCGCTGAGCCTGCGCGTCTGTAGCCTGTGCTCCGCAACAAGAGAGGCCGCGACAGTGAGAGGACCGCGCACCGCGATGAAGAGTGGCCCCCGCTTGCCACAACTAGAGAAAGCCTTCGCACAGAAACGAAGACCCAACACAGCAAAAATAAATAAATTAACTAATAAGCTCCTTCCCCCAGTTAAAAAAAAAAAGTGAGAGGAAACGGTAGGATGTAGGTAGTGTGTATATGGGTGTTCTTTAGGAAATATGTTCAGCTTTGCTGTTTGTGTGAACCTTTTCATAATAAAGCATCGAGGGGGCAAGTGAGAAGAGGATTGTGAAGAGAAGAATGTTTCCCAGGTCATGGCATTCAGAGATAGGACTCCAGTGGGTCTGCCCTGAAGTCTTTCTGTGTCAGAGCTGCAAGGCCTTGGCCTCTGCGTTGGCTTCAGCCTTTCCGGGGCCTCTGTCCCAACCGTGGGGAGCGAGGGGAGGTGGGACGGTGGGTGCTGTGCCTGTCATGCTCCCGTCCACCTGAGGAGACAGCGTCCCTGAGATGGTGTCCACGCCCCTCCACCGGCCCCTGCTGTTTTGGTGTCCAGGTTAGGAGATGGCGGGGTTGTGCCCATTTGAGATCAGGAGTGGGGGCCCAGAGGTGGGCCTGGATGCGCCCCTGTCATGTCATCTCCAAGGGGAGGAGCGGAGACCCCAGCCCCGGCCTCCCTGGCCCCATTCCTGCAGCCTGGAATGGGTGCAGGGCCAGTAGCCACGGCCAGTCCTGGAGCTGGGGTCGTGGACAGGAGCTGTGGCAGGGCTGGTGCAGGCAGGGGGGAGAGCCAGCCCAGCGTGGGAGAACCGCAGGGAGCCAGGGCCACGGAGCCTTCAGGGGCCATCCACCCGGGAGGGCCGTCCACCTGCAGGGCCGTCCACCCGGGAGGGCCGTCCACCCAGGAGGGCCATCCACCCAGCAAGGCCGTCCACCCGGCAGGGCCGTCCACCCGGGAGGGCCGTCCACCCAGCAGGGCCGTCCACCCGGGAGGGCTCACCCCCTTCGTCCTTCTCCACTTCCTGCATAGGAGGTTCTGTGCGTCGAGGTCCTCCCCTAGTTGGACGTCCCCTCACCCCTGAGGGTGGGAAATGCGGCCGAAACTCATGGGAAATGTGACTCGGGGTCTGGAGAGGCAGGTGGAGGTCCGAATGCCTCCCCAAACACCAGGGCCCCAGGTGATACCCAGGCCTCTGGGAGAGTCTCTGGTCCCCTCAGTCCCCGGGGAGTCTGGCTGGACTGGCGTGGTGTTAGATGAGGGACGGGGAGCGCCAGTGAGCCTGGAGAGGAAGACTTGAACCTCCCGCCCCCTCACCCCCCTCTCCTCCAGGGGGCAGAGAACTGCTGCTATTGCCCCACTGGGTCAGGCCAGTTCCCCTCCCAGTCTGGCCGCCTAGGGCCCAGAAGGCCTGGTTTGGTGGGGGCTGCACCAGAAGTGTGGGGATTGGCTCTGAGCTGATGCCTTCCCTCTGGCATAAGGTTCCTCCACCCGCCTCAGGCTCTGCCAGCGGCTCCCCTTTCTCCATGGCAACTTAGCTCAGTGGTCCCAGTGGAGGAGAGAGAATCAATTCTCCCTCTTCCCTCCCTCCCTCTCCTCTCTCCCCACCCCTTCCTCTTGGCTTCCCTTCCTCCCTCCTTCGTCCCTGCCCGGCTCGCGGCTCCTCCATCCATCCGTCCATCCGTCCGTCCCTCTGTCTCCGAGGCGCCCTCCCGTCTCCAGGCATGAGTTGCCGGCAGAGCTGCGTGCCAGGGGCGGCTCCCTGAGGCCGTCAGCATGGGGAGCTTGGGGGACCTCCGCAGACATGGGGGGCTGCTGGACCAGCCCCAGGCCGGCTCCTGTGGCGTGTGGCTCCCAGCTCTAACATTTTGTCTCCCCTCTTCCCCTTCCTTACATTTTCTTCCTGAAAGGTAATTTTCTGCTAAAACTGTCAGAGCCTTAGGATGGGTTTATTAGCAAGGCAGGCTCTGTCCTGGTCACGTGGGCTGCTGTTTTCCCTGGAGTAGCTGGGGTGGAGGGAGAGAGGGAGGGAGAGGCATGGCCTGACTCAGAGCTCAGAGTTTGGGCGTGTGGGGGGGTCTCTCCTCCAGGGTGGCTGTGAGAAGCCCACTCCCGACTCCTGGTGCTTGGGTCTGTGGCTGTCCGTTGCTCTTCCAGTTTTCAGCCTAATTGCTGCACACCATGAGCAGTCTGCTTTCCTGGACCGTGGTCTGACCAGGGGGAAGGGAAGGGAATATAGGGGCATGCACGTGCACCCCAGCTGGGGCAGGTCTACCGAGTGTCGATGGCCGGGTACAGGTTTCTCTGTCTAATCCTTTCTTGCCTGAAAATGGAGTTCAGTAGGGAAATGTTTTGTCCCCGTAACCAAGCATCTCTGAGAAGATGGTGTAGTGAAGATCAGCCTCTGCCTGGTTCCCGGCAGAGGGGGTCCTGGCAGCCTGGCTGTCCTGGCACCACCATCTGTCTGGGACAGCCCCTCAGCAGAGTTCGGTTCAGACAGGATCCTGAGACTGCTGCCCAGTGGGTCGAGATTTTTCCCTTGTCTCTACCCCATCTCCAGCCATGGCGTTCAGGACGGCTTCTGCATGGCTCTCCTGGAAGGAATCAGCGAGGTTAATCCGTCAGCCGCCCGTCCCAGGGGCATTCTCGGGATCCGCGCCGCTCCCATTACCTCTGCACTTCTGGCAGCAGGTGATGGAAAAAGAACCCCTCGCTGTCAACTAGAACGTCTGTGTTGATGGAAAGTGAGGCCCGAAGAAAACGGATTTAGCACCCAGTTCTTAGAAGCCATGGGTTTGAATGGTGCTTGAGAGGAAGCCCTGTGTGATCTTTAAATAGAAAGTGAACACCAGTGACTCACAAGGAGACTTGAAAGTTTGGTTCAGGTATGGGGGGGGGGGCGGGGAAACAAGTCAGCTCTGAACGTGGTCCCCACCTTGGGGGCTGAAATGGCAGGGAGTCTAGACATTCAGGCATGTGTCTCAGAGTCAGGCTTCTGATTGGATTATACATGTGTTTTCAGCATTATCTCTGGCGGATTGCTTTAAAAACAGACGGCCCGAGGCAGGGCCCCCCACCCCCAGCCCCCGCTGGTCTGGGTCTGTGGTCAGGTCTCTTTAAACTACATTTGTTCATCCCCCAAAGCCTGTTTCACTAAAGCCGCCTTAGACTCTGAGTCCTTGGTGCTTCCCTTTGATAATCAGATCGGTTCCTGTTGGGCAGGATGAAAATGCTTTTGTGTCTGCAGCGTCTGTGCTGTGTGTTGCTTTTCCTTTGCTTTGAGGCTGGCATCTGTCACCGAGACCCTCCTGGCATCTGGGCGCTGTGCAGGCTTCTTAATGACATTAGCCGCGTCTGGATTCTGGTTGGTTTGCTGTAAATTCTGATGGGTTTTACGAGTCGTGCGATGGGTGGGGAGGCGGTGTGCTGGTTGGGCTTGGTTGGGTTTTGGTTTGCTGGCGAACGGAAAATCTGATGTGACACGTAAAAGGTCAGCCCCGTGAGTGGCGGCGTTCATTCTCAGCTTTGCTCGCAGCCTCCACGGGAGGTGGCTGCAGCTGGAGTTACTCTGCCCCCCGGGCTCTTTCATGGGCGTCCAGGGTGCGGGTTGCTTTGGCAGTCCACGTGTGTGTTTAATCAGCAAGTCGGGAGGATGGCAGAGCAGGGCTGGCGATGGAGGGGGAGGGAGACAAGGCTCCGCCAACCCGCCCGCTTTCATCCAAAGTGAATCCTGAGTGCTCTGTGCCAGCCTCCCCGCCTCCCTCCCGTGTCCTCTGGCACCGGGAGCCAGCCCTCTTTCTTAGTGCGATTTCACGTAGCGGTGCCTTACTTGAAAGCAACGTAAAGAGCTGCAGAGGGTGTGAGAGCAGGTCGCAGAGGTGAGAGCCCTGGCTGCCGGCTGCCGATGGCTCCAGCCGCCGAAAGCGTGGAAAGCTCATTCCAGGAAAAGTGGAATAGTCGCCGTGTTGGCTGGCTTTCGGGCGGTGAGTGGCTCTCTCTTCTTTAATTCCACGGGAGCACTGGGATTCAGGGGCGGGCTCGGTGGGAAGCGTGGTGGTTCGGACAAACCTCGCGAAGCCCGTAATGCTCCATGGGGAAAGTTTGGTTTGTCTTCCCCTGCGCGCTGGCGTCCCCCACCCAGGCTGTGTCGGGCAGGACAGGCGGTGCTGGTTCAGCGTCAGGGACTCTAGGACTCGGGACCACGACTGCCTCGGGAGGCTGAGCCTGTGCCCCAACCCAGCCCTGTTGCCCAGACTGAGAAAATCTCTTAGGGGTGGCAGTTCATCTTTTTACGCAAATGGCTTAAGAAATCGTGCAGGAGAACAGAAGCTCGTGAACGTTAAATTCTCCTGGTCTGCTGTGCGATGTCCCTGAATACACACATATATGCAGTCACACACCTGCACACTCACACACACAGATACGGTTTTCCCTTTTGCCATCAGGGGTGCATGTACCAGCTGGCATTCTGCCCTTGATAACATGATCTCCTATAAACAGTTCCCGGTACTGATAAGATCGCAGAGCTGTCCTTTCTATGCATTGCTTTTTAGCTCTGTGTCTTACCTGAGTGAGACAGACCGTTCGTGTCCACTTCTGGAAAGAGCTGCCTCCCTCTCTTACTGTTCCTCTTTTCCACAACCGCCCAGGCTCTGCTACGTTGTCAGGTGTTACAGACATTAGCACATTTGTGTCTGCAGAGGAAGCCCTGGGGGCCAGCTTTTCATCCTGGGCTGCTGAGGGTCTCAAGCCGAAAGAAAGGGGGGGTCGTCAGAGAGAGACTGCTAAGCTTCAGAGGTGCTGAGCTGCGAGGCCGTGTGTGCATGCGTGCGTGTGTGTGCCTTCCCCACATTGTTCATATTTGGGCATCTTCAGCTGTGCTTTCCATTTCTCCCCATTGTCTTGTTCATTTCCCTGATCAAACTCTGAACTGGGATCTTAACACCCACCTCGCCGGCGCCTTCACAAATCTCATCTAATTTAACAATTTGCAACCACTTTAGAAGTGCTTGGTGTTGTCCCATTTTTACATATGAGGAAACTGAGTCTCAGAGCAGTTGAGTAGCCCACCCTGTGGCAGAACCAGAACTCAGATCTCTGACTCATTCATTCATTCATTCATTCATCAGTTACACATGCAGCCTGCTCTGCAATGGGCCCCATGCCACCAGGCTTTGGGATGAAGGGGAGACCCAGTCCTTGCCCTCCAGGGAGGAGTCCCTCCATCCCAGTTGTCTGAGGAGAGAAAAGGAAAGAAGCAGAGGGCAGGCGCTGAAGGAGGCGGCGGCCCCGGGTGGAGTGGGGAGTCCCTCGCTGGTGCCCACCCCAGCCCACCACTCCCGCCTGCTGCTGCACTGTAGACAATCTTGATTGGGTCCTGATCCGTCTGTGTTCTCCTGTGGGGGCAACCTGGCTCACTTTCTTTTAAAAATTGAGACATCATCTAAGGCCTTCCCTGGCGGTCCAGTAGTTAGTACTTCACGCTTCCACTGCAGGGGGCACGGGTTCGATCCCTGGTCGGGGAACTAAGATCCCGCATGCCGCATGGCGCGGCCAAAAAGAAAACAAAAAATTAAGACATCGTCTTGTCATCAGGAAGACAGTCTGCGGAGTGGGCCTGTGTGTTTTATGCTGAGAACTTAGGTGTGGATGGCTCGGTGTAGAAGGAGGGCCACGTACCTCTGGACGCTGTGCCTCAGTTTCCTCATCTGTAACCTGGAGATAGCACCAGCTACTTCATGCACCTCAGCCTGGAGGAGGCAGGTGTGAGGGTGCTTGGCAATGAACCCCCGAATTGGCATCAGGATTTGTTATCATGCATTTAGATATCCCGGTACCTTACTCTCCGATGGCTCAGAAGAGACTGCAAGGTTTGGAGTATATAGATACATGAATATAGGTATGCAAAGAGAGAGTGCACCATTGGTAAAGCAAATGATTTAAACAGCGATTCTGGGTAGAGAGAATCTGAGAGTTCTTATGTTATCTTTGCAACTTTTCTGTAAATTAGAGATTATGTGAAAGAAAGAAAAAAGACAGGTGTTTGAGGGCTTTTCCCCAGAGATTCACACAGTAGTGATATAACAGAGGAGGGTTTGTACCTTAGGGAGCCCACAAGAAGCCACGTGAACAAAACCGATGACCGGCCCGCCCTGCAGGGGAGAAGGAGCCATTGTAGGGGCCCTTTCAGGTCATGGCCAGGCCACACTCTCTTGAGGCAGGGCTCTCCCTGGACACAAGGGCCTCCAAGGTTAAGCTCCTCCCCAGCTCCCTCCCTGGGCTTGCTGAGGCCTTCCCCGGGGCCTGAGTCTCTTCCTCCAGAGGACAGAGCCTGCTGCCTTCCCCAAGCCTGGAGAAAGTTGATGGTTTCTTGACGGGGCGCTGGTTTAGTTTTGGTCCGAGCTGCAGCATACCCTCCCATGCTGTCAGCCTTGTGACCTTCTGCTGCCCCCCGGGCTCCGGAGAGCCCCTTTCGGTAAATCCTTGCGTGGTTGCTGGGAGTTCCGGCTCTGCTCCCCGTGGGCCACCCCAGCCTCGATCGTCTCCCCGACAAAGCGAGCGTGGTGGCACCCGAGCCCGGCGCCTGAGCGGGCTCCGCTGCAGTTTCACCTTGCTGCCGTAGCGAGAAGAGCATTCCTCACCGGGTCCCCCCTCCTCTCTGAAGGCAGCGCAGAAGGTCGCAGGGAGGACAGGAGGCAGCACCAAGGGGGAGGTTGGGGCCATCTCACACCCTCGGCGGCCCACCGCGCTGGGGGAGCACGGAGGCGGGAACGAGTCAGAGCCGCTCGTCCTGTCCCCACTCTGCCATCAGCCCGGGTGTGAGACCTCAGAGCACTCCCTTGACCTCTCCGAGCCTCAGTTTCCTGCTCTGCACAGCAGGGTCACAGAGGGTGTGGGCGGAGCACCGCGATCCCAGCCGGCTCCCACCCTGCCTGTCGCCCTGTGCCTTGCCAAGCACTTCACAGCTTTCGAGGTGTGGACAACCATTATCCCCTCCTGTAGCTGTGACCGGGCTTTGTCAGGGCTGCAGCAGGCCGCACAGACAGGGAGCCGGGAACGGGGCATTTAAAACACTCTGGCTACCTGGATGCATTTGCCCGCTGGGCCCCTGCTAACTGCGTGGCTAAAGTCCTTCGTCCAGATTCCGGGTTCCTGGGATGGGGAGACTGGGAGGTGGAGGCTGTCCTTGGGGTGGCAGGGAGAGCAGAACTTGTTAGCCATGTGGACCCGGGGTTGAGTCCTGGCTGTGTGACCTGCAGAAGCCACTCAATCCCGTGAGCCTGAGTGTCGCCCCGTGCAGGACGGGGGTGGTCCTCCCACTGCGGGCGCTGGCTGAGAATGGACCCGTAGAAGGAGCGAGATGTCGCGGGTGATTGCTTTCTAGGGCAGTCCTCCAGGGTAGGACTTAAGAAAAGGATTCGTTTCAAATGGCCACTCTGTACCAAAGGTCGTCCTAGGATCAGGGCCAGGCCGGCTGCTGCTTTACATGTCCCCAGATGTTTGGAGAGCCAGTGCTGTGTCATGGCCAGCGGGACCTCCCGTCAGAGGTGTGGTCGCTAAGCTGCCTGTGGCCTAGAAGACGAAGACCTGGGCCCCGCCAGCGACCTGAGGGCACGTGGCACAGCAGTGTCGCTGTTGGGGAAACCAAGGCCCAGAGGTGTATCTCACTGCTGGAGCTGGGCGTGGCCACAGTGCCAAGGAGAGGCCTCCTCTGGACCCAGAAAAGAGCAGGGGACATGGTGACGTTCCTTCTGTGCAGCGCCCACACGGTGCACGACATTCTTGGGATGCCTCTTGCCCCAGAGTCGATCCAGGTTGGGCCGATGCATGAAGGGTCATGTCGATGCAGAGCCCTCAGTGGTGTCCCCGCCACCAGTCCGGGCTGAAGAACCGGTTGGTCCTGTGAGGTCATTGAGAAGGCAGGCAGCCTCGTGTGCAGCCTGAGGAAGAGGCTCTACACAGTGGGCCTTGGAGAAGAGCTTCAGTCCCACGGGCAGCTGGGCTTCTCTCCGACCGCTTGGCAGTCCATTTGGACCCGAGTATGGCAGCCGGCGGGAGGGCTCCTGCCTCGGCAAGCGCCGCATTCCTCTGAGCTGCCCGACCCGGGTGCCCCACAAGGCCTGTCTCTCTCTGTTGGGGGGAAAGGGGTTTGGGGAGTGGACATCAGCAAGCACCTTCTGTGGGGGGGGCACCCCAGGGCACAGAGCCACTGCCTGCATGGTCCTAGGGCCCTTGGAGATGGTCTCACTCAAACCCCTCTGCTTTAGCTGGGAAACTGAGGCCCACGGAGGGCCAGGGACCTACCTCGTCCAGCTTCCTGGACCTCAGTAGCACTACCTTCTATCTGCCGCCTGATAACGTTCAGGGCCTGGGCGCTGTCCCCACGGTGGGTGTGGCACTAGGGCAGGATTTACACCCTTGAGCAGTGAGCCGTGCTGGGAGGAGACAGCAGAGCCTCTGGGATCTGCCTGCCTCACTGCGGGGGTGGCTCACCTGCCCCTGGGCTCTGTCCCGTTGCCCCAGGCCGCCAGCAGAGGCTCCTGGCTGGGTCTTGCTACCCTGGACTCTCAGCTCACTGCCAGGCAGCCAGTGCAGACTTGATGGTTGTGAATTACCAGTGTGCAGGACGCATGCCCGGATGTGGCTTTGCAGTCTCCAAAGCATATTGCATCCGGTTTACCGGGTGAGTCTGGCTGCGGCCCTGTGCAGTGGCCAAGGCAGATGACCAGAGTCTTTTCATGCGGGGGCAGAGGGGTTGAGTGAGCTGCCTGAGGTCAGCCGGCAGCTCTGGGACAGAGTTTGGACTTCAGATCATTTGCCTAACAAACATTTGCCAGGCGACTGGCTTTATTGAGCAGCTGCTCTGGCCAGGCCCTGGGGAGATGGCTGTGAGCAAGGCGCAGGGCCTGAGCTCAAAAGCAAGCCGGGGTGCGGGGGGTGCGGGGGGTGACATGATGGCTGGAGAGAGTCAACACCAGGTGCCTGTGGAGCTGACCGGGCCCGTGGAGAATCCTCACCTGGGCGAAGGGCTCTTTGAGTACAGGAGGGTCAGTCACCTGATTCCAAGCCCAGGGGGACACCGGCATGCGTCCCCTCACCAGCCAGGCTCTGCCGTGTGACCTCAAGCAAGCCCTGTCCTATGACTGCTCTCTCCACCTGCATGAAGAGGTCGAACCAGGCCACGTGTTTGCATCCTCTGGTGAGCTCCCCAGTATCCTTGGGGAACCTGTACAAAATGCAGGGTCCCGGGTCTCTCACATAGAGGTTCTAATTCAGTAGGCCTGGAGGGAGGGCCAGGAATCTGCATTTTGAACAAGCTCACTAGACGTTTCTAAAGCAGCTCACCCCTGTGCCTCAGTTGGAGAGATGCTGCACTTGGCCATGGCGAAGCCCTTTGAGCGCCGACATCATCGGCCCTACGATGACCCTGACCTTGCCCCTTGGCACGGCAGCGTCCGCAGAGCTGGCAGGGTGGAGAGCCAGGGGTTTGCTGATGCTCAGCTGTCTCAGCTCCCATACCTGGCAGGATCCCAGGGGAACCCTGGTCTCAGTTCTGAAGCTTCCAGAAGCCTTGCCCAGCTCCCCACCCCCAATGAGAGGTTCTCCAAAAATGAGACAGGAAGGGGTGCTGAGGCAAAGGTCAGGGTGGGGGGCTACCATTTCTCATCAGAGAAGCTGCGGTGCCTGGGTTAGGCCTTCACCCAAGGAGTGCTTCCGGGGCCGCTTGCTTGGGGCTGGTGCACCTGAGGACTCAGGCAGGCTTGTCTGGCCTGACCACGTGTGGGAGATTAGAACAGGCTGTCCAGGCCCCGGCATGGGGAAAGCAGGGAGGCAGGGCGGCTTCACGTCCAGCAGCCACTTCCCCTCAAGTGTCTTCATAGCAGACGGAGAAGGGCTTCTCGCCGGCCCCTCAAGTGACCTTAGCTAATCGGGCTGCAGCCCTTTTGAGAGCCTGGTGACAGGCTTGCTCTGTCCTGCCGCGCACTGGTGTCACCCTCCCAGCCAGGACGCCATTACCTTTTCTCCTGAACGCTCCCAGAGCAGGGGGACGCTGGCTAATGTCCATGTGGTCAGCTCAGGCTGTGTCCTGTTTCCTGATGCTGCAAACCAGTGAACTAGTGTAGGGGCTGCTGTGACAAAGGACCTCAGGCTGGGTAGTTTAGAACCACATAGGTATGTTGTCTCGCCGTTCTGGAGGTCAGGACTCTGAAATCAAGGTGTCTGCAGAGCCACGCTCCCTCTGAAGGCTCTAGGGGAGGAGCGTTCCTGGCTTCTTCCAGCTTCTGGTGGCCCCAGGTGTTCCTTGGCTTGTGGCCGCATCTCTCTGATCTCTGTCTCTGTGTCCACATGGTTGTCTCCTCTGTGTGTATCTCTGTGTCCTCTCCTTATAAGGACACCTGTCACTGGATTTTGGGTCCATCCTAAATCCAGGGTGATCTCCTCTCGAGATCCTTAACTGATTACACCCTCAAAGCCCCTATTTCCAAATAAGGTCACATTCTGAGGTTCCAGCTGGGCATGAATTTGGGGGGGACACTCTCCCACCCGCTCTACCCAACAGGCAGAGTGTCACCAGGTAAAGGGCGGGCCTGTTCGGCTGGCGGGGGGGGAGCAGTGGGCTGGCAGCTGGTTCCAGGAAACAGATCTGGGGCTTTTAGCAGCCTCAGGCTCTGTTGTCAGCTAGGGCAGCTTTGCCACTGTGAACAGAATCAGAGCCCAGAGCCCAGGAGGTGGTTGCCAAGGGCTCAGCCACCCTGGAGAGGGTGTGCCGTTTGGACGCCTGCTTTACGGTGTCCCGGGCAAGAAAAGCTGAACGAGGCCCTGAAGAGCCAGCCTCAGGACCGGTTGCATCCCAGGGAGACAGACTGCTCAAGCGTAAGAACTTTCCAACAGGACCTTGCAGTGGGGAGCGTCCCGTCCTGGGAGGTGCTTTCGCGGCCCTTGCAGGGCTGATGTCGCAGAGAGCATTCAAGCCCCATCCCGAGAGCTCCGAACCGGTGCTTGTCAGGGACTGACGGCCCCATCCGACAGCCACGGGTCCAGGTCGGAGACTCACCCAAGGGCAGCCAAAGAGATGCGACAGAGCCAGCCCCGGCCCGCTGGACCCTCCCTCTGGCTGGTTTGTGGGTTTGTGGGGGGGGGAGGGGTGCCCTCACGCACTGGCGTCAACTCCTCTGCAAGGCCCGACACCCCTCCCTGTGCCCCTTCCACCCTGTTGGCGTCTGCAGCCAGGTCTCCCTCCCTTGCTCTGTCCTGATGCTCCACATCCTGCCAGCTTAGCCCAGGAACCCCTTCCATGGCCGGCTGGGCACTCCGCCTGGCCCCCAGCTCTGCCTCTCTCTGAGCACCGAGCCCTCACTGGGCACTTCACCCGGGGCACAGTGTGGAGTTGTCATCTAGGTGCTTGGCACCTGCAAGAGCCTTCATCTCTGTGTCCAGGGTCTGTCCCAGACAAGATGCACTGAACACATCTCAGCCATGAGGGTGATGTTGGTCTCCAGACAACTCTGTGTACGCCAGGCTGGACGTTTCTGGAGGGCATGAGGTCCAGCCCCGCCTTGACCTCCTGCAGACCTTGGGCAAGTCCTTGTCCCTCAAAGGGCCCTGTGTCCCCATCAGCTAAGGAAAGACGGATCCTGCTGTTGTGTGAAGCCCCGTCCTGTGTCTGACTTCTGGAAACCAGGGGTGATGGAGGGGACCTTGACACGGTGCCCGAGATGCAAGCATCCCCCATGGCCGGGACCAGATGCCCCACGGCTGCCTGGCGGCTGGCATCTCAGCCACCTGGCTGCCTCCCTTCCCACACCTGTGATGTCCCTCAGATCCTCCTGTTCAGAGAGAATAGCCTCGCCAATGAAGTCCCCGCTGATTCCCAGCCCCGCCCAGGCTGCCTGTCCACTGGAGCCACCTGCCTCATACTCGGCAACTTTAAATTTGTTTATTGAGATGAGATTCACATAACATAAAGCTGTGGCATGCAGTGCACTCAGGGGCTGTGCAGCCACTGCTACTGTCTGGTTCCTAAACATTTTCGTCACCCCGGAAGAAAACCCTGGGCCCAGCTCTGGGGCTTTTCTCCCTTTTCTGTTTTATTTTAAAATTGTGATAAAATACACATAACAAAATTTACATTTTGACCATTTTAAGTGTCCAGTTCAGTGGTTACGTACAGTCACATTGTGCAACCATCCATCTCCACCATCCATCTCCAGGACTCTTTTCTTTCCCCAAACAGAAAATGTCCCCATTAAACACTAAACCCCATCCCTTCTCCCCCAGCCCCTGGCACCCACCATTCTCCTTTCTGTCTCAATGAATCTGTCTGGGCGCCTCGTAGAAGTGGAATCATACAGTCCTTGTTCTTTTGTGTCTGGTTTATGGAAGACATGTAGCCTCATGTCTTCCAGGTTCATCCATGTTGTAACGTGAGTCAGAATTTCCTTCCTTTTTAAGGCTGAATAACATTCCATTGTGTGGATCGACCACATGTGTTTATCAGTTCATCCATCAGTGGACACGTGGATCGCATCCATCTGTTGGCTACTGTGAGTCCACCCCTGGGGCTTTTTGAGAGTCTAATGAGAAAAGCACAGGGCCAGCGGTCTGTCTGGGCTGTCGGACTCCCAGGATATGCTCCCACCTCCCTTAATCCATAATCAGCTTCAGACCTGAGCCCAGGCCCCAGTGGAAAGAAGATCATTCCAGAATGCCCTACACCGCCTGTACCTTCCTCTCCGAGCCACGCTGCCTTCCCTGCCCTTGGACCCCCATTTTCTCCTCCAGAAAGATAAGGGTACAGCTTGCTGAGAACCTCAGCCCTCAGTGGGACTGGCTGACCTTGGGCATGTCGCTTCCCTTCTCTGAGCCCTTGCCTGTCATCTGTCAGAAGGACGTAATAACCTGTGTCCACCACTCCCGTGGTACTCTTCGAAAACCCCCTAAGTGGCTGTTCGCATCCTTGGGCCTCCGCTCTTTACTGCCGGCCCTGTTCCCCCTTTCATTCTGTCCACAGGTGTTTTCTGAGCACCTGCCCTGGGTGAGCTGGGGCTGCAGGTGGGGGACTGTCCAGCAGACGGGGCTTTGAGCAGCCTTGGAGGGATGACCAGACATATCAGGCCGAGGCGGAGTTCACTTCTGGAAGGAGGTGCCCAGTGCCCGAGTGTCATCTTATTTAATCCCACCTAACCCAGTGAGGTGGGTGATGTTCCTACAAACGGGTAAACTGAGGCCCAGAGCAGTTAAATGACTTACTTGCTCAAAGGCAAGGCTTAAATTCGAACTTAGGTCCGTCTGTTCCAAAGCTAGTCTGCCCCACCGCATCTTGCTGCCTCCCACTAGCTTTGTTTGTTTGTTTCACCACCTGGTTTTATTTTCTTTTTTGCAGGGTGGGGGGATGGTGCCCGCCCCCGCCACCCGCGCCACCCCCGCGCCGGCTGTTCAGTGCCTCCTCACTCCCCACCCTGTTGACATGGGGCGTTTGCTGCGCTGGTTTTGTTTTTGACCCAGTCAGCCTGGCAGGGAAGTGGCGGGCTGTGTGCAGAGCTTCCCAAAATAGCCCCAGGCTCCCCGCCAAAGATAGAAGAGCCAGACTGTGTGCAGTGGGCTTGGACCAGTTAAGATGACTCAGTTCCGGATACCCCAGCCAGCCTCTCTCTTCTTCTGACCTCCCCTCGAGCCCACCTGACCCGCACCTCCCCCAGCCTGGGCCACCGGATGCTGCTTCATACCCCTGTGCCTCTAAGGTGGCCTTACTCCCAGGAGTGCCCAGAGGCTGCGGAGGGCTGCCAGCTTTGGGCTGCTGGCTTGGGTGGGTAGCCCTGGCCTGGAATCAGGGCTTCTCATTCCCTCCCTGGGACTGACTTGCCTGGTTTGACCTTGACCAAGTCCCCGCCAGCGTCTTGGCTTCAGTCTTCCAGTTGGAGATGGGGGAGCACATCTGTCTACTGCCTCGTGTCGTCGTGGGGACAGGGGTCCCAAACGGTGGGGGGAAGGTTGGTGATAACAATAGCGATGAGTTATTTCTTCCTATCCTGACTGTTCTGAGTGTGAGAGTACAGTTCAAAGGGAAGCCCTCCATTAGCAGGGCTGTCCCAGCATCACCATCTCCATCATCGTGGTACTGACGGCAGCCGCTGCTGTTCCTTGGGTGTTGTGTGCTGGGCACTTTACATTCATCGTCTCTTCATTTATCCCCCCTGACTACCCTGTGCGGGTGTCCATGGCATTGGACTGACTTCTATAAATGTGAGAACTCAGGCTCAGAGAGTTTAACTTGCCAAGACCCAGTGGAGGGTGGAGCCGCCATGGGAACCCGCTCTGGCTTCAAAACTGGATTCTGCCTGGGATGTCTTGCCCCCTCCTCCAGGGTAAGCCTGTCCCTGCTCTAGGCTTCCCTCTCCAGACCATGAACCTAGTCTCATGGGGGCTGCCCTTGGCATCCACAGCAGCTCAAAGATTATGTCTGTGTTCACCCAGGGAACCTGGTATAGGACAGAGACACACTAAGGCTTGGCCTCAAAGAGAGCCATGAGGCCATAAGGGCATCTCTGGAACGGAAGGGGCCGCACCTTTAACACCCTCCTTATTTATTTATTTGTTGAAGTAGAGCTGATTTACAGTGTTGTGTTAGTTTCTGGTGTACAGCAAAGTGATTCAGTTATACATATATATATATATATATTCTTTTTATTTTTTTTAAATGACAGTTGTATATATATTTTTTAATTTTATTTATTTATTTGGTTGCACCGGGTCTTAGTTATGGCAGGCGGGCTCCTTAGTGGCAGCTTGAGGGCTCCTTAGTTACAGCTCGCTGGCTCCTCAGTTGTGGCATGGGAACTCTTACTTGCAGAATGCATGTGGGATCTAGTTCCCTGACCAGGGATTGAACCCAGGCCCCCTGCATTGGGGCGCGGAGTCTCAACCACTGTGCCACCAGGGAAGTCCCTATGTATTCTTTTTCATTTTCTTTTCTGTTATGGCTTATTACAAGATATTGAATTTACTTCCCTGTGCTATACAGTAGGACCTTGTTGTTTATCTTTTTTTAAATAAATTTATTTATTTTATTTATTTATTTTTGGCTGCGTTGGGTCTTCATTACTGCATGCGGGCTCTCTCTAGTTGCGGCGAGCGGGGGCTACTCTTCATTGCGGTGTGTGGGCTTCTCATTGTGGTGGCTTCTCTTGTTGCAGAGCACGGGCTCTAGGTATGTGGGCTTCAGTAGTTGTGGCACGAGGGCTCGGTAGTTGTGGCTCATGGACTCTAGAGCTCAGGCTCAGTAGTTGTGGCGCACGGGCTTAGTTGCTCCGCGGCATGTGGGATCTTACCGGACCAGAGCTCGAACCCGTGTTCCCTGCATTGGCAGGTGGGTTCTTAACCACTGCGCCACCAGGGAAGTCCCTGTTTATCTATTTTATATATAGTAGTTTGTATCTGCTAATCCCAAGCTCGTAATGTATACCTCCCTCACCCCCAACCTCCCCCTTTTTATATTGTACATTGAAGCAACTTCACAGAACAGTCATCGAGTATTTCCCAAGTACCACGCCCCGAGGGCGCCTTCCCACTCCTTGAAGAACCCCGGGAGGCCCGATTGTTCCGACTTTGCAGCTCAGTAAGGTCAGGCCACCCAATCCGAAGCCATCGGCTCCCACGTGGCAGTGCCAGGACCAGCTCCCAGGCTGCCTGGTGCTTTTGCTACCCTTCCAGGGTCCAGAGAATGGGAAGCTCTTGGCCTCCACGCCCCAGCCCTGTACCTCATTCCGGCCTCTCCCTCCTGTCGGGTTCAGGTGCATCAGCACGGGCAGGGGTTAGCCTCAGCAGGTGTCTGTGGGTTCCATCCCCAGATCGGGTTTGCGTCACCGTTTGCCTCCGCGCCCAAGGCTGGTGTGATTATACTTGTGTGCATTGCCACGTGTGTTTATTTGTGTACGCGTTTGTTTTTGCTTTGTGACTGGTCATGTGCTGTGTCCCCCGGGTCGGGGCCTGGCGGGTTTTAGGGGCAGGGCACATGTGACTCTCATCTGGACCTCCTCGGCTGTGAGATGAACCAGGGCTGACGCACAGTTGTTTCCCCAGTTTGTGGTGAAAAGCACTGACATGTAGAGCTGCAATCCCTTATCCTCAGTTCCAAACTCCAGCAAGCTCTGAAAACCAAACGCTTTTCCATAATTCACTTGGCAGCGAGCTCGCGCCTGAACCGAGGTGAAGCTATTTATAGTCCAAGTGAGGCTATTTATAGCCCATATGCGTCCTATGTTCATGTATCTCACTGCAGAAATGTCCACGGATTTGATTATTGGATGCTGCTGAAACATGGAGTATTACGCATCTTAAGTGTGGGGAGTTCTGAATGCTTGAAAGCATCTGGCCCCAAGAGTAAGCCTACTTTTGTACTGGTGACAATTAGCCTCTGCCCCCAGCCCCCCCCACCCCGCCAGGGTCCCTCCCAGTGTCCGTTTCCTGGAGCTAAAGTGGTGATGCCACCCACAGGGGCCCCAGGACCCCACCCAGCACCACTGGCAGTGCTCAGCAGATATTTTTATGGTCACCGTGGGTGACAGAGCACATCTTTATTGCCAGGCACAGCGTGGGGTGCTCTCCACACGTATGTCTGACACCCCTCTTTGGATGTAGTACCACTCGCCTTTACAGATGAGTAAACTGAGGCTCGGGCTTTTATGTATGTTATCTAAGGACAGAGAGGGGAGAAGGGAAAGTGCTAGGGCTCCTCCCAAACTTGCCCTCCCATCTTGCTGCCTCTCTGGGAGGGAGTCTGGGGACACAGCAGTTCGACTTCCTGGATTTGCAGCCAACACACGTTGAAATGGGGAGGGAGCAAGCATATGTGTCCCAGGTGCCTATGGAGGGGAGCAGACAGATGCGAGCCAGGCCCAGCCCCTGGCAGGGAGGAGGGGGGAAGCAGGAGGCACTGTGCGCTGCAGGGCCTCCCTTGGGACCTACCGCCCACTCCCGCGGCAGTCCCGCTTCTCAGATGGTCCTTTTGTACAAGCACCTTTGCCATTCCCCCGCCTTGTCTGTTCCCAGCAGCTGGTGGCTGCTGACACTCCGAGCTGCTCGGCCCCCCCGAATCTTTTCTGCAGTTCTCTCTGAAACCACAGAAGCACAGGGAGTTGGCATAACTTTGCTCCAACCCCACCTGCCTGCTGTTCTTGGGGACCAGCTCCCCTCATAAGCTTCGGGAGCTCCCTTGCTCTGAAGTCCCCGAGCGTGCAGGCTCTTTCCCATGCATCTCCCATCATCCTGTGACGACCCAGGAACCCCTCGCTGCCGGCCATGGCAGTCCTGCCTCAGAGCCTTTGCTGGGCCTCTTACCCACCAGGAGCGCCTCCCACCCCTACCTCAGCCATACCTGCCCCGCAGTGCCATAGTGCAGGGAGAGAGCGGATCCTGGGAGGGCTGCAGGTTCCTTGCCTGCAGGGTGGGCTCGGAATGGCTGCACTCACTGAGCTGTGGGTGAACTGGCCTCAGGGCAGGTGCCCGATATGGTATGTACCTTGGCACAAGCCACTAGCAGGGACTTTCTTCTTGCCTGCCTTACGGGGTCAGGAAGTTCCCCTGAGCTGCCATGGCCTTAAAGAAGGCAACGGTGGCCCACTGTGGAGAGCTTGGGGTTGAGAGGCTAGTGCTCTGGGCTCCAGTTCCAGCTCTGCCCTGGCTCCCTAGGGGGAGAGGAGGGAAGGATGGGTGCGTGCATGGATAGATGGATGGGTGCATGCACGCATGGCTCGACGGCTCATGCATGGGTGCATGGATGGATACATGGGTGCATGTGTGGCTGGAGGAATGGCTGGATGGAGGGGTGGGTGGATAGATGCATAGATGCATTGATGGGTGGATGGATGCATTGATAGATAAACAGATCAAGTCCCTGCCCCTCTCTGGGCCTTAATTTCCCATCTATACAATGGTGGAGTCAGGTAACAAGTTCCCCTTCAGTTTCTGAGTTTTGTGATCCCATCTGTGTCAACCTAGCACCCTTAAAGACCCCTGCCCCACCCCAGGCACCGATAAAGAGCGCCACACCTGTGCCCAGGGCCTCTGGAACCCTCTCTCGGTTGCACTTCCCACCACCCAGTGGATGTGCCCTGTGCAGGCCTCAACCCCAGCGTTCATCCTCTGCCTGTGTGTGTGTTGTTTGAACTCTGCATGTCTATTCGTCTGCTCTAGTTGGAGGTGCAGTTGTTTTCTTCTGACTTTTTTTTTTTTAAAAAAACCATTTTTTTATCTGTGGTGGGGGACTGTATGTCCATTCAGGATGAACCACTGAGCAAACTGGGTGGAAGTGTTGTTACATACAGTAGAAAGGAACAGCGCCCCCTGGAGTTGGGCAACGCTGCGGTGGCATCAGGCCCTGGGGGTCCACAGGAAATAACGCGTGGCCTCGGGTCCTCGGAGAACTCACAGTTTTGTGGGGAAAATAAGATCTCGAAGCAGCCCAGATGTGAAGTAGCATCATGCACAGTAACACACGTCCTTCGTGCGGAGAGCTTGGCGGAGGGAGGGGCAGCTGTGGCTGAGGAGGCTGTGAGCCAGGGACGACTTATCAGCAAGGTGGGGCTCGGCGGGGCTCAGCCTGCTAGGCTGGGCATCCTGGGGGAGGTGGGGTCCAGATGATGGCACTAAGTGCAGGCACCCAGACCCGCTGGGGACCTCCACGCGTGAGGCTGTCCCATCACTAGTTTAGGCAAGACCTCGAGTGCCAGGATACGGAGCTCAGGTGTTCTTTGTTGAATAAAGGTGAATTCTTGAAGATTTTAAGCAGGAGGGTCACACAATCAATGCCCCTCTCTTACAGTATGCTGGGGGATCTTTGCTGGAAAAAAAAAAAGGGTAACTTGGAAAACTCACCTATGGTTGCTGCTCTGAGCCCTTGGGACCTAGGAGCTGGGATGTTGGCTCAGAAAAAAGGGGAGGCTGCTAAGACTTCCTGGATAAAGAAGGGAAACTGATAAATGAAGTTTTGCATGACTTTTTTCCCTAAAAAAAATTGGTTTTGGAGATGAAATTCACATAACATAAAAAAGAAACCTAACCGCATTAAGGTGAACAATTTAGTGGCGTTAATACATTAACAGTGTTGGGCAACAGCCACCTCTGTCTAGTTTCAGAGCATTTCCATCGCCCCAGAAGGAAACCTTGTACCCATTAGCACCAGCCCCTGGCACCCACCAGTCTGCTTTCCTTCTCAAGGGATTTGCTAGTTCGGATGTTTCGCGTCAGTGGAATCATACATCAGATGCTGGGGGCCTTCCAACCTGACTTTTCTGTTCTGTTTTGCCCCACCATGCCCAAAGCTCACCCTGTACTTTCTGCTCTGTGGCCCTGAGGCCAGGCCTAGGTCCAGCCTGGCTGTCGCTCCCAGCCTTGCACTGGTCCAAGAAGGATGTTCAGATAGATTCTATGAAGAACAAATCAGTGAGCCGCAAGCTGGACCTGTGGGAGAAGCAGCCCTTGCGCCCTGCTGGGGCATTAATTGTGTGTTTGGCCATGTGTTGAAGGACAGGGCGTGAGGCTGGGGCAGTGCCCGGACAGCAAAGAGGACAGACCCAGCTCCAGAAGCCACAGTGACACAGTGACAGTGGCATCTGTGGTCCAGGCAGGCTCCTTCCCGGCCTTCTCTGGGCCCACCTTCTGTCTAGATCCCTTACCAGGACTGAGGCTGAGGGCTCACCGTGTAAGCTGCCCACGGAGTAAGGGGGCAGGGGCCGGTCCAGGGGAGGTGGGCTGTCTACTGGCCCCTGTCCAGACTGCCCCCTGGAAGATCCCCCTGAAATGGCCCCAAGCCTTCATTGCTCTCTCTCTCTGACTGTCCGGAAACATGGGCTCTGTGTGCCCTGCCGCGTGCCGAGGTTGGTTTTCTCCCTGCCCGGGACCACCACCCTCGCAGCTGCGGCTCCTGAGCATTTACGCAGGTCTGCAGAGCGCCTCTCGGATCGCCACACCCAAGACCCAGGACGCACCAGACGTGGGCCCTGCCCTGGAGCCTCGCGGTCTGGGGACAGGCAGCGGGAATGGGCTGTGTGAGGGCTTGAGGCGATGTGCACCCGGGGCACCCAGCTTCGGTCTAGGGGGCCTGGCAAAGCGCGTGCTGGCTAAGTCTTAAAGGACACTTTGGGAGTTTGCCAGGGAGACCAGGTGGGGACGGGCTTTTCGACAGAAGGAACAGCAAGTGTGAATCTCAGCAAATGCTTCCGGCAAAGGGAGCGAGCTCCCGCCGCGCGCCAGGCACTGGGGACCCGGCGAGCCCGTGAGCGCTGCCTTTGAGCGTGACGAGAGGTGCGAGGCTGCCCGCAGCGGGGCTCCAGGCGGCCAGGCGGTAGGCGGGCCCCAGAGGTCGGGGGGCGGAGCCCGAGGACCTTGAGTGATGTTCGAGGGCGGGGCTCTGACCCTGGCGGGGGCTGTCACACACTCAGATGCGCTCTGCCGGCTTCTAGAAGGAAGATTTGCGGAGATCCAAACTGCAAGGTTGGAGACCAATGAGGAAGCTGCTTTCCCCCCCAGGGAGGGCTGACAGGGCCTGAACCGAGGCCGGGAGGCATGGGGACCACAGGTGAGGCAAATTAGACTTCCGGTTCTGTCTGGTGATGCAAGATCCGCCGGGAGGGTCTTCAGGTGGCGCTTGGGGCCTGATCTGCGTCCTTTTCTGGTCCTTGGCAGTTGAGAGACTTTGACTGAACTGCCTGACCTTGTCCGGCAGGCAGGTTTAATCTTCTGCAAAATGCCCAAAAGGAAGGAATGAGGAACACTGGTTCATAACGACCTTGAAGAGTGAAAGCTCAGGGAATGAGGTGTGGCTTGGTTTTTGCTGCCCTGACAGGAGGAGCCCAGGGCTCCTAGCCCAGATGCCGCCAAAGGTCACAGCCGAACCCCTAGATCCCTTGGGTTTGTGCAGCCAAAGGTCCAGGTCTCCCTCCCTGACCCCCCGCCCCCGAGGGCAACTGCATCTGGTTCCCCTACCTTGGCACCTCCTCGTGCACCTGCTCCTGCACGGTGAATAATTCAGGACGAGCCAGACGGCTCTGCTTCTTTTCCTCCTGCTCTCCCATCGCCTCCCGGAGCTGGTTGCTCACTCACGGTGGGCATGGCAGTGGGGGGGTGGGGCCCGGAGGCTCCAGGCGTCCAGGTGTCTGAGTTCTCACCACCAGTACCCGTAGCCTCAACAGGCCCCAGGGTGCCCCACCTTCAGAGTCTGTAGGCCCATTGCCTGTGGAAGTGGAGAGAGTCCTTAGAAACCACTGGTCCTGCCTTCTGCCCATCCCTGGTTTCACTCAGGAACTGGTCCTGCCTTCTGCCCATCCCTGGTTTCACTAGGGCATTTCGTAAATATTTATAGGATGAGGAGACCAATGGTACCATTTGCACACTCAGGAACACTCCTTCCTTTGCTCTTCCCAATGTCCCTATTCGGAAGGGATTCACACACACATACACACTTCTCACGTTTGGGATCTGAGGTCTCGGAGCGCCCCGACTTGCCCAAAGCAAGCAATGACTTCAGTCTGCACTTGCCTGGTCCCCGTTCAAGGCCAAGGGCTAGACCTCAGTGAACAGTGAACTCCCGGGACTACAAAACCCTATAGGGGAAGCTTTAAGGCATGTTCCACTCTGGTTGTTGGCCTCATTCTTAATGGAATCCTGTGACTCCCTTAATTGGGCTGAATGTGGAGAGAGCCAGATCCCGAGGCCCAGGTGTGGACAGTTACCCCAGTGCCCAAGGGCAGGGACAGGATCCAGTGTCACACAGGGCCAGGAGAGGGCAGAAAGGCTGTGAGCTTTTCTCGTTCAACCCAGGAGGACTTTCTGGAAGAGGACGGCAGGGCAGTTCAATTCTTTCATGCTTTGGGTCTAGCAGAAGGAGGCAGCAGCCTGGTCCTGGGCTTCCTGGTGTTGGCAGGAGCTGCTGACACAGAGAACCCGACCCGAGCCCGTGAAGGCGTCTTCCTGGGCGAGCAGCCGTGGTGGCACCTTCCCCACGTCTGTCTGTTCAGGTGAAGCCCTCGTGGTGAGAAGCTGGCACAGAACACTCTGGGGCAGCTCCAAATAGAAGAGGAGCTTGTCTCCCAGGCAACACGAGCGTGAGCTGTCAGCCTACACTCCTCCACTGGGGTACCCAGCACTGCCTAAGAGCGCTGTCAAAGTTCAGGTGTTCACTCTCCTTCCCAGACGAGTAAACTGAGGCCAGGGTTATGCGACACGTACAGGTCATCAAGCTCAGCCTGATGTTCCTTCCGCTGACCCTCCACTACTACCCAGGGACCCTCAGAGCTGACTCAAGGAAGCTCAGTGGGGCTTGGGACCGGTCAATGTTCCAGGAGCCAGGTGGACCTGGGAGCAGAGGTGGGGCGAGGTTACCACCACAGGGAAGAAGCCCAGAGAGAGGCGGGGGGCTCTAGACAGTGGACAGTGAGGGTGTGAGCACGTAATAAAAAGGTACTGCTTTCCTAACTACCTTCTCTCCGCTTCTCCTAATCTTGCTTTCATGTGGCTTCCACTGACATCTTACAAGTGTGCATGTCTGTCTTAAAACTATCCGATCAGTATACTGGGGACAGTTTTGTAGACGGCGCTCATGGGGAGCTCCTGGCAGTGCTTCCCCCTGCCCGCTGTGCTTCTTCTGGGGAGGGGAGCAACATGAGGAGAGCTTAGGGGTCTGGGAAGAAAGAGAATTCCCATCTCAGATCTGTTGAAAGGATCAGTCTGATTCTGAAGTTGATCGGAAGATCATGTAGCCCAAGCTACCCTCAGAGTGGTTCAGAAACCTGTGAATCTGAGCAGAGTCTACTGATGTGTGATTAATTTACAAATAGGGGTGCAGAGTGGGAGAGCGCGTGCACAGGAGCCTGCCGGTCCCGCGAAGCTGCAAGATGTCACCACGCTGGGTTTTATTTTGGTCCCCAGTGTTGTATCTGTTTAGCACCAAGCCCGCGTGGCACTGGGCATACTGGGCAGGCCCAGCTGGTGGTGTTACCACCTCCTGGAGGGAGGAAGGCTTCGAGGTAGTTCCAGGCAGGTGGAACCAGATTTGTTAGAAGCCCAGAGCAACTCCCCAGATTCACAGAAAGTGCCCAGGGTTCACAGATAGTATCTCCGCGTGATGGGAGGGTGGTGGCGCATGTCCAGAATCCCGGACGTCATGTCACTCGCGTCTGCCCTCCCCCCGCCCCCCAACCAGCTTCGCCCTCCCGCCCCCACCAGATCAGCTCCCCACAGCTTACATGGATAAAGACAGTAGTGTGAGAGATCTCAGAATGATTGTACATGTTAGCTGATTTGGAATTTTTCAATCATTTTTTTGACCTTGGGGTAGAATGAAATTTATCTCTATGCCCTTTAGGAGAAAAAGGTTTGCTCAGCAAATGAATAACATGTAGAAGATCAAAAGAAGAGGCATCATCCTACTATTAGTCAGGACTTGTCTGGTTGTGAGTAACAGAAGTCAGGCTCCAGCTCCGGTGAAAAGGAACCTGCTGGGATGCTCAGATCACCAGGGGAGGGAGGACGGGGACAGCCAGCCTCCGCAGCGGCTGGAGTTGCAGATCCAAATGGCACCGGGAGTCGGGCTCATGATCAGCTCTGTTGAGGCCCAAGTGCCAGTTCTATTGGCCCAGACTGGCTACCTGGAGGGGACACAGCTGCTGATAGCCTCCGTGCCTTTGCTACCAGTGAAAGACCGATGCACATTCTCTTTGACCCCACATTTTAAAAAAATCCTTGGAAGTTTAGGGACTTCCCTAGTGGTCCAGTGGTTATGACTCCGCGTTTCCACTGCAGGGGGCACGGGTTCCATCCCTGATCGGAGAACTAAGATCCCACATGCTGCACACGGTGGCCGAAAAAAAAAATCCTTGGAAGTTTAAGCAAGGGTGAGATCAGTGTTTGCAGACTGAGAGCACACCACAGCCTTCTCTTCCTACTTCAAGTCCCTCCATGTGATAGAACAAATATTAGTAAATATCCGTGTAGGCAAAGAGATGCCTTTAGTGAGTAATGAACCATGAGGAATTCCCAAAGGGTGGAGTGAAAATGGGATTAGACTGAAAAAGGGAACAATGGCCAAAATTGTTCCCAGGAGGTAGAGAGGTTCTAGGTGTGCTCTGAGGCTAGATGTGACAGATGAGAAGCAGGAAGGGATTCTGGGGTGACCACCACAGTTTGGGGGATAAATGAGGAAGAAGAATGAATACAACTGTTAAGTTTCCTCTCTTGTTGAGGAAGGAAAGGTAGACCCTTTTTAATCTAAGCACTGTAGAGAGTTACATGGTTTTTTTTCTTTTGTTTCTTTTTTTTTTAAGGAATTTTGCCTTTTTAAAAAAAATTATTTATTTATTTATGGCTGTGTTGGGTCTTCGTTTCTGTGCGAGGGCTTTCTCTAGTTGTGGCAAGCGGGGGCCACTCTTCATCGCGGTGCGCGGGCCTCTCTCTATCGCGGGCTCTCTTGTTGCGGAGCACAGGCTCCAGACGCGCAGGCTCAGTAATTATGGCTCACGGGGCTTAGTTGCTCCACGGCATGTGGGATCCTCCCAGGCCAGGGCTCGAACCCGTGTCCCCTGCATTGGCAGGCAGACTCTCAACCACTGTGCCACCAGGGAAGCCCGAGAATTACATGTTTAAGTACATGTGTTTATATACTTAAAGATTGCCGCTGGAAAAAGGGTCAACAAACTATGGCCTGCAGTTCAGATCTGGGCCACCATTTGTTTGTGTAAATAAAGTTTTATTGTAACACAGCCATGCCTATATGTTAAAGTATTCTCTCTGGCTGCTTTCATGCTATAGTGGCAGAGCTGAGTAGTTGCAACAGAGACTCTATGGCCCACAAAACCTAAAATATTTACTATATGGCCCTTTGTGGAAAAAGTTTGCTGATCTCTGCTCTAGAAAAATGAAAATAAAACATATCCAATCTATTGTAGAAAAATAGATGTATGTAACCAAACAAAATGAATCCAATCAAAAGAAAAGAAATACGGTAAATAAATATGGAATTAGTCTAAACATCAGTAAGCACAATAAATGTGAACAAGTTAAATTCACTAATTAAAAGATAGTCTCAAAACTTGTTTAAAATTTTTTTAAATAAATTTTATTTATTTATTTACTTATTTATGGCTGCATTGGGTCTTCGTTGCTGCACACGGGCTTTCTCTAGTTGCGGCGAATGGGCTTCTCATTGCGGTGGCTTCTCTTGTTGCGGAGCTCGGGCTCTAGGTGCGCGGGCTTCGGTAGCTGTGACACGTGGGCTCAGTAGTTGTGGCTCGCGGGCTCTAGAGCGCAGGCTCAGTAGTTGTGGTGCACGGGCTTAGTTACTCCATGGCATGTGGGATCTTCCCAGACCAGGGATCAAACCCGTGTCCCCTGCACTGGCAGGCAGATTCTTAACCACTGTGCCACCAGGGAAGCCCTAAAAAATTTTTAAAAGAGACAGCTTAAGTATGAAAATAAAAGGATAAGGAAAGAAACCCGTAATGAACCATAGCAAAGAAGGCAAATATAGCAATATTAATATCAGATAAAGGAGAACTAAAAGTGAAAAATATTTTAGGTATAAAGGAATTGTTTAAACCTGTAAAAGGAATATTCCACCAAAAGGTTAAAAGCCCGTCGACTTTCTGTACTTAACAAGGTGGCTTCAAATACATTAAATAAAAATTGATGATACTATGAGTGAAAAATGACAAATATAGAGTAACAACGGTGGGCTTTAAAAATCTCCAAGATATCCCTTGTGGTGTATATGTAGACGTACACAGGTGATGAAATTGTATAGAACTTAATACGTACACACACCGTACATACCAGTAAGTACAATAGAACTGGGGAGATGGGATTAAAATCTGTAGATCGTAGCAATGTCAATATTCTGGTTGTTACAGTTTTATAAAAAGTTATCATTGGGGGAGACTGATAGTGTACAAGGGATTGTTCTGTGTTATTTCTTACAACTGCATGTGAATCTGCAGTGATCTCCATTAAATTTTCCATAGAAAATTCTTCAAAGACAACATATTAGGTACAAAAACCAGATAACTCTTAGGTTCAATGAGGAAGTCAGAGTGAAAAATTTAAACTACAGTATTTTAATGAATGTCAGTTAGAGCTGAATGTGAAAGCCTATGGATGAGACCAAATCAGTGCTCAAAGGAAAATCCTTAGCCCTAAATTCACTTACTAAGAGACGAGCGAGACTAAAAGTTACTCAGTTTAGGGCTTCCCCCGTGGCGCAGCAGTTGAGAGTCCGCCTGCCAAAGCAGGGGACACGGGTTCGTGCCCTGGTCCGGGAGGATCCCACGTACCGCGGAGCAGCTGGGCCCGTGAGCCATGGCCGCTGAGCCTGCGCGTCCGGAGCCTGTGCTCCGCAACGGAAGAGGCCACAACAGTGAGAGGCCTGCGTACCGCAAAAAAAAAAAAAAAAAGTTACTCAGTTTAACTTTCAATTCAAGAAACTAGAAAAGTAAACTCGAAGAAGGTAAAAAGATAATTAAAAATGAAGTCAGAAAATGTAGTTGAATTCATCAGTAATTCCAAAAACATTGTTCTTAAAAAGAAAAGAGGTAAAACTTTGACAAGTCTAATAAAAAAAAAAGCCAAAGGCAGACATAAAGAGAATATAACTTCAGAAGCGATTTTTAAAAGAAAATATATGCAATTCTTTGGCCAATTAATTAGAAACAGTAAGTGAAATAAAGTAAATAAAAGTAAGTAACTAAAACTACCTAAGTAAATAAAAACTAAGTGAATAAAAACTACCAAACTACCTAGTGGTTCAGAACCCAGACACAGAGAGAAGGCCATGTGACGACAGAGGAAGAGATCTGAGTGTTGCAGGTACAAGCCAGGGAATGCCGAGGATTGCCATCAACTTCCAGAAGCTGGGAGACAGGCACAGGATAAGGAGCCAACCTCAGCGACACCTTAACGTCAGACCTCTGGCCTCCAGAACTGTAAGAGAATAAATTTAGGTTGTTCAAAGCCACCCAGTTTGTGACAGCAGCCCCAGGAAACAAATACACTCACTAGCTATTTGGGAGGAAGAAAAAAGAAGGAGAAAGATGAACTCAAACGAACCTAGTGGTTCAGAACGACTGCTAGCTGGGGATTTAGGGTGAGCTCAGATGGGTAGTAACCCAGGCATTTGGTGAAGCAAATGTAAACTCTCTGAAGAAAAACGGTCCCTTGTCCTAAGTCTCAGAAGATTTCTACAAATACCCTCCACAGAAAATGATCAGTTCACAGTCAAAAGTAATGGAGTCATGAGGTGACCGAGCACGTGAGCCAGAGGCAGCCCGGACAATTTGCCTCAGAAACAGCCCTTGGGACTTCAGATACAGCAATATTTAGGCCTAGACGATAAAATGACTACATTTGATGCATTTAAATAAATAAAAGGCATGGTTGAAAATATGTGCAGGGGATAAAAAGCTGTAAAAAATGAAGCTGTAAAAAATGAAGGAATTCCCTGGCGGTCCAGTGGTTAGGACTCTGTGCTTTCACTGCTGAGGGCGCACGTTCAATCCCTGGTTGGGGAACTAAGATCCTGCAAGACGCACGGCGCGACCAAAAAAAAATGAAGAAGCAGATTTGGAAAAGAACCAAACAGAACTTCACTAGGAGAGCAGTCATAGCTGAAGAAGGGATTAGTGACTGGAAGCCAGATGTGAAGAGGTCACCCAGGATAGAACACTGGGAAGAGAGGAAGCTGTGGAGGAGATGAGACACACGGAGAAGGAGAACACCTAACATTCATCTGATCGCAGTACCAGAAAGAGAAGAGCGAAATAAGCCAGAGGCCACGTTTGACGAGAGAATCGCTGAGAACTTCCCAAAATTGATGAAAGACAGAGGTAGGAATGGAGAGTAGTTTGGAGGGAGGGAGAGAAAATGCTGGAGAAGTATGTGAAACTCAGCTCATAGAAGATGACTAATTTCTTCTCTCAGGTCCTGGGCTTCAATTCCTGAGAACGGAGCAATCCTTATGCTAGGACAAGGTTTCAGTGAGGAGTGGGCTTTGAGACTGTTGAAGACATTCCTCCAAATCAGGCAGGGCCCTTTCCCTGCACTGCCCAACTCAAAGGAGTGCCAATCTGATGGTCGTCCATGAGAATATCACTGCCTGGACTTGGGCAGTACACAGCCTGTGCAACTGAACTAAGCAACCCAGCTACAGCTGATGGTTTCTCTTCCCAAGTTATGAACCCATGGGGCTTTCCAAATTTCACCAGTTGTTTTTTTTTCTTTGTGCTTTCTTTCTTTCCTCTCTCCCTCCCTGGAGAGGGGTGGCATCCATCATCAGTGGAAGGATTTTATGGGGTGATGAAGGGAAGCTAATAGCAGTAAAGAAGAGCCAGTTACCTGGGAAACTTGCCAGGCATGTTGTGTTCCCCAGCAGCCCTGGGAAGCCTGGCTGTAAAGGCCACACCACACATACAGTGAGATAGAGCAAGGCCTGGGCAGAGTTGTACACACATGTGGATTTGCACGTGCACACCTACCCCTGGGGACACCCAACTCGGCCTCATTGCTCCCTTCTGAGTTGAGTATTTGGACCCAATTGTTGGAGCCTGAGGCACCTGGACCCTTGCTTACCCGAGGGCACAGTAGAACAAGTTCTGGATCGCAGGCCAGGAAATGCGGATTCTAGTGTGGTTCTGCCCTTGACTCGCTGTGCGGCCTCGCCAGATGACTCAGCCCCTCTGGGCTCTCATCTCCCTGCATTGCCCCGGCTGCTTCCGAGCATTGACTTTCCAAGGGTGACAAACTGTAATGTACCGTGAGCATCTGAGAGGGGGCGGCAGCCTCTCTAAGGCCATTTGGGCCTCCTGGCTTTGCTGTAGCTCATTCAGGGCCACACTCGTCTCTCCCAAACCCACCCACTGGAAGGGGGCCGATACAGCCGCAGATGCCCACGCACATTCGCCGTGGATGGCAACACACAGCTCTCTCCGCCTGTCTGAGCTTTATACCCCTGTGCACGCTGTTTGCGGGGAGGCGAGTCTGGCTCCATGAACAGTCGGAGTCACAGACGCTGTCAAGAAACCCGGTTTGTTCTTCCAGGGACACGACAGGGAGGGTACGCTATTCTTAGAGAATCCTTTCGTCGCTCCGAGGAGCAGCTAAGGGAGCAGTTTGTAATTAGCACTTTGGCTGCTTAGTGGCGTTATCTGCCTGTTGAGGGGCTGTGCGAACGTTTACCAGGCAAGGCTTCCTGAGTACCTAAGGCCCCTGCTCCATGGCACCTGCTGAGAACGACAAGACAAACAGGACAGATTTGTTCCCGTGGCATCGGCCCGGGCACTGTTGTAGCCACGAGCAAGATGGGCGAGGTCCTGGACGTGGGACCAGCTATGCTGTGGGGAAGGCATGGCCATGTGCAAGTGGCTCAGACCATTACAGAGGATGTTGAGCCGGGGCGGGGGATCCTCCACTGAGGGCACATGGCATCCGGACCGCGGCCTGAATCACGGCAAGGAGCCACTTGTGCCACAGCCCCCAGCCTGGAGGACGCGCGTGTACTGGGGATGGCAGAGGCCCGGGATCGGGAAGTAGCCTGGCGTATTCCATGAAAGGAAGCAGCCCAGGTGGCTGCAGCATAGGAAGGCGGGCGGGCAGGGTCCAGGTGGCAGATCTCCTTCCTTTTTAAGGCTGAATAATATTCCCCACCAGGTTTTTGATGACTTATGCAGTATCTGTCTTCCCTAATAGCCTAGGAGCTCCCTGAGAGCTCTGTCTTGGTCCCCTGCACCCCTTGGCACCCAGCACAGAGCCTGACATCTGGCTTAGAAAACACTGCTGGTTGCGTGCTGTTCAGAGGGGCCCCAGTGTCAGATTTCTTGCTGGGAGGAAAGGTTGGAGGGACTTGTTGAGACTAGAATTTAAGAACCGTTCTTGCCAGGTTATGGAATTAAGGTTTTAGCCTCTAGGCACTATCCTGTTCTTACTAGCCACCTAGGGAACTTATTAAAAATACATATTCCCAGGTCCCTTGCTCTGCAATGCACATTTGGGCTGGAACCAAGGAGTCTGTGTTTGGAAAGAAATATCAACTTTTATTTCCAAGATCAGTCAGGAACATTAAAATAAAGCCAAGTAATCGCTCTTGGATGTAGTCTACATGGGGTTGGCCCTCAGCTCCAAGGTTTGCACTCATGACAAAATAATCTGAAAGAAAAGGCCAAAATGATTTCACTAAATCATACATCTTTGTAAAAAGCATTAAAGTTTTTAGCTTTAAACAAACATTTTTTTGCTTTAAGCAAACGTTAAACCTGTTGGCTCACATTATCTCTGGATTCAGATGCAGCCCCGCTAACCTAGCCTTGAATACACCACTTAAATTTTTGATTCCTTCCCAAAATGGGGCACACTTGCCTTTTCCACGTTGGAGGATTGGGCTGCAAAAGCAAGAAGCTAAAAGCATTTGTAAACCATAAAATGCCATTATCAGTGCTAGAGGGATACATTTATATAAATTGACATAAATTTAGATGACATTTGTTCAGTTCTTAAGCTGTTTCTCTCCTGGCCACACTGAAAGATAGATAAACCTGACTCCAACTGAGTGATGGGGGACGAGATACCTTAATGACACTGAGCCATGGTTTCCTCAGCTATAAAAGTGGGCGTAATAGAGACTTCCCTGGTGGTCCAGCGGTTAAGACTCCGCGCTTCCACCGCAGGGGGCTCGAGTTCAGTCCCTGGTCGGGGAACTAAGATCCCGCATGCCGTGTGGTGCTTTAAAAGAAAAAAAAAAGGGGGCGTGATAGCCATGCAGTAGAATGTTATTCTGCACAAAACGGAGTGAGGTACTGATGCCTGCTACAATGTGGATGAAACTTGAGAATATGATGCTGAGTGAGAGAAGCTAGACACCAAAGGCCACATTATTGTATGACTCCATTATGAGTGAGTGATGATGAGTATGGGGTTTCCTTCTGGGACGAGAAATGTTCTGGAATTAGTGGTGATGGTTGCAAAACTCTGTAAATATATCAAAACCCACTGAATTGTACATTTTAAAAGGGTGAATTGTATGCCATGCAAATTACATCTCAATAAAGTGAATAGATAAATGGGGGGTAATATATCTATCTAACTCAAGGCAGTCGTGAGGATGAAGTAACTCATAGTTTATTCATGTGGCCCGAATGTGTAAAATGATAGAGGGATTTATACACCAAGGGACCAAGCAGAAAATCTGGTTTCCATGTGTCGGGGTGCAAGGTATGATGAGACCCTGGTAGGGTCTTCAGGAGAGTCAGGATGGGATGGACTGTATTTTCTTGTGCATCCTCCTTGCGGTGCCCATGAAGAACTAGGGCAGGGTGGGGCTTGGTCTCTGACCATTCAGTTGCTCCGGAATCTGTGTCTTCAAAGAGCATTCCAGGTGGTTCCTGGGATCGGCAAGTTTGGGAAACATGGTTTTAGGCTCCTGGGGAACTGTAGGCAGTTTCTCAGAGCTAAAGAGCTTTAATGCTCCACTGGGACACCTAGAAAGCACTGGGCCTGTGCGCCATTTGGCTGTAGCTTTTGCAGAAGGTGCTGTGGGAGTGCAGAGCCTTGGGGTGTCATGAGTAGGATTGGCTTAAGGAGGTAGAACCAGGGACACTGGCTCTTAAAACTCCTAACATGGGGTGGGTGCCCCTCCAGATGTCAGGCCAGCCCTGTGGGGCTGTGAGCAGGCTGCACAACACCAGCTTTTTTTTTTTTTGAAACAAGCAAACAAAAATTATAATTTTCAGCTGATGGCTGACAGGCCCTGAATAAGCTGGCTCGGAGCCTCGGTGCTGAAATCTTGCACACAGCCGGCTCCGAGAGGAGGTTTGCTGGTTGGGTGGGCTGGCTAAGTCGAAAGAACCTTTTCCAGGCAGAAATCTATTCAAGGGCCATGCTACCTGCCTGAGAGCCTCAGATGCTCCATCAGTATGTGTTAAACACAGGAATTAACAAAAGATGGAAATACGAGGACTGAGAGCTGGCCACTGGCTTAGCCATGCAGAGGTCATTGATGAACTTGACCGATGCAGTTTCAGGGATGTGGTGAGCTTGAAAGGATGCTGGGAGGTGAGAGGGTGGAAGCCGCAAGAAGAGCTGACTCTTGAGAGGATTTTTGCTGTAAAGGGGAGCAGAGAAATGGGAGGGTTCCAAGAGGAGGAAGTGGGGTGTAGAGAGCTGTGGGATCGAACCTCTGTGTTGTACACCTGAAACTTACAGCATGTTATACGTCAATTATAACTCAAAAAAAATTAGCTTAAAAAAGAGAGATGGAGCTATGGGGTTTTTGTTTGGTTTTCATAAATATGGGACCTATTACCAGCATGTCTGCATGCCGATGGGGGTGGGGCCTGCAGTGAAGAGGCAGAAACTGATAGAGGAGAGTTAACTTAGAAGAAGGTTCTTTTTTTCCTGCTTTTAATTTTTTTTTTTTTTTTCTGGCCGCACCACGTGGCATGCAGAATCTTAGTTCCCTGACCAGGGGTCGAACCTGTGCTCCTACATTGGAAGCTCAGAGTCTTAACCACTGGACCACCAGGGAAGTCCGGATTTTTATTTATATTTAAAATTAAGGGCTTCCCTGGTGGCTCAGTGGTTAAGAATCCGCCTGCGAATGCAAGGGACACGGGTTCGAGCTCTGGTCCGGGAAGATCCCACATGCCGCGGAGCAACTAAGCCCGTGCGCCATAACTACTGAGCCCACGTGCCACAACTACTGAAGCCCGCATGCCTAGAGCCCGTGCTTCGCAACAAGAGAAGCCACCACAATGAGAAGCCCGCGCACCGCAACGAAGAGTAGGCCCCTCTCGCCACAATTAGAGAAAGCCCACGCGCAGCAATGAAGACCCAACGCAGTCAATAAATAAATAAATAAATAAATTTATTAAAAATAAATAAATTAAAAAGTGTAGTTGATTTACAACATTATATTGGTTTCAGGTGTACAACATAGTGATTCAATATTTTATTGATTACACTCCATTTAAAGTTATTATAAAATTTTGGCTATATTCCCTGTGCTGTACAATATATCCTTGTAGCTTATTTATTTTATAAATAAATAATGATAGTAGTTTGTACTTCTTATAAATAAATAAGTATAGTAGTTTATACCTCTAATCTCCTACCTCCATCTTGCCCCTCCCCACTTCCCTCTCTCCACTGGTAACTGCTAGTTTGTTCTTTGTATCTGTGAGTGTGTTTCTGTTTTGTTGTATTCATTCATTGATTTTATTTTTTAGATTCCACATATAAGTGACAACATACAGTATTTGTCTTTCTCTGTCTGACTTATTTCACTAAGCATAATACCGTCCAAGTCTATCCATGAGGTTGCAAATGGCAAAATTTCATTCTTTTTTTATAGCTGAGTAGTATTCTATTGTGTGTGTGTGTGTGTGTGTGTGTGTGTACATCACATCTTCTTTATCCATTCGTCTGTTGATGGACACTTAGGTTGCGTCCATATCTTGGCTATTGTAAATAATGCTACTGTGAACATTGGGGTGTGTGTATCTTTTTGAATTAATGTTTTCATTTTCTTCGGATATATACCCGGGACTGGAATTGCTGGATCATATGGTAGTTCTATTTTTAGTTTTTTGAGGAACCTCCATACTGTTTTCCACAGTGGCTGCACCAATTTACATTCCCACCAACAGTGTAGGAGGGTTCCCTTTCCTCCACATTCTCTCCAACACTTGTTATTTGTGGCCTTTTTGATGACAGCCATTCTGACAGGCGTGAGGTGATGTCTCTTTGTGGTTTTGATTTGCATTTGTCTGATGATTAGCAATGTTGAGCACCTATTCATGTGCCTGTTGGCCATCTGTATGGCTTCTTATTCAGTTCTTCTGCCCATCAGGAGAAGTTTCTTAAATGATACGAATGGGACTCAGTGCTCGAGAGGTCGACCTCCCATGGGAGCCAAGACATTTTTCTGTTGTAGCAGGAGCAGTAGGTGCAGGTGGGTTGGTGGATTCCACGGTGGGAATTTGAGGGAATAAAGAAGAACAATCGGGGAGAAGGTCTAAAATAGCCGGGGTGGGGGAGTGCAGGCGCAGAATCAGTGGGGTGGGGTTGCCGGGTGCTGGGCCCACCGAGGTGTCCACCAAAACCTGGAGGCCAGGCTGGCCCGAGAAGTGAGCACTTGGCCCCAGTAGCTGTGATTGTCCCCGATGTGTATTTTATGTTGTCAGTATCAACATCGTCATCATCATACAAGGCATCATCCCCGGTTTTGGTGAAAATCTCCGCTCTGGCTCTTATTACTGCCTTTTCTTATTAACTCTGGTGCCCCAAAGCCTCTATTTCCCGGGGGATTAATGAGCGGAGATGCTTTGGGGCCCGGCCTGTGGCAGAGCCCCTGCCCGTGATGGATGGTGTGCTGAACACTAGCTTAACCACAGCCCCCCCAACTTGGAGGTGCTCCCTGCTTCCAGGCACCTGGAGGAGTGGGTTCTCCCTCCTTCTGCCCCAGTAGCTGGGGGACATTCTCCCCTAAGGGGCGCTCATTTCAACGTGCTCCTGCAGGCCCAGACACAGACCTTAGGTGGGCAGATGCGTGTACTGCTGACATAGGGCAGTGGCCTGGGTGTTGCTGCGGTGGTAGCACCCACGGAAGGCAACCGGGAGCCAGAACCCCTGAGCCAACCCCAGGTGACCGCTGTGCGAGCCACAGCTCAGAGCCAGACGGTCAGGCCCAGGTCCCTCTGGGTCTGTGTTTCCATTCTGACCCCGAAGCATCCAGGGGCATTCTGTTTGGACGGCCCTGCCTCGTTTGAGCTGTACTCGGTGCTAAGTGTGGGAGCAGTGCCCTGGAGGCCAGTGTGGTGATGGCCTCACCGGCAGTGACCAGCAGGGTCCCCAAAGGGCAACGAGGAGTGCGGGCGGTGGTGAGTTCCGCCTGCTGCCCTCTCGTGCTCGTCTTGGAGGATCTGGGTCCATTTTCATTTCCTCACCTGCAAATCTCCTCTCCTTTTTCTCCCGACAAGCGGGGCTGGAGCTGGCAGGCCCGGCGAGGGAGTAGGAGTCGTGAAACTGGGGCACCGCTGATCACCCTTGGCTTGCGGCTGTCTTTCAGGAGGGCACCAGCCCTCTCGGGATCCGCTTTGCTCTCTGCGCCATAGAGATAAGAGGGCCTCCCTGCTAAGCCCCCTGGCTGCCGTTTCAGTGGGGTGTTACACATGACATGCCACATAACCCTCAAGCATTTCCCAAGGGTCCCACCCCTGCCACCCAGCGTTCCCAGCCCTGCAGAGAACTGCACGCTCTGCGCTGCCCCCAGCTGGGCCCTGCCCCGCGGGGGCTGATGACTGAGTCCTGCAGTGGCTTGGCAGTCGTCCCCAGGTTGGCACTGCGGGTGAACAACCATGAGATTTACAACCTTTCCTGGGATGTCAGTGACTGCAGGGGTGCCCAGGGGCTCCGTGGGGACCCTTTCAGTGCTCAGGCTGGTGGGGGAGGTGCCGTGTCCTCCTCTTATAAGGTTACAGGACACGGACGGGGTCTGTGTCCCCCCCAGCTCTTCACACCTGTGAAATCCAGGCGTCAGTCTCCCCATTTATAAAGTGAGGGTTGAACTGGGAGGGGGCGGGGGGTCCTGTACTGTTTCCTCCCAAGAAACCTTGGCGGAAGTCCAGTGTCTAACAGATAAAGGTGAGACTACTGTGGGGGGCAGGGATTGGAGACCCCCCAGCCCCCCACCCCTGTCCCTTCCAGCTCAGACTTTCATGGGGGTGTGTCTGCTCCTGCTTTTACCCCAAGGGGACAGGCAGCTAATCACTGCTAACTTCATACACACACTCCCTACGCCCCGGCCTGCCCCAGATCCCCGGGGCACAAGGAACTGCCCCTTTCCCCTCTACCCCCTCCCACTCATCTGGAGCCCGCCTTCCCTAGAGACAGATGGTAGGAGGGGAGGTACTGGGCGTGGGGAGCTGCCCACACGGGGGTAGATGAAGTTCTTTTAACATCACCCACTTTGGTCCCTGATAGGGGGCAGTAGGTTTGGGAAGCAGAGAGCAGAAGAAGGGGGCTTTCCTAGAGACGGCAGAAGAGAGACCCATGGGAGCCAGATGGGATGTTCCGAATGTGCCAGAGACCCCAGAGTCTGCCTGGGCCCCTCCCGTCCCCAGCAGCTGCCTTCCCCACGATTGCAAACATCTAGGCAGGCTCCCCTGGCCTGGCTTGAACGAGCTTCCAGACCTAATGGCCAGAATGCAACTGAATTGCGTTTGGATGGATTCCATCCTCTGTTGTCTCTGCACAGCCTCACTCGTAAATTCCATCTGTGACGTCAAACCCCGGCTCATCACGGAAAAACAGATTAGGTTCTGTAAACTCAATTCTCATGCTTTCCCTCCCAGTCAGGGTGTCTCGCCGTGGCCTCCACTCAGAGCAGCCATCTTGCCTTCCTACCTGCCCACCCTTCTGAGCCAAACCCTAATAATCACCGCCGTCTTCACTGATGACCCCCCGGGGTGGGTCCCTGAAGACCTTTGGGACCCAGCTGGGGAGGCCCCGAGAGGTGTCCTGCTCTTGAGTCTTTGGGCAGAATCAGATGCTCTCGGTCAACTGCAGGCCCCTTTTCTCTGTCTTCCCACGTGGGTTCCGGTGGGACAGGCTGCTTGAGGAGGAGTCGGGTCACCCCTCCCCGCCCCTACTCTGCCCAGCGTCCAAGCCAGGGCTCCGGGCCCAGCAGGGTGCAGCCTGGGCCGCGCACCTTGTCCAGGGCTCGTCCCTCCCCCCCCCCCCATGGCCTCCCGGATCGCCATGCCAGGTGGCCCCCACTCTGACTTCTTCTCGCCCTTCTGTTCCCTCAAAGACACCGATGAACATGGGGGCTGGGGGTCCTTTCTAGCGTCATGAATACATGGGTTCTGGAAGCCCAAGGCTTTTTTAGAGACAGATACCATACCTGAGGCCCTCTAGGGGGTCTGTCCCTGTTCTTCCCGGGGAGAGATGGGAGGGTGGTTTGTGTGCGGTGGTCACACAGACTCCTTGCCTGGCTTCCCGCGCACGAGGGCTTCTGCAGACTTTATTTCTTTCTTCCCTCTCATTATTCCAGCCCCAAAAGCTTCCCTGTGGAAGGAATTAAAATATAATTCTGTCTAACCCATCACGACTCCAGCGGGGACGGAGATGAGACGTGTGTCTGTCTTGTGGGCCCAGGCAGCAGGGGTGGGTGTAATAAGATTGTCTGAGGGTTCAGCTGCTGGGTGAGGATGCTCAGGGGACGGGCAGACGCCAAGTCACGCTGCCTTCCCTCATTAGGGGGCTGGTGGCTGCCTGTGCCCCCCTGGCTTCAGACTCAGCCGGGAAGAAAACAAGGGGACTCTCGTGCCCTAACCAGGTCCGCATTCTGGCTGCAAAGCTCACCAGGACCTCCCAAGGGGCCTTTCGTCCCTCGGACGTTGGTGCCCTGGGTGCTGGGCTGTCTTCCCCTGATGCCAGTGCATGTAGTGTCTGCACCTGTACCTGCCCCTGGCAGCCCAGCCTGGGAGCCTACAGGCCCTGTTCCCCAGGCACCTGTCTTCCAGACCTTGCTCAGCACAGCAGCACCTCCTAATTGCTAGCTGAGTGTTGGCTGGAACCGTACTAAGCGTTTTATGTGCACTATCTCATTTAATCCACAAGACAGCCCAGCGGGGTAGGTGCCATTCTCACCTCTGTTTTGTAGAAGATCAAATGAAAGATCAAAGAGATTAAGCAACTTGCCCATGGTCACTGCTGGGAGGTGGCAGAAGGTCTGGCTGACTCAAAGTCCATCATTTTCACAACTACGCAGACTGCCCTTCTCAGACCGGTTACACACATACGGCTCACACTCTGTTGCTGCTGCCTTGTGAAAAATCGAGTAATAGAGAAAAGTGCAAGTAAAAGTTGCCCAGAATTCCATCAATCTGAGATAACCCTCTCCAGCGTCCAGTGAACATTTTTTTCAGATTCTGTACAGATACGTACAGAGTAGTAATAACTTTTTTTAAAAAAATGGGTGGTACTCTACGTTCATTTTAAAAATAAAAAATCAAATTTAATTTTACTTGAATTTAACCAAAGATAAATCACCTACTTGCATGTATCTAAAATGAAACAGAAGGGAATTTTTAAACTTCAGAAAAACATTTCTTCATCATAAGTGATAATAGTTCCTAACAGGTTAAAGTTAAGGTGAGAAAAGAGGGAAACAAGCTTAACAGCTTTATTAGATATAATTCACATACTGTACAATTTACATTTAAAGTGTACAATTCAGTGGTTTCGGGCCTATTACATTAATCTTTAAAATTGTGATATACATTTATCTGTAACACATAATTTTCCATTTTAACCATTTTTAAGTGTACAATTGTGTGGCATTAGTACATTTACAATATTGTACAACTATCCCCACTACTATTTCCAAAATTTTTTTATCACTGAAATTGAAACTCTATACGTATTGAACAGTGACCCCCTATTCCCCTCTCTCCCTGGTAACCTCTAATCTACTTTCTGAGAGAAAAACTTTTAAAAGGTTAGAGTCATTAATTTTTTTAAGTAATAAAATTTATCTTTTAGGGCAGTTTTAAATTTACAGCAAAATTGAGAGGAAGGTACAGAGATTCTCCATATACTCCCTGCCCCCACACAAGCACAGCCTCCCCTATTATCAACATCCCCCTCCAGACGGTACAGTACAACTGATGACCCTACATTGGTACATCATTATCACCTAAAGCCCATAGTTTATATTAGGGGTCACTCTTTGTGTTGTACATTCTATGAGTTTTGACAAATGTATAATGATACACATCCACCATAGAAGCGTCATACAGAATAGTTCCACTGCCCTAAAACTTCCTGTGCTTCAACTATTTATCCCTCCTTAGTTTTTTAACCTACATAATGAATCAAATTCCATGCTTCTGTTCTTCCACTCTCAATTTTTGTCAGTTATATTATTTGTGGACCTTGTTAAGGTTTTTGTATTCTATTCAATAACCATAATTGCCTTGGTTTCAAAAATATTAACTCAGTATTCCTCCATTGATGAACTTACTTTTATTTATCTTTTGGTTGGTTGGATTTTAGCATCAGGTAATTTTTAAAAGACGTTATAGATGTCTAGGCTCCTAAATGCATGTTTCAGAATGTCTACTAACTTTCTGCTTAAGGGACAACTTAGCTGGGTATAAAATCCTGGTTTACAATTTCTTTCTCTTAGAACTCTATAGATATTGCTTCACTGGTTTCTGAAATTGTGTTGCTGAGGAGGATTCTGATTGTCCTCAACCCATCTCCCTGTGCCCCCTAGTTATATGATTCTTTCTTTATCCTTTAAGCTCAATAACTTATTTTAGGATGTCTCGGTGTTCCTTATACCATCAGGTTTTCCTGGACTACAGAATGGCAGTTAATCTGCAGAGTCAAGTCTTTTTTATTTCAGGGAATTTTTTCATTATATATTTGAGTACTTCGCCCACCCCCGTTCTATTATTCTATTTCCTCAGAGAAGCATACTAATTATGTATATGTTGGATTTCCTCTTGCCTCCCATATCTGTCATTTTGTCTTATTAGTCTTCATTTAATCTTGTGTGAGTTCCTCAAGCCCGCCCACCATCTCTAACTGTTCACACTGTGCTTTGCCCCTTTATTCATTGCTTATAGTATGGCTTTTTAAAAAATATCTGTGATGTATTTATTTTTCTTTCCCATTTTTCCCTGAACTCTGCTAACCAGCCTTCCAACTTTCATCTCTTCTGTCATCCAATAATTTCTTTTTTAAATTTCTATGTTTCCTTCCTTCCACTCCTCTGCCCCCACCAGTTTCTAAGAGATTATATCTGTAATTTCTCTGAGTCAGTGGAGAACTGTTTTTCCTGAAGTCTTCCTGCATCTCTGTGGCTGATTCCTCTTGTGATGCGTGTTCTTCACTTGCCCCCCACCCTTAATGTGTAGGACCCATGTGAGTTCCTTTCTGATTATTGTTCTCTAGCTACCTTCTACATAGCAGCGTGTGGGAAATGCAAGGAGTGGTCTGGAGCAGCCTGCAGCTGCATCTTGGGCTTATTTATTGTCTGGAAGACTCTCTTCCCAGAGCTGTTTTTTGTCCTGTGCCCAGGGATTCCAGCTCTCTCAGGTTTGGGGGTTCACAGAAAAGTTCTTTAGGCCTCTGACTCTCTGTATCATGACCAGCCCCTCACTGCCCCTTCTTCCTCCCAAGCCCCACTTCATTCATTTACCGGGAGAACTAGGTTCTGTCATAGAAATGGCTCTCACTCCCCTTCCATTCCATAATGTAAAATTGCCTCTCTGCGTTTACTCAGTTGTTCACAGCAGCCCTATTCCCGTCAGCCCCAAATTGGAAATTCCCCAAATGCCCATCAACGATGGAATGGTTAAATCAATTATAGAATATTCACCCAGTGAAATATTAGACAGCAGTGAGAGTGAGCCCTCTACAACTACATGCAACAAAATGGATGAACCCCAGGACCATGATGTTGATCGAAAGCAGCCGGAATCAGAAGCGCGCTTACAGCCTGATCCCATATGAAACTGCGCACTCGGTGGGTCAAAGACGGTTGGAGGTTGGCAGCTCGTAGGCTTTAACCTAGTGCAAAATACAAAACAGGCAAAAGGCAGACGGTTATCCCTGGTGGGGGAGGTGTGCCTGGGGGACGGTGCTTCTGGGTTATTAATTTTCTGTTTCTTGATCTGTTTGCTGGCTGTAGGGGTGTGTTCAGTTTGTGAAAATATCTGTACTTATGATATGTGCACATTCCTGGAGGTATGTAGTACTTCAATAAAAAGTAGAAAACGGAAGACAGGGTGATGGCTCTCCTCCCCCGGGGGCATCCCCAGCCCTAGACTCCATCGTTCCATGTCTTTCAGGAGGTGGTATTTGTTCAGAGGTCCGAGGTGGCACGTGTTAGCATGTTCCTGCCTCCCAGCTCAGACCTTGTGGTGTCTGGCTGGTATCCTTCATGGACTGTGGTTCGGGGCTGCAGCCATCTCCTCGTTTCTCGGCCGTGGTGACTTTTCTCTATCTTTAGCCGCTGTCTGTCGTTCTGAGAACGGAAGAGCTCCCACTGCTCTGTCTTCAACAGGAAGTCAGGATAGTTGTCGGAACCAGCTAGCATAGGTGTAGAAAGAAACAGATCTGGCTTTCTTAAGTAAATAAAACGCTAGTATCTGACGAGACAAGAGACTGTTGGCCCCTTCAGAGTGATCTCCCTGAAAGACAGCCCCAAAAGGGGCCAGCGTCCCTCTCCCGAGCACTGTTCCTCTTTCTGGGAGTGACCCAAGGGGCTCACAGTGACCCAGAGAGCAGCCCTGGGGGGTGTGGGTGACCGCAGACCTTCCCCAGGGCAGCTCAGAAGGACGGCTTGGCTTCTGTGTGGAAGTGCTTGTCGGGAAACTCATGCTTTGTGGTTACACCCTGTCTGGCGAGTATGTCTTTCCTCCCCTGGGAGAGAGAATTCTTGAAGCAAGTGATGGTCTCTTGTCACCCTGCTCCCGCCCCAGCAGACCCTGAACTCCATGGGCGCGTGGGTGTGGCTGTCATGCCTGCTGCTGAGAGCAGCTTCATCTCAGCCTTGAGCACAGCCTGCCCTGTGGAGAGCGGCCGCCGGTGGCCTCCGTGCCCCCACTGCCCTGGCCCCATCCTCCGGGGACGCAGCGAGGCGACGCTGGGGGTGCGCCAGCGGGAGGTGTCTCCGATGGGGCGGCGCGTTCCCACCTCGGGGCCTTTGTTCGTGCTGTTCCTTCTCCCAGAGTGTCCTCCTCCCACGTGCTCTGCTGAACAGAATCTCACTGATCCTGGGAAACCCAGCTCACGTCGTTTGAAAGCTCCACGTTCTGTGAAGCCTTTTCCAAGTCCTTCTGGACTGAGAGACGTACACCCCCTGGCAGGGGAGCACTTCACCCGCATTCATCTCGGTGACACTGGCGATGACTCTGGACGGCGGGTGGCATTATCCCCATTTGACGTGTGGAGAGACCGAGGCTCGGCGGGCACGGATCACACGGCTGGGAAGCGCGTTGTCAGGTTGCGACCTCAGATCCCGGGGGGGGGGGGCTCCGCTGTGACTGCTGCACATTTTGTGTCACTCAGAGTTCTGAGTCCTCTCCTATCATTAGTCACCACGCACTTAACTATAACTAGACAGGACCGTTTATTTTGTTCTTTCCCTCTCCATACCTACCTCTGTCACTCTTTGGCCCCTGTTGGGAGGAGGCACAGCTGTCTTCCTCTAGCCCAGCAGGAGATGGAAATGCAGCCTAAGCGGCGTGTTGTCTTCTGGGGGCCGTCGTGGGGTTATTGCCCTTGGTCGGCCCTGAGCTTCGCCTGCGAGCCCAGCTCCCCCAGGACATGGGAGCCGCTGAGGGACCTCTGGGTATGTGTCCCCTCCCTGTCTCTGTGCCCTCAGGCTGCATGTGGAGATGTGGACGCCCCCTGTGGGATTACAGCTCACTGGGTAGCTTGTCTTTGGGAGAAGAAAGCGGAGACTTGGGGAGGAGAGGAACGTTATCCTGTGTGTGTTCCAGACACGTGTTCACAGGGCCCCCGAAATCGAGAACGAAGCCTGTGTCTGGGTGCTGGCTCATGGTCTGAGAGTCCATCCGGGTGTTAGAATGGGGGGACGTGGAGGCTGTTGGGGGGAAATGGAGGCTTCTAAGGAAAAAGGATAGTCCAGCCCCACATCCTGCCCTGGTGCCTGGTGGGCTGGAAGAGGCAAACCAGTGGACATTTTGGTCTGACGTGTGTGGGCGAGCGCGGGCAGGTCATTTACTGTGGAGCCGTGAAGAGCCCAGAAGGGCAGGTTGCTTAGAGTTTCTCGAGAACACATAGAGATTGCATCTGACCTCTTTGTTAGCAGTTTAGGTGACGACGTGGACTTGCCCAGGCTCACTCTGGGTCATTGCATTATCCCTTGCCACAGAAGGAGCCCACAGAGCCATGCGGAAAAGCTTTGGGAAAATGGCCCTCGTCGAACCTAGGTTTTCCCTTTCCTGTCTCCCGTCCGCATTTCATCCAGCCTTTCGCAAGCATACGGTTCTCTCTCCTTTGTTTGTGTCGGGAGGTTCCCAAATCGGGTGCCCGTCCTACCCTCTTGGGGGGTCAGCCTGGGTGCCTCGCTGCCCCGGCTGAGCCCAGGGTCTTGTTTCCTTGTTCGGGCTGTGCCTTGAGGCTTGCGGGATCTTGCTAGGTACCCGCCAGGGATCGAACCCGTGCCCTCGGCAGCGAAAACGCAGAGTCCTAACCACTGGACTGCCAGGGAATTCCCTCAACATCTTGTGTCACACCCTCTTGTGGAAGGAGGTGGTGCCTTGGGGGCTCTGGACCATCACTCGTCTCTCCTGCGGCCTCAGCTTCCAGCCAGACTTGAGCTTGGACCTGTGGGTCTCAGAGCCGAGTCCAGGCAGCCTGCAGCCTCTGCTTTCTCGCCCTCCTGGACAATTTCAACTCGGGCCCTGAACCCACGTGCCCTCTTAGCTGTTGGCTGGACCCACACCTTCAAGGAAGGTTAGAGGTGATGTTTGCACATGAGCACGGCCTCTGGAGGGTTGAGTCCTCCCCTTTGTGGTAAGCTCAGCGGTCCAGGGTTGATCAGGGAAGAGACAGGACCAGGAGGGGCAGTAACAAGCTTTCCTGGGTGGCGCTGGGACAGGTTTGCTAGGGTGGAAAATTTCTCCCAGCAAGAGGCCTTCCAGATACAGTGATGTGGGACCACCACCCAGAAAGGGAGAGGCGGAGTTCGACAGGGGGCTCATGTGTCGAGGTGGCATCGCTCAGAATCACGATGGAGAGCCTCTGGGTCACAAAACTCCCCCTTCGGGGTCTTTTATGAACTCGGGTTTGTCTCATCTATGCCTAGTAGATGTTGGGTGCAGTTTCTGGGGTATGTAAAGTAGATGAACTCTAATTGGCTAAAAAGATGTTTATCTGGACTGTATTTCAAGCAGTTGGATAAGTGAGAAGTTGAGTTTGGTGCTGGGTGTTTTGGGGGCTAATAGTCCTACCTGCTGTAAAGAAGGAAACAACATGGGGGTCACTTTAGGCTCATAACGTGGGGGCCGTCCCCAGCCTCCATCTCCCTCCTTAGGTGGTTTATTGAAGAATTTCTTTCCACCTTACGTACCGAAGGTCCCAAGAGTTCTGGTACACATGCTTTTCCCAATCGCGTTAGTTATCCAGTAATGCGTTAGTGCCCAGGTGATGCTCAGGCCTCGTACACATGGTGCCCTGGGGAAGCTGCCTGCCCGTCGGCCCTTGCTTTTATCACTTAGCCAGCATCCTGCCTCCAGTCCCTGTGAATCCTCACTGACTGCTGTCCCCGGCGTGGTCCTTCTAAACTACTATCCTGATTCTGCCACTGCCTGTCTTGGAAACCTTCACTCAGCTTCCAGTTAACAGCATCCCTTCTCTCTGGGGGTAACCAAATATATCCACAGCAAAGCCCCCACCACCTAGGAGACAGATTATGATGGGTGATTTCTTTTTCCAGATCACTGCAGGTATGCCTCCTTCAAGCATTAAGTTTTGTTTTGTTTTTTTAAATATGATTGCTTTAGGTGCAAGTCTTCATCAAATATATTGTCATCTTAAATACAAGTTACTGTGAATACATTGTTTGCTTATATATATATATATATATATATATTTTTTTTTTTTTTTTTTTTAACTGTACACGGGCCTCTCACCGTTGTGGCCTCTCCCGTTGCGGAGCACAGGCCCCGGATGCGCAGGCTCAGCGGCCATGGCCTCACGGGCCCAGCCGCTCCGCGGCACGTGGGATCTTCCTGGACCAGGGCATGAACCCGCGTCCCCTGCCTCGGCAGGCGGACTCTCAACCACTGCGCCACCAGGGAAGCCCTGCTTGCTTTTATTTTTTAAATAGCTTTATTGAGATGTAATTCCCATGCCCCGCAATCCACCCATTTATCTGATTTTCCTCTTCTACCTCCAAGACCTAGCCCAATGTCGGCAATAGAGTAGGTATCAATAGGCAGTTGGTGGTGGATTGAACTGAAACTACACCTAAGGTCACCTCTTTTGATAACTCAGGATCTCCTGCCAGGAAGCAGTGTTGCCACCTGCACCCGGTGACAGGAGCAGAACCGGTTGCCCTGACGCCAAATGGTCCCAGACCGCTGATTTTTAAAATTCTCACGTCTGTTTTTCGTAGTTCTGTCTGTCCTGCCTTCTTGCCGGCCGTCATCACTTGCTGCCGTCACCGTGCCGGCCTCCAGCTACTCCAGAACACGGGGGAGCGGAGGCTGCAGGCTGTTAGAACTTTGCGTAAAACAAGAACGCGATGCTCTTGACTCTTAGGGGATGCGATGCCCTCCCATCGCCTGGCCCTCGCTAGCAGGATAACAATCCTTTATTTCCTCGTGGCTGATCAGAGTTTATACATGTCCTCTACACAGTGGCTTAGCAAACAGGGAAAATGGAGGCTGGGGAGGTGAGGGAACTTGCTCAAGGTCACGCGGTGGGCTCAGGGTCACACAGTGGGCTCATGGCTGACTTGAGACCAGAACTCTAGCCTGGGGTCTAGACCAGGCCCTTCCTGTGGTACTTTACCCATCAGCTTTTGCAGAAAGTGACTCTCCTGTCCTCTCTTTCTCTCTCAGGGGTCCTTGGTGAATGTTGTCATGGTTATTTAAGGAACCTCGCCTAGAAGTCCCAACGCACAGTTCCCCATTGACGGGAAGGCTTGGACTCCAAGATGATTATAAAGGAATATCGGATTCCTCTGCCAATGACCGTGGAGGAGTACCGCATTGCCCAGCTGTACATGATACAGGTGGGTGGTGAGGCCGTGCACAGCCGCTCTCAGCACCGGCGTGGAGGGTGGGGTGGCGCCGTGGCCTTCGCAGCAGTATCTGCCCAGTAGGCTTCTGGCCAGTGTCTGAATTGCACTGGAGCTCTGGCTCCTTTTCTGCACACGAAGCCAGGCACACGCAACGCGCCGTGGATGTTTGTGGCATTGGATTGTCTCGCCCGCACTGTAGTCACAGCACTGACAAGACTAACGCTTTTTGTATCTAACACCCGTCCTCTTACTGATCCAGATATTATCCTTGTGTTTAGTCATCTTGGGCTGTAAAACGAAATGCTACAGACTGGGTGGCTTAAACAACAGACGTTTATTTCTCACAGTTCTAGAGGCTGGGGAGTCCAAGATCAAGGTGCTGACAGATTTGGTGTCCGGTAAGGGCCCTCTTCCTGGCTTACAGACGGCCCCCTGCTTGCTGTGTCTTCACGTGGCATAAGGAGCCAGGGAGCTCTCTGGGGCCTCCTTTATAAGGGCACTAATTCTATTATGAGGGCTCCACCTTCATGACCTAATCACCTCCCAAAGGCCTGACCTCCTAGCATCATCCCATTGGAGGTTGGGGCGTCGACATATGAATTTGGGGGAATGAGGGACACAAACGTTCAGTCCATGACAATCCATTTGACAGACAGGAAGGTGCAAGGCCCAGAGAAGTTAAGTGACTTGTCCAAGAGCACACAGCCTGCCTCCCGGCTCCAGGTACGCACTTTCCTCCTGCCTTAGGCTAAGTGGCTGATTTACAGAGTCACAAATGACTTTGAGGATGACCGGGGCCTGTGACCAACCAGAGATGATCACCCCACCCCAGATGTTGCTGGCCTCCCTACTCAGTGCCTGACTAACCTGGAACCCAGGATAGGGAGAGCCAGGATCGGGTCCTCATGGCCCAGACGTGACCACAGCTCCTGCTCGTTGGGGTGCTGGCTGCGGTCCTGCCCCACGGGGGTCTCCGTCCCAGCCTCTTGCTCATCCTCGCTGCCCCAGCCCTTTGCCTGGCCTGGCAGCTTTCCTCCCAGTTGGGGGTCTGATTATGAACCTGCTCCCGGCCTGGCTCTGGCTTTCCTGGGTACACGGAGGCCTCGGTGCAGCCCCTGGCCGCGCAAGCGTTACACGGGGCCGTCAGGGCAGGGAGAGCCCGGCAGGGCCTGCACCCTCATCCTGAGTCTGACCCGACCCTCAGCGTGGGAAGCTTGGCTGGGAAGAGAACAGAAGGCCAGCTCAGCCTCTCCGGGGGGCTGTTTGCTCCACGCTGCTTCAGAAGCGCCACTCAATTCCCTCTTGAACCACTTACCCAGTAATTATTCCTCGAGAGTGGGGAGAGGTGAGACTGGCATCAGCCCCCCAGCGCCGGGCACTCTGGGAATCTCTCAGCCTGTTCAAGGACCAGCTGATCTGCCAAAGGCACTGTTTGTCCTGTGGCTTCCTCATTCCTCCCCGAGCCAGGGGAGCCCTGGACCCTAACCCTGGACCACAGCAGATGGCCCTCAGCTCTGCTTGGGGGCTGGGAGCGTCAAGATCCCAGGAGGCTGACTTTCAGCTTCCAGTTTATCCCAGGCTTTTTCAAGTATGTAAACACCTCTGACTCAGGGCTCCTCAGACACCTGCCGTCTGCACCCCCTGTATTAAGGTGCTTTTTTCAACATCTATGCCTCCAATTAATGTGAAACCTTCCCAGCCTCCTAGGTGATGCCTCCTACAGCCCCACTGACACGGCGTGCCTCTCGAGGCCAGCCTCCTCTGCTCCCGCTCTGGCATTTGTCTCACCCGCCTCTGGCTCCACGGTTCCGGGGGGGCTCCATCCACCGTGGGGGTGATGGACAAGCCCATTATCTCCACTGTGTGACAGTTTCGTGGGGGTGAAAGTACATCACAGCTCACCGGCTGTACCTTTACAAACAGATGGTTTATTGTATGTCAATCCTACTCGGTAATGCTCTTTGAAAACTAAGTTAAATTCCCCAGACTTTTCTGTGCCCGGCCTGGGAAAGGGCTGGGCTACAGAGACGAATACAAAGTGCTTCTGCGCTCCAGGATTGCCTGCGGGGAGACGGATGTGTGTGCAGCCCACTGAGTAGAGGCCAGAGCAGTGGGGCTCGGAGGCTGGGAGCCCAGTGTTCACTTGGGCTTGGGGCCAGTGCTCCAGGAGGGCCCTCATTCCAAGCTGGGCCTTACGAGATGGATGGTCCGTCAAGGAAGGCAGCTCCGTTTTTCTGGAAAGAAGAGCAAGACCTTAGTTCATTACCCACTGATCCTGCTTACCAACTGGGGTGGCAGCTAGGAAGAGTCCGGCCTTCCGAACAAGCCACCTCCTCCCTGAGGTTGTGAACAAGATGGGCTCACGTCTCAAACTGCCTCATACCTGCCTGACCAGCACTCAATATACATGTTGTTCAAGGTTAAAGAAAAGAAAGGAAGGAAAGAAAGAAAAAAAAGAAAAATTGGTCTGGCTGGGAGAGAGCCTTCCATCCTAGGAGGTGCCCAGCAAACGGGGGGAGCGGTCAGAAGCGCCTTAGCCAGGACCCTGGACAGCTCTGAGAGCTGCCTGATTGGCCGGGGTTTCTTGGACTTTGAATCCTTCACCCCCCACCCCCTTCATCCGGTGCTTTTTCTGCACCAGGCCCCTGGCGGCTCAGGCTCCTCCCTTGCAGACCCCAGGCCCCAGGGATGGGGGAGGGGAGGAGAGGAGGGGGGAGGGGCCTTCACCCAGCCTGTGCGGGCAGGGTAGGGTAGGTCAAGCCCGTGGTCTCCGGGGAGTGGTTGGCAGGGATGGGCTGTGGCTTCTGATGTGAGCAGGACACTCCCCTTCTCCTCTTCTCCCCTCCCCCATCCCTGGGGCCTGGGGTCTGTGCAGCCCCAGTGAGGCCAGGTGGGAGGCACCCTCCCCCGCCCCTGCTCCCTCTCTGGCCTTCCCCGTGCCTTCTCTGCCCTCGGATCCCTGGCAGGCCGCACCTCAGCCCTCAGAGACTCCGTGTGCCCTGACCCCTCTGACCTGCACGTCCTCTTCTCACTGAGCCACCCAGCACCCCAGGTGTTTCATTCCCTGGGGCTGCCGTAACAGAGCACCACCAACTGGATGGCTTAACACAACAGAAATTTATTCTCTCAAAGTTGTGGAGGACAGAAGTCCAAAATTAAGGTGTTAGCGGGCCGTACTCCCTCTGAAGGCTCTGGGGCGCTGGGGGGAATCCTCCCTTGACTCTCCCAGCTTCCGGTGGTGGCCGGCAATCCTTGGCGTTCCTTGGTTTAAAACTGTTTCACTCCAGTCTCTGCCTGTGTTGTCACATGGCTGCCTGCCCTCTGTGTGTGTCTGTGTCTCTGTTTTCTCTTCTTATAATGATCTCTTCTCATTGGATTTAGGGCCCAGCCTAAGTTGTCTAATCCATCTAAGTTAAGATGACCTCATCTTAACTAATTATCAATACATCTGCAAAGACCCTATTTCCAGATAAGGTCACAGTTTGAGATTCTCAGGAGATATGGATTGGGTGGGGGAGGCCTTTAACCCACTACACTAGGGCTTGGGCAGACAGGTAGCCCCATCCCCACTTATAGTTTTAGAAACTGAGACCAGACACAAGAAGCAACTTGTCCAGGATGAGAGAAAGTTGGCCACAGGGTTAGGACCACAGTCTCTGTACTTGCTCAATAACTGCTTATCAGCACCTACCTTGTCCCGAGGTGTTTTCCTTGAGGCGCTCACTGCTTCGGGCGAGCGGGCCCTGGAATCCAACAGGTCTGAGTTCGTCCTGGCTCTGCTGTTTGGTAACTGGGTAACCTTGGACGGGTCACTCGGCCTCTCTGAGCCTCCACCTTCCCATCTGTACCTTGGGGGTGATAGTAGTCCTGCAGTCTTCTCAAGGGCTCATTGCAGCAACTATATGAGAAAGCGCATGCCAAGCGCTTAGCACAACTGCTAATAAACGAAGCTACTGTAAGAGGCGGGATCTTGGAAAGCATCTGAGAAATGGTCGCTGTTTTCATTACAGAATCTGGGCCACATTCCAGGAGCTCCTTTAAAGAGTGAGGAATGGCATGTCCCTGCTCTGACTCCATCCGTGGCTTCAACCAGGGTCTGCTGTTTTTCTGAAGGGGACTCAGTGTCTCTGGCCATGGAGATAGATCACGTCTTTGTGCCTTAGAGAGGGTTCGTGCCCCGAGGTCGAGGCAGTGGTGTGGGGAGTGCCTGTGTACGTGTGGGAGGACTCAGGTGTGTGCACGTGTGAGTATATGTGCACCTGCTGTTCGGGAAGCTGACCGAAGATGGCCTTGGTGATGCTGTCATGTCACCATGGAAACAGATGCTGGGCTTAAAGTCACCAGCACCTTGACCACGAGGTTTTGTGCAGAAGCAGAAACCTGAGCTTCTGGACCCTGGGAAGGACGTTCGTGGCAGAAAGACACTTGGAGGTGACCCAGGCATCACGTCTCCCGGGCAGTGTCTCCGAGGCCCCTTCTCACTCGTGTTTGATCTCTCTGAAATCTTAGTTGAGTACAAGAGGCAAGGTTGGTTTTTGTTTGTTTGTTTGTTTTGTTTTATGCCAGATTTATTGAGCTGTAAGTCCCACACCACACAGTTCACACATTTAAAGTGTATAGTTTAGTGAATTTTAGCACTTTCACAGAGTTGTGAAACCATCACAATTCTAGAGCATTTTCATCATCCCATAAAGAAGTCGCTCTCCATCTTCCCCCAACCCCCAGGCCACCAATAATCTACTTTCTGACTCTCTGGATTTGCCTATTCTGTACATTTTATATAAATGGGATCGTATAGTATATGGCCTTTTGTGTCTGGTTTCTTTCACTCGGCATGTTTTCCAGGTTCATCTATGTGGTAGCATGTGTCAGTACTTCATTCCTTTTTACAGCCAAATCATGTTGCATTGTATGGATATAATTCGTTTATTTTCTCCCTTTCTGTGGATTGTCCTTTCACTCTCTTGATAGTGTCCCTTGATGCACAACAGTTTTTGTTTTCATTTTGATGAAGTCCAACTTAGCTATTTTTTCTTTGGTTGCTTGTGCTTTGGGTATCATATTTGAGAAACCATTGTCAAATCCAAGGTCATGAAGATTTGCCCCTATGTTTTCTTCTAAGAGTTCTGTACTTTTAGTTCTTACAATTAGGGCTTTGATCCATTTTGAGTTAATCTTGATATGTGGCATGAGATAGTAGTGCAGATTCATTCTTTTGCACTTGGGTATCCAATTGTCCCAGCAGCATTTGTTGAAAAGACTCTTCTCTCCTGCATTGAATGGTTTTGGCCCCCTTGTTGAAAATCAATATGTATAGCGTATAGATCTGTGGGTTTATTTCTAAACTCTCACCTCCGTTCCATAGATCTGTCCTATGCCCATACTATACTGTTTTGATTACTATAGTTTTTTGTTTTTTTTTTTAAAGAGCTACTACCACCCGCAACAGGTGGATGAATCTTTTTCGCCTGCGTTTGTCCTTTGTTGCTGCGCGCGGACTTTCTCTAGTTGTGGCAAGTGGGGGCTACTGTTCATTGCGGTGCAAGGGCTTCTCATTGTGGTGGCTTCTCTTGTTGTGGAGCATAGGCTCTAGGCGTGCAGGCTTCATTAGTTGTGGCACACAGGCTCAGTGGTTGTGGCGCATGGGCTTAGTTGTTCCGCCGCATGTGGGATCTTCCCAGACCAGGGCTTGAACCCATATCCCCTGCATTGGCAGGCTGATTCTTAACCACTGTGCCACTAGGGAAGTCCCTACTGTAGTTGTGGGGTTTTTTTTAATTTATTTTTGGCTGCATTGGGTCTTCGTTGCTGCATGCGGACTTTTCTCTAGTTGCGGTGAGCGGGGGCTACTCTTTGCTGTGGTGCACGGGCCCTAGAGCTCGTGGGCTTCAGTAGTTGTGGCAGGTGGGCTTAGTAGTTGCGGCGCACGGGCTTAGTTGCTCCGTGGCATGTGGGATCTTCCCGGACCAGGGATCAAACTCATGTCCCCTGCATTGGCAGGCAGATTCTTAACCACTGTGTGACCAGGGAAGTCCCCCTACTATAGTTTCATAGCAAGTTCTGATATTCGAAAATGTGAGCATTCCAGCTTCCTTTTTGTTTTCAAAATTGTTTCGGCTGTTTGAGAGCCCTAGGAGTTCCATATGAATTTTAGGATCAGTTTTTCCCTTTCTACCAAAACTGCCATTGGATTTCGACAGGGATCACATTGGACCTGCAGCTTGCTTTGGGGAGTATTGACATCTTAACAAGTATTAAACCTTCCAGTGCGTGAACACAGATGTCTTTCCGTTTATTAGGTCTTCTTTCATTTCTTTCAGCAATGTTTTATAGTTTCCTTTGTACAAGTCTTGTACCTCCTTGGTTAAATTTCTTCCCAGGTATTTTATTCTTTTGGATGCTCTTGTAAATGGCAATGATTTCTTTATTTCCTTTCTGCCGTATTTGCTTTTGTGGGTTGATTTTGTATTCTGAAGCTCTGTTGAATATATGTATTAGGTCTGACAGATGTGGGGGGCATTCTTTAGGTTTTTCTGTATATGGGTGTGTCATCAACAAATTGAGATAGTTTTCCTTCTTCCTTTCCTATTCGAATGCCTCTTACTATTTCTTTTTCTTGCCTAATTTCTCTGGCTAGAACCTCCAGTACAATGTTGGCTAGAGGTGAGAAAGCAGGCATCCTCATCTTGTTCCTGACCTTGGGAACACTTTCAGTCCCGGCGCACTCAGGAGTCAGAGCGGAGGAGTTTGCACGTGCAGTGCTGGGCTCCGACAGGGAACCGTGGCCCCTTCAGTCTCCTGCATGAGTGCTGGGGCCGGCGGGGGGCGGTGTCCTGCAGCGACACAGGAGGAGCCAGCCTGGTTGGCCAAAACCCCACCCCCCATTCAGCACCCTCGGCCAGTCTCCTAAGCCCCTCCCCCTCTGCAGAGTGCTCTGGACCCACACATCGCTAATGCTTTTGTCCCCACAGAAGAAGAGCCGTAACGAGACGTTCGGTGAAGGCAGTGGCGTGGAGATCCTGGAGAACCGGCCATACACGGACGGCCCTGGTGGCTCCGGGCAGTACACACACAAGGTGTACCATGTGGGCATGCACATCCCCAGCTGGTTCCGCTCCATCCTGCCCAAGGCGGCCCTGCGGGTGGTGGAGGAGTCCTGGAACGCCTACCCCTACACCCGAACCAGGTGAGCTTGCCCTCAGCCCCTGTGCTGTCTGCTGGGGAAGCAACCCTGCAGCATAGATGCTGGTGCTGGCCCCCCAGACGGGCTCAATCCCCACACCCCAGGGAGCCCTGGCTTCTGGGGAGCTGAGCCTCCGTTCTGAGTGGTACCCTGAAGGTCCCCCAGGTTCCCCCTCAGAGAACAGGCAGGAGAGGGAAGGGTCTACCCCTAGGTGCCTTCTAGCCTGCCAGTGGGGGAGACCAGGAAGGCCTGAGTCCAGCGAGGGCCATCTGAGACTCCTTTGCCATCTGGCAAGGCTCAGGGAATACAGACTCACGTTAACGTTCACCTGGGAATGCAGGACCGTCCACCAGCTGGGAAGAAACACAAACTGAGGGTAGACCAGATGGCCCAGAGATTCCCTCCAACCCTGAGACCCTCAGCGACTATGATGATGTTTTATAACAAACCATGCTGAGCAGGGCTTTCTTTGGATCCCTCTGGTAGGGGGGCTCTTCACTCTGCGCCCCCACCCAATAGAGCTGAGCACTGCTTCGTTAGAAGAGATCGGGGGCCGCTCCCAGCTGGCCGCCCACTTGCTGGGCAGGTGGAGTCCCCATGCATCTCCTGGGGCTTCCTTCCCCAGGTCGTTGAGGGCCTGGAGCTTGCTGGAGGATCCGTCCAAGTCATGCCTCTTCCCAGCAGCACTTTCCTCCTTGAGCTCATCTCCAGTCAAGAGAGAGGGGCTGTTTCCCTGCTGCCACACCTGGTTTCTTAGGGGACAGGGGACAGGGTGGCATGTCACACAGATTCAGCCGACTCAGCAGCGTGCCACCTTCTCTGTGCCTGAGTCCACACCACGCTTCACACACGTGGACACAGGGCTGCCGGCAGCTTCCGGAACAACTCCCTCTTCCCCCTAAACCCATCCCTCCCCCCAACCTGGACTTGGCTCTTCTTGGGACGAGGTGAAGGTCCAGGAGCTGGACAGGACAGACGCGTCTCGGCCACCACTCCAGCCCTCGTCCTCCACCCAGCCACCCACGCCTACACCACTAAGCTCGAGTCCTGATGGATACTCTCCTTCCCCCGCAGGTTCACTTGCCCTTTTGTGGAGAAATTCTCCATTGACATCGAAACCTTTTATAAAACTGATGCTGGAGAAAACCCCAATGTGTTCAGCCTGTCTCCTGTGGAAAAGAACCAGCTGACGATCGGTAACCGTCTACCCTGACGCTCCCAACTCCGGGAAGGGCAGGAGCCCTGCAGGGCTGAGTTCCCGGTTTCCCCGCCCGTGGGCCCCTTGATTCTGCCCCTGATCTTCAGGCCTGGCAGGCTGCAGACCAGCTCCTGTCCTGGGCGGGGAGGTTAGAGTCCGAGCAAGCCTGGTCGGAGGTGTGGGGGCAGGAAGGATGGGTCTCCTCGGCCCCATTTCCCTGATGTGCCCACTAAGGCTACGTGCGTTTCCCACTCAAGCCCCTTCCCTTCATCCCTTCAAAGTGTCCCCATCCCCAGAAATGCATGCGTGTGCTTGGGGGCCACATCAGGCTGACAGCCATGCGTGAGTGCAGCAGGCCGGATGGGGCCTGTGTCCCCTTGACGGTGGGCGGCCTCTGCTCTACTCCCCTCTAGCTGACTATGCCGTGTGGGAAACAGGCCCCATTTGTTAAATCTTCTCTTTCAAGCGAGGCCAGAAATCAGGGTTTTCATGTGAAATCTTCCAATTCCTAAATGTTGACAACTAATTAAAAATCTTTGTAAATATGCCACCCAAACAAGACACATCTGTGGACCAGCCGCACCTCAACAGGCCCCAAGCCCGTAGGAACAAGCCATTGTGGTTCCCAGACGGGTGCACGGCTGGTGTTGGAGGGGTGTTGATGAACTCCCAGGCGGCCTCAGAGGCCTGGAGGGCAGTCCCCTGAGACTCCTCCCTCCTGCCGGAGTTTTTAGGCCCCAGGGGGTTTTGGGAGATACCTTAGCTTCCTAGGGCTACCAGAACGAAGTACCACAGACTAAGGGACTTAAGACAACAGATACTTTTTGTCTCACAGTTTTGAGGTCAGACGTCAAGGTCAGGGTGTCAGCAGGGTTGGCTCCTTCTGGGGTCCCTGAGGGAGAATCGGTTTGGGCCTCTCCCCTAGCGTCTGGGGGCTGCTGGCAATCTTTGGCGTTTCCTTGGCTTGTAGACTCATCACCTCAGTCTCTCCCTTCATCTGTACATGGTGTTCTCTCTGCGTGCATGTCCGTATTCGAATTTCTCTTTTTTTTTAATTGAAGTATAGTTGATTTACAATGCTGTGTTAGTTTCAGGTGTATTTATTTTTTAATTGAGCCAAATTTCTCCTTTTTATAAGCACTCTAGTTATATTCGATTAGGTGCACCCTAATGACCTCACTTTAATTAGATGACTTCTTTAAAGACCCTGTCTCCAAATAAGGTCACATTCTGAGGCCCTGGGGACCAGAACTCCAATGAATGAGTTTAGGAGGGGACACATTCTACCCATAACAGGAAGGAAGGGCCCAGCATGACGCAGGCCCTCTGGCAGCTCTTGTCCGGCCAGCTGCAGGCTCCCCCCGAAGGCCTCCTGCCATGGTTCCTAAGTCCCAGCCCCCCCCTTAGCGGCCTTTGCCTGCCTGAGCGGGCTGGGCACGTGGTCTCCTCCAGGAAGGATGTGCATCCCTCCCCACATCCTGCTGCCCTCGGGCCGCTTCTGACCAGTCACTAGTTTCGGCGGGGCCAACGCCTGCGTCTGTAAACCACAGCCCAGACTCAGTGCCAGCAAGCCAGGGAGACGAGACAGTCGGGGCCCGGTCGGGGCAGAGCCCCCCCAAGTGCCGTCGTCCCCACACATCTGAAAGAAGGAGTCTCTGAGCCACAGAGCCTGTCCTGAGGTCTGCCACTGGCACGCGAGCCCGTCTACCACATGCACACCTCGGGGAGCCAGCCCAGCAGGATGGCTTTGACTTGGGGGAGGAGCCGTGTGACAAGAGGTGGTCCTTCCCAGAGTCACTGTCCCGCCCCTCACCCAGGTCCCACCAGCCCCCAGTGCTGTTTCCCCAGCGCCCAGCCCCATGGCATCTGCTGCCCACTCTCAGGCACATCCTGGACCCTCTCAGGCCCGACGCCTCCCGCTGGGCCCATCAGACGTGGCTTCCGGACTCTTCCCTGCTGATCTGTCTGGGAGGGGCTTCCCAGCAGGCCAGCCGCCTTAAAGCTCATCTGTAGGGCCACTTCCCCTCAGGGTGCCGGCCGGGCACAAAGCCTGGTGAGAGATGGCGGATGTGTCCAGCTGCATCCCCATCACCTCTGCCCACGTGGACACCCTGGTGGTTCCCCAAACTCCCCCACCTCCTGGTTCAGTGTCACATTCTGGGACGTTCTTGGCCTCACAGTTCTGCTCCTGTAGCTGAAACGCCAGCTTTTCTGGGAAGCTTTACTCTTTTCCTCGCCCCCGCCACATCCCACATCCTCCATCCTCATCTCGCCCACGCTTCTCCAGCTCATCACCTTATTTATCCGCTTTGGCAAGTGTGCCCAAAACAGGGGGGTTGCTGAAATGATTTGAAAAGGCAACAAGGAGAGCCACAGGTCCTGAGGGTGGGGGAGCTCGGGGTCAGGGTGGACCAGAACGATGTCCTCACCCCCACGTCGGGCCCCGTGGCACATCGAGGCCTGGGGCCCCACGAGGATTTGGGGGTGGCAGGGACATGGCGAGGAGACTGGATGGGGAGGGGTGGGGTGGAGGTTGGGGCAGACGTTGTCACTCACGGGGTCTCCCCGTAGATTTCATCGACATCGTCAAGGACCCCGTGCCCCCCAACGAGTATAAGACGGAAGAGGACCCCAAGCTGTTCTACTCGACCAAGACCCAGCGGGGGCCCCTGTCTGAGAACTGGATCGAGGAGTACAAGCAGCAGGTCTTCCCCATAATGTGCGCCTACAAGCTCTGCAAGGTGGAGTTCCGCTACTGGGGCATGCAGTCCAAGATCGAGCGGTTCATCCACGACACGGGTGAGCGCGCCCGGCCTCTCCGTCTGTGTGCCCCTGTCTGCCCGCCCTCTCTCTCTGCATCTGCCTGTCTTACTCTGGACAGGCGACCCCCAAGGCCCACATGCAGCCACCCACCTGGTTTCCCTTGACCGTATAAACACTTGCCGAGCGCCTACAGACGACAGGCAGTGTACGCCTGCCCCAGACACTGCAGACCGGATGGTATTTGTAACACGTGATATCCACCCGCCGTGGGGGGAGCAGCCCCAGGGGACTGCCCCCCTGCTGCTCACAGCACCTCTCGGCACCCCAAGGCCAGACCCCAGGCCCTGCCCCGGCACTGCCGCCCGCTTTGGGCTGGAAGTCCCAAGGGAGAGCGTCTCGGACATCCTCCTGTCCTACACCCACGCCCGCCCGGCCCAGAGCAGGTGCCCAGGGAATGGGACAGCAGATGCCCAGGGGTTCTAGAAGGAGCTAGTGCCGACCCGGGCTCCTCCCTGCCCCCCAGTCAGGGCAGAGGTCAGTGCCCAGGGCCTGGTTTTAGCCCCAAGACTCATGATCCAGGAGTGGCACCCAGGCAGACACCTGCTCACTCCAAGAGCAAGGGTGACTGTGTAGCCATGAGCAGAGTCACAGCACTGATGGTGTGCTTCACAGGTGTCACATCAGCTCTCCATGGCCCTGCAGGGTGGCCACTGTCACCCCCTCCAACCCCCATTTGCAGTGGAGGAAGCCCAGGGCCAGCCCTGGGTCTGAACCCAGATCTGCCGTCCCAGCCGTCCTCGTCTGTGCATCACATCTCATCAGACGGTCTGTCCAGTGTGGGTGCTGGCTGACCCTGAGGGTGGCATGCCTGAGGCCACGGCCCGGGGCTTGGAGGCACCCTCCTAGGAGCAGGGGTGAGAGGGAGTTTCTCCCAGGCAGGCTTTTGGGAATGAAGGGATATAGAAAGGACGGCTGGGGAGGCCGAGTGGCCTGAGCAAAGCTGCAAGTGGGAATCGGGAGGTGAGCCCAGAGGAAGGGTCGCCAGAGACCAGCCTGGGAACGAGGAAGGGCCGGACCACCTGGGAAGCCGCTCAGCTTTCTCTAGGAAAGCAGGAGGAAGACTCAGTGATGACCCTTCCGGGTTTGCCCCCCTGGAGAAACTCAAATGCACGTTCCGGAATGTTCAGAGCAGCAGGATTATAAAAGCAAAACGGACAAACAATGAAAGTGAGCCAAAGGCCCGCTGGCAGGAGAAAGAATAAATAAAATGTGGTATTTCACACAAATAAATACCATACGGTATTTCACACAAATAAATACCATACGGCAGCATACCGGCAACTCACCCAAGAAGGGGAAGTGGCAGAAAAATCCATGCAGCATGACACATACATGTAAATGTCAACAACATGTAGGCCAGCCCAACATACTGTATAGAAAAACACGGAAAGAAAAGCAAGTGACAAACACAAAATTCAGGATGGACCCTTTCAGGGCGGGAGGAAGATGCGTCTGGGAGGGCGACCGTGGGCTCCGTGTTACTGGTCACGTCTACTCCCTCGATGGGTGGTGGCGGGGGGGGGGGGGGCGGGGGCAGGGCGGGGGGACATGCTTTATTTCTTCTTAATGGTTTTTAAGCAGCCTATTGAGGCCTGATTTTGCATCTGTTATAAGAGAAGTTTGAGTTCCGTAAGCCTGAGTGTGTTTGCAGAGTAGTGCACACAGTTCTAGAACATTCCATGCCCCCAGAGTCTTTCGCAATCACCCCCACTCTCATCCCCACCCAAGGCGGCCCGCATCTGCTTCCTGTCCCTGTGGTTCTTCTGTTCTTTATACCTTAAAAGTATCTTATTTTCCATCTTATTTTCTATATATGATATATTCCTATATATCGTACTTTATTGTATTTTATATCTTATTTTATATCGTATGTGTATATATTCTGTTTAAAAAAGAAAGGACCAACGTGCTTCGAACTTGAGGTTGACTTTCCCGTGGGAAATTCGACAAGAGAAGTGTCCTTGACTCTGAGATAGGAAACACTCAGGAAGTCCTTCTCCAGCTCCCCACAAGGCAGGAATTCCCCCCCGCCCCCCCCCCCGCAAAACTCAGCATGGCTTCTGAGCAGACACAGTACCTTGGGAAGCCCCAGTACCCCAGTTACAGAGCCACTGTGAGCTTGTGAAGCCATCTGTGAGCCGGACCCCTCATTTACACATGGGGAAACGGGCACGAGGGCAGTGGTTTGCTGGAAGCCACGCAGTGGGTGAGGGGCAGAGCCTGTCCTGCACCGCGGGGCACCTCCCAGCCTAGGAGTCCCCGGGGGCTCTAACACGGCTCTGTCTCTCTCTCCCTCCCCTGCAGGCCTGCGGAAGGTGATGGTGAGGGCCCACCGGCAGGCCTGGTGCTGGCAGGACGAGTGGTACGGGCTGAACATGGAAAACATCCGGGAGCTGGAGAAGGAGGCGCAGCTCATGCTGTCCCGCAAGATGGCCCAGTTCAGTGAGGACGACGAGGGGGCCGCGGAGCTGGCCAAGGACGAGGCCCCCCAGGCCCAGGCCCCCAGGGAGCCCCCACAGCCCAGCAGCAGCGGTGGGGAGCCCCTGGCGGGCAGGGGTCTGAAGAAGCAGTGGTCCACGTCCTCCAAGTCGTCCCGGTCGTCCAAGCGGGGAGGTGAGCGCACTCTGTCCCCGCGGGTGTCCCTGCCCTCTGCTCGTCCACCCCGGCGACTGCCCCTGCCAGGGCAGCCCCGTGCCTCTGCCGGGGACTCCGAACTCTGAAGGTGGACTCTTGCTTTCGGACCTGCGGGCCACACCTGTGGGACTCAGAACTAGTCACCTCCTTGTAGCCTCCTCCTCGGAGTGAAGCCCAGGGCGTTGCCCCAACCCTGGCAGGTTCCCCCAGACTCACCCACCCAGACTCACCCACACAGCCCAGCTGAGACAGGCAGGCTGGCCACGTGGGATCCCCACTCCCAACCCCTCCTGGGACCCAGCCGGCTGCAGCTCTGAGCCAGGGTTCCAAGGCAGGGTGGGGGGGTCTGGGTGCGCTGCACCCAGCACACCCAGGAGAGGCTTCTGCGCCTGAGGGAGCAGCCAGGCCAAAGGACCCTGAAAGGCTTCAGATACTCAGAAAGGCCTTTCTCTGGAACTCACTTGAAAGTGCGGTGGTTATTGGGGAAACTCGGTGTATTTTGTCTAAAACACCAGGAGTCCCACCCACTCCCGCAAATCCACCTTTTCCCACACCAGGCTTGTGCTGTGCTGAAGGGACCCATGGAGACACACGCATCGATACCTTTAATCTCACTTCCCACCCCTGCCGGGCATCCCTGTCTGTCAGCCCCGCCGTGGCAGAGTTGAAGGGGCTCGCTCCTGGAAATTCCCTGGCGGTCCACTGCCAGGGCCCGGGTTCGGCCCCTGGTCGGGGAACTAAGATCCCGCATGCCACGCAGTGGTGCAGCAAAAAAAAGGGAGGGGGCCTCGCTCCTGAGCAGATCAGGTCTAGGGCATAGGAGTGGACCCAAGCCTGGGTGACTGCACATCCTGGCCTCATACCTGATACCCTCCCCCATCCACGTCCTCCCGGGACAGGACTGCACTGTGCCAGGTGGGCTGGGAGATGCGTCAGAGCCCTCATTTCTCTATTGCATCCCCTTCTGAGCCCTCCTGGCCCTACTCCAGCATCGTCGCACCTGCCTGCCTCCGCCCGTTTATCCCAGTGCTGCTGGGTGGTCGGTCAGTCTGGGGTTTTGCCTTCCAGCGAGTCCTTCCCGCCACAGCATCTCGGAGTGGAGGATGCAGAGTATCGCCCGGGACTCAGACGAGAGCTCGGATGACGAGTTCTTTGATGCTCACGGTAGGCGGGCACCCTGGAGCACACGGGCCTTCCCAAGAGGGGGAGGGGAGGGGTCTGAGAGAGCGGCAGGGGATGCAAGTCAAGGTGGGGATTACCTGTGAAGAGTTCTGGCTGAACAGCAGCACGTGGGGGCAGGGGCAGGATGAGATGAAGCCACCAGGAGTCTGGGGTCTCACACTCACCTCAACCTGGTATCAGAATGTGCACGGGGTCTGGCAGGTGGGGACTGTTCTCTTGAACCCCCCCACAATGGATTTAAAATCAGACAGTGACAGTTTTTCCATATGTGAATTTATTCCCAAAGGGAATTCCCTGGCGGTCCAGGGATTAGGACTCGGTGCTCTCACTGCCATGGCCCCGGGTTCAATCCCTGGTCAGGGAACTAAGGTCCCGCAAGCCATGCGGTGTGGCCAAAATAATAATAATCCCCTAAGAAGCTTTACAAAAGCATAACTTCTTCTCATCTTCTAATGTTTGTAATTACTGTCTTTTCATGATTAAATTAACACACACCTAATGTAGAAACCTTAGAAAATACAAACAAGTAGAAAATACATGAAGTACCCTTTTTCCCGCAAATCCCAGAATAAGCACAGCAAACAGCCGGATAAATCAGCCACCTGTGCTGGGGAGATGCACCTACCAAACGTCCTCGCTTCGTACCTTGCCTTTCCTCTTGAGGAAGTAAGGGGGCCAGCGGTCAGGTACAGGGAGACAGGTTTGCAGTTTATAAGGTGGGACGCACTCAGAAAGGGACAGGGACTTGCCCATAGGCACACAGCAGGGCAGAGGCAGATGTGGCCCTGGGGTGGGGACCCGGAAAGGGAGGCAGGTGGTTCCTGAGGCAGCCTCTGCACCTGGGGCCTCCCTGAGGTTAGAGAGGGTGTTTGGGGCATCCCATACTCCCACTGCCCTCCAGCCAGGCCAAGAGGCTGAGCCCCCCCGGCTCTGTGTCCCTGATATGAGGCAAAGACACATCTAATGTAGAAACTTTAGAAAAAGCTGGAAAAGAGAAGAGACAGCAGAGCAGGAGATGCCAGAGCCGCAGTGTCCTGGGGAAACTGTCCCAGTGACCCACAGAGGAGGGACCAGCCACGGCAGAGCCCAGACAGCTGCTTCCTACCCAGCAGTCATGGGTGAAAGTTCTCAGAAAAGCAGAAAAAAAAAAAAGTCATGGATGGAACTGTTCATAGCAGCACTTCTCACTAAGCAGTCGTTCTGTGGACATTGAAAACAGTCAGGAACATCATGGAGAAACAAGACGTGGTCCGTCCATACGATGGAATATGACTCGAGCACGAAAACGGATGAGGCACTGACATGTGGTTGAAACTTAGAAACACCATGGGAAGTAGAAGAAGCCAGACAAAAGACCACATTCTGGGGCTTCCCTGGTGGCGCAGTGGTTGAGAGTCCGCATGCCGATGCAGGGGACACGGGTTCGTGCCCTGGTCCAGGAAGATCCCACGTGCCGCGGAGCGGCTGGGCCCGTGAGCCATGGCCGCTGAGCCTGCGCGTCCTGAGCCTGTGCTCCGCAACGGGAGAGGCCACAACAGTGAGAGGCCCGCATACCACAAAAAAAAAAAAAAAAAAAAGACCACATACTGTATGATCCCATGTATGGGAAATGTCCAGAACTGGCAAATCCATAAGGACAGAAAGTCAACGGGTGGTTGCCAGGGTCTGGGAGAGGCGGGGGATGAGGCATGACTGCTAATGGGGACAGGTTTCCATCGGGGCAGATGGAGAAGTTCTGGAACCAGATAGAGCTCATGGTTGCACAGCATTGCGAATGGACCAAATGCTACTTGAAAATGGTTAAAATGGTGAATTTTCTGTTAAGTGAAAGTTACCACAATTTTTTGAAAAACATCAGGCAGAAGCCCCGTGAGTATGTGGCCGTGTGTCCATCCTGTTAAGGAAGGGAGAGCATAGAACCAAGTGGGGAGGGCCACACGGGCCAGAGAAGCATGGGAGCCCCCAGAGTGACCACTCTTAGGCCTCCCAGCGCCCCCCTCCCCTGACTCCCTGCCCTTGATCAGGGTGCTGAAGCCCCTCTCTCTCTTCCCCAGAGGACCTGTCCGATTCAGAGGAAATGTTCCCCAAGGACATCACCAAGTGGAACTCCAATGACCTCATGGACAAAATCGAAAGCCCTGAGCCAGAGGACACGCAGGGTAACCAGCTGGGGGCTGCAGGCTACAGCCTCCTAAGGAGGAGCACCGAAGCACCCAGGGGGGTTGGGGGGACACCTCGGGCCCTGCTTGTCACGGTCACAGCCTCTGCCCGCTGGGCCTGCCCCTTTACTCACACCCACCCACCGCTTCTGTGTTGCAGACGGTCTGTACCGCCAGAGCGCCCCTGAGTTCAGGGTGGCCTCCAGTGTGGAGCAGCTGAACATCATCGAGGTGGGTGCCAAGGTGGAGAGGGCCAGGGCTGCAGCGGGGGGGCAGGGCGTAAAGGACCAGTCCCGCGGGGGAGACCATGGAGGCGGAGCTTGGCTCCCACAGCATCATGTCCACACTGTCCTGGGCACCACTGGAGAGAGGCCTGGGGCCCAGCCCCTCTGATGCCCCTGAGAGCCAGTAGGGACTGCAGACAGCTCCCCCGAGGAAGGCCTTGACCCCGCTCCACCCTTGGAAAGCAAAATGAGAAACTTGTAAATTCCAGATCAAAAATAGGATCTTCACCGTGTGCTCAGCTTGTCTGAAGTCCCTGAAGGAAAAAAGATAGAAGGGGAGGAAGCGAAAGTCATCTAGGCAGAAGTGATGTGGCCGCCCCGCCGGGGGTGGGAAGAGTCTAATTGTCCAATCAAACTGTCCTGGTAGAGCGCTTGTGTCCGCTTCGGGGGTTCTTTGCATGGAGCTCACGCCCCTTCTCCTCCTCCACCTGTGGGCGGCCAGAGCTGTTTGCAGTGGGGCAGGAGCCGGGGCAGAGTGGGGTGTCACACACTGCGGTCACCTCACTGCTCTGGCCTCTAGCTGCCCGAGGTGGAGACGGCACCTCTGGGGACTCAGGACCCGTGGGGAGTTTGGACCGTGGAGGGGGTGCATCCGCACCGCCCTCCTCCTCTTGGGGTTCTCTTTGAGGTCTGAGGTCGAAGCGGGCTTTTCTAGATGGGTAACTGGAACGAGGGGAATTGATTCCCAGTTGCCGGTTAATGGCGATAAAGCAAACGGAGCCCCCTCCTTGCCTTTGGCGCACACAGCTCTGACGGCCCCCCAGGAGGGGCAGAAGGGGCCTCGGGCTCTGGATCTTCCTGGGGATGTGCATTTGGACCCAGCACTGGTTCTGGGACACCGCCATCCAGAGTCAGATCCCTTTGCTGGCAACGGTCCCCAAACCGGAGCCTCTTCTCCCAGGCTCAAGGAAGGAGGACGGCTTTACCTAGTCACTGCTGGAGACCCCTGGCTCTCCAGAGTGGGCTCCCAGGCCCCGCCTCCCAATGGCTCTGTTCCCACTGGGGTTCGAGTCTCAGGCAGGGTGTGCCCCTGTAGAAAGCAGTTTGAATGGGAGGAAAGCTGTGTCTCGGACCGGCCTCCTGGGTCCCTGAAGAGTCCCCAGCCTCCAGCGCTGGGTCCCAGCAGCCCGGCACAGGCAGGATTCTCTCAGCCCCGCACTGCCCAGCCCTGCCGTCCCAGGTGACTAGGGGCCACGTCTGGGTGACAGGGAGGGTGCTGTAAGACGCGCCTTCCATGAGCCTCTCGCCTGGCTGTGTTGATCAGTCTTTGGGACCATCGGGTGCTTCTATCCTGGCCTGTGCTCTGGGCAGCCAGTGACCACACCCTGCCTTGGGCCGTGAGTTCATTCCTGCCCAGGCCCTGTGGCCCACAACCGGCCGATGACCAGCCCCCTCTTGGGGACTGAGGCGGCCCAGCCTTGCCTCCACCCCAGGCCCAGTACCACCTACCAGCCTTCCTCCCGCCCAAAGCCCTCTGCTGCTCAGAGGCTCCCAGCCCAGCTTGACCCGTTCCCGGTGGGCTTGCCAGTCCCTGGGTTCAGTGCCCAGTTCAGGGCCAGCTGACCCCCCATGGCCCCTCCAGATGGCTTCAGCTCCTTGTTCTGCTCCTGAGTTCCGTAGGGACAGGCTCCTCTCTTCAGCTCCCTTCCCCGCCCCCCTCAGCCCCTGACATAATATGGGCAAGGCAGGTACTCACCTGTGGCTCTCTTGGGCCCTGGCCCTGGCCTCCCACACCAGAAGTCACACACCAGAAGCCAGGGATGGGGAGAGGCCCCTGGGGATGGGGCTACAGCCTAGGGTAGCAGAAGAGCACTGAGCTGGTGGCAGGAGCTCTGGGTTCCGGTCCAGCTTGGTACTGATGCACTGTGTGATATTAGACAAGTCCCTTGTCGTCTCTGGGCCACCTCGTCTCTAGATAGAACAGTTCCATTCCCATGGTGGATGTGTGTAAGTCTCACTTGGACTTCATAAGCAGGGCTGACTCCTCACAAATGAGGGGGGTTCAGATAGACACACCTGCGTTGCCCTCCCCACTCTAAGATGCTGGGGTTATGCCACCTCTGGGACATCTCTGCTCTTGAGGACCTTGGTCTTAGAGGCTGGGAATGGCAGGGCCTGGGGGCCATGGGCCTGGGGCAGCGGGGGAGGGCCCATGTAGATGGAGGGAGAGCTCAGAGCTGCTGGCTGAGCGGCCAAGCTGAATCTGAATCCCTGACCCCCGCCGCCCCTCTTTTTCTTTCTTTTTTTTTTTCTTTAATTGCTTGCCTCAGAATTTTTTTTGGTTTGGATTGGTTTGGTTTGGTTTGGTTTTTGGCTGCATTGGGTCTTCGGTGCGGTGCACAGGCTTCTCTCTAGTTGTGGTGCGGGCTTAGTTGCCCCGCAGCATGTGGGATCTTAGTTCCCCAACCAGGGATCGAACCTGCATCCCCTGCATTGGAAGGTGGATTCTCAACCACTGCACCGCCAGGGAAGTCCCCCCCAGCCCCTCTTAAGAGAGCCTGTGAGGGCTTCCCTGGTGGCGCAGTGGTTAAGAATCCGCCTGCTAATGCAGGGGACACGGGTTCGAGCCCTGGGTGGGGAAGATCCCACATGCTGCGGGGCAACGAAGCCTGCGTGCATAGCCCCTGCTTGCGGCAACCAGAGAAAAACCTGCGCACAGCAATGAAGACCCAGCACAGCCAAAAGTAAATAAATAAAATAAAATAAATTTTAAAAAAAAGAGAGAGAGCCTGTGACAGACCGACGTCTGGACACAGACACACGGAGGGCAGGCAGGCCCCAAAGGCCCGCACGGGGCTGAGCCTCTGCCTGCCCCCCAAGGCTGGAAGCCCAGAAGCCCCTGCCTGGGCCCGCAGATGGGAGGTGGAGTTGTGCTTCGGAAGGAAGAGACCCTCTCCCTCCCTGTCCTCTGTGCCCCTGTCAGGCCGGCAGGGAGCAGGGCTGAACACAGAGGGGAGGGGAAGAAGCAGCTGGGCCTCCCCGGGGGAGGGGCACCAGGCCCTGGAGCAGAGGAACTGAGAAGGGGTCTCAGAGGGAGTGACTGGGCCGCCACAAGCGTCCCCCCAGCAGGACAGAAGCTTCGGCCAGGAGCCGAGTCCCCAGGGAGTTCACCCCCCCCACCCGCACAGGACGAGGTCAGCCCGCCGCTGGCCGTGCCGCCCTCCAAGATCCACGTGTTGCTGCTGCTGCTGCACGGAGGCACCATCCTGGACACGGGCGCCGGGGACCCCGGCTCCAAGCAGGGCGACACCAACACCATCGCCACCGTGTTCGACACCGTCATGCGCGTGCACTACCCCAGCGCCCTGGGCCACCTGGCCATCCGCCTGGTGCCCTGCCCGCCCATCTGCTCCGCTGCCTTCGCCCTCGTCTCCGAGTGAGTGCCCAGGCTCGCTGCCACCTGCCCCTCCCCTGGCCCTGAGGGTCAGGAGACACCCCACCCCCACCCCAGCCGCAGTACTGGGACCACAGTGCCGACGTCCAAACCCGCCGTCTAGCCTGTCTGCCGGGAGACGGCACAACCTACGCAGATGGCTGAGCCTAGAGTCCTGGAGGGGCCGGGGCCCAGAGCTGAGCCTGTTTCTGCATCTGTAATGTGGGGATGCTGACCTGCCTCTGACATACTGGCCTTACTCCCCGGCCCTGTTCCCCATGCCTGGCCTGGAAGCATCCCCACGAGGTTTGCCAAGCCAGGGCTGAGGCTCTCAGGGTGTCAGGCAGCTCCTGCTCTGATGCTCGGGTCAGGGAAGAGGGGCCCACTGGGCTGAGCTGAGGCCACCTGCTCTCTCCTGACCGGTCTCCCGCCCCCAGCCTCAGCCCCTACAGCCACGACGAAGGCTGTCTGTCCAGCAGCCAGGACCACATCCCCTTGGCCGCCCTGCCCCTGCTGGCAACCTCTTCACCCCACTACCAGGAGGCCGTTGCCACAGTGATCCAGCGGGCCAACCTCGCCTACGGGGACTTCATCAAGTCCCAGGAGGGCGTGACCTTCAACGGGCAGGTGAGTTGTGGGGTGGGGGAAGGGAAGACAGAAACCCTGCAGGGTGGGCTGGCCTGGTCCTCCAGGCCAGGGCTCTCCCCAGCCAGCCCTCCAACAAGCAGGGCGGGCTCTCAGGCCCCTGAGCCTCTCCCCCTCCAGGTCTGCCTGATCGGGGACTGCGTTGGGGGCATCCTGGCGTTCGATGCCTTATGCTGCAGCAACCAGACGGTGTCTGAGAGTCAGAGCAGCAGCCGCCGGGGCAGTGTGGCCAGTGTGCAGGTACTAGCTTCCCCCAGCCCCCCGGAGCAGGGGACCTCCAGGTTGAGGACGGTCACCCTCTGGCTGCAAACGTCCCAGAGGCCTGCGGAAAAAGGGAAGGGCAGAGGTTGCTAACGCAGGTGCCTAAAGGCAGGGGGTGGATGCGTGGGACAGGTGGACAGCTGCGGCGCGGCTCAGCCTAGGAGCACGGCAGCTTCAGCAGGCGGTGAAGCAGGGTCTGCACTGTGGGGAGCAGGCTCTGGTCCTGGGGGGTGGATCCTCTGAGCTTCCCAGTAGGAGACAGCACCCAAGGTCCCTCTGCTGCAGACTAGCAAATGGCCTGGCAGGCCGGGCGAGGCAGCGGGATCAGTGGGAGATCAGCAAGGCCCACATGGGCAGGCCAGGCCAGGAGTGAAGGCTGGGGGGGACCGTGGGGCACAGAGGGACAGGCCTTTTCCCTCGCTGGCTTGGGTGAGAGGCCGCTGAGCAGTGGCCAGTGGGCCTGGAGTCAGGAGGGCAGACATGGCTTCCAGGACACTGAAGAGGGGGCCAGGCCAGTGGCCACCGGGCAGTGAGCCTGCATGGGGCCGTTCCAGGACACTGACCTGCTGTCCCCGGGCACGACGGTCAATGCGGCACATGGTGGAACCCTGGAGAGCAGCCGGCACCTGAGCCGCAGCAACATCGACATCCCCCGGAGCAACGGCGCTGAGGACCCCAAACAGCAGCTGCCCCGCAAGAGGAGTGACTCGTCCACCTACGAGCTGGACACCATCCAGCAGCACCAGGCCTTCCTGTCCAGGTGGGTAGTGAGGCCCGCCGCCAGGTGAGGTCGGGGACTCTAAGACAGAGGGACGGCTCAGAAGTGAGAACACGGATAAGAGGGTGCTGGAGGCCCCCCGGCCCTTGTCCTGTGATCCCCAGACTGGGCCACGGCTCTTCAGCCGGGAGAAGGTGCTTGTTGGGTACGGCTGTGGTCTTGTACATGCCTTGGGCCATCTTGAGTCAGAGGGAACAGATTGACCAGGGCTGGAAGTGAGGATGGCAGAATCAGGGAGCAGAACTGACCAGCAGAACTGGCGGTGTGATCCTGGTCAGGGCTGTCCCAAAGGCGGTGGGCTCCCTAGAGAGGTTGGGACCTGCTGTCACCGGAGGTGTCCCAGCAGGTGCTGGACAGCTGCACTCACAGGACCACACAGGGGCCAAGCCTCGTTTGGGCCTGATGACCCCTGAGGAGCCTCTTTCAGGAGGCTAAGGACAGGCCAGCCCCGAGAAGGGCTGTGGTGTGACCTCATTCGTCCCCCGGCATCTGCAGCCTCCACGCCAGCGTGCTGAGGAATGAGCCCAGCTCCCGCCACTCAAGCAGCTCCACCATGCTGGACGGCGCAGGGGCCGTGGGCAAGTTCGACTTCGAGATCGCTGACCTCTTCCTCTTCGGGTGCCCGCTGGGGCTGGTCCTGGCCTTGAGGAAGACTGTCATCCCCTCCCTGGATGGTGAGAGTCCCTGCAGGGGAGGAGTGAGGCGGGGGGGTGGGGGGAGTGGGCATGAGCTGGGCAGAGGGTCTCAGTGGACCCCTGTCATGAGGCCATGGCCACCTCCCAGGCCCCTTCCTCCTCTTTTCTGCACCCCCCACCAAGGACCCATTGCTCTCCTTTGCTCCAGCTTCAGCAGCTCAGTCCCTGGCCCCATTTCCCAGCACGCTGTTTCGTTTAATCTCCAAGGCACCTCTGGGAGCTGAGGTCCAGAGATGGAAGGGGCTGCCCCAGGATCAGATGGGGCCAGACCCAGTCTCCCAGGCCCAAGGTCTTCCCATAAGGAAGAGATGTGAAACCAGGCACCCCCAAAGTCTCCTCGATCGGGTGGCCTCCCAGCCCCAGAGGGACCACAGCCACGCTGCTCCAGGTTCCTCCTCATGGCTACACACACAGGGAGACAGAACCTGTGGGCTAAGCAGCCGTCAGAGCGGCAGTCCCTGCCCAGTGCCCCTGGGATCAACGAGTGTGGTCCAGGGAGAACTGCCATCCTACAGGAGCTGTGCAGGGGCCCCAGCGGGAAACTGAGGCTCAGAGAGGCAGGCGTAGACACTTGCCCAAGAGCAAGTAAACAGTGGCTTCGGTATGAGCGCACAGCTCAGAGACACTGATGTTAGGGCAACGTCATCTGTAAGGGTGAAAAACCAGAACCAACCTAAATGGGATGCGAGCCGGTTAAATCAATCGCGGCACAGCCATACAGTGGAATACCCCGCCGCAGTTAAAAAGAATGGGGCGGAACTAGAGTGCTGATACGAAAGACTCCCATTTATTGTGTTAAATGAAAAAAAAGCATAGATTATGTTCAAAAAGCATAGATTATGTTCCTATTTGTATGTATTTTTTAAAGTGAGATATTGGTTACTGATAGTTTATAATGACATTCACGTGATCTTCCCATCAACTATGAGATGTTCGAAAGCCCAGGCCCATCGCACAGCCTAGAGACATTTCTAATAGCGGAGGATAGCTCTACCCGGCTCAGGCCGCGCATGCGCGTGAGGCTCCCAAAAGTTGCAGGTGGGGCGCCAGCCCCGGGGCTCTGGGGAGAAAGGAGACCCTCCGTTATATGTCTTTTATCATATATATTTCTGTGCTTAAAAAGAAATTTTTTTAACCACCGTCATTATAACTTTTTCAATCAAAACAAATTTGGTTAATAAAGGGACAGTGGCCCAAACAGAATCCCAAATTTGATAGAGACACACTTTCGGGTTTCTCTGTATCCCCAACCCCGTCCCGTCGCACTGCACCCAATCCCAGCCTGCTCTAGGCCCCGCCTCCTGAGGGCGGAGCTAGCTCCAGGCTCTGCGACTCCGCCCCCACTCCGCCCCCCAGTTTTCCAGCTGCGGCCTGCCTGCCAGCAAGTCTACAACCTCTTCCACCCCGCCGACCCGTCGGCCTCGCGCCTGGAGCCGCTGCTGGAGCGGCGATTCCACGCCCTGCCGCCTCTCAGCATCCCCCGCTACCAGCGCTACCCGCTGGGGGACGGCTGCTCGACGCTGCTGGGTGAGAGCCCCATGGGCCCCCGGCCTTCGGGGAGGGTGGGACGTGTCCCCTCTCCTTGGGTGCCCCAGGCCGGGGCTGGCCTTGCCGTGCGGGGAGGGGCGTCCTGCACTGAACACCTTGGAAGCGGGTCACCTGGTATAGGTGCGGGTGCATTAGCCCCACCCACCCCAGGGAGGTAGGAGGGAGACAGCCTCACAGGCCAGGGCCTCCCCCCCCCACTCCCCCCCCCCGACACACACACACACACACACACACACACACACACACACACACACACCCTAGGGACCTTGCTCCCCGCCCCACCACCCTGTCAAGGCAGACCTGAGGACCTGAGGGCCCCTGGCTGAGTCCTGGGCATTGTCCTGCCCTGGAAGGGACCCCGTAGCAGACAGCTCCGGAGCCTCCAGGTCACCTAGCCTGAAGCTGGGGTGCAGCAGCACGAGAGGGGGTTGCCCGTGACCCACTCTCGCCCCCCGGGAACGGCCCGTCCCACCTGCCGCCGTGTCCTAGTCCTGTCACGTCCTGGCTCTTGAGGAGCGGCGCGTGTCTGTGTCACGTCCACACAAGTGTCTATTCTTGTGTCCCCTCTCCTCTCCCCATATGCCTCCAGTTCAGACCGTGCAGAGAAGCCCCCAGCTGGTCCTGGAGGGCGGCCCCCTGGTCCCCCTCCCTCACAGGGATGGCTTCCTGGAGACCAGTACCCCGTTCTCACAGTCACCTGGCGAGACGGGCCCCACCCCAGCCCGAGCTCTGCTGAGTGTGTGTAACCCCCCTGCTCGTGGTGGCGTCTGCTTCACCGGCTGACCGCTGGTCCTCAGGGACCCCCGTGCCCTCCTTGACTACCCGGAATTTGTGGAACTGTGGTGGCGAGAAGCAGAGACCAGGCAGGACAGGCCCTGGGAGCAGGCTTGGTGCCCCCTCTCTGGACACTAGGCAGAGCAGGGAGGGGACCCGAAGCAGAGGAGGTGCATGAGCCCAGAGAGGGGAGCAGCTGCCTCAGGGTCACCCAGCACAGGTGTCAGTCCGAGGGTTCTCTCCCCTGTTTGTGAGGCTAGCAGCAGGAGTTGGGGTGAGGCCTCGAGCCCGCTGGGACCCACCTGACCCCCAGGAGAAGCCTTCGGTCCTGGCGAGGGCTTGGATTCTCAAGGCCCCACTCCCTCTTCCTGAGGAGGTCCAGGCATCTCCTGCACCCCGTCTAGATGTGGGTCCTGTAACCGAGCCCCGTTCTCAGGCTGGACCCAGGTGAGCCTGGCTCAAGCCCTCAGCCCCTGCCTTTGTCCCCAGATGCCCATTCAGGGCTGGCTCGATGTGACCCGTGTGTGCGGCACGTGCAGGGGGTGTTGCCTCATTCTCAGTCCTCAGCGCTGGGCATCCCTGGGAAGCTGCCCCAGGCCCCTGTTGTTAGCGCCCCCAAAGCCAGCTGCCGCGGGCTGTGGGTCAGGCCAGGCCAGGCCGAGCCCCAGAGGCCAAGATGGCTGGACTGGAAGGGTGGCCGTGGCCAGTGTGGGGCATGAGCCCGGCCGCCTTGCCTCCCTGCCCACTGTGTCTGTATTGGTCCGTCTGTCCACCCCTGCCCCAGCGCTCCCTTCTCTCTGCCTCAGCTCTGGGCCCTGAGCAGGCTGGCCCTGGCATGCTCGGGCCCATCCTCTCTGCCAGCTGTGCTCAGATACCCCTGCTCCTCTGCAGCTGGACGTGTCGGCCTTGTCTGGCACAGCGGCCACTCCGGCTGCCCCAGCCCCGGCACATGCTGGACGCCCCCTCCCACTGCTCGGGGGCTGGAGGGCCGGGCTGGGCGAGGCCTCTTTACCTGCGGTCTCTGGTCCCTGTCCACCTGCAGCAGATGCACTCCAGGCCCACAACGCGGTCTTCCAAGAGCACGCGGCCCCCTCCTCGCCCGGCACAGCCCCCACTGCCCGAGGTTTCCGCCGGGCCAGCGAGATCAGCATCGCCAGCCAGGTGTCGGGCATGGCTGAGAGCTACACGGCGTCCAGCATTGCCCAGAGTGAGTGCAGCAGTGCCGGGCCTGCCCTCCCCGTCACAGCAAGGGGGCTGTGCCCTGTTGCAGCCAGTCTCAATGGCGGCCACTGTGCCCGTCCCCCAGAGGACAGTTTGCAGCGTCTGGAGGCAACTGGGGTGGGCGCCACTGGCATCTGGTGGGTGGAGACCAGGTATGCTGCTCAACACTGTACGGTGCCCAGGACGGCCCCGCGGCGAAGAGTGATCCAGCCCCCGTGTCCATAGAGGACTCTGCAAGGAAGGAACGTTGAAAGGGGTGGCCCTGGGGCAGGGCATGGTGGGGGGGGCAGGTGCAGGTGGTGGGAGATGGGTGGTGCTGTCTCAGCTGGGGGTGGGTGGGTCTGGGAGGAGGGGTCCTAGCCCCAGGGGGGCAGGTGCTCCTTGAAGGAGAAAGCTGGGGGGCCCATTTCTGGAGAAGCTGCAGCGGTGGCCGAGGGGAGCCAGGGAGGCGAGGTCTCCTGTGCCAGCCCCTCCTGCCGCCCCAGGGGGCAGAGTCACCCACAGCCTCCTTCGCTCCTGCCCATCTCAGAAGCTTCTCAGCAGCTGGAAGCAGAGTCCGGGTCACCCCACACACACACTCCCCCGGGGCCAGCGGCCCCCTGCCACGTGACTGGCTCCCAGGCTGCCTGTCAGAGCAGGGCTCCGGGGCTAAGCCCGGCGTGGGTGTCCTCCTGGCCCGCGGGGGCAGTGGCGGCCCCAGCAGGGCTGAGCCTGTGCACCGCTTAGCCACAGCCCCAGCGTCAGGTGCCCGTCCCTGCTTGCCCTCCCCCACTACCGCCCACCGCCCTGGGCCAGTAGGCGAGCCCCAGCCTGGGGAGGGCCCCCGCCTCCCCAACTTGGACATCAGAGAAGGTCCCGGGCGTCACAGCCCTCCATGCACACACGTCGCCTTCTCTAACTGGGGTCACGCTCCGTTTCCAGGCACGCCTCACCCCCGGGCCCCGCTGAGGCCTAGCGGGGAGCTGGTGGCTTGGTCTGGGAGCACCCAGACTTCCAGGGAGGAAGCAGGAGCAGCGGGGGGTGGGGGGGGGCGGCTGGATGGAGGCCGGGTGAGGGCTGGGGGTTGCTCGTCAAGCAGGCTGCAGGCGGAGAGCAGGGCCACCCCGAGCCTAACCAGGTGCACCTCCTGCAGTCACCCAGGAGGCTTTTGCAAACCTGGGCGGTCCCCGAGCCTGGAGGGGGAGCCGGCTTCACGCGCAGGCTCTGTAGACTGAAGGCCTTCACTTCACACCCTGCCTGCCAGGTGCTGAGGACAGCGGGCCTTGCCTTGGGGCCCAGGAATCGTGACTCCATCTCTGCAAAGCCTCGCACATCCTTGAGGCCTGCGGGGGCAGACAGGGGGTCCAGGAGAAGCCTGGAGAGGGCAGTGATAAGGCCCAAGGCGGGGGGTGGACAGGACCGGGGCCAGGGCGTCCTGCCTCCGGACTGGGCGTGTCCCCTCGCCCTGTATCTCCACGTCCTCCCGGCTGAGCCGCAGTCCCCCACCTCCCCCTCCTCAGGCGCCCTGGCTGCTTGCTGCTCCCGTCGCCGAGCCTGGGAGAAGGAGACTTGCTTTGGCTGCAGCCCTTCTCTCTGGTCAGAGGAGGGTCTTGCCTTTGGGCTGCGCCCGGCCTGAGGGGCCAGGTGAGCCCCTGGGGCCCAGCCCAGTCACAGCCCCTCCTCTTGGCAGTTGCGGCGAAGTGGTGGGGTCAGAAGCGGATCGACTACGCCCTGTACTGCCCCGACGCCCTGACGGCCTTCCCCACCGTGGCCCTGCCCCACCTCTTCCACGCCAGCTACTGGGAGTCCACGGATGTGGTCTCCTTCCTGCTGAGACAGGTACCCAGGGTCCCGCTGCCGGGCACACCTGCACCTCTCAGGAGGCCCGACTGACACCGCTGCTGAGGTGGCCCCATTTCATAGATGAGGACGATGGGGAGCCCCACTTTCTGGCCCCAGCAGATGCCACAACCAGCAGGATGGAGGAAGCCGTGGGGATGTTGAGATGGGGTGAATGGATGTGCACCCTAACAGGCCAGAGAGCAGACTGCAGTGGGGTCAAATACTGCCCCCCGCCAAACCCTCCCATGGGTAGTGTGGCCCCTAGGGCCGCTGGCCTCTCCCCTCTAGAACAGGAAGCCCCAGGCTTGAGCCTGCCCCATGGCCTCCCTCTGTGTCCCCTCCCAGGTCATGAGGCACGACAACTCCAGCATCTTGGAACTGGACGGCAAGGAGGTCTCGGTGTTCACCCCGTCAAAGCCGAGAGAGAAGTGGCAGCGCAAGAGGACCCACGTGAAGCTGCGGGTGAGGGGTCCTCTGAGTGCCCAGGCCCCACAGCTGTCGTCCTAGTGAATCCGCGCGAGAAGACCCCATTTTACAGATGAGGAAACTGAGTCACAGAGAAGTGTGCTGTCTTACTTAATCGTCACAGTCTGGGGTTGGAGCTGTTACCCCATTTACAGACGGGGACCAGCGCCAAGGCCACGTAGCTCAGTGGCTGAGCTGGGTCATCGGGCTTTGCACCCGTACTCACGCTCCAGGCCCGTGGGAAGCTTGAGCTGAGCCCAGGAGGCCGCAGCCGCCCCTCCATCCCCAGCCCTGACCCAGCTTTGCTTCTCCTCCCCCCAGAACGTGACGGCCAATCACCGGATCAATGACGCGGTCGCCAACGAGGATGGCCCTCAGGTCCTGACAGGCCGGTTCATGTATGGGCCCCTGGACATGGTCACCCTGACCGGGGAGAAGGTAAAGACACAGGGAGCCCGCGGGAGCCCCCCACCTCGCCTCCCTCTGGCTGGGGGGTGGGAAGTGGGGGTGGGGAGGCCAAGGGCGCGGCCCAGCCACGACCAGCCCTCCCGGCTCCAGGTGGACGTGCACATCATGATGCAGCCGCCCTCGGGTGAGTGGCTGTACCTGGACACGCTGGTGACCAACAGCAGCGGGCGTGTCTCCTACACCATCCCCGAGACCCACCGCCTGGGCGTGGGTGTCTACCCCGTCAAGATGGTGGTCAGGTATGAGCTCCAAGGAGTGAGCAGGCCGGGTCAGCCTCGTTCGGGGGCGGGAGGAAGGAGCCCTGGTGGGTTCTGATGAGCTGCCCCCTCCCAGGGGAGACCACACGTTTGCCGACAGCTACATCACCGTGCTGCCCAAGGGCACGGAGTTCGTGGTCTTCAGCATCGACGGCTCCTTCGCCGCCAGCGTGTCCATCATGGGCAGCGACCCCAAAGTGCGGGCCGGGGCCGTGGACGTGGTGCGGTGAGCGCTCCGAGCAGCAGCGGGTGGGCTCGGAGGCAGGCAGCTCCGCGGCCAGGCGGCGGAGGGCCCTGGGTGCCAGAGCTGGGACATGGGGCAGGGACTCCGCAGCTGGGTCACACCTCCCAGCTGTAACCTGTTGCTGTTGATGCCTCAGTTCCCTTACCTGGGGAACGGGGCTGCTTCTAACAAGACCAGTTACACCTGCTGCAGGGGGCGGGGGTGGGGGCCGCGAGCACCGCGCTGCTGTCAGTCCGGCTGCTGCCGCCATTGTCGGCCCCTGACCCGAGAGGCGCTCTTTAGTGGCCCCCGTGGGGACTGGCTGGGCGGCCCAGGAGGGAGGACAGTGCATCCGTGGGACACCCAGGCCTGCCCCTCGCCCCCAGGCACTGGCAGGACCTGGGCTACCTCATCATCTATGTGACGGGCCGGCCTGACATGCAGAAGCAGCGGGTGGTGGCATGGCTGGCCCAGCACAACTTCCCTCACGGCGTGGTGTCCTTCTGTGACGGCCTGGTGCACGACCCGCTGAGGCACAAGGCCAACTTCCTGAAGCTGCTCATCTCTGAGGTGGGTCCCGGCTAGAAGGGAGTGGGGTGGGGACGGGCGGAAGGGCCGAGCCCGCGCCCACGCCCGTCTTACCCACAGCTGCACCTGCGCGTGCACGCGGCCTACGGCTCCACCAAGGACGTGGCGGTCTACAGCTCCATCAGCCTGTCCCCCATGCAGATCTACATCGTGGGCCGGCCCACCAAGAAGCTGCAGCAGCAGTGCCAGGTGAGCAGACGCGTCATGGCTGGCGGGCGGGCAGCCCCGGGAGCCCCGCCCCCTGACAGCCATGCTCCGCGTTGCCTTCCCTCCCCCGCAGTTCATCACCGATGGCTACGCGGCCCACCTGGCCCAGCTCAAGTATAACCACCGGGCTCGCCCGGCCCGCAACGCGGCCACCCGCATGGCGCTGCGCAAGGGCAGCTTCGGCCTGCCTGGCCAGGGCGACTTCCTGCGCTCCCGGAACCACCTGCTCCGCACCATCTCGGCCCAGCCTAGCGGGCCCGGCCACCGGCACGAGCGGACGCAGAGCCAAGCGGACAGCGAGCAGCGGGGACAACGTAGCATGAGCATGGCGGCCGGCTGCTGGGGCCGCGCCATGGCGGGCCGGCCCGAGCCGGGGACAGCTGCGGGCCCCAAGTAGGGCTCCGGGAGCAAGGCGCTGTGGTCTCCATGGTGCTAGGCCGGGGCGGCCCGCCCTGCCAGGAGGCCTGGCCTGGGCACGGACAGTCGGCTGGGGCCCAGCTTGTCCCAGGGCCCGGCGGAGGACACGGGGCCGTGCCACACACAGCCCTTCCAGCCCTGCCTCACGTGTTAGGGTCTGCGGGGTTGCAGCGTATCGTGGAAGCTGGCAGGACGACCAGCCCGAGGATGACGGAGGGACCAGGACCCCCCCCCAGCGTGGACTGGCCGGGAAGGCACTCCCAGACGCTTGCCCTGCGTTGACCGCCCAGCATCCTGATGCCAGGCCTGGGCACCTCCCGTCCACTAGCTCGCCCCGACCCCCAAGTCCCCTCCCACTTGGTAGCAGCTCCAACGGGGGACAGCCTGCTTCTTGTTAACTCGAGTTACTCAACTGCTCGACCTCACTGGTTTTGCACTGAAGTTTGAGGGTGGAGACCCATCACCATCTCCTATGGCTACAGATCCGTTGATGTGCGTGAAAATTCAGCGTTTGCTGATCCAGGACCCGTCGCCACACAGAAGGCTCCAGGGCAGAGAATCCTTGTACAAGTAGGAGAGAAAGGCCGTATGGTATTTTCTGCAGCTCCGCCTGGCCCATGGCAGCCCCGGACTCCCAACCCCTTCCAGCTGCCCCACCGGGAGCCCCGTCCAGCCAAGGGCCTGGCGTCATCTCAGCCTCAGGCACAGCCCAGGCCGCCAGGCCGGCTCCTGAGAAGCCTCGCCTCGGGCCGTGGGGCCGGGACCAGCCGGGCTTACTTCTTCCGCTCCTCGCCAGCCGTCAGCCAAGGCCCCGCGCCTCGGCGCCCCTTCCACGTTTCTACACCTTTCTACTTCTCCAATCGGATTTCTATGAGGTTTTTTTAAACGAGCAATCCTTGGCTGCTTCCTTTTCTTAACTCTTTCAGTACCAAACGCAGCCCCTCCACATGAAAACGCCCAGCACTGTGACGGAGTCCAGCCTGGTTCTGGGTCCCAGGGCCCTGTCCCCTGCCCAGGCAGTGGGGCGTGGGCTCCCTGCCTCGCTTGACCCCCGTTAATTCCACTGAATTTCTACTCTGGGGTGAGTGGGGCACACACGTAGGTTTTTTTTAACGCCAATTCCGTTTCGATGCCGAATCCAAGAAGCCACAGCTCGCTTAGTTAGCGTCAGGGCAGGCAGCCACGGCTTCACTTCCCACCTGGTAAGGACCGCGCTGTCCTGCGCGCTGGGCCTGAGCGTCAGCCCTCCCTCCCCGGAACCGACAGCAATCTCAGCTGTGGCCTCAGCCCTGGCAGCCCCTCCGCTGCTGCTCTACCTGCTCTGAGACGGGGGAGCCTGCCAGGCCTCGGCCAGCCGTCCAGCGACCAGGCTCCTTCTATGCGAAGCTGCTGCCAACCTGGATACGGCCTCAGGGCCTCGTGGGCTGGGACGGGGAGGCGCGCAGACGGATGTTAACATTTTCCCGTGTGTAGATATGTACAGCCAAAGGGTCATGTAAATGTTCTGCAAAAGTGGGTCTGTACAGAGTGAAAGCTATTTATTTTGTGCAGCGAAAAATGTCTGGAGGGATGGGACCTTCAGGGTTTATTCATATTTAAGATGTAGCTTTTTGTTGTTGTTTCAGGCATTATGTATAAAGCGACGATTATTTTATGGACCAAGTTTTAATGTAACTGTTGCAGTGAAAGTGCAATATCTAACCCCTTGCTCCCAGCGGGAATCGCTTGGCCCGACAATCACAGCCCCGACGAGGGCCCCCCATGGCCAGTGCCGCCTCCTGTCGGTCCCACCTCACCCCATCTCGCCTGTCACCCGGTGAGCAGCCATCCACAGGAGCACCTGGAAGCGTCTCAGCCCGCCTGCAATAAAGGCCGGGAGGCCGCCTGGCCCCAGGAGGCTGGGTGGGCAGTGGGCTCGGCCTCTCCCAGCGGGCAGCTCCCCCACGGCTCCGAGCTCCCCGCCTGCCTGCCCAGCCGCCAGCCATGCCAAGGACAACAGCAATAGTCCCCGGGCCTCTCCCAGCGGCCCTCAGCCATAGATGGTGAGGTGGGCAGCCCAGCCTCCCTGGTGACGTCTGTCTTCTCTATCCAGGTCTGCTTCCTGGCCTACCTGAAGATTCCTTTCGGCACATTATCCTCTTAAGGAAGCACCAGTTTTTTCAGAAACTAAGAGAGGGAGGACAGAGTCCTTTAAAAATACCAAAAATGTTTACAGCATTGGGTGCTGAGCTGCAGGGCTCAGGCCCGACCAGTCGTAACCAAAGGGTGAAGCAGGCCTTGCTGACTGCCACCCCACCCCAGGCCTGTTAGAGTAGAAGCCTTAGTCCCACTCCCACCCCCAAGCCCCCAGGACTGAGCCTCAGCCCGCACCCCCCCCAGAACCCCCCACCTGCCTTCTCTTTGATTTCTAAAGAGGGATTCAGCAGAGACCCCACGCCCCCTTCCTAGCTCAGTCTGAGCTACCTGCCCGCCCACCCGCCACGTCGCAGTCTTCACGTCTCAGCCCCCTGTCTGTCTGGACCGAATGTGAGTGGTGTCCTGACTTGACCCCGCCCGCCCTTGCTGTCCCTGCTCCATCAGGCCTGAGTGTGCTCTGTGTACTGTGTCGTCGTCTGTTACACCAATTAAAGAAGCAGGAAGGCTTCCTTCTGGGTCTCAGTACTGCGCCGGCAACCAGAGCCCCAGGGTGGGGGGTGGGGTGCGGGGGACGGGATGGGGGCCCAGCCTGTCCTGTGAGGGGAGAGGCTGTCCTTCCCAGTACACAGTGTCAGCTACGCTCACAGTAATACGAGTACACTCACGTGGGTCTTACCTATGCTGGGCCCCCTTGCAGCCCCTTCCAGCCCTTTCCCAGGCATGAACTCAGTTGGTCCTCATAGCAACCCAGCCAGGGAGCCTGTCAGCCTCTGCTTCACAGAGGACACAGCCAGTAAGCTGGGCCAGGATTCCTCCCGGGCCACCAGAATTCTCAACTGCGTCGTCTGTGGCACAAGCAGCGAGGGCAGCAGCCTCCCTCCAAGCCTGAGGAAATCCAGTGTAAGAGCCAAGGGTCTGGGATGCAGCTGGAGGTGGAGCCCTGGGTCTGGTCCAGACAGGACCTCATCTGAGGGTGAGGAGGGCAAAGGTGGCTGACGTGGCCTGTCCTTTCCCCAAAAGCTCCTGGAGTCCTTATTTTTGCCCTGGAAGTAGGGCTGCACTCTTCTCCCCTCCCCTCCTCAGCACAAAAAGCAACAGCACAGAAGTCTCCGACCAGGGTACGTTTAATATCTGGGAAGCTGCACTCTTTCAGGAGTTAGGGGAGCCAGTTAGGCCAGTGACCCTGCCCTCCACCCCCTGCATGTGACAGGAGGCTGGGCCAGAGGCCGGTCTGCAGCAGAGAGACAAGCAGCGTCCATCGGGCTCCCTGCTCCCCACCCTGAGGCCAGCCTTCAGGCTGTGCCACCAACACTGTGTGCAGGCCTTGGCCAGTGGGGCCCTCAGGGCAGCAGCCCTGCTCGCATCTGGAAGGCCAGACCATCCCCTCGGGTGGCTTGCTGGGGAAGAAAGCACACAGGAGGGGACACATCAGAAGCAGAGCTGGGGGTGGGCCTGGGCAAGGGGGCGACACCCACCTTGTTGATCTCTCTGTGTCGTTCCTTGGTTACGATTTCCTCTAAGACCTCACCGTCTCCCTTAATGAGCCTAGAGGAGGGGAGGGAGGCTGAGCCTCTAACTTAGAGGCCAGAGCAACAGAACCAGAAGCATCCAGCAGAGGGGTGCCAGGCCTCAGGCCCCCACCATCTCGAGTAGGCGGAGCCTGGCCGCTCCCACCCCTCCCTCCCACCCTTGGGACAAGGATGAGGGCGGCCCGGTGGGCTCTGCCATCGGACCAGCCAACAGCGGCTCTTTGAAGACCCCCGCCCAAGGCCCTTCCAGCCCCTGCAGTCGCCTGCTCTGAGGAATGGGCAGCAATGGCCTGAGAAGTCCCATCAACGAGTGACTCCTTTTTCTCCCTCATCCTCGGTCCTTTTAGAGCAGCAGAAGCTGCCACCACCTCTCCTCCTGAATGCCGGTCTGGGACCAGGGCGCCCAGGTGCCGCCGTGGGGCCCGGCTTCCCACCTGGTGCGTCCTGTCTCCGGGTCCACCACCTTGCGGATGATGCTCTGCCGGGCATCCCACTCCTCCTTGGTCATGGGCTTCATGGCCTGGATGCGGGACTTCTGCTCGTCCGTCAGGACTGGAAGGTAAGATGGCAGGGAGGTGGCGGGGGGCGGGGCTCAGGAATGGGGGCCTCAGGGAGGGGACCCTCCCTGCCTTGCACACCAGGCAGCACTGTACCTGGGCCGTCCTCGTCCTCCTCGGCTGCTCTGTGCCACTGGTCCAGCGAGGGTCCGGGCAGAGCCTCGGTCTGCTGCACCTTGGCCTTATCCTTGTCCCTCTTCTTCAGCTTCTTCTTCCTTTTCTTCTTTTTCTTCCTCTTCTTGTCCTTGTGCTTCCCCCGCTTCTTCCGGCCATCGCTGGAGGAAGAGCAGCTGGAAGAACTGGAAGGAGAGGAGGAGGGGCTGGATCGTGGTCTCCTCCGGGCCTTGTGTTTGCTTCTCTCTGTGACGCAGGGAGAAGGTGAGGCTGGAAGGCCAGGAGGCGAAGAAGTAAACCTTCGTCCCCTTGCTCTGGCCTGTAGCAGGCTTAGGCTGACTACAGAGGGCTGAGACCCTCCTGGCAGGGCTTTCTAGAGGAGGGCTCTGCACCCTGTGGAGAGGCTCTTTCTGGGCTGCGCAGTCACTGCCTAGGAGCAGGGCGGCCAGCCTCCGTATCTCAAACCCAGCTGCACCAAAAATATGATTAAGTGCTCCCTTCACTCCGTACTCAGTGGGCTGGCCCAGCCCCTGGATTCTGAGCGTCTTTCAATCCAGCTATCCAGGATCTACACTCGTGTGCCTCTGAATAGCGCTCACCGCGATTTCCCTACAGCCAGTCCGGAGAAGCCCGCCCAGCTGCCTGCAACTTCCTCCATGAAGTTCCCTCACCCCTTTCCCATTCCCTCTGGTTCTCACCCTCCGCCCCAGAGGAGGTGGTGCTGGCCTTGCGGCTTCGGGATCTAGAAGCCGAGCAGCTTCGCGGGGCGTCCTTACTGCTCTTCTTCCTTTTCTTTTCCGACCCTCGCCCCCGGGACCGGCTGCGACTCCTCGAGCGCTTGCGAGAGCCGACGTGAGCCATAGCGCCGCGGGCTGGAGACGGGGAGACGCGCTTAAACTGGGGATTGATCACAGGGCCGGCCCACAGACTGGGTTCCGAGGGCGGCTCTACTCGGGGCCTGGTCACCACCCGGGGCAGGGATATTGAGGGGATCCGTGCAACCGCACGATCCTCGGCCACCCCCACCCCTGGGTACCCCGGGTTCTCCGCGGACTCCCGGATCCTCCGCTGCGGCCCCTTTAAGGGCCCGCCCCCGCCCGGACGCTCCACGCCTGCGCACGCGGCTCAGGCGCCTCTAGAAACGGCCACGATCCTCAGCTGCCAGGTGCGTTCTTCATTCCTTTCCGCGCGCTCGTACCCTCCACCCCGCGCCCTCCGCGGCCTCGCCGCCTGAAAGAAAGTCCCCGCGGCTGCTCCGCTTCCTCCTCAACTGCCCATCCGGCCGGACCGCCAACCCCGCACCACGTCTTCGCGTGAGGAAGCGGCGGCTGGGCGACTTCCGGCCCGGGACGGTGCTCTGGAAGGCCGTCCGACCGCGAAGCAAGGCGCTGCTGCCTTTAGTTCTGAAGCCCCAGGTTCCGTCTTTGGGACAGCCCAAGAAACTGAGTCTGACGCACTGACCTCCCGGAGAGGCGAGCTGCGGCTCCAGGCGGAGCTCCCAGACGAGAGGCCTGCTCTCTAGCCTGGCGCCAGTCCCGGAGCCCACGGGTCCTTTGCCGCAGCTATGCCCTCTCCCGTCACTGTCCTTTCGCCGCGCCCGCAGCATCCCTAGTCTCCGTGATGCCCCAGGGAAGAGGCGACTGCGCGCCGCTTTCCTCTCTGGATTGTCTGCGAACGTGTCCACTGCGACGGGCCGTAAGCTCCAGAGCCTTGGTCTTTACACCGTCTCCACCCAGTAATACAGAGGTCGCAAACTCAAATGTCCATAAGGACCAGAGAGGGCATGACAATGAATGACGGAAAGACCCCTGTGAGAAAGTGCACCGCAGGCCCGTCTAGACTGGGGGCAGCTGAGTCCGCTTCTGCTGATTACTGCAGTGTCGATTGGGGCCCGGTGTTTCCAGATCTTCCCACCTTCCCACGGAAGCCAAAACTCAAGCTTTCAACATGGAAAACCCTCCCAAACACAGCATAGCTGCAGGCCTCATCCAATCCTGGGGCCGCCAAGTTGCAAACTCTTCAATAGTAACGACAGCAGCAAACTCACAGGTCTGTTAAAAATCACTGTACAGGGCTTCCCTGGTGGCGCAGTGGTTGAGAGTCCGCCTGACGATGCAGGGTACACGGGTTCGTGCCCTGGTCCGGGAAGATCCCACATGCCGCGGAGCGGCTGGGCCCGCTGAGCCTGCACGTCCGGAGCCTGTGCTCCGCAACGGGAGAGGCCACAGCAGTGAGAGGCCCGTGTACCGCAAAAAAAAAAAAGTCACAAAATCACTGTATAAACCGTAAGTCACTTGATCTCCACAACACCTCTAGGACACGAGTACTTTCCAGAGGAGGAAACAAAGGCATGGAGAATCATGTGGCTTACCCAGTCACAGCCGGAAGCGGCCGAATCAGAATTCAAACCCAAGAGGTCTGGCTCCAAGTCCTTGCTTTTAATCCCTCTGCAGTAACCCCTCCACATGGTCCAGAAGATGCTGTTGGCAGCCCATCTAAATCCCCTTTAGTGACGGGGCGCTCACTCCCAGGGTGGTGTCCGCTGCTGACACCTCACACCTGTACTCTTTTTTTTTTTTTTTTTTGCGGTGGGCCTCTCACTGTTGTGGCCTCTCCCGTTGGCGGAGCACAGGCTCCGGACGCACAGGCTCCGCAGCCATGGCTCACAGGCCCAGCCGCTCCGCAGCATGTGGGATCTTCCCAGACCGGGGCACGAACCCATGTCCCCTGCATCGGCAGGCGGACTCCCAACCACTGCGCCACCAGGGAAGCCCTGTACTCTTTTTTTAACATTTATTTATTTTTTATTTTATGTATTTATTTTTGGCTGCATCGGGTCTTAGTTGCGGCACGTGGGCCCTTTGCTGTGGCGCACGGACTCTCTAGTTGAGGTGCGCGGGCTCAGTAGTTGCTGTGCACGGGCTTAGTTGCCCCGCGGCATGTGGGATCTTAGTTCCCTGACCAGGGATTGAACCCACGTCCCCTGCATTGGAAGGCAGATTCTTAACCACTGGACCACCAGGGAAGTCCCTCACACCTGTACTCTTCTCCTGAAGATTCCCTGGGCCGCTGGGAATCACCTTGCCCTGGAGATAGATGGATGTCTGGGAAGTTACTCACCCCCTCCCTACCCCAAAACACCCTATAGCTGATATCTGATGTGGAAGGCAAACTGTGGTATGATTTATGCTCCAGAGAGAGCCCCGTGGGATGGGGCTGAGGCTGGATGCCATTTCAAACCATCTTGGCCCAGTTCCTTCCTGCTCTGTCCTGCTCCCTCTTCTCCCAAGAGTATCCCCTCCTTAAACCACCTGCACAGGAATCCCTGTCTCAGGCTCTGGTTCTAACAAACCCGGCCTAAGCCAACGTGTCTGCTCAAAGAATGACCCAGAAGCTCGTGTGTCCTTTTGAACCAAGATGTGCTGAGGGCTGCAGGGTGTTTATTTCTGCCCCTCACCCCGCCACACTGGCCCCAGCCAGGCTCAAGTCAGAGCACACACGTCCACCGTGGCGGGCTCCTCGCGGGTGAAGCCGTCGCCGAAGCCCTCATCATCCACCAGGTCGGGCTTGCGGCAGCACATGGGGCAGAGGCGGTTGCGCACAGCAGAGGCGCGGAGCCAGACGACCAGGTTCCAACGCTCACCAGTGCCCAGGGGGCGGGCCCCGTGCAGCTGGCCCCCACGGTGCAGGATGCCCTGGCCCACCACGTGCTCTACCTCCAGGGGGTTGGCCAGGGCCGAAGGCGCCTGTGGACAGCGGGGCTTAGGCCTGGGCACTCTCAGTGGCCCCAGCCCTGCCCCACGGGTCACACACACTAACCTGGAAGAGGTCCCCAAAGTAGAGAGCACCCCCCGTGAAGGCCTTGCCCAGGGCCACGTTGAGGGTGAGCTCGGCGTTATCGTAGTGGCAGCCCAGCTCGCGATCCTGGCCTGGCGCATATTTGACCACAAAGGCGCGGTGGCTGTCCAGCCAGCCCCTGTACTCTGGGTACAGCAGGGCCATCAGCGGCTGCAGGAAGCGCTCCCTCAGTGGCGTCACCAGTGGCTCATCCAGGCCCAGCTCGTGTAGCAGCACCTGGGAGGGGGATCCCAGGGTCAGCGGGGAAACTGGTAGGGCCTCACCCTGCGTCCCTGGGGGAGTCCCTTACTAAGGACACTGTTAAGTGCTTTGCAGACATCAACGTGCTTAACTTCATAATAATCCTGCTGTGATCTCATTTTACAGATGGGGAAACCGAGGCTTGGAGAATGTCTGCAGCGCTGGGGATACATCTCACCAGACAATGTCCCCACCTCCTCGGGCCCACCGGGTGGAGCCTCACCCACCCCATAGTTGTTCATGGTGTTGGGTCTTCCCTTGGGCATGTCTGACTGCTCGAAGTGGTCCAGCTCCTCCAGCAGGGCCTGGCAGAACGACGCTGTGAACACCGGCAGCCGGTAGATGCGCTTCTCCTCTGTGGAGGGAGGGACAGTCGGTTGGCCGGGAGCTCCGGTGTGGGTTTCAATCTACCCATAAACTTTTCACTTCCCCCAGCCTCAGTTTCCTCATCTGTACAATGGGGATGACGTGAGTACTCACCTCTCAGGGCTCTTGTGATGATTAAATGACATAATGTGCAGCAGGGGAGCCCTATTCTTGGGCCCCCCACTCATCCCTGAAGCCTCACCCTGCCCTGAGGTCTAGCCTCCAAATTCAGATGTGCACCCCATCTGGCGAGCCCTCTCCCACAGTTCCAGGTCCTGGCAGGTTCAAGAAACCTCATTCTTGCCCACTCCTTCAGGTCTTGGGATAGGAACGGCTCCCTACCCCCAACCCCACCCCCGTTGCTAGCCCTGGGGCGGGGCCCTCCCCATCCCTTGCTGATTCCTTAGCCCACACTTGTCTCAACTGTCCCTTTGTTAACCTCTTCAGTCACCCCTATTTGAGCGTGTCTGATGCAAGGCACTGAATAACTGTTGGATAAGTGAGTGAATGGATACAGATGCCCTGTTCCTGATGGGTCTGTCCCGCCAGCCCTTCTCAGTCCTGCTGGTTTGATTTTTGGAGGCAGATATAGTGGGTGGAGGGACCTCAGTCTCCCACCCCCAGTGCTGCAAGGTGATGGGCCAAGACCTCACCAGAAACTGTCTCCAGCCGCTGGAGAAGGCCCTGGAGGTCTGCACCTGGCGATGTGCTGTACTCAGCTGCGGCCAGAAACTCCGGGGCCAGAGCCACATCCTGGGGGCAGAGCACACAAGCCGTGGGGCAGACAGCCCTCAGGCCCGGATGCCTCCGCCTCCTTCCAGTAACCTGCCCCCTGCCAGGTACCTGCAGTGAGCTGTAGACATCGGGCCGTGCTGGGTGGTAGGAGCTCGCAATGAGGGCTTTCCTGGCGGCCGACTCCTGCCCCAGCCGCTGCCGCCGCTCCACCTCCTTCTCAAGCTGGGGTTACACAGGGCCTGGGTATGAGGTTGGGGCCTCCCATTCCCCCCCCCCCGAGGCCACTGTGCAGATGAGGAAACTGAGGCTCAGGAAGCCCAGGGCATGGCCAGGGCTGGGAGCAAGGTCTCCCTATGCTCCTGACTCTACCAGGGTAAATGGCAGGTGCTAAGCTGTTAGCTGAAGGGGCATCCTTCCAGAAGGGGGCCCATCCCACTCAGGGCTGCACCAGCCTGAGCCTGGCTGGGATGAGACCCCTCGCTGCTCCTCAACCAGGTGGGCCCACTCAAGGAGGGGAAACAGAGTCCCGGTCAAAGTTTGTGTTCCAGAGGCTGCAGCGGGCTGTCCTGGGAAGCTTCCCGACACTTGACCCCCGGGTGGGAGACAAGCAGCAGCCGCAGAAGTGGCGTGGGGGAGGGTTGAAGAGCCAGGAGCCAGGCGGCCCTGGGCGGGACCTCCACTCCACCTGCTGTGAAACCTTGGGCAAGTGACTCCTCCCTGGAGCCCGAGTATCTCAAGAGGGCAGGAGGCAGACAACTTGGCGTTGCTCCTGCTTTCTCTTTTTCTGCTGCCAGGACCCAGATGCTGTGGTGAGTGAGGACAGGAGGGGGGAAAGGGGAGGTCTAAGGATCTGACACTGGCAGGCCTGAGGCTGGGAGACTCCTCAAACTGCTGATGCACATCTAAAGAGGAAAGGCCAGGCTGGGTGCGGAGGGAGCAATCGAGGGCGGGCGGGGAGTTGTTACCTCTCCCAACAGCTGCTGGAAGTCCTTGGGGCTGACACAGCCTCGGCTGCGCAGGATCTGGGAGCAGAAAGGCCAGTGAGCGCGACGGTGTGACCTTGGGACGTTTAAGTGACTTAAACGTCTCTGAGCCTCAGTTTCTCCTTGAAATGGAGATTATCCGACCTCGCAGGATCATTGTAAGGATGGAATGCGATAAGCACGTTGAGCACAGAGCAGGGTTCCCAGCTGCTGTTGGTAATAACACTGACAGAGTACTCTGAGCCAGGCCCTGCCCTGAGCATTTTGCATGTACGTTCATTCATTCATTCCTCACGACAATCTCACTAAAGATACCACTATCCCCATTTAAGGTTGAAAACAATGAGGTACCTAAAGGTTACGTCATTCTTGTTGTCAGATCTGAGCGCACTGAAGGCAAAGCAAACGACCCCTCCGCCACCCCTCCCCGCCCATTTCCCCGCAGAGCCAATAGAGGCCACTCACGGGGCCGTAGTCCTGGCGCAGCTGCTGCTCGCTCCGGAAGCGCACGTGCAGGCCGTAGCGCGCCACGTACAAGTTCTCGGAGCAGAAGCAGGCGCAGCGGCAGAAGCGCCGCGGAGCCGCCGCGGTCCCCATGGTGAGGTGCCGCGCGCGGACCCGCCGGCTTCCGTTGGGGCACTTCCGGATACGCCCCCAGCCGAGGCAGTCTGGAACCAGGGGCCAAGGGTCCGTTCTAAATTCCCAAGTGCGGAAAAGAACGAAGACTCCGCCCCAGAAAACGGACTGCGGCGCTGGAAGATGCTCCCGGCCAGGTTGGGGCTGGCAGCCTCCGCTGGGAGCACGCGACCTTCTCGTTCCGCTTCAGAGTTTCTGCATCCACGAGGCGGGAATTAATCGTCGACTTTACAGATAGGTGAACTGAGTCACACCTTCACAGGACGTGGAGAAGTAGGGACTCGGAATCTCAAGACCTTCTGCTTAAATGCTGGCTCCCTTTTCTGCTCGGAGGTTTTGAAGAACCAGCGAACGCCACGAGGACAGAGCTCTAGGGTCTGACCTCATTCCCTCCAACTGCTCTCCAGTTTTGTGCGTCTGAGCTTGGGTTTAGCATTTATCCGGGGTCCTTGCCCGGCGCTCCCGTTGCCAACGCCACAGTCTCGGGGTTCGCCGCGGATCGCCCCAGTGAGTGTCCCCACGAAAACGCTCAGTCCGGTGAGACTTCCGGTGGTGCTTCCGACGCCTTCAGGTGTGAATAGGGCGTGGTCGGTCGGTGGCCGCACCCAGCGCAACCAGGTTCAAGTTCTGTACAGCCGCAGTGTAAGCTGAGTATGTTTCTGTCTTACAGAGCGTGCCCTCCATCCTCGGGGAGACCCATCACAGCACACGCAAGCCATACCTTGGGAACCCCGTCATGGTCCGCCATGCATCCCCAAGACCCCGGTCTGCAAAGCCCCGAGAAGAAGCTTGGGTGTCAATCCTATTGAGCTGGCAGAACTAAGGCGTGCAGCTGGGGAGGAAATCTTGACCCCTGGAAATGACCCCTGTCCCCTGCCTTAGTTACCTCCATGGCTCAGCGTGATGCAGGGATGGGGGGTGGGGAGGAAGACTCTGGGGCTTTAAGACTCTGGCCCTTACCCTAGATCAACAGGTGACTGCAGATGACAGCTGTTGACCGAGGCTCCTCTCTACTGGACCTGAGCTAACACATCTACCACCCACCTTATCTCCTTTCATCCTTACAGCAAACCTTTGAGCTAGGTACTGTTATATCACCGTGTTACAGGCGGGGGAACCTGAGGCCCAGAGAGGTGCAGTGACTTGCCCCCTGTCACTCTCCAATAAGGGACACGTATGGGGTTTGAACCCAACAGTCTGCTCTCTGAGTTCCCTGTTCACCACAATAGGAATACTCTGAGTGGTGGGATTTTGAGGGATGTTGACTTTTCTCTTTGGGCTTGTTGGCATTTCCTTCCCTTCCTTCCTCCCTCCCTCCCTTTCTCTCTCGGTCTCTTTCTTTCTTCTTCATATATATATATATATATATATATATATATATATATATATATATATATATATATATATATATATATATTTTGGTCGCACCGTGTGGCTTGCGGGATCTTAGTTCCCCAACCAGGGATCAAGCCCATGCCCCCTGCAGTGGAAGCACCGAGACCTAACCACTGGACCGCCAGGGAATTCCCTTGTTGGCATTTTCTTGATAACTCTGCTTTCCTTTCCCCATGTGTAGACACAGGTTCACGCTCACACACTCACATCCACAGTCACACACACACTCAAACACAGCCTTACATGCTCACACATGCTAACACACATTCACACACAATCACACATGCGCTCACACCCTCACACATACCATCAACACACACCCTCGCTTGAACACACACAACATTCCACATACAGTCACAGTCGCACACTCCTATTCATACACCCAATATCTCACACACATGCACACCCTCACAAAAGTATTCACCCACACTCACATCCCACACACAGTCACACATACACACACACACACACACACAGGCAACAGCCCCTGTTCCTGTCTTCTTCAGGGCTCCACGGCCCACCCCTTGCTCCTGCTGAAGCCCCAGGACCCCAGAAGGAAGATGGGAAACCTCCAGGCCCTGTGATGCAGTGCCAGGCCATCCTCCCAGCTGTCTCAATCAGCACATTCGGGGCACCAAGGCTCGAGCCAGCAAAGTCTCCCCTCCAGCACCTTGAGGGGCCGGAAGAGGGCCCCTGCTCTCTGGACAGAGCCTGCACAACAGCCTGATTGGTTTTCACACTGGCTGGGCAGGGGCAGCGAGACCCTCCTGTCTGGGAGTGTGGAAGGAGTGCGTGTGAGTGCGTGGAAGTGTGTTTTGAGTGACAGACAAGATCCCTGCCTTCTGAAGCTTTCAGTCGAGTGGGGGAGACAGGAACAAGCAAGGAGACCAGTATGAGATCAGGTTATCCTTGTTCAGTTGTAGGGGCTGGGAAGGCACTAGGCTGGTGAGATGGTGAGTGCCCGGAGGCGGCTGCTTCAGACACGGTGGCCAGGGAAGGCCTCCTGAAGAGTGACATTTCAGCTGAGCTCTAACTGTTGCAGCAAGATCTGCAGGAAAGGGTTCTAGACAGGGAGACTGAAGGGGCAAAGGCCCTGCAGTGGGCTGAGCTTGGCATGCTTGGAGAACAGCAAAAAGCATACAAGAGGGCAAGTCATAGGGAAGGAGGCCAGGTGGTATTGAGACCAAATCATTGGGCTTAGTAGGCCACTGGGAACATTTTGGGTTTTACTCTGTTTGCAAAGGGAAGCTGTTTAGTCCTCACAACAAACCCTATGCGGTAGGAACTATCCCCATTTTACAGATGTGGAAAACAAGGTTCAGATGGCATGAATGACCCACCAAGGTCACACAGCTCATACACGGTGGAGTCTGGAGTGGAACCCAAGTCTGACTCTGCTGGGTTGTTCCTAAAGGCGCAGCCAGGTCTCTCAGTGCCCCCTCCCCTCCTCAGGTGTGAAACCCAGGTCACTGGGCCGCGGAGATCCAGGGGCCTAGCCCAAGCCTCCTGAAGCTACCAGGCTTCCCCAGGGAGGAGAACGACGGTTGAGGACCTGCTTCCCCCCTCAAGGACCCAGCTCCCCAGCCCAGAGCTGTGTGGCCTGAGAAGGTGATTAAAGTTTTACAGCCATCTTGATTGCCCAGTGATAGTGAAGGGCCCTGCTCTCCAGGAAAGGATCCATTTCCCCAGCTCTGCGTTCATCCCACTCCGAAGGGCCTTCCTTCCCCAGGAGGCCCAGGGGAGACCAGCTCCCCAGGCAGCCACCACGCAGGCTGGGCCCCAGCAGCTTCCCCCGCAACACACACACGTGCACACCCCGGCTCCCTGGCTAGTGTTCTCCTTTCACAGTAGTTTTTGCAAGATAACCATTTCCTGCTCCTCAGTTTAGACTGGCCCTCCCCATGCCCCATCTCTTCCTTGGAAACAGAGTCCCAGCCCCACCCTGCCCCAGCCTGGGCTTGGTCACCAAAGGGAACAGCAGCCAGAATAGTAGTAGTAAGCACCGAATCAGTATGCTCGTTGCCAGCACTGACGTCCTTTTGTTGACCTTGTGAGGTATTATTATCCCTATTTTACAGATGAGGAAACCGAGGCTCAGTGAAGTATAGGGGCCTGTCTAGGGTCATAAACCTTGTGAGTGCAGGACCAGAATTAGAACACCCATCCTTTGGACTCCAGAGTGATGTGTGTGTGTGTGTGTGTGTGTGTGTGTGTACATGTATGTATATGTATCTATGTATGGTATGTACGTGTATATATATGTATACATGTGTCTATACATATTCTTTTGAATTGACAGCACACATGCACAAATGGGCACAAATCATAAGTGTACAGTTTGGTGAATTTTCACAAACTAGACAGCACCCAGATCCCAAAACAGAACATCCCAGCCCTGCAGAAGCCCCCATCCATGTCCCTCCCCATCAGTCACTAGCCACCTCCCGAGGGTAGACACTATTCTGACTTCTAAGAGCAAAGATCAGTCTTGCCTGTTCTTGAATTTGATACAAATAAAATCATATGAAAAAAATAATAATAAAAAAATAAAATCATGTATTATTTTGTATACCACTTCTTTCACTCAGCATTATGTTCTTTTTTTTTTTTTAATTGAAGTATAGTTGATTTACAATGTGTCAGCTTTTGGTGTTCAGTTATACTTACATATATAATATACATTCTTTTTCATTTGTATGTATGCTTTTTCATACATTTTTCCTTTATGGTTTATTACAGGATATTGAATCTAGTTCCCTTGTTTATCTCTTTTATATATAGTAGTTTGTATCTACTAATCCCAAACTCCTAATTTATCCTCCCCAACCCCCAGCATTATGTTCTCTTTTTTTAAATTAATTTATTTATTGGCTGTGTTGGGTCTTCGTTGCTGCACGTGGGCTTTCTCTATTTGCGGCGAGTGGGGGCTACTCTTCATTGAGGTGCGCAGGCTTCTCATTGCGGTGGCTTCTCTTGTTGTGGAGCACGGGCTCTATGCGCGCAGGCTTCAATAGTTGTGGCACGCGGGCTCTGCGGCATGTGGGATCTTCCCGGACCAGGGCTCGAACCCATGTCCCCTGCACTGGCAGGCGGATTCTTAACCACTGCGCCATCAGGGAAGCCCAGCGTTATGTTTTTAAGATTCGTCTGTGTCTTTATGTATAGCAGTGGCTCATCCCTTTTCATGGCTGCATAGTATTCCACCTGGTGACCACTCCACCATTCACTGAGTCATTCTACAGTTGATGGACATTTGCATTGCTTCCTGTTTGGTGATGTCATGAATGAAGCTGCTATGAACAATTTTTATTGTGGTTAAAACATAGATAACATAAAATTGGCCATTTAACCAATTTTTTAATAGACTTTATTCTTTAGAACAGTTTTAGGTTCATAGCAAAATGGAGTGCAAAGTACAGAGATGTATCACGTGCTCCCTGCCCCCCTCCCACACAGAGCCTCCCCCACTACAAACATCCCACACCAGATGGTACATTTGTTACAATCGAGTGTCATATTGATGCATCATTATCACCCAAAGTGCATAGTTCACATTAGGGTTCACTCTTGGAGTTGTATATTCTATGGTTTTTGACAATGTTTAGGGCCATATATCTACCATTACGGTATCATACAGAATAGTTTCACTGCCCTGAAAATCCTCTACTCTCTGCCTGTTCATCCCCCCATCCTCCCTTAACCCCTGGCAACCACTGATCCTTTTACCGTCTGCATAGTTTTATCTTTTCCAGAATATGATATAGTTGGAATCATACAGTGTGTAGCCTTTTCCGATTGGCTTCTCTCCCTTAGTAATATGCATTTATGTTTCTTCCATGTCTTTTTTATGGCTTGGTAATTCATTTAGTCTTAGCACTGAGTAATATTCCATTGTCTGAATTACCATTTTATCCATTCACCTACTGAAGGACATCTTGGTTGCTTCCAAGTTTTGGCAATTATGAATAAAACTGCTATAGACATCTATGTGCAGGTTTTTGTGTGGCCATAAGTTTTCAACTCGTTTGGGTAAATACGAAGGAGCATGATTGCTGGATCGTATGGTAGAAGTATGTTTAGTTTCATAAGAAGCCGCCAAACTGTCTTCCAAAGTAACTGTGCTGTTTTGCATTCCCACCAGCAATCAAAGAGAGTTCCTGCTTCTCCACATCTTCGTCAGCATTTGGTGTTGTCAGTGTTTTGGATTTTGGCCATTCTATTAGGTATGTAATAGTACCTCACTGTTGTTTTAACTTGCAATTTTCTAATGACAAATTACGTTGAGCATCTTTTCACGTTTATTTTTCATCTGTATATTTCGTTTGGTGAGGTGTCTGTTCAGGTCTTTTCCCTCTTTTTAAATCAGGTTATTTGCTTTCTTATTGTTGGGCTTTAAGAGTTCTTTGTATATTTTGGATAACAGTCGTTTATCAGATATATTTTCTCCCAGTCTGTGGCTTATCTTCTCATTCCCTTGACAATATCTTTCACAGAGTGGAAGTTTTTAACTTTAATGAAGTCTAGCTTATCAATTCTTTCTTTCATGGATCATGCCTTTAGTATTACATCTAAAAACTCATCTCCATGCCCAAGAAAATCTAGATTTTCTCCTAGGTTATCTTGTAGGAGTTTTATAGTTTTGTGTTTTACTTTTAGGTCTATGATCCATCTTGAGTTAACTTTTGTGAAAGGTGTAAGGTCTGTGTCAATATATATATGTATTTTTTGCACGTGTATGTCCAGTTGTTTCAGCACCATTTGTTGCAAAGCACCATTTGCCTTTTCTCCACTGTATTGCCTTTACTCCTTTGTCGGAGATCAGTTGACTATATTTATATGGTTCTATTTCTGGGCTCTCTATTCTGTCCCATTGATCTATTTGTTCTTTTGTCAACACCACACTGTCCTGATTACTGCAGCTTTATATAGTATGTCTTGAAGTCGGGTAGTGTCAGTACACCAAATTTGTTTTGCTCCTTCAATATTGTGTTGGCTATTTTCACACAGCAAAAATGACAGAGCCTGGGGCTTCCCTGGTGGCGCAGTGGTTAAGAGTCCGCCTGCCGATGCAGGGGATACGGGTTCGTGCCCCAGTCCGGGAAGATCCCACATGCCGCGGAGCGGCTAGGCCCATGAGCCACGGCCGCTGAGCCTGCACGTCTGGAGCCTGTGCTCCGCAACGGGAGAGGCCACAACAGTGAGAGGCCCGCGTACCGCAAAAAAAAAAAAAAAAAAAAAAAAGACAGAGCCTGGATTTGGCCCCAGACCTGAGTCATTCTAGCTTTTGGATAATCCATCCAAGAGCTTTTCTTCACGTACAATTAATATTTGCTTTCGTTTTTGCACAAACAGTATCACACTTCAGCTTGATTCTCCCCCTTGTTTTTACTCAATAGATTTTGGAGGTCATTTCATACCTTTAGGTAACATTTGTGTATGGATAGATACATAGATTTTTTTTCCCCCATGCTACTGGGTATTTTTTGAGCGATGCTCTGTAATTATTTGGCCAGTTCCCTATGGAAGGGTATTTAGGTTATTTCCAGACTTTTGCTACTCCAGTGACTATCTGCAAACTAGTATCTTCACTCCCTCCACAAGTCTATCTATAGAAGAAATTCCTACTGGGTCAGGAAAAAAAAAGTACATTTACAATCCTGCACTTTGCCAAATTCCCCTTGAAGGAGGCTGTCCCATGTGAGAAGCAGAGACTGTTTTACATTCAGAGAGCATTTTTAGCCTCTGACCGGAGGCTGGAGAGATGAGGGTATATCTTGCCTCACCTGCCGCCCCTCTGGGCTTCACCTACTCTCCTCAGCTTTTGGTTCAGTCCACACTGATCCCTTTTCCGCTCCTCAAATGCCAGGTGAGTTCCCACCTCAGAGCCTTCCCACTGGCAGTTCCTTTCACGGAGAATGCTCTCCCCCCAAACCTCTCCGTGGCTCCCTCCTTCTCACCTCTCGCCTCTCAGGGAGCCCTTCCCAGCTAAAGAGACCCCATGGCGCTCTCCATTGCCTCACCCAGTTTTACTTCCTTTACAGGAAATAAATCATACTTGGCACCACATGAAATTATGTTATTTACTTGTTGGTTTTCTATCTCCCCCACCCCGCGAAGGATGGGAGTTTTCCGTCTTTTTTCACACCCAGCCCCCAGCACCCAGCACCCAGCCCCCAGCGATCGCTGAGTGCATACGGCTATCTCCCTCTCCCAATCCCCACCGCCCTGGCTCTGTTTGTCTCCGTGAAATGTATTCCCTTCCAACAGGTATAATTTACTTATTCATTACGTGTATCGCCTGACTCCCTCACTAGAATGTCAGCTCCAGAAGGGCAAGGATCTCGTTTTGTTCCCTGTAGCATCGCAAACGCTTAGAATGGTGCACGGCACATAGCAGGTGCCTTTCAACAAATATTGGTTGAATGAAGGAAGGAATGAGGATCCTAACCTCAATCCTCCGAGGCTGGCTGGTAGGCCCTCCGGAGGAAAAGGACGGTTAAAGAGCAGGCGCCCCAGCAGCTGTGGTCACTTTCTTCTGCTCAGAATGGGCCTGAGGTCTCCAGGGGTGGAGCACCGAGCGGAAGGGCCTGGTCCTGCGGATGAGGGCGGGGCTCGTCGCAGGTGGGCGGTGGCTAGCTGTGGTCACGCCCCCACGAAGGCCCCGTCCACCAGGAGGCCCCGCCCTGCCCGTCAGCTGGCCTGTGTGCCCGCCCCCCTCTGCTCCGACCTTGCTGCTGCGCAGCAGCCGGGGGCGGGAGGCCCGGAGGAGCAGCGGGAGGAGGGAGAGGCGGGAGGGGTGGAGCGAGCGGGGCGCCGGGCGCTGTCTCCAATGAACAGCGCGGAGCCCGCGCCCCTGAGGACCCCAGCCCGCTGCGCCCCCTCCCCACGGCTCACCTGGTGCCAGGTAAGCTGACAGGTAAGAGTGCGGGGCCCGGGACCCCCGACCCGGGTCTTTCTCAAGTCGAAGTGCCAGACCGGGCACAGGCTGGAGGGACATTTGGCTCTCCCTGCCTCGGGGATGGAGTAGGCATCTCAGTTGAAGGTGGGAGACTTCCTGGCCCCCCCTCCTGGTACCCTAGCACCCGCAGCCGCAGGTCCCAGCCCCCCATCCCTGCAGCATCCTTTCCACGCCGCAGGGAGAATGTTGCTTTTTTTTTTTTAACCATTCAGGTGCCGCCACCTCTTGGAAAATGGTGAGGGTGCCTTTTGGCGTGGATCCTGGGATGGCTGTTCTCCCCCCAGGATCGGACTGGCGCCTCTTCTGAGGGCTCCCCACACCCTACAGCGTTGCCTGCCCACAGATCCTGAGAGGCTGGCTATGTCAGAAACCTGGGAGCAGGCCTGGACCTGCCGACCTTGGCAAACCCCTTCCCCTCAGTCCCCCCAGCTGGCCAATGGGCTGACCCTTCTCTGCATCCACCCCGGCAGTTAGGCCTGAGGCTTCCCAAGGGCCTCTCCCTTATTTCTAGTTCTTTGTTAAAACAGGGTGCCCCCTCCCCAGACATGACGTTAATTCAGACAGCTTTAAGCTGGTCTGACAGGACTCCCCCCACCCTGGAGTTAGGCTGCCCTCAATTCCCCTGCTTCAGGTGGGCAGGTGACAGGTGACAAGAGGAGGACGGCAGGAAGGCCACAGTGACTCCCCAGTTTGCCTCACCTAGAGCGGTGAGTTATCTGAAATAACTTCCCCAGATGCCAGTGTGGGATGTGCAGGCTCAGCAAGGGTGGGAGTCAGGATGGAATAACGTGGACTCAGCTGAGTCCTGGCCCTGCATCCAGAGACCCTACAATGACACTGTCCCACAGAACCAGCCCCAGTCAGCTGGGTGATGACTGCTTTGGGGTGAAAAGTTCACCCCCAAAGTTGGGGGAGAGCTGAGCTGCGTGGGACCCCCAGGCCCTTCAGGACCCTTTCTTGGGAGCCCTGAATAGCCTGGGCCCAGAGAATGAAGTGTGGGGTTTCACTTTGCCTATTCTCTTCAGGTCATTTGACTTCCCCAAGCCTCTGTTTCCCTATCTGTAAAATGGGAATGATAACTGAGAGAACGTCCCAGAGTAGTGGTGAGGATTAACTGGGATGGGAGGTGACAGGCACTTAGCACGTTGTCAGGCACTTAGTAACACCCCATAAACTGTAGCTGCTGTGGTTATGATAATAATTGCTATTTGTTATCTCCTGGCCGTTCCAGACTTTCCTTTTGTGCACCTGACAGCTGGACATGCCCCAACCACCATTTCTTCTACTGGGAAGAAAAGCCTTTGACAGGACCTGCAGTGGGGATGTGGTCACTTGCTAATCCTGTGCCATTCCTTAGCTCTTGGGGTCAAGGCGAGTTGGCCCTGTCTTCCTGGGCACAGCAGACCCTGGGCAGTGCCTGCTCTGACCTCTGGCCACCACCTTGTCCTTGTCCCTTGGGGCACACACATCACCCTTGTGCCCACGATTTGCCCTCCTGCTCCACCTGGCCAAGCTCAGTTGCGTCCTCCAGGTCAGGCAGATGGTGTGCTGGGACATGGCTCCAACCAGCCCACTGGCCCCCATCCTCCCCTCCTCCCAGTCTTGGCTGGTGGTCTCGTCCCCTTCACTCTCCTGCTCAGTAACTTTAAAAATAACAGAGTAGTCTGTCCCCACTGAGGGCTGTAACCTGACCCAAGTTGGATTCTGCTCCATCAGAGCCTGGAGTAGAAGGACTCAGCACTTAGGAGCTGGGGACCCCGGTGCTCTTGCTGTTCTGTCCCCAGCTCACGGGGTGACCTTAGACAAGCCTCCCTCCCTCCCTCTCTGGGCCTTAGTTTCCCCATCTGTAAAACGTGGTTCAAATAGTCTGTGATGCTGGAGTGCAAAATTTTCTTTTATTCCAGTGAAGAAGATAAACAGCTGGGGCTCCCATGTGGGTGGTTGTCAAATGACATTACCCGAAGCAGAGGGTGTCGGGAAGGGACTGACCCAGTGACTGGGAGTCGGGATGGGGAGGGCTGGCCAAGCCCCTGGGCTTCTGCCTCCTGTCCCACTTCTGAATCCCAGCTCCTTCCCGGCAGCTAAGGGACTCCTTGTACCCACCAAGAGGTGAGTTGCAGCCAAGGTGGCTGACGGGGCCCAGGCAGCCGGCAGTAGCTTGGCCAGGAGGCCTGGTGAGGCACCCGGCCAAGAGCATCCCTCCCTGGGCTCCAACTCACACTCACCCACTTGCTGGCTCCTCGAGGCCTCTGCATTGCAGCAGATAGAAGCCTGCACTGGCAGCCCAGCCAGGGCTGGGGGTGGAACAAGGGCCTGGGCAGGGGGTGTCTGTTCCCCTGTCCCCACCTGCACTCCCTCCCCTGCCCTTGATCCCAGTCAGCCCTGGCTTCCCTTGGAGAGGCAGCTGCTGACAAAGCAACTGTCTTCTCTAGAACATACTTGAGTCTTCCTAGAAGTGCTGTGGTGACAGCAGGGCCCAGGCTTGGGGACCGTCACGCCCCTGGGTCCCCTCTGCATCTCAGACCCTCCTGAGCATCATTAAAGGTCTTGCCTACCCCTGAGATGCTGTTTTGAAGAATTATGCCTTTGGAGTTGAGAGCAGATTTTGGAACTCGAAGGCCTTGGTTCACATCCCAGGTGTGCCACTTCCTGGCTGTGTGACCTGAGGCAGGTTACTTAACCTCTCTGTGCCTCAATTTTCTCACCAGAAAATGGGGATGATAATAGAACATACCTCATAGGATTCTTGTGAGGATGAATGCATGTAGATCACTCAGAACAGTGCCAGGTGCACGATAACATCAATAAGTGTCTGCTCTTGTTACTGTTGCTGCTGTCCTTGTCATTGTTGTCACTGTGTGTCATCAGTTCTGCTTCTTAGCTGAGCCCCCTCTGGTACAGACTATTCTCCTTCAGTGAATACTCTCCATTAGCACTTGCTATATGTATGTATGTGTGTGTGTGTGTGTATATATATATATATATATATATTTAATTGAAGTATAGTTGATTTACAATGTGTTAGTTTCTGGTGTACAGCAAAGTGATTCAGTTATCCATATATATACATATTCTTTTTCATATTCTTTTCCATTATGGTTTATTACAGGATATTGGATATAGTGCCCTGTGCTATACAGTAGGACCTTGTTGTTTATCTGTTTTATATACAGTAGTTTGTATCTGCTAGTCCCAAACTCCTAATTTATCCCTTCCCCACCCTTTGGTAACCACAAGTCTGTTTTCTATGTCTGTGAGTCTGTTTCTGTTTCATAAATATTTGTGTCGTATTTTAGATTCCACATATAAGTGATATCATATGGCATTTGTCTTTCTCTTTCTGACTCACTTCACTTAGTATGATAATCTCTAAGTCCATCCACGTTGCTGCAAAGGGCATTATTTCATTCTTTTTTATGGCTGAGTAGTATTCCATTGTGTATATGTACCACGTCTTCTTTACCCATTCATCTGTTGATGGACATTTAGGTTGCTTCCATGTCTTGGCTGCTGTGAGTAAGGACTTGCTATATTGACAAGCACTTTAGCTTAGCAGTTTAGAGCCCAGCTTTTGGAACCAGACAGCTCTGCGTTCAAATCCCGGCCCTGCTGCTCACCAGCTGTGTGATCTTTGGCAAGTTATTAGCTTCTCTGGGCCTCAGTTTCTCCGTCAGCTAAATGGGGATGATAATAGTGTAAATCTCGTGAGGTTGCTGTGAGGATTACATAAGCAGACACGTACAAAGCACGTGACCCACATAAAGGGCGGGGCTGCTAGGAAGGGCCGTGCCGCCTAACTGTTTGCTTGTAGTAATTGGGCCCCTGCCGTGTGTCAGGCATGTGGTACCGAGATTGTGAGCCAGGTGCTGGGACCCTTCACACACTGGCTCGAGTCCTGGCTGGGGCCTTGGTTGGCTGAGTGATATGGACCATGTGCTTTTGCCTCTGTGTGCCTCAGTTTCTCCAGCTGTAAATGGGAATGTGGAAGCAGCAGCCTCATGGGGTTGTGTGGGGTTTCTGACATTGGTCTGAGCACTGGAGCTGTGGGGGGAGAGGGTCTCTCAGTCTGTCCCCCATTCCCAGTCACTACTCACAGTCACCCTTCCTGTTGCTCTGCACCTCTCCCCTCCGCTGGGGACTCCAGAGCTTTGCCCATTTTGCAGATGGGACAACAAAGACCCCAGGGGAGAGAGGGATGAACCCAAGTCATGAGGTGGCACTCAGGGGCACACCCAGTCTGGTCCCAGTCCTGCCCTGGACAAGCCCCACTCCCAAACTCAGGCCCCCAGGCCCACCTCCCTCCGTGTCTCCGCAGCTCCTGGCATCTCCCAGGCCCTGGTCCAGGCCTGAAGGACCCAACGTGGGACATACCTTAGGCAAAGCAGACATCGCGCTCCAGAAAACCACAAGGGGCTAGGGCTGAGGGCGAGGGGCAACCTGGGCTGGAGGAAAAGATTCTGGAAACTTCCAGGCAGATACAAAAGTCTCTGGGTTGCTCACAGGCCTGCAGACACCCCTTCTTGGTCTAAGAGGGTTCAGGTTTATTTCGGGAGACTGAAGGCCTGATGTGGGGAGGAGGGAAGTGGACAAACGTTTATTAAACATGCACTATATGTGGTAACAATCAGTAGCAATTATTACGGGCTCGGCACTGTGCCCAGACCTGATGTTCACATATTAAACCTCCTGCTAACATTTTACAAAAGAAGAAACAGGTTCAGAGAAATTAATGATTGTAGTAGTAATAGCGGTAGTAGTCATAAGGCAATGACTCTTCATTATATCCTTTGCTGATTTCAGTTTCATCTGCAGAGCCCTGCACATCCCTGCACCCTCACCTCTCTGACCTCATGGGGCCTCTTTGCCTCCCTCAAGCCACACGTTCCTACCTCAGGCTCTGGCGTTGTCTGTTCCACCTGTCCAAAATGCTTTTCCCCCAGATCTCCACGTGGCAGACTCCCTCACCTCTTTCAGTCTTACTCAAGGTTTACCTTCACAGCGAGGTCTTCCCTGGCCCCCTATTTGTTTATTTATTTGTTTATTTGTTTTTGTCTGTGTTGGGTCTTCGTTGCTGCGCGCAGGCTGTCTCCAGTTGCAGTGAGCGGGGGCTACTCTTTGTTGCAGTGCGCGGGCTTCTCATTGTGGTGGCTTCTCTTGTTGCGGACATGGGCTCTAGGCACGCGGGCTCAGTAGTTGTGGCTCGCAGGCTCTAGAGCACAGGCTCAGTAGTTGTGGCACATGGGCTTAGTTGCTCCGCGGCATGTGGGATCTTCCCGGACCAGGGCTCGAACTCATGTCCCCTGCATTGGCAGGCGGATTCTTAACCACTGCACCACCAGGGAAGCCCTGGCCCACTATTTAAAATTGCCCTCACCGCCCCTCATGGCCCCTCGTTCCTCACACCCCAGCCCTATCTCTTAACATACTGTATCATTTAGTTATTATGTTTATTATCTGTCTCTGACATGAGTGTCTCATCTCCGCAAGAGCAGGGATCTTTGTTATTTTTGTTCACTGTTAAATCCCCAGTGCAAAGAACAGAGTCTGGCCCACAGAGGGTGCTCAATACATATTCCTTGAATGAGTGGAGCCGTCACAATACCTCTGTGAAATCAGTATTCTTGTCACTGCCATTTTACAGATGAGGAATCTGAGGCTCAGAGACGTCAGGTGACTTGCCCAAGGTCACACAGCCAGCAAGTAGCACACCTGAACCCCTTGCCCTGTTGCCCCTACAGGTCTGGCCTCGCCCCACAGACAATGGCCTTGCCCCCATGAGCTAGAGCCTGCCCCTCGGTGCCTGCCCACCACCCGCCAGCAGGATGCAGCTGTGGAAGGCAGTGGTAGTGACCCTGGCCTTCATGAGCTTGGACGTCGGCATGACCACGGCCATCTACGTCCTCAGCCACCTGGACCGCAGCCTCCTGGAGGACATCCGGCACTTCAACATCTTTGACTCGGTGCTGGACCTCTGGGCGGCCTGCCTGTACCGCAGCTGCCTGCTGCTGGGGGCCACCATCGGCGTGGCCAAGAACAGCACCCTGGGGCCCCGGCGGCTGCGGGCCTCCTGGACGGTCATCGCCCTTGTGTGCCTCTTCGCGGGCATCTACACCATGGTGAAGCTGCTGCTCTTCTCCGAGGTACGCAAGCCGGTCCGGGACCCGTGGTTCTGGGCCCTCTTTGTGTGGACCTACATCTCACTTGCTGCGTCCTTCCTGCTCTGGTGGCTGCTGTCCACGGTGCAGCCGGACGCCAAGGCCCTCGAGCGGGGGGCAGGGGCCGAGGCCGAGGGCCCCCCTGGGGAGGACCGGCCCGCGCCCGAGCAGGCCTCCGGGGCCACGCTGCAGAAGCTGCTGTCCTACACCAAGCCCGACATCGCCTTCCTCGTGGCCGCCTCCTTCTTCCTCATCATGGCAGCACTGGGTAAGTGAGGGCTCTCTTCTTTCCTCTCACATTTTAACATCTTACTTACGTGGTTCAGATATCAAATTGATATGCAAAGGTAAACACTAAGAGTTTCACTCCTAATTCTACTCCTGACTGCCCTGATCCCGGTGCCCAGGGCTAACTCCAGAAGAAGGTTCCGGAAGCTTCCAAGTGGGCAGGAAACCACTTTTATTCCTTTCTTGTATATGCTTCCAGCGTTTCCTTATGCGGCTACAAGCAAATAAGTACATGTCACTCTCCCCACCTCTTACACTCCATTCTGTGTCTTGCTTTTCTCACTTAACAATATATCCCGGAATTTTTCCAATCGATATCTCATTCTTTTATTTGGCTGTGTAATACTGCACTGTGTGGCTGTACCACAGATTATTTAGTCGGTCTCCCGTTGTTGGACTCTTGGGTTGTTTTGAGTCTTTTTCTCTTGTTCATACATGTTTCATATAAATGTGCATATATCTGTAGGATAAGTTCCTAGAAATGGCATTTATAGGTTCAAAGCATTTTTTGTAATGAAGCAGAATAGAATAGAGCCATCAGGGTATGTAGTCTGTGGTAAGGTTAAGTATTGTTTTGTGAAACTTTTATTTTAGCTGTGTGCGCCTGTGTGTGTGTCCTGGTTGGTGATGTAAATTGTATCTGTTACTGTGGATCTGGTCCAAACAGTTTTAAAGCAACACTCCAGCAACGTGGGTGGGAAGGGACGTCACGGGGTGGAAACTCCACGGGTTCTGGGGGTTCGTGGGCAAGTGCTCAAACCTTTCAGAGACTCATTTCCTCCTTCTGTGAAATGGGGATTGGGAGCATCCTTATCCCAAGGTGTTGTAAAGTTTGAATAAAAAGACAGAGAGGAGGAGCTTCCCTGGTGGTGCAGTGGTTGAGAGTCCGCCTGCCGATGCAGGGGACACGGGTTCGTGCCCCGGTCCGGGAAGATCCCACATGCCACGGAGCGGCTGGGCCCGTGAGCCATGGCCGCTGAGCCTGCACGTCCGGAGCCCGTGCTCCGCGACGCGAGAGGCCACAGCAGTAAGAGGCCCGCGTACCGCAAAAAAAAAAAAAAAAAAAAAAGACAGAGAGGAGAAGGACAGGTGCAGAGCTTGGTACGGCATGATGAGTACAGGAATGTTAGCTGCTATGAGTCGTTACATGTTTAACTCCCAGGGACAGAGTCTGGGAGTAGCCACAAAGCCAGAGTGATCTCAAAGAGGACAGGCGAACCCCAGAGCCCATTTCCTTGTACCATCCGTCCTCCATCCTCTCAGTCCCGGCCCCTTAACCGCTGTGTGATTTTAGGCAAGTTACTTAACCTCTCTAAGTCTCATCTCCTCATCTGTAAAATGGGCGTCAGCAGTTGCGGGGTTGTGAGGTTCAGTGAGTTAATCCGAGCAAGACGCCTCGGACAGCTCATGGCACACAGAAACCTCGCAGTAAACTTCAGTGGCCGTGAGTGTTGGGATGACCCCTTTTCATTTAACCAGATAGTTTCTCCTACTCGTGCTTCAAGGCCCAAATGTCTGCTCCTGAGACGCCTACTCAGATTCTGCCGACCGTGGCCCTTAATTACAGCATCGGTGACGTGAAAATCACATGTCCACTCTCCTTTCTCCCCTTCCAGGCTTTGAGCCCCTCGCGGACAGGGGCCAGGTCTGACTCATCCAAGGCCCTTGATACCTGGCACAGAATCAGACTTACTGAGTGAATGAATGCATGAATGAATGACCGTCCTGCCTGTGTGGGCAGATGTTGCCCCCACGGCCTCGTTTCCCCTGCCTCCCAGGGTGCTGTTGTCAGCTGGTGTGCGCTTAGGGAATACAGATGTCCTAAAATACAGCCGAGCAGATTGCACCAGCCTGCAGGATTATGTCAAGGTTATGGGCTTCAACTTGAAATCAGGCCCCCCGACTTCATCAGTAATTTTAATCAAGTTTACTTAACGTGGCCAAGCTTCAGCTTCTCATACTGCAATGAGGGCTTCTTCAGGTTATGGTGAAAATTAAATGAGGTGAAGCACGGTGCCTGGCAAAACTAGGTACTTCTTCATAAAAGTTAGGTACTGTGATTATTAACAATTATTTTTCAGTCAGCCAGCATCCAGTAGGGTTCAGCTTTTTCTGAAACCTTATAATCTAAAAGAAAAACCACCCATTGTGAAAAAAAAAATGGTTAGTTTTGTGCTGAGTATCTCCCGTTGAGATATGGATTTCCTGGCAACCTAACTACAATAACCTTGGGCAAATGACTGAGCCTCAGTTTCCTCATCTGTAAAATGGGAAGAATGATAATAGACCACCTATGGGGTTATTGGGAAGCATTTGAGACTTGAAAGAGATGAGGGAGCAGCTATCTGGGGTAACAGTGCTCCAGGCAAAGGGAACAGCCCGTGCAAAGGTCCTGAGGCAAGAAGGTGCCTGATTGTTAAAGGAAAAGCAGAGAGGCCAGCACAGCTGGAGCAGAGGGAGTGGGGGGAGAGAAGAAGGTGAGGCAGCTCAGTAGCAGGGCCCAGTCGTGCAGGGCGCCGTCAGCCACTGTAAGGCCTTTGACTTTGATACTGGATGAGATGATCTGCCTTGGGTTTCACAGGCTCCTGCTGCCGGTTGAGTGGAGAACAGGCTGATGGGGATAAAGGTGGCAGCAGGGGGAGCCAGGGGTTTGCTGAGATAGTCCAAAGGAGGTTGATAAACCTGGGTGGGGCAGTAGAGGCAGAAAATTCTGGAAATATTTTGAAGGTGGAGCCACAGGATTTGTTGATGGACTAGAGAGTTTCACCTGGTTCTTGGGCAGATTGGACAAAAGAGTTTGCATACCTGCTTAGCACAGCACCTACCCAGCAAGGGCTCCATAAACGTCCATGGTGGTTAATATCATCACTGGTGCTTGCTGGAATCATAATGCTGCTAGAGCTCGCTGATGCCCTTTACTCCCCTGTAGGTAAACTGAGGCAGCGATTCAGCTGAGGTAGAACTTCACAGGGGTGCCTGGAGACCCCATCTGGCCAAGGACACAGGGGAGACAGAGGCCCTCTCGGCTGCAGCCCTGTGGTCCCTGTGCTGAGACCAGCAGAGGGCGCCAGAGCGCCACTGTCCTGGTTGAGCCAGTCCTGCAGCGCTGACCAGGGAAGGGCCTGCCCCACCTGCCCAGGGTTCATTCATTGACCTTTATTGAGCGACTCCTGTGTGCCCAGCCCTGAGCCAGGCTATGGCTGCTGGAAGAGCTGCGGTGAAAACGGGACACAGCCTGGTCTGACCACCTTCTTTTCCGTGTCCATAATTTCCATAAGATGGGAGCGGGAACTTACTCTGGGTTATTGGGAGGGAAGGCACAAGGAACGAGCCCCCAGATAGGAAGCTCATTTGGGTTTGAGTCCTGGCCCTTCCTCTTAATTGCTGTGGGACCTTGGGCGAATTACTCCGCCTCTCTGAGTCTCCCACTCCCATGTGAAATGGGGTGACATCCCTGCCCAATGCCCCCCTCCCCACGTCCACCCAGGATTGTTGTGAAGATATAGCAGGACATATGGGTAAGAAATTATCTGACAAACTGTAAAGTGACCCCTCAAGAGGTGCGGGGTGGCAATTTACAGCATTGCTCAGAACCAGAATACCAACATACTCTGAGGGTCTAGAATTTGGACTCTGAACCCTCGGCCAAAGAGAAGAAGTCAACTTTGGCGTCTGTCAGCCACCAGCTGTGTGGCGGAGCAATCGTCAGCTCACCTTTTCAGCTCCACTTTGCTCATCTGTAAAATGGGTGATAACAGAGCCGACTTCAGGGTCCACGTGCAGAGGGGGTGAACCGTCACACGGGAGCCCCTTGTCTCTGTGTGCTCGATGACTGGTCGCCATTATTCACGATAGCATGACCCAGTCTGTATAGATTAAGTCACTCACATTTCCCGTGTTCCTGTTCTCTGAAAAGAGAGGACATTAAGCAGTGTGGGACCCCTTCCCTGCCCCCTGCCCCGTTGAGAAGCAGGAGTTTGCCGAGAGAGAAAACCCCACGGTGGAGTCAGCGCTGTGGGTGGTATGGGGGCTTCCAGAGGCTCAGGAGGAAGGACAGAGGCTCCCCTGGGTGCCGATGCCCCCTGAGCCCGCCCTGTCTCCGCAGGAGAGACCTTCCTCCCTTACTACACGGGCCGGGCCATTGATGGCATCGTCATTCAGAAGAGCATGGAGCAGTTCAGCACGGCCGTCACCGTCATGTGTGCGCTGGCCATCGGCAGGTAGCAGCCCCTGCCCTCCCCCACCCGCCCAGGCCTGCCGCGGGGAAGGAGGGCAGGGCCAGCTCCCCAGAGGAAAAGGGGCCAGGGAGGCCCAGGAAATGCCCCCGGGGAGCCTGTGCCTCAGCTGGTCCCCGTGGTAACTAACAACCCAACTGGCTTAGTTCTGTCCCTTTGGTTGAGCCACCCTAGAGCAGCGCCCTTTTGTCCCTACAGATGGCTTCAGTCCTCGGGGTTCCCCTTTCACCGGCACCCTCCCACCCCCCGCGGTTTTCCAAATGGGAAACAAGGACCAGCCTTGTCTGTGCTCCTCTGGGAGGTAGAGGGGTCTGGCTGGTGGAGCTGGGCCCTTCACCCACAGTAAACGCAGTCCCCTCTGTGCCCTCACCTTGGGAGCTCCTGTTGGGAACAGGGAAGCCCCGTGGAGGTGCTGGCTCCGGAGAGTGGGCTCGAGGTCGGGGTGCCGCCCGGTCTCTGCCCTGCGAGGGGCCCACGCCTGCCAGCGGGGGGTGGCGGGGGTGGCGGTTGGTTGTCGGAAGGACGTCGTGCTATATGTAACATCTCTTATCTGCAATTAGCTCATTTGCCGCAGGTGTTCGGGGCGGCATTTTTACCCTCATATTTGCCAGACTGAACATTCGCCTTCGGAACCGTCTCTTCCGCTCGCTGGTGTCTCAGGAGACGAGCTTCTTTGACGAGAATCGCACAGGTTGGTCCTCCTGGGGCCTCGGGTGACCTGGGGCTGGGCCCGGCCAGGTGGGCTTGCCTTGCATTGAGGATTTAAGTGGGCACGTCCATGGTCTCAGTCCTGATGGCTTTTCCTGCCATCCAGTTCAGGATGGGGACACCCCGGGAGGCTGGCTTGGGCCTCCGGCCCTGCCTGAGCCCTGGGGAGCTGGCCTGCCGGCTGAGGTTTTGGTGTGAACTGCGGCCACTATAGGACCCTCGCTAGGCCACCCGCTGTCCCTGCAGCAACCAGGCCTCGCCTCCCACTTGCTTGTGGGAAGCACAAGGGCAGGGTCTACCCAGGCCTGTGGCCTGAGAGGCCCAGCTCCTATGGGAGTGAGCAGGGCGGACATGCAGGGCAGAGCAGGGAAGACATTACAGCATCCGGCCCAGATCCAGGCTCTGAGGCAGACCAGCCTGGGAGCAAACTCTGTCACTAACTTCACCTCTCTGAGCCTCTGTTTTCTCCTCTGTAAGATGGGAACAATAACGGTAGCTGCCCTGTGGGATTGCTGTGGAACTCTTAGCCCAGTATCCAGCAGTCAGTAAAGGGCTTTCTGTTTCTCTCTCCTCCACAGCCCAGATTGTTATTTCTGTGAGGGAAGAGGGGAGTGGCCCCTCTGCCAGTGACAGGGAGGAGACGTGGGCTCAGCTCTGGCTCAGTCACGTCCACGCTGTGTGGTGCTGAGCAGGCCTCTTCCCTTTCCTGAGCCTCAGCTGCCTCCTCTGTGCTCTGGGAGGTGTGACGCTGAAGCGAGATGCTGGTGACAAGGTCTGGGCTCAGAGCAGCCCTCAAGGGGCATCCGCTCTCCTTCCCTCCCCACCCCGCCCAGAAGGTGGGGAAGGTCTGAGCTCCCCGAGGGTCCCCTGCCGCTGCCCACGGTGACCCCATTGCCACAGCGGGAGCTGAGCTGCCTGTGTTCCAGGGGACCTCATCTCCCGCCTCACCTCGGACACCACCATGGTCAGCGACCTGGTCTCCCAGAATATCAACATCTTCCTGCGGAACACCGTCAAGGTCACGGGCGTGGTGGTCTTCATGTTCAGCCTCTCCTGGCAGCTCTCCTTGGTCACCTTCATGGGCTTCCCCATCATCATGATGGTGTCTGACATCTACGGCAAGTACTACAAGGTAGGCCCCGCCTGGTCCCCGCTGGGGTCTGAGCCCTGGCAGCTCCTGAGTGACCCCTTAGGCAGGTTCAGGGGGCCACCAGGGGCTAGTGAAGGACCCATCGTAAGGCTGCATTTGCGTTCATTCACTGGTTCATTTCACTCATTCAATAAATATTTATTGAGCACCTACCGTGTCCCAGGCACTGGTTTATATCAATGAAACAGACAGGGCCCCTGCCTTCAGGAGGCTTATATTCTAATAAGAGAAACAGACAATAAATAACAATGATGCTAATAATGAAAATATATAATACAGTAAAAGATCATAACTGCTAAGGAGAAAAATGAAGAGAGAGATTGGGAGCATTGGGGCTGGTTGCCAGTTTTAAATAGATATTTCTGAGAAGGTGGCATTTGAGTAAAGAGGTGGACGGCTCGGGGAAGCACATTCCAAGCAGAGGGCACAGCCAGTGCAAAGGCCCTGAGGTGGGAATGTGCCTGACATGTTTGTGGAGCCTCAGAGAGGCCGGTGAGGCCAGAGCCAGGAGTGAGGGGAGAGCAGGGAGATGACAGGGGCCAGATGGTGTCGGCCTTTGCGGGAAGTTTGGTTTTCACTCTGAGTGCAAAGTTTGCTCTCTTTCTATACGTTTATGTCAGGGGGGAGGGCTCAGGCCCCTGGGAGCAAGGCCCTCGCCCACGATGCAGTGATGGGCAGGCAGCAGTCCCCTCAGGCTGCCCCTTGGCACTGCCTCTGTCAGAAGGTCAGCCTGTAAGCTAGGCCCCTGCCTCACCTTCCTCCTGCTTCCTGCGATGGTGGGTGCCCCTGAGCCCTAACGGAGCCAGGCTGGGTTCAGACAGTGTAGGCAGCCCCTCCTCAGTGCTCCAGGCCTGCGGGGGCAGGGACACTCCTGAGCAGGGGCTGGGACACGTGATCAGCTCAGGGTCCCCAGTGTGGTCGGAACCCTTGGTGCCCATGACCTGAGGCCAGCCCCCAGATGGATCCGTTCCCCACAATCCAATGTGTCACCTCTGGCAGAGCTCACCACCCAGGAGGGCCCTCTCCCCAGCAGTTCTGGGTCACCGGCCTCACTGTTTTCCTCCCTGAGTAGAAAAAGTAAATATATGAGTTGGAGTTGGAGCTGTTTCCCTTCCACACCGCCCTTCCTGCCTTCCTGCCCGCCCCTGAGAGGGGGCAGGAAACCCTGGAGCTCCCTGCACCAGCCCCACCTCTGCACACACCTCAGGCCCCACCTTTAAGTTCAACCGGGCAGGACCTCAAAGAAGCCCTGTTTAGGTCTCGTACCTGTACCCGAATGTGTAGGGTACAGTCATCGCCACAAGCCACACACATCGCCCGCAGCCAGACATGACGCAAGGCACAGGCTGGCTTCTCCCAGGATGCCTGAGTGTACTGCATGCTTCCGATGGCCTGGGCATGACTCGCAGGTCATGGGACATGCCTATGGAGGAGGCTGTCTCAGCCTCCTGGGCAGCCTTCCTGGCTGGTGTGAGATTCTGAGTGTGGTTACTGAAAGCCTGAATAGCGTGGCCCAGGGCGCCTTCTGGAACTCTGTGGACAGCAGCCTGGCGGTCACATACTTGGAACCACTTCTCAGCCATCCGTCTCCAGTTATAAGCACACGATGGGGGCAGATTTCATAGCCCGTGGCCTCCACCACCATCTAGAACTTGGCTAGGAGTTCTGGAATCTCTGTGCCAACCCTCAGGCTCTCACGTAATTTAATACATGTTGCTGGATGTAAATGGTGCCTCCTTAATAGTGTTTCTTGTGTAGTATACAACCTGAACAACCATCCAGGGCATCCCTGCTCTTATGTCAGCACAGAATCAGGTATTGAGACTTCTTTTTCTCAGAGGATTACCCAAAACTGTATGGTCACGCATAACCTCCTCTGAATACTGGAGATGACCTCGTGATCAGCGCCCCCATGCCTCAGGAGCTAGAGCCTCAGGAGCTCACCCTAAGAGCCCAGCTGGAGTCTGAGTTCAGCAAATCAAGCTAGAAGGGAATGGGGGAGGAGGGGAGCTGGGTCTTATCCCCTTGTCCCTGGAACTCCCTGCACAGAGCTGGCACCAGCTAAAGATAGAAAACACCAGAGAGGCCTGGGGGCTCAGGCAGAGGGTGAGACTGTGTGTTTTGGGGTCTCTTCCTTCTTGTCGCGCCTCCCACCCATAGAGGCTCTCCAAAGAGGTCCAGAATGCCCTGGCCAGAGCCAGCAGCACGGCTGAGGAGACCATCAGCGCCATGAAGACAGTCCGGAGCTTTGCCAATGAGGAGGAAGAGGCGGAGGTGTACTCACGGAAGCTGCAGCAGGTCTACAAGCTGAACAGGAAGGAGGCTGCGGCCTACATGTACTACGTCTGGGGCAGCGGGGTACGTGCCCTGGCCCGGGCAGGTCTCACACAAAGATGGGGGACCCCTAGATCAGGACATTAGCCCAGGTCCAGGCATGCTGATGTGACACTTGACTTTGTCCCAACTTTCTGCTTGTCCTCAGAGAATCTTTCTGGAAAGGAATTCAGCCTCTCGGTGCATGTCCTCAAGCAGGGCACCTCCTCTCTCCCTCTCACCTGGGCGTGGGGTGGCAGGGTAGGAGCTTTCTTTTCCCAGCTAGGGAAGCGTCCCTGCCAAGGTGGGGAGTCACCCCGAGGCCAGCTGGGACCCATCCTCGGCCGGCTTCCCTGCAGGTCCTTTGTCACAACCACACACATGCCCCCATTAGAGTGTCCAGCTCACTCCCTGGGGGTGAGTTATAGCCCCTCCTGGAGAAGAAGCACTTGGGTCCTGTCACTGTGTGCTGGCCACATCTGGGGGTGGGCTGTTGGGGAACAGCTGGGGTAGGAATGAGGAGGGTTTGGAATTTAGGGGGAGGAAAGAGAGGGTGGTCTACAGGGAAAGCAGGGAATAAGGACCTTCTGGGTCCCCCCAGGGTGGGCCACCCCTCAAAAGTGCCCAGCCAGGGAGAAGAAGGGCCTGAAATCCAGCTCACGTAGCCAAGCCTCTTGGCAGTCTGCCCACCAGCAGGGGCGCCTCTTGCCGATTGTGCAAAGGCACTGTGGCCCAGCCATTGATCTAGTTCTGACCCAGCATCGCTGGCTTGGGATGGGGAGGGGCAAATAGGGACCCAGTGGGTTGTCATGGGTACGCAGGTCCCACTCCTCTCGCAGACCACTCCCCCAGACACCAGAGGGGGCTGGAGGCAAGCACACCCTGGACACAGCCCCTCCTCATGGAAACACAGACCTCATCTGCTTTGCCTGGCTTGCTGTGTGACCTTAGCCAGTGGACTCAGCCTGTCTGAACCATGCTCTTCCCAATAAGGAGAAGACTAATAGCTCCAGTTTGGCCTCGCTGAGGCGCTTGGGCGCTGTGTATGTGTGCCAGGGCCTTACAAAGAAAGCCTTGTTCCCAGCCAGGCTCATGGCCTGTTCCAGCTGGGGGCCTTTGCAGGGAAAAACTCCATGGTGAGGGCGGGGAGGGCATGAGTGACAGAAGGGCCCCAGCTTGTGGGAGGCCATCCCTGCTGCAGGCTGGAGTTTCAGTCTGTGGCTGTGAGTGAGGTGCCCACAGCTGCTCTCACCTCCCCTGCAGGGCAGGGGACAGAGAGGCTGTGGGGAAGGTCTGAGCCAAGGCCCCCATGACTCAGATCCCCCTTTCCCTCTTCCCTCCAGCTCACTCTGCTGGTGGTCCAGGTCAGTATCCTCTACTACGGGGGCCACCTCGTCATCTCAGGGCAGATGACCAGCGGCAATCTCATCTCCTTCATTATCTACGAGTTTGTCCTGGGAGATTGTATGGAGGTGAGGGGCCGGCGGGGGGAGGGGGGCCCTGGGGAGAAGGGAGAGGGAAGGGAGAGGGATCTAAATGGGGGTGCTCCAGGGTTCACGGGAGGTGGTATTTCTTTCTAAAGAATGTGACAATACCAATAATACAAATAAAGAGAGTAACACATACAAGTGACAGCAACTCCATTTATGGAGCAAAGTGGCAACGACAGCAATTATTTCAGAAGGTTCTCCTGAGCACACTGTGCACGGTCAGTGCTACTCCAGTCCCCATTTCCCAGAAAAAGAACCTGAGGCTCAGAGTGGTTAAACGACTTGCCCACCACGTTCCTAAGGGAACCGAGTTCAGAGGCAGATGGTCTGACTTTATTTTAACCCACTTTGAAGAGTAGCTGCATGGAAAAAGAACAGAGTGGGTTGTTTTTTTTTTTAAATAGACTATGTCTTAATTTGGCTGCCCCCACCAGCAGGTCCCGAGACTAGGGAGCTGGCGTGCTTGTGCCAAAGCTGCCATCGGTCGCTGCTGGAGGATGCTCGGAGTGCTCCTCCGGTCTGCCTCCCTCCCCCCACAAAGCCCTCCGGCATTAAGATTGAGCCTCTGTGTCCTGCAACGATAAAGCTCAAAGATGCGGCAGGGGAGGGGTGGGTTAGCATCTGCTGCAGACGGTACTTTGCGTTAGCTACAGTCATCCATGCAGTGTCATCTGAATCAGCGTCTCGGAATCCGTGCTTCAGAAACATCCACACTAGTGGGCAAAGACATGTGTCCCAGGATGTTCGGTGCGGCATTGTTTATAATGGTGAAAAGTTAGATGCCTGTCAACCAGCGATTGGGTGAATACAGTACATCTGTATTCTAGAAACAGTCCATCTGTGCTATGAAGACTAGGCAGCAGCCACAAAAATCAGGTAGAGCTGTGTGCACTGGCATGGAAAGAACCCTAAGACATGCTCTTAGTGAAAAAGCTAATCCCCGAGTCATAAGGATGGTCTGATCCCATTTGTGGGTTTTTTTTTTCATCTCAAAATGATTTAATTACATACGTGCACGTGTTTGTAAAAGCACAGAGAAAGGACTTGCAAGACACAGTACTCGGATCACCGGGGCCGCCTCTGGGATGAAGCAAGAAGGACAACTTATACACTTGTATAAGCACTTGTATCTCAATAGGAATAATTACATCCAGATATTATGATAATAGCCATAGCTGTGGTGTGTTGGGGGTTTACTATGTGCTAAGCACTGTCTTCGCGGAACCATGACAATGGTACGAATATCACCCCTATTTCATCAACCAGGACCCGCAGTCACAGCTCATAAGGGCCTGAACTTGGGAGCCAGATGTGCCTGGGTTCGAATCCTGGCTCTGCCACTTCCTGGCTGTGTGACCTGGGGGAAGGTACTTGAGCTCTCTGTGCCTCAGTTTCCGTATCACCAGGAAGGAGATAATGATAGAACCTACCTCATAACATATATAAGTACTCAGTAAAATGAGTCATTATTCACACTTATACTTGTGTATATTTTTACCCAAGGAGGTGTATAGTATAAATTAAGGGCCATTTTTAAAATTGAAATTTAAAAATTCTGTGACAGCTGAAAGAGGAAGGCCTGATTCCTGTTCTGCCACATTCTGCCTAGTTCATTTAACTTCTCTGTGCTTCCGTTTCCTCCTCTGGAGGGTGATAACACCTACTCTGCTGCACGGTGGTGAGGTTTAGCTATAACACACAAGGCACCAGTACTTTTTATTGCTGTCCTCATTTTTTCATTGTCGTCATGATCTGCTGTACTAGCAGGTGGGGCTCCAGCAGCCTCCCGTGGGCACCCCGCCCCCAGAACTGCTGCTGTGTGCTTGCTCTCTCCTCACTCCCTTCAGCTCTCTGGCACCGTGGCGGGGGCGGGGGTGTCCCAGGATCGGGGCGTTGATGGGTCAGGAACGTGTGTCTACTCCCCCCGCAGTCCGTGGGCTCCGTCTACAGCGGCCTGATGCAAGGAGTGGGCGCCGCGGAGAAGGTGTTCGAGTTCATTGACCGGCAGCCAACCATGGTGCATGATGGGAACTTGGCCCCTGACCACCTGGAGGGCCGGGTGGACTTCGAGAACGTGACCTTCACCTACCGCACTCGGCCCCACACCCAAGTCTTGCAGGTGAGAGAAGACCAAAGCCCCCCCCCCCCACCCCCCGGAAGTCATCCTTTCCCTCATCCCATCTCTCGCGCACCTCCTACAGGCCAGGCCATGGCAGTGCAGCCAGGAACCTGAAAGGCCAGGAACACTGAAGACAGATCATATTAACAAAAGGATTCCTGGAGAAGTGCTAGGAAGGCAATAAGTCAGGGGTAGTCTGCAGAGATGGTATTAGCAGTCAAGGAGGGCTTCTCGGAGGAGGTGACATTTGATATGAGACCTAAACAAGGAGCAGGAGCCAGCCGATGGCTCTCTGCAGAAAGAACATTCCAGGCAAAGGAGACAAGTATAAAAGTGCTGCCCAATCCTAGAAAGGAGAGCATTCTGGGGGCCGGTGGTGGGGCAGGCTAGGAAGGGTGCCCACCTGCGTCTGAGGCCAGAGCATATGAGCCAGGGGCCCCACACCGTGTCTGCGTGTTCCTTGCAGAATGTCTCCTTCAGCCTGTCCCCAGGAAAGGTGACAGCACTCGTGGGGCCGTCGGGCAGTGGCAAGAGCTCCTGCGTCAACATCCTGGAGAACTTCTACCCCCTGGAAGGGGGTCGTGTGCTGCTGGATGGGAAGCCCATCAGCGCCTATGACCACAAGTACTTGCACCGAGTGGTACGTGCATGGGCCTTTGCTGCCCTCCTCCGCCCTTTCCTTGTCTGACCTTCTCTCCCACGGGCACGCACACAGGTGCAGGAAAGAGGGCTCAAGACACACGTACATTTCAAAGAATTATCACCATTTCAAGAATTGGAACATTCCAGCACTCTCCCCACAAGAAGCAACGTCTTGCCTGACGCTCACGATCGTCATTTCCATGCTTTTCTTTTGTTCCCATCTCTACGCCTCCCCGAACAGCGCAGCTGTGTTTTGCTAGTTTTAAACTCCGTCTGGCTGGAACCGTAACATGTGTATTCTTTGTGTCTTGTTCCTTCCACTCAGTGTTATTTGTGAGGTTTCCAGGTTGAGGCTGTGTTTGTAGTTCACTCATTTTCATTTCTGCAAGATAATCCACTGTGTAAACATGGCACAGTCCGTTTATACATTCTGTTCTTGATGGATATTCCGGTTGTTTCCTGTTTTTTTACTATTACCAGCAATACCGATATGGACAGTTTAGTCCATATCACGGTGCCCATGGGTGGGTAAGTTCTCCCAGAGCCTCACCTTTAGTAGTTACTGCCATTAAGGTGGTTTACTTTTTTTATTATTATTTTTTTTTTACACATTACATTCCCAGTAGCAGTGGATGAGAGTTCAGGTTGTTCCGCATTTAAGTTATCTCCAGTATTTAAAGGAGGCTATTCATGACCTTACAGTTTTGAGTAATACTCTCAGAAAAGTAGACTCGACACCTGATCCTCTGCTGGTATAAGAGCAGGGATGCCCTGGACGGTTGTTCAGGCTGCACACTATACAAGAAACACCGACTATTAAGCAGACACTATTTACGTTGTCTACATACATTAAGATATATGAGAGCCTGAGAGTTGGCACAGAGATTCCAGAACTTCTGGCCAGTTGTAGATGTTGGTGGAGGCCACAGATTGTGAAATCTTCCCACCTATGTGTATATAACCAGGGACAGATGGTGGAGAAGTGGTCCCATGTTTGCCCCCACCAGGCTGCTGCCCACCAGAGTTCTGGAAGTGGCTCCTAGAAAGAGCTGTTCAGGCTTTGCAATAGTTAACACACTCAGACACTTAATTTTCTCAGACTGTTAATATTGCCAGTCCTGAATCTGTACCAGTTGGTATTTAGAGGTAGTTCAGTGTAGAGGTCTTTTGCATTTTCCTGGTGACTAAAGATATTAAGTCCCTTTTCATATGTTTATTGGTTATTTGGATTTCCTCTTTTGTGAATACCTTCTCTATAAATTTAAATTTTTAATTTTCATAAACCCAGAGCAGTAAAACTCAACAACCTAACCATATTCCCATATATTCAGAGAATTTCATAACAAAGACCTGAGGTGACTCCACCTCACCTTTTGAACTCCACTCCGTGTCGGGAACCGGCATTGGCAGTTTACTCAATATCCTTTCCAACGTGTTTCCTACCTTTATATACACATACCTATATATAAAGGCACATATGCTTTTTTTAAACAAAAATAGAAATATGATATATATATTACAGTTTGATTCTATGGGTGCACTGTAATCATTTAACCAATCCTGTTTATGGAGAACTAGATTGTTTTGTTTTGTTTTTCTTTTTCCTTTTTTGCTATTTACAGTGTTGCAATGATATCCTCCAACTACATACAAATTCCTAAAAGTGAGACCATGAGACAATAGCTCCTTTCAGTTGTTCTCTTACAGGGAGGGGGCACCATCCAGGGAGGTCCTTGTGGCCTGGGTCTGCTGTGCCCCCTTGCCTCCTGCCAGGGACAGGCTGACTCACAGAGTTACACTCCACGCTCTTTCTCTCTTTCTTTCCAGGTCAGGGGCAGCCAGTAAGCTCCGTCTTGGAGGTCAGGGAGCTTGACTGGGCCCAGAGCGGCAAGCTTAGCGGGGCCCCAGTTTGTTGGTCAGGGAGGCTGAGAGCTTGTGCAGAAAGTGGACTCTGCTGTTCGGAAAGAAGAGAGGCAGCTGAATGCAGCTGCTGGCCGCGGGCCCTGATCAGATTTCAGACCCAAGGCTCCCGGCGTCACTCAGGCCCAGGGCTCGCGAGGCTCCTGGTGACAGCTGGATAGACGTGTTCCAGGCCTCTCACAGCCCATCCTTCCTCCTCCGCAGATCTCCCTGGTGAGCCAGGAGCCAGTGCTGTTCGCGCGCTCCATCACAGACAACATCTCCTACGGCCTGCCCGCCGTGCCCTTCGAGGTGGTGGTGGAGGCCGCACAGAAGGCAAATGCCCATGGCTTCATCATGGAACTCCAGGATGGCTACAATACAGGTACAGAGCCCAGAGCATCACCTCCACGGTGCCTGGAGGTCCACCCTCAGGGATGCAACCCTGAGTTATGCACTGCCCTCTGCCAGCTGAAACTCACATAACATAAACTTAACCACTGTATTTTTTTTTTTTTTTTTTTGCGGTACGCGGGCCTCTCACTGTTGTGGCCTCTCCTGTTGCGGAGCACAGGCTCCGGACACGCAGGCTCAGTGGCCATGGCTCACGGGCCCAGCCGCTCCACGGCATGTGGGATCCTCCCGGCCCGGGGCACGAACCCGTGTCCCCTGCATCGGCAGGCGGACTCTCAACCACTGCGCCACCAGGGAAGCCCTTAACCGCTGTATTTTAAGTGAACAATTCAGCAGCATTTAGCACATTCACGGTGCTTTACAACGACCACCTCTGTTGAGTTCCAAAACGTCATTTTTTTTTAAGACACTTTTTTCTTTTCTTTTTTAAAATTAATTAATTTATTTAATTTAAAATTTTTTGGCCACATTGCGTTTTCGTTGCTGCGCACGGGCTTTCTCTAGTGTGGCGAGCGGGGGCTTCTCATTGCAGTGGCTTCTCTTGTTGCAGAGCATGGGCTCTAGAGCGCAGGCTCAGTAGTTGTGGAACACGGGCTCAGTAGTTGTGGCGCACAGGCTTAGTTGCTCCGCGGCACGTGGCATCTTCCCAGACCAGGGCTCGAACCCATGTCCCCTGCATTGGCAGGTGGATTCTTAACCACGGCGCCACCAGGGAAGTCCCTGAAATATTATTATTTAAAAATAATATATGTGTTATATTCATTAATTATAGTGACTTAATTTTATATTAGTAAATATTTTAATTTAATAAGTTGAACAATATATTACCTTATAGATTTTATTTAACATATTTAAAAATTTTAACTCTCACAATGGGACTATTCATACAATTCAAAACTAAAAAAATAGACATAACGATATCCAACGCGAAGTTTTATTTCATCCTGGTCTTCACTGCCAGGGCCCCCCTGCCCCCACCCAAACATCTTTCATTATTTTCTTACATGTCGTTTTGGAGTTTCTTTATGCAAGTATGAATATGTATTTTTATTCCCTCCCGCCCTTTTACAGAGAAAAACCCAGCACATTCTATTCTGCCCCCCAGCTTTTTTAAGTGACCTGTCCATATAGATACGTAGAAAGCTGCTCTTTTTTTAACTACTGCATAGTACTCTGTTGTGTGACTTTATAATTATTTACTCAAAAATAACTGATTTCCTGTTTCCTGTTGATGGACATTTGGTGGTTTGTTTCTTTGTTTGTTTTTTTTTTTTTTTGGCAATAACAGTGCTGTGAGTCACTGCGCATGAGAAGGTGAATCTGTAGGAAATATTCACAGAGATGGGTTTGCTGGTCCAAGGGTTGTGCCTCTGTAATTGTGCTCTGTAGACTTGTACAGCACAACCGGATAGACACAGCGGTGTGTGCACGGCAGCACAGGGCCCGCGCCAGCAGTACCTCAGGGAGAGGAGGGAGTGCCCTTTCCCCTCGGCCACACCAGCACAGTGTGCTATCAAACGTGTGGATTTTTGCCAGATTAATAGGTAAAAGTTGGTATCTTGGTACCAATTGCACATAGTTGTAACTTGCATGCCTCTTACGAACAGGGAGGAAGAGCATCCTTTCATGAGGTTTCCAGCCTGTGGCCCTTGTAGCCCCACCTTTTCCTGGGGAGCAGAGCTCCTGTGGCAGCAGGGAAAGGCGGAGGGGGGGGTTGCTTGCTGCTTCCCAGGGCCACCGGCCTCACCTCCCGCTCACTTGCCCCTGTGTCTCTGCCACGCAGAGACGGGGGAGAAGGGTGCCCAGCTGTCGGGCGGCCAGAAGCAGCGGGTGGCCATGGCCCGGGCTCTGGTGCGGAACCCACCCGTGCTCATCCTGGACGAAGCCACCAGCGCCCTGGATGCAGAGAGCGAGTTCCTGGTGAGTCGCTGGGTAACGGGCGATGCTGGGGCAGTAGCAGCTCCAGGCGGCCAGAGCCCTCCCTCCCCCAGCAGACGGCTGCAGGGGCCCTCCCAGGCCAGCAGCTTCCTGGACTGGGCTGTCCCGGAGCTGAGGGCAGGGAGCGGGGGCAGAGGAGGCCCAGGGCCTGGCCACCCTGGCCCAGCCTCTGGCTCGAGGCGTTGAAATTACATGGAATTAGGTTAGGGGTCAGGAGGTGTGGGACATGGACAGAAGCTCCACTCTGCAGCTCATGGCTTGCGCGTGTCTCTTACCCCCTGAGTCTCATTTCATTGGTAAAGAAAGAAGGGCCCCATAGCGTATTTGAAGAGGACCAGCTGCCTCAGTCCCTCCATGAATCATTTACTACACAGGTATTTAACGTGCGCCTCCCAGGCACCAGGCGCTGTTCTAGGCACCAGGGGTTACATTGGCCCCTGCCCCCAAAGTGTTTCCAGTCCAGAAGGGGAGACAGATAACAAGGAGATAAGCATGAGTTCACCCTGGGGCCTGTGCTATGTAGAAAATGGAACAGTCATGTGGGGACTTCCCTGGCGGCCCAGCAGTTAAGACTCTGCGTTTCCAGGGCTGGGGAGGCGGGTTCGATCCCTGGTTGGGGAACTAAGATCCCAGATGCCGCACAGTGCGGCCAAAAAAAAAAAAAACAAAAGAAGAAGAAGAAACAGTCATGTGATAGAGAGATTGAGGGAAGGGTCACTACCGTCAAAGAGAAACACTGCTGGACATTAGTTAAAGCTGGGAAAACAGATTTTATTAGTAGCTACTGTCAGTAGGGAAAAGAACTGAGCCCCATTCCTGTGCAGGGGTGACAGTGGTGACGGAGCCTTTCACAGAGAGATTGAGGGTATAGGGAGGGCGCAAGAGTGGGGGACCAGGAGAAACTCACAAAGGGCTGGGCAGTGCAAGTGTGATCTGTCCCCATGGCTGCTGGCCAGCAGTGGTTGTCCTCTACCGAGACTGGGAGACAGGGGCCCTTTCCTTCCCATGATTACAATGAGATGGCATTCAGGTCCCGGAGAAAAACATTCCTGAGTTTTAGGAGATCTGCATATATATATCTCCAGGGGACAGGGGAAGGTTTTACAATTATAAGCCCTTTTTGGTAAATGCTCTAAGAAAGGGAGCTCTGGGGCCCACCATCAGGTGATGTCTAGAAGTCAATTCTCCTGGCAGCACTGGGCATTTAGGGGCTGGGGTCATCCTAGCAACAAGGCCTTGAGTGTGGCCATCTTAGTGCAGAGTTTGGATGGGGTCACACGTGCCAAGAATCCTGCAGTTCATGCCAACAGAACCAGGGTCATCAGGTCCCACTTGAGCTGAGACCAGAAAGGAAAGGAGACAGCCAGAGGGGGGCTGGGTAAGAGAGTCCCAGGGAGAGGGGGCAGTGGGGGCAAAGTCCCAGAGCAGGTCCACAGCCAAGCCCCACGGTCAGCGTGGCTGGCGGTGGGGTGAGGCAAGGACAGAGTCATAGGGGGACACAAGCTCCTCAGGCCCTGGAAAGGAGTTTGGATTGTTTTCCATTAATAGATTTTTATTTTATTTTTTTAGAGCAGGTTTAGGTTTAAAGAAAATTAAGCAGAAAGTACAGAGAGTTCCCGTATATCCCCCTCCCCGCACCACGAACAATGTCGCCTGTTATTAACATCTTGCATTAGCGGTACCTTGGTTCCAGTTGACAAGCTGGCATTAATGCATTATTTCTAACTCAAGGCCACAGTTCACATTAGGGGTCACTGTTTGGGTTGCGCATTCTACGGGTTTTGACAAATGCAGAATGTCATGTTATGCAGAATAGTTTCACGGCCCTAAAACTCCCCCAGGAGTTTGGATTTTATCCTAAATGGGACAAGAAGCTCTTGGAGGGCTTGGGGCATGAGTTCAACAAGAACTGATTAAAAATGTTAAATCCACGTGGGGAATGGATGGGAGCAGGGCAGGTCAGAAGGAATGGTGGCAGAGGTGGAAAGATGGCACAGAGACACAGCGGGGAGATGGAGCTGCAGGACCTGCTGATGGGTCGGATTCCGGTGATAAGGGAAGGATGAGGAACCAGGTGATGCTGGTTTTGTCGGCGTGAGCTTCGGGGCTGACGGTGAGACCGTTAACCAAGGCCAAGGCTAGGGGAAGGAGCAGGAAGACGAGAAGACGACCATGCTCGGGGCCCCCCTGTCATCCGCCGGGCGCTGCCCTGTGTCAGTCTCTGAGCTCCGTCCCCCGTGGACAAAAGCCAGGAAGCAGGTCCTGTGCCAGCCCTTGCTTTACAAGTAAGGAAGCCTCAGAGAGGCTGAGCATCTACAGGACGCGGTGGATCTGGGATCCCAGCCGGGACCGGGCGGGGCAGTGGGTGGCGGCGGAGACGCCCGTGTGAGCCGGCGCCCTCCTGTTTCCACAGATCCAGCAGGCCATCCACGGCAACCTGCAGAAGCACACGGTGCTCATCATCGCACACCGGCTGAGCACGGTGGAGCGGGCGCACCTCATCGTGGTGCTGGACAAGGGCCGCGTGGTGCAGCAGGGCACACACCAGCAGCTGCTGGCCCAGGGCGGCCTCTACGCCAGGCTGGTGCAGCGGCAGATGCTGGGGCTCGAGCCCGCCTCGGACTGCACAGCCGGCCACAGGGAGCCGCCGGGCAACGGCGGGAACAAGGCCTGACCGTGGGCCCTGCCTCTCCTGGTGGGGCAGAGGCTCCAGTGCCCACCTGGCAGATGTGCCCACGGGGGCTCGCCGGCCGCCCCCGCTGCCCTCCGAGCCCAGGTCCACGGCACTGGAGGGCCAGCTGCCCTGTCCCACGTGTCCCCGCTTCCTGCGTCTCGCCCCCGGTTCCCACCCTGTTCCCCGGGCCACCACCAGCCCCCTGCTGCCATGAACGACCCCCTCCAGTCTGGGCAGTGGAGACATCACTGGTCTCTCCAGCTGGTCTCCCAAGGTTTCTAAGTGAAGGTAGAGCTACCTTTTTAAACCAAGATCTTAACCAGGTTTTTTACTGCTTGGTTCTGATGGGCCCCAATCTCCTAGATTTCAAAAACATTTTTCTAATTGGGAGCAATGATGGGCAAGTTCTAGAGACTTCTGAGCCAGGAGTGAATGACCCTTCCTAGGAGCCTGGGGGATGTCAGGGAGAACTAGGCCTCTACCCTCTGCCCCTGGAGAGAAGGGGCTTCCCTGTCCCGGGGTGCGGGGGAGGGAACACGGGGAGGGGACTTCCTGTCTCTCCCTCTTCCCAGCTCTGTGAGTCAGGCCAAGGGTGGGTGGGGAGTGGAAGGCACCTGCCTGCCCTCACCCCTTCCGCCCTCCCAAATCTAAGCCAGTCTCACTGTGAACCACTACGGACCTTAAGTGGGAGAGTGAGGGGCTGGCCAGGCCTGGCGGAGCCTCAGGGTGTCCCTGGCCCAGCGCCCAGCGCTAGCCCCTCCCCCTGCCCCTCCCATGGCTGGCGGCCCCTTCCCCCATCCACCCTGCAGCTCTGCTCTTCTGAGGCCCTTTGGACGTTTGGGAGTCGCGTTCTCTTCCCTGTCCAGTGGACGGGACACTGGCAAAGCCCAGGTCTGGCTTTGTAGCGGGGTTGCAAGATGTTGGGAGAACCCGGTTAATAAAGTGTACTACCTCTGACCCCTGACTTCTGACCTCTTCCTGGGCCGTCTGCCTCATCACCTGGTTAGGTTTCTCCATGCACTAACTCTCCCCCGGCCCTGCCTGGTGTAGTTGTGGGGAGACTTTGAGTGATCTAGGGCCTCCGCCCAGTGTGCAGGAGCCCCTTCACGTCCCCAGGACCCCAGCGCAGACATCCATGTCTGTCTGTCTGCCTCCATGGGGCTTGTGCGGGATAACAGAGACCTGTCTCCTCTAAATCCCTGGGGCTTCTGTACCTCCCGGGAAAGCCGAGACCCAGCAAATGCCACCTGTTTTTTTCCATCAGGGACAGGGCGCCCCACGCCCACCAGCCCATGGCGCCAAGAAATATTACGCAGCAGAACAGCTCAATCAGAAGAGAGGCTTAGGACGGGACACAGGAAGGCCTCCTGGTGGTGCTTCTTACTTGCTGGATTGTGTGGGAGTCTGGGGTCCCGGGAGGGGTGCTGGGCAGTGGCTTTTACCAACTGGTAGAGAAGTATTTCAATATTTTAACTACTGGTATAGTCACACTGCATATACCAGCTCCACGTCTGCCGTGTACCCGTTTTCCTGCCAGTTAAACCAAGGCCTGAGACCCAGACTGTTGCCAGCTGGGTCCCCTGCTTGCCCTCAGGGGCTTGGGCCTGCCTGGAGCATCTCATTTATCCAGGACCCTCCGGCTCCCCACCTGAAGAAGCCATCATGAAACTGAGAACTGGGTCCCACAGCAAGAACCTGCTCGGGCCCAGGCTGGGGTTTCAGGTGGAATCGGAGAGACACCAGGTGCTTACCATCCATTCTAATTTAATCCTCACAACAACCAGTTCTCTCCCCCCCTTGAAAATTTTTATTTATTTATTTATTTAGGCTGTGTCGTGTGGCATGCAGGACCTTTGTTCCCCGACCGAGCATCGAACCCGTACCCCCTGCAGTGGAAGCACGGAGTCCTAACCACTGGACCACCAGGGAAGTCCCTCTCCCCCATTTTAAAGTTGAGGAATCCGAAGCTCAGAGAGGTTAATGGTCCCTGTGCCACACCGCCAAGACCCCACAGCTAAGCCCCCAAGAGTAGGGAACGAAAAAGTTGCGGGGCGTTGTTATCTGGACTCCCTGTGCTTACCATTCCGTAATAAAAATAAATACAAATTTTAAAATGCTGTGAAAAACCCAACAAGATACATAGGTGAGTTCAATTCAGGCAGGAGGAAAGTTGAGACAGCTGTAAGGGGCTTCCCCATTTATCGCCCCCTCTGGGCCTCAGTGTTTTCACCTGGAAAGGGGGATGTGCTACAAGGATGGAAGGAGAGATTGAACCTCCTGCCTGGGGCGGGGGCTTGGAGGAGGAGTATTGGTTTCCTGCGGCCGCTAGAACAAATGACCACAAACTGGGTGCCTTAAAACAACAGAAGCGTATCCTCTCCCAGTTCTGGAGGCAGGAAGTCTGACATCGAGGTGTCGGCAGGGCCGCGCTCCCTCCAAAGGCTCTAGGGGAGGTTCCTTCCTGGCCTCTTCCAGCTTCTGGTGGCTCCAGGTATTTCTTGCTTGTGGCCGCATCCCTCCCGTCTCTGCCTCCGTCTTCACATGGGCTTCTTCCCTGTGCGTCTTAAATCTCCCTCTGCCTTTCTCTTATAAGGACATTTGTCGTTGGATTTTGAGCCCATGTGGCTAATCCAGAATGATCTCATCTTGAGATTCTGAATCATATCTGCAAAGACCCTTTTTCCGAGTAAGGCCACACTCACAGGTTCCAGGGATTTGACGTGGATCTCTCTTGCGGGGGGACCCTGCAGCCTTTCATCCGAGTGGCTTTGCATCCCTTGCTCTGCCACTACCCGGGGGCCACTGACCTGGCCCAGGGCTGCCTCAATACTTCCTGTTTGTTTTGGGGGTGGGGGGATTCGATGCTCGGAGGGCAAGGACAGCCAGGCTTGGGTCAGGCTGGTTGCGATGGGGATCGTGGAACTGGAAGTAGAGGCTCCGGGCTGGACCGGCCTGCTGCTGCCAGGTTCACTCGGCCCTTCGTCGTCAGATTCTGGCCTCTGGCTGCTGAGAACCCTCCCCCGGCGTCCCGTGGCTGCAAGGCCTCTGCCTGCCCTTCAGCCTTAAATTTGACCCTCAGTTGCTCTGCTCCAGCCACACTGCCCTTCTTCCTTCTGGTCCTTGAGCAGGCCAAGCTCATTCTTGCCTCTGAAACTTTACACTGACTGTTCCTTCTGCCTGACACACTGTTCCTTCCCCTTGGTTCCCAGCTGGTTCCTTCTCATTCCTCTTTCAGCTCACATGTCCCCTCCTCTGCAACAAGTACTGAATGTGGGGTTTCCCCTAGTCACCCTGATCTGTTAATCACAGCACTTGTCACCCCCTGAAATTTTCTCTGCCTCTTTTGTTCTGTTCCAGGCACAGATCTACATGCTTTGCATGGGCTACGTCACCTAATCCTCATAAAACCCCTGAAAGGTAGGTACAATGTCATGCCCACTTTACAGCTGGAGAAACTGAGGCACAGAGCAGTTAAGTGACTTGGCCAAGACCACCCAGCTAGTAAGGGGTAGAACCAGGATTCACACCCAAGAATTAGTGTGTGTGTTTGACCCCAACCACAGAACACCCGTGAGAGTGAAGATTTAAGGGCATGGGTTGGGGAAGGTATGTTGACATGGCAGCAAAGGCTGCAGGTCAAACATTAGACTTGAGTTCTTGAACATAAGTGCCTCTAGGGTGATCACCTAGAGGGGTGGGATAGGGAGGGTGGGAGGGAGGGAGACGCAGAGGGAAGAGATATGGGAACATATGTATATGTATAACTGATTCACTTTGTTATAAAGCAGAAACTAACACACCATTGTAAAGCAATTATACTCCAATAAAGATGTAAAACAAAACAAAGTGCCTCTAGGAACCAGGTAGATATCATAGGCAAGTGAAGCCAACCAGGTATAAGAAAAGTCAGACAATATCTTGGTTTCTCTTTTCCACTTTTGACATGGTGCAGAGAAAATCTGTACCGTTAGAAGTAGAATATGGTGCACACTTGAGGATAAATGGTAACCGAGGCTCGGTGTCAGTAGCTGGTGACAACGGGCTGGTGGGGACCGTGGCAAATGGGAGAGCTCATGCCCGCTTCAAGGGGTTGCCTGGGACTCGGCTCCAGCCCTTTAGGGTCATGCAGGAAGGTGGCCTTGAGTTAGCAGATCTTCAGATGTTTCCAGAGAGGTTGGAAATTTCCAACTTTCATGTGAGATTGACTGCTTTTTATAGATTGGCTCAATTATTTTCACAAAAGTAAGGGTAAATATAACACATCTCTAGTCTTCAGCCTGTGGAACATCCATCTGCAGCCTCTGTGTTGGACATTCCTGTTCTCCAAAGTCCTTGGAGCTTCCCCAGCAAAGCGGTTCCACTCACCATGGGGGACCCCCCAGCCCAACCCCATTCCAGCCCAGGTGCCTCCCTCACCCCTCCCACCTGCCCCGCTCTTCGCCTCATCCCTCCCCTCCCAGCTGGGAGCTCCAGACTCTTCTCCCTCTCCCATGCCAAAGAGTCAGCTCCAGCTCCCTAAATTGCAAAGTGGGCCCTAGGCAGACACAGTGGGCCCTAGGCAGACAAAAGAACCTTCTGGAGACCAAGCAAGACCCTTTTTAGAAGGCATATATGATTTTTGAAAATACACGTTTCATTTTGGAATCATTTTAGATTTACAGAAAAGTTGCGATGATGGTAGAGGGCGTTGCTATATACCCTCACCCAGCTTCTCTTATGTTAACATCTCACGTGTTCGTGATACATTTGTCACGACTAAGAAACCTACACTGGCACGGCACTGGCAATGAAATGCCAAGCTTATTTTGGATTTCACCAGTTTTGCCACTATGTCCTTTTTCTGTTCCAAGATCCAATTCAGGGTACCACACTGCATTTAAAGACAGGTTTTTTAAAATTGTTTTTACTGTGATAAAATATACGTAACATTTACCACTAACGACATTTAGTACATTCACAGTGTGGTACAACTGTCACCATTATCTCGTTCCAGGACATTTTGTCACCCCCTCCCAAAACCCTGTCCCCATTAACAGTCACCCTCCACTCCCCCCTCCCCCAGCCCCTGGCAACCACCAGTCTACTTTCCGTCTCTATAAATTTGCCTGTTCTGGACATTTCATATAAATGGAATCATAGACTATGTGGCCTTTTGAGTCTGGCTTCTTTCACTTAGCATCATGTTTTCAAGGTTCATCCACGTTGTAGCCTGTGTCAGTGCTTCATTCCTTTTTATGTCTGGGTACTATTCCATTGTATGGATGGACCCCATTCTGTTCATTCATTCACCCATTGATGGACACTTGGGTTGTTGACACATTTTGGCTGTTGCGGATAATGCTGCTATGAATATTCATGCTTTTGTGTGGACATGTTTTCGATTCTCTGGGGTTTATACCTAGGAGCAGAATTGCTGGGTCATATGATCACTCTGTATTTAACACTTTGAGGAACTATCAAACTATCTTCCACAGCAGCTGCACCATCTTACATTCCCACCAGCAAAGTATGAGGGTTCTTATTTCTCCACATCCTCACCCACACTTGTTATTTTCTGTTTTTATTTATTTTTGATTATAGCCATCCTAGTGGGTATAAAATGGAGAGCCATCATTGTTGAAGTGGACTTTTTCTCTGTTACAATTAATTTAGCAAATATAGCTGCCTTCCTCTGTCCCAGGCGCTGTGCTAGGCAATCGGGGGGAAAGCATGGCAGTTGGGCCCTTGGGAAAAGCATATTCTGGGGGGTGGAAAACAGGCAAGGAAACAAGCAAGAATGAGACACAGCGGAGACAGCATGGGGGCCGCGGGGATCCCGAGCAGGCTTAATCCTGGCATGAGGATCTGGGGGCGGTGAGAGGGTTAGAGGCGGTGCTGGCTTCACGGCGGTGCAACCCAGACAGTCCCACGGGGGCTCCAGGCACAGTAGGGCACAGTAGGGTCCCGTGCTTGGTTTAAAGCTCTGTGGCCGCCGTCTGGAAATTCTTAATTTTTGAACAAGGGGTCCCGCATTTTCACTTTGCTCCGGGCCCTGCAAATTATGGAGCTGGTCCTAAGTAGTTGTCGTGCTGGAGGCAGGGTCTAGGGAAACTTCTCTCCACAGCTGCATCTTCGGCATCTGGGGGAAGGGGCTTTTTTTTTTTTTTTAAATATTTTTTAAAAACACGGAGAATTCTATAACCAGCACCCGCCACCGCAGATCTTCACCCTGGGCATTTCTCACCACCAGAGCCACTTGCTGCAGGTCACCCCCTCCCCTCCCACTGCTCCCTCCCTCTTCCAAGCTGGCCCCTGAAGCAGAATCGAGTGCGTTAGGCAGCAGATGGGTTCTTCCAAGCGGCTGGTCTCCGCAGACTCTGACCCAGAGCCTGTGTGTGTTGGGAGGAGGCTGTTAATCTGATTTGGGGTCACGGTCAGAGCTGACAGCTCCAAGGACAGAAACGCAGGGACTCGAGAGGTTGCTCATTGGAGGCAGAGCTGGAGAGGATGCTGAAGGCGGGCTCTCTGAGGCCAAGAATCCTCAAGTGGACGCTGGAATGATGGCCCCTCCACGGCCTGTTCCCCTATCCCCTGCATGGTGGCTGTCCCAGGGCTCTGACCCCACCTTCCCTTCAAGCTCCCAAGTTTGCTTTTCTCCCCATGTCTGGCTGAGACCTCGCCTATCTCAGGAAACATCCACAGGTGATGGGCTTGGAAATCGTCTCTCCTCCTTCTCTTCATCAGGGCTGTCCTGGTACAGTTTTGCAGGTTGTGGCCTGCACAAGCTGTGAGGGTGAGCCCCCAGATGGAGCTCAAAGCTTTACACCAGGCTGCGTGCATTCAAAGGAGTACATGGGCCAGAGGGGAAACATAATCAGTAAATGGGACCAGCTGTAAGACTTTGGGGAGCGGCGGCGACTGTGGTGAAATGAAGACCTCATTCCTCTTTTAAAGAGGGCACGTGGGGCTCACCTCTGCCGCTGTCACCACAAGGAAATGTGTATGAAATGGGGCCAGGCCTTCCAATGTTGCAAAGGAAGCGGGCAAACCACATTTTGTGGTCTGCCCACTTTAACTGTAGGTATCTAATGCAAACTTGAAAAAATACAAACAAGCCAAACAAAACAAGTCCTTGGGCCTCTAGACTGTGCCCTGTGGTTTATACCCACAATTCAACTCTGAGTTATTCTCTCTCTTACTCTTCTCTTGGGCATGAGGTGTTGGTGTGGATGTGAAGAGACAGAAGCGCTCATTCACTGTGGTAAGAGTGCAAATTGCGGCAACGGCTTTGGAGAGCAGTTTGCCACGTCTAGTAAAAAAGTTGGAAAGAGCAAACTCTACGTCCCACAGTTCTGCTCTTAGCATGCCTTGCAGGAGTGGCTTTCCTTTTTTAAAAACATTGAAGTAAAATTCACATAACAAAAAATTCATCATTTAAACCATTTTAAAGCATAGGATTCGGTGGCTTTTAGTAAATTTGCAATGTTGTGAAACTATCATCACTATCTGATCCCAGACCATTTTCATCACCCCGAAAGGAAATCCGTACCTATTGAGCCGTCACTCTGCATTCCAACCCCCAGCCCTTGGCAACCACTAATCTGCCTCCATCTCTGTGGATTTGTCTCTTCTGGACATTTCATATTAATGGAATCAGACAGTATGTGGCCTTTTGTGTCTGGCCTCTTTCATTTAGCATCATGTTTTCAAGCTTCATCTATGTTGGAACATGTGTCAGTACTTTATTCTTGATTATGGTGGAATAATATTCTATTTTATGGCTAGATCCCATTTTGTTTTTCCATTCATCTGTTGATGGACATTTGGGTTGTTTCCACCTTTCGGCCGTTGTGAATAGAGCTTCTGTGAACATCTGTGCGCAGGTTTTTGTGTGGCTATACATTGCATTTCTCTTGGGTAGGATCGCTGGGAGAGGAATGTTTTTTAAACTTTGCTTTCACTGCAATCCTTAGTACGAAAAGCACTTTTACCTCCCTACCAAGTGCACGTGCACACAAAACACAAGCTTCACCAAGGAATAGTATTCATTACAAATTATTCTATCCTCTATTATTTAAGAAAAATTTGATTTCATGACCTAGTCATGCCTCAGGCAATTTGAAAAACACTGTTCTGGAGCAATTAGCCCAAGGACGTTTGTAGCCACCTGGTTCGCATTTGCAAACACTGGAAACAACTGATACGTCTTTAATTTGGTTGTAAAAATTATGGTACAGGACATATGGTGGAATATTATGTGGGAGGAAAAGGCATAAATTGAATCCATACATGTTAACTTGGAAAGATCTCAAAAAGATAAAAACAAGCAAAAAAAAAAGCACGCTGCAGAAAGATATCAATAGATATTATGATTGAGTTGTTTTTGCTAATTAATACACACAAAACAGTATGAAATCTATTTCTTGGATCTATAAATATGTGTGCAAAGTTTATTAGTAGACTGGGAGGCTACAGGCTCCATTCATGCTGGAGTTTGTCTCTGGTGATTGGAGACAGAGGGACACAAACATGCAATGCTTTACTCTTTTGTTAAACATAAAAGCAGATTCAAAGCACATAGAAGAAAAGGTTAATGATGGTCTGTTCTGAGCGGTGGGCACACGTGTGTTTGTTTTATGATTGCGTGTACGTTTTCCCCGGGAGGGGGGAATGGAACACTCAGAACAAACTAACCCGACCCTCCAGTGACAAGCGCCAAAGGGGCCCGGGAAGACTTCCTGGGACAAGATGGAAAGCAGCTGTTCTGACTTCTATTTACTGAAAACAGAAGTTGAAAAGCCCGACAGCCAGCCGGTGCGTCCAGCCGAGAAGCTCTCCCAGACCTGAGCGTCTACTGACGGCAGCTCCATCCACTCTGTAATCCTGCCCTCCTCCAGGGCCTGAAATTCTAGAAAATTCCACAGATCAGGGACTCTGGAATGCAGCACCCAAACAGCCATTTCTGCTGAGGTTGTTATTTCTGGCCCCAGGTAGGAGAACTATTATAATTTCAAATAATAATACGGAGAAATTCCTTACCTTTTTTTTTTTTTGGCAGGTGGCTCAGAAAGAGGTTGTTTACATTTACTTTTTTAAATTGTGGTACAATACACATAACATAAAATTGGTCATTTTAACTATTTAAAATTTTACTGCCCAGAGGCATTAAGTATACTCATAATTTTCCTTTAACTTTTTTTTTTTTTTTTTTTTTTTGCCACGCTATGTGTTATGCAGGATCTTAGTTCCCCAATCAGGGATTGAACCCATGCCCCCTGCCCTGGAAGCGCTGAGTCCTAACCACTGGACTCCCAGGGAAGTCCCCCTTTAACTTTTTTTTTTAAGAGGATAAGAATAGGTTTATTTTATTTTATTAATATTTATTTATTTATTTGGTTGCACCGGGTCTTAGTTGTGGCAGGCAGCCTCCTTAGTTGCAGCATGCAAACTCTTAGTTGCGGCATGTGGGATCTAGTTCCCTGACCAGGGATCGAACCCGGGCCCCCTGCATTGGGAGCGTGGAGTCTTAGCCACTGTGCCAGCAGGGAAGTCCCCCCCTTTAACTTTTTAAAAGCCCATTTATTATCTCCTTTCATCTGAATGCCCAGCTGCAGATATCAGTACTGAGATGGATGACAGTGATGATGACTATTCTGGTATAAAGCATTTTCAACACAACAAGCGCTTTCTAAGCACTTTATATAACATTAACTCTTTTAATCCTTACAACAAGCCTATGAGGCAGCTACTACTATTAACCCTATTTTTCAAAAAAAGAAAAGTGAGATTAAATAACCTGCAGAAATTTACAAAGCTGGGATCTGAACCCTGAACCCCCATTTCACCAGGCTGACTATAAGCTTATAGATATGACCAATTTTCCACCCATATTCTTTTCCACCTTTGCCTTTTTTTTCCCTTTGCAATTAGTCACCGAGGGTTACTTATTCCAGCCCAAGGAGCTGCGGCTTGCTGAAGACACGTCTGTGTCGAGTCCCCAACAAGGAGGGATGGAGAAACAGAACATCAGCAGTGGCTTCCTTCCACTGCTTTTAGGTGTTCCCTCGGGGCAGGAGGAAGTAGTCCACTAAAAGAGCTGAGTCACCCTGGGTGGTTCCAACAGACTTAAAATGACAATGACATGCTTCACCTCGTTGCAGCTCCTCACCTTGGACAGCCTGAGATCAGTCATTCAGCAATGACCGATTATTATTTTTGTTTTAGAAAACGTGCCTTTTAAATCTTTACACAGTGACTGATTATACACAGATCAAAGAATAGAGCCATGAGGTCTGTCACCTCAATGGAGTGCCAAACCTCCATGGATCAGTATTCATTATGTAGCAGAGGATTTCCCTAACTTTACATTTACCTGACCTACATTCTCTGTCTTGTCCACCTTACAAGACTGTTGGTCTAATGCCTTGTTGAGCAACAACTGATTATTATTTATTGAGTGCCGGGCACTGTGTGGGGGCTGCGGGTCACCACGGAAAATAAGAGGTACGGGATCGCCTACATTCTAATGGATCATGAACCCCAAATGGTGAAAAGACAAGAGTGATTTGGGAGAGGGGCGCTATTTGAGCTGGGGTGATCTGAGCTGAGGGCTGAGTGAGGAGGAAGGGCCAGCCCCGGATGTCTGGGGCAAAGAATGAGTCTGGTGGTTCCTCAAAAAGTTGACCATGGGGTTACCATGTGACCCAGCAATCCCACTCCTAGGTACAGACCCCAAAGAAATGAAAATGGGTGTCCACACAGAAACTTGTCCATGAATGTTTATAACAGCTCTATTTACAATCGCCAAAATGTGGAAACAACCCAAGTGTCCATCTACTAACAGAAGCATGAACCACCTGTGGTGTATGCAGACAGTGGACTATTATTCAGCCATAAAAAGGAATGAAACACTGACACAGGCCACAATGTGGATGAATGTTGAAAACATTACCCTAATGAAAGGAGACAGTCCCAGAAGTATAAAAGTATGATTACTTTTATAAGATATACTCAGAATAAGCAAATCGCTAGAGAGAAAGCAGGTTAGAGGTTACCAGAGCACAGGAGCGGGAAGAATGGGCAGTGACTGCGTCACTGGGTGAGAGGGCATTTTATGGGATGATGAGAAAGTTTTGAAACTCCCGAGACCGAGACCGGGTGATGATTACATTGTGAATACAGTAATACCAATGAATTTGCACGCTTTATGATGGTTAATTGTGGGGAATTCCGTGGTGGTCCAGAGGTTAGGACTCCTCGCTTCCACTGCAGAGGGCACGAGTTCAATCCCTGGCTGGGGAACTAAGATCCTGCATGCCTTAGTGTGGACCCGCGCCCCGCCCCCCCCCAAAAAAGGTTAATTACATGTTATGTGAATTTCACCTCTTTAAAAGACAAAAAAAATAGCGGGTGGAAAAGACTGACCCAGGCAAAGGAGTAGCAGGTATCAAGACCACGAAGCAGGCAGAAGCCTGGACGTTGGCCAAGCAGGAAATGGGCAGTGGGATAGAACGTGGAGAAGATGAAGGAGAAGGAGGACAGGGACAGATTGGCTTCTCGGGAGGTGTGTGACTGACTCTGCAAAGGGTGGAGAGCACGGGAGGGTTTTGATGGGGGCGTGACATGACTGACCCTCTGGCTCCGTGTGGACAGGGCCAAGGGAGGCGGCAGGTGCCCCCCAACTTCCCGAGGCAGCCAGGCCTGGGCTCACCCAACTCTGTAGCCTTGGACGGGGGGTGCAGCAATTGTTTCATCATTGGGCCTTCCTGTAGGCCTTGTTCAGCATGTCCTGCTGGTATTCATAACTGAAGGGGTTGTGGGCCTTCAAGAAACACTTCAAGGAGTTTTCTGCTCTGCCGGGTCAGCAAGGGCCCTGGGGGAGACAGCAGTAGAGGCCCTTCACCTTTCCTGGCCCGGATCCATCAATCCAGCACAAGCCCAGAGGCAATTAGAGACTTCACGACTTCAAGGACTGACTCAGGGCAGTTACATGAGCCCTGAGGCCTGGTCACCTGCCAGGTGTGAACTCCCTCACCTCTGACCCTCAATTATCCGGCTTCTCTGGATATTAGCCTAGGGAAAGAGTAGACTATTTCCAAATGGGAGCCTGGCTGGAAGTCTGGACTGATGTGGACTGGCTCTGGTCAAGATCAGGCTTTTCCAGAACCAGAATACGGCTGCTTCGGGGGCATCCTTTGTGACCCCCTGCTGCCTCCAGGCAGTTTTCCAGGATTTCTTAATACTACTCATCCTCATTTATTTGACTTGTCAAGCTTCCCTGGCAGGTTGCTTGTTCTTCGAACATACTAGAAACTTCTTAAAGGCAGGACCTGTGCCTTCTCACAACTGGGTCCCCACATAGTAGGTGTGCTCCTTGCTCACAGTAGGTGCTCTAACCCTAACCACCAGAGGAATTTGTACATCTCCCGGCCTACTCGGTACTTCCTTTCTGATGTCCTAGAGCCACCTCAGACTCATCATGGTGGAAATGCAGCCTCTGGAGATTTTCCTCCCAAACCTGTTTTTGTTTTTTTTTTCACATATACTCCACCTTAGTTAACAACACCGTCTGCCAGTCACTCGAGTCCAAATATCTGTGCTGTGCGTCATAACTGACTCCTCCCTTTCTTTTTTTTTTTTTTTTTTTTGCGGTACGCGGGCCTCTCACTGTTGTGGCCTCTCGCGTTGTGGAGCACAGGCTCCGGACGCGCAGGCCCAGCGGCCATGGCTCACGGGCCTAGCCACTTCGCGGCATGTGGGATCCTCCGGGACCGGGGCACGAACCCGTGTCCCCTGCATCGGCAGGCGGACTCTCAACCACTGCGCCACCAGGGAAGCCCAACTCCTCCCTTTCTTTATCCCTACCTGTCAGGCTCTCAGTTCGACCTGCCCAGTCGGATTCTATTTCTCCATCTGCTTTGCCCCACGGAGACCCAAGCCACATCTTACCTGCAGGGCTGTGATAATAATCTCTCAGCTCCCAGGCTTCCCTGGTGGTGCAGTGGTTAAGAATCCGCCTGCCAATGCAGGGGACACGGGTTCGAGCCCTGGTCCGGGAAGATCCCACATGCCGCGGAGCAACTAGGCCCGTGCGCCACAACTACTGAGCCCACGTGCCACAACTACTGAGCCTGCGCTCTAGAGCCAAACCACAACTACTGAAGCCCACGTTCCTAGAGCCTGTGCTCTGCAACAAGAGAAGCCATTGCAATGAGAAGCCCGCGCACCGCAACGAAGAGTAGCCCCCGCTTGCCACAACTAGAGAAAGCCTGTGCACAGCAATGAAGACCCAACGCAGCCAAAAATAAAATAAAATTAATTAATTAAAAAAAAACATAAAAAATAATCTCTCAGCTCCCATCTTGCCCTGCCCTTATGATCCATTCTCCATGCAATAGCCAGTAAGATCTTCCTTTTCTTTTTTTAACTAGACTTTATTTTTCGCAAGTTTTTTTTTTTTTTTTTTTTTTTTTGGCCGCATCACACGTCTTGCAGGATCTTAGTTTCCTGACCAGGGATTGAACCCCGGGCCCACAGCAGTGAAAGCAGAGTCCTAACCACTGGACCGCCAGGGAATTCCCAGAACAGTTTTAGATTTACAGAAAAATTGGAACCATAGTACAGAAATTGGGACTGTAGTACAGATAGCCAGTTTCCCCTATTACTAACATCTGACATTAGTATGGCTTGTTACAGTGAATGAACCAATACTGATACAGCATTAACTAAAGTTTATGCTTTATTTCGATTTCCTCCGTTTTCCCCTAATATCCTGTTTCTGCTCCAGGACTTCCTCCAGGAGACCACGTTACACGTAGCCGTCATATCTCTTTAGGCTCCTCTTGGCTGTGACAGTTTCTGACTTTCCTTGTTTTTCATGATCTTGACAGTTTTGAGAACTGGGCAGGTATTTTGTAGAATGTTCCTTGGGATTTGTCTGCTGTTTTTCTCACGATCAGACTGTGGTTGGGGGGAACCACAGAGACCAAGTGCCACTGTCGTCACCTCATGTCAAAGGTACATACTATCAACGTGACATCACCGCGATGTTGACCTTGGTCACCTGCTGAGGGGGTCATGTTCATTCAGGCGTCTCCACTGTGAAGTTACTCTTTACCCCCCTTCCACACTGTTCTCTCTGGAAGGAAGCCTCTATACACAGCCCACTCCTAAGGAGTCATGGAGGTCAGTGGTTAAGACTCCGCGCTTCCACTGCAGGGGACTTGGGTTTGATCCCTGGTCGGGGAGCTAAGATCCCACAAGCCGCGTGGTGCGACCAAAGAAAAAACAAGAAAAAAAACCCCCTCTAAATCAGATCCTCTCACTCCTCTGGTTCAAACCCTGCAGTGACCTCTCCTGCCCTTGGAATAAAGCTGGTCACCCTGGTCTGGGTGGCCTGGCCCTCCCCCCTCCCCCAGCTCACCACACCATCCACACTGGCCTCTGGCTTTCCCTCAAGCATGCCAATTTTGTCTCCACCTCTGGGCCCATGCAAGACTCTTACCTCTGCCTGCACCCCTTCCCCTCACCCGTCCTCTCCTGGCCGCCCCCTTCTCATTCAGGACTGTCTCAGCTCAAATTCACTTCCTCTGGGGGAAACCCTGAACCCACAGAAGTTCACCAAAGCCTTTTTCATCCCAAGGGCATTTGGTGTCCCGCGCACACAGCCTGCAGTGCAGTGGCCTTGCGGAGAGCAGCTAAGAACAAAGCGTGATGAGCTGGAGCTGACCGTTTAGACTTGTGAGGGTGGGGGGCTCACTGTGTCTTCCAAATGCCACTCCCGTGACTTCATGCTGGCAACTTGAAGCCAACCACGCTGAGAGTATTTAGACCACAGAGAGCAGCAGGTGCCACAAATCAGGGCTTTTTTCCTCCCTGATAGCTGACTGCTCACCATTGACCTGGACAGCCCTGGGGGACATGACCGACCCCAACCCCAGGGAATGGTCTGTCTTGATGATGAGCAAGCCGGAAAAAGAAAAAGGAGCAGAGAGAGAAAATAATTCCTCCGAAGTCGCTGCTCCAGGCCCACCTGCCCACGGATACACATCAGGGCCCAGGGAGCTTGGTCTGCTGTGGCTCCAGCTGCTGGTGCCTTGGGAGCCCAGCAGAAGCAGCGCAAATCTTCTTCAGAGGACAGCTCATCACTCTAGGCCGCAGAGAATCCCCACAAATAATTTTCCGAGGGCAATGACCAACATGCAGTCGAAGAAAACCTAGCTCACAAGGGAACAGAGCAGTGTAGCAAGAACCAGCAGAAACAAGAGGCAGCAGAAACAGACCCACAGAGACCTCAGAGAGTGAAATTATCCAGACTCTAAAACACTTACTTATCCTGGTTAAAGCAATCAGTAGCAAGCTTGACAATGTTTACAAGGAATAGAAAAGCTCTAAAAAGCAACATAGCAGATCTGATGAAGAGCTAAACAGAACTGATCAAAAATATATATAATAATAGTAAACTCAGTTGTGTTGGACAGAAGATTGGACACAGCAGAAAAATTAGTGAGATATCAGAAGAAATGATCCAGAACTGCAACAGAGAGAGACAAAAATATAGAAAATACCAAAGAGAGAAAAATGAGAATGTGAGGATTCCAGGGGTCTTGTTATACATTTGTTTGGAGTTTCAGACAGAGAGGCAGTGACCTCTGTCTGGGCGCTGACTTGTCAAGGAGGCAACAGCTGCCCCATGCAGGTAGGAAACCATTTTAGGAGAGAATGGCTGGAAATTATCCAGAACTGATCAAAAGATGTCAACAGACTTGAAGAGGCCAAATATTTGTTGAATGAGTGAACAAGTGAATGAAAGGTTCCTTGGTAAGTGTGCCCTGCCCCCTCCCTCCCCTCACATATGAGCTGCGTGGCTGGGAGGGGAAGGGAGGGAGGGATGGGGGGGCTCCCCCTGCACCTCCCAGGCCCCCCCCACGCTCCTCTCCCAGGTTCACACACACGCAGCGGGAGCCGGGCCACGTCACTGAAAGCCCGTCAGCCTGCTGCCAGTTCCTGGTGCCAGATGTCCTTCACCCACTGTTCAGCCTTTGTCGTCTTGCCTCGCCTCCCTGGTTATCTGTGTGGTTTAAAATAGACAGGCTGGGGGAGGAATGCTGCCCAGCTACTGAGCTGTGACAGGTCCAGCTTGCAACCCCAGAGATTCTCCAAAACTGTCCCCTCAAGGAAGAGGAATAGCTCAAGCTGCTTAGCCGTCTTTCTCTCCTGGAACAAAGACAAATATCTCAAGCCCAGGAAAACCATCCAAGTGCCCCTCCCGCTGAGAGGGAAAGAGGAAAGAGGGTTAGACAGGGTTTGTGTAGTTTTTATTCCCTCAGTTGTGCCCCTGCCGGGCATTAGGGGAACCGCGGGCCACCCAGACCAGACTGCCGGGGGCGCTGACTTGTCAAGGAGGCAACAACTGCCCCATGCAGGCTTTTCTATAGAGATGATGCCCTATTTTGCAGCGAAGGAGCTGAGACAGGAATTAGCCCCGTTTTCCAGATGGGAAAAGTGAGGTCTAAGAAGCGAAGTCATTTGTTCCTCCTTGCAATTGTCAGAACCCAGGTGCCTCGGTTACCCAGACCGGGCGGTTCTCATTCAAACAGTACATCATTGCCCAAGTCCCTGTTGTGGACATTGTGCCAGCAGATTCTGGGGGGGACGGTCATCTGGTTTTTCTGATCCTAGTTTACAGTTCATTGGCAGGGACAGATCAAACCCAGGTGGAAAAGGTTGCAGACGGCTTGCAAAAGAGAATGCAAACAGGTGCAGGTTGATTGAGAGCAAACTGAAGGCGTGGAATGCCAGATGAAGTGCTGATAATGTGCTAGGATGTGAAGGAAGCTTGAAAAAAATCCTGCAAAGTGAAACAAAGTCAGACACAAGAGCACCAATACTGTGTGCATGCCTCCTCTATGAAGTATCTGGAAGAGGCAAATTCACAGAGATAGAAAGTAGAAGGGAGGTCGCCAGGGTGGAGGGATGGGGAAACGGGGAGTTGTTTAAAGGGGGACAGAGTTTCAGTTTGTGATGATGAAAATCGTCTAGAGTTGCATGGGGGTGATGGTTGCACAACAAAGTGAATGTACTTAATGCGACTGAACTGCAGATTTAAAAGTGGTAAACTTTATGCAGATTTAAAATGGTAAACTTTATGTATATTTTACTACGATATGCAAATAGATTGAAATGGTGGCAGCTGAACTAGTTCTATATATATTAATAGAGCTGGGTCTTAAAACAGAGAAACAAGTATGTTGAATAATATGATGCCACTTGGGTTTTTTTAATTAAAAAAATCCACCACCAACAATACTAAATAAATACACTATGTGAATATATGGACATACGTTAAAGAATAAAAATGGTCTCGAAAAAGACACCCCAAGTAGAATTAATAGTGGTCTCTCCTGGGTGGTCCAGAGAGTTAGGTGGTCAAAGGAGCCTTTAGGTTCTGATTTATTTATGTTTAAAGGAGGATGGTGTGGCGTGCTGAATAATAATTGCCCAAGTAAACCCACATCCTAATGCTCAGCACCTGTCATGTTGCCTTATGAGGCCAAAGGGGCTTGGCAGGTGTGTTTGGTTCAGGCCCTTGAGATGGGGAGCCTCCTGGGTCATCCAGGTGAAGCCAATGTCATCACAGGGTCCTTATGAGAGGGAGGCAGGAGGGTCAGAGTCAGGGAGGAGATGTGACAGCAGGATCAGAGCTCTGAGTGATCCGCTTTGAAAAGGAAGGTGCCCCCCCAGCCAAGGAAAGCGGGCGGCTTCTAGAAGCTGCAAGAAAAGCAAGGAGGCGGATTCTCCCCTCCCAGCCTGCAGAAGGGGGCAGTTCTGCCAACACCTTCACCTTAGGACTTCCTGACTTCAGACTCCTGACGTCCAGAACGGTAAGAGAATGAATTTGTGTTAAAGTTGGTGATGGTTCGTTAAAGTGGCCAAAGGAAACGAATACAGAAGGACTCACACATGACTCGTGCAGTTCAACATTCCGAAAATTATATATGTAAAAGGAGAGAGACTTGGGAGGAGAGGGCAGACTTGGGGTGCATCAGCTAAGGCAGCCCCTCTTGAAAGAAGAGAGGGAACCTAGGTGGGCTTCTGGAAATACCAAAGCTAGGTCGGGAAGTGGGAGGCATCTGAAGCGTGGGAGGATGTAAGGCGATTAACTTGCGCAGAGCCGCCTTGGGAGCTGTATGGGGTAAGGAATAAGCTCTCATCCTCACACATTTTCTGCCAAAAATGAGACGTGCAAAACTTCACAGCATTAGAATGTGCCGGATTTAGTGCCTGAGTTAACACCTTCTGCCGGAGAAGAATCTTTTTTAAACATGCATGGAATTAAAAGAAAAAAAGAGCCACTCAAACCATTTTCAGTGCTGATAGAGGGAATGGAAACGGAGGCAGTGTCAGCTGAGGGAGCTTCAAGTGCTTCTGGAAGGATCCGCGGATCAGATAATGTTATTAAAGAGTTACGTTGATTTATCTTCTTTAGCGATGTGATTTCAAAATGACAGATTCCGTGTAAGTCGAATATGAGCCCCCTTTTTAAAAAAAGGGAGGGGGGAGTGGATGGGAGGGTGGACATGAAAATAAGTTGCTTGAATATGCCTTGAAAAAATTCCAGGAAGGAAACACAAGGCTGTTAACAATGGTTTTTGGTTTTGCCTCCTTGTCAACTGTTTAAATTTGATTTTTATACCATTTTATGACTTTAAAAATTAAAAAGGGGAGCATAACATCTTAGGTGTGGGCTGTGGCTGGTGACTTTCTTCCAAAGAGGACAGTGTGGAAAGGAGGCAAATAGAGTAACTCCACAGGGGAGCCACTTGACAACCACTGGCTACACAGGTGATCAAGGTTAGCATCAACAGTGATAAATCACGTCTGGTCATCTATACTCGTGATGTGATGTGATGAGAGTGGCTTTCTTCCCCAAAACCTAGAACCCCAGTCTAATCATAAGAAAAACACTAGACAAATTCTAACAGAAGATAACCTAAAATATCTGTACTCCTCAAATCCATCAAGGTCATCAAAACCAAAGAAAGTCTGAGAAATTGCCACAGTCAAGAGGGGCCTAAGGAGATATGATGATTAAATCTAGCATGTTTCCTGGATGGGATCCTGGGACAGAAAAAGGACATTAGATAAAAACAAAGGACATCTAAATAATGACTTTAGTTACAAACAAGGTATCAATATTGGTTCATTAATTGTGGCAAATGTACCATACTAATATAAGTTGTTAATAACAGGGAAAACTGGATGAGGGAAAATATGGGAACTTTTTGAACTATCATCTCATTTTTTCTGTAACTCTAAAACCGTTCTTTAAAAATCTATTAAAAAATTAAAAAGTGGTTCCATTTCAATTTAGAGGAAATTCCCTTCCATATACACTCACAGAAGTATGCTAAGATGTGTATATGAGAGAGTTCATTGCATCATACTGTGTGGACAGCTAGAAACCTAGAGTCCCACAACAGGCCCTCTGGAATACTATATAGCCATTAAAAAGAATGTGGTGTAGCTAAAAGTACTAAACTTCCAGTTGCAGAGTATGTAGTAAGCTCTTGTTTGTGCTCAATGAAATGTTACATATATGTGTGTTTATCTAGATTTAGAGAAATTCTAGAAAGCAAAACACAAAACTGCTCATTGTGGTTACCTCTGGGATGTGAGATTGACGGGATTTCTTTTTTTCTTAATTTATTTTATATTTACTTATTTATTATTTTTGTCTGCATTGGGTCTTCACTGCTGTGTGTGGGCTTTCTCTAGTTGTGGCGAGCGGGGTCTCCTCTTCGTTGCGGTGCGCCGGCTTCTCAATGTGGTGGCTTCTCTTGTTGCGGAGCCAGGCTCTAGGTGCGTGGGCTTCAGTAGATGCAGCGCATGGGCTCAGTAGTTGTGGCTCACGGGCTCTAGAGCGTAGGCTCAGTAGTTGTGGTGCACGGGCTTAGTTGCTCCACGGCATGTGGGATCTTCCCGGACCAGGGCTTGAACCTGTGTCCCCTGCATCGGCAGGCGGATTCTCAAGTACTGTGCCACCGGGGAAGCCCCATGGGATTTCTTTTTAACATTACAGTTTACATCTATTTAGAAAGTTTTCACAGTAGACAAATAGTATTTTTAAGTATCTGAATGTTAATTTGTGTATATTGTTATGAAGTACTTCGAATTTGCCAAAAGAGAGAATAATATAATAAACCCATCACCCAGTTAAGAAATGAAAGATGCAAAATTACTTTTTTTTTTTTTTTTTGCGGTCCGCGGGCCTGTCACTGCTGCGGCCTCTCTCGTTGCGGAGCACAGGCTCCGGACGCTCAGGCTCAGCAGCCATGGCTCACGGGCCCAGCCGCTCCGCGGCATGTGGGATCTTCCCGGACCGGGGCACGAACCCGCGTCCCCTGCATCGGCAGGCGGACTCTCAACCACTGCGCCACCAGGGAAGCCCCGCAAATTACTTTTATAACTTAAAAAAAAAAAAAAACCCAAACCCAAACCTGAAAAGGTTCTTTTGCAAATACCACCTTGAGAAAGTTTCAGTTTCTTCCTAGAGAATTTGCAAGCACATTGCCTGGAAATCATGTCTGAGTTTACCTACATGTAAATCAACTTAAATGTCATAACCACTGCTCATATGTTAGGTTTTTCAAACCTGTCAGGGCTGGAAGTGAAATTTAGAGCTGAATTAATTTCATGAACTTAATGTTTTTGAAGTTGTCAAGCTTATTGCAGTACATACATGCACAGAACAGACTGTTCATTGCCTCTGTGGTTTAGCTTCAGTGTCAAGGAAAAAACAGGGCAAAACATCGACCACTTTCTGAAGGCCATTTTTTTTTTAAAGATTGCGTTTTTATTTATTTATTCATTTACTTATTTTTGGCTGCATTGGGTCTTCGTTGCCGCACACGGGCTTTCTCTAGTTGCGGTGAGCGGGGGCTACTCTTCGTTGCAGTGCGCAGGTTTCTCATTGCGGTGGCTTCTCTTGTTGCGGAGCACGGGCTCTAGGCACATGGGCTTCAGTAGTTGTGGCTCGCGGGCTCAGTAGTTGTGGTGCATGGGCTAAGTTGCTGTGCGGCATGTGGGATCTTCCTGGACCAGGGCTCGAACCCATGTCCCCTGGTGGATTCTTAAGCACTGTGCCACCAGGGGAGTCCCTCTGAAGGCCATTTTGGTGAGGAAAACAAAGTTCTGGAATTTGAAAACATTTAGAGTCCTCTCCAAGGACAATCTGTGAAATTTTCTTGAGGGAAGCAAAAGTTAAGTAATCTTACTAGGCGATCCTCCCTGTGAAATAGATTGATCAGAAAGGGAAGGTTGAACAGAAGAGTAAATAGCTTTGGGGCTTCCCCGGTGGCACAGTGATTAGGAATCCACCTGCCAGTGCAGGGGATTCGGGTTCGATCCTTGGTCAGGGAGGATCCCACATGCCACGGAGCAGCTGGGCCCGTGCGTGCGCCACAACTGCTGAACCTGCACTCTACAGCCCGTGCTCCGCAACAAGAGAAGCCGCTGCAATGAGAGACCCACGCACTGCAACAGGAGTGGTCACCGCCCGCCGCAACTAGAGAGAGCCTGCCCGTAGCAACGGAGACCCAATGCAGCCAAAAATAAATAAAATGGATGAACTTATTAAAAAAAAAAGTAAATAGCTTTATTACTTCCTGTTTTAATTTGAAATAATGGTGCAGAACAGTTTTTGGTGAGAGGTACAAAAAGCAAAGACAACGTTAAAAAAAAACCTCTTTAATAATTAGTGAGAAGAGTAATATTTCAGCAACGCTAAAGTAGAGAGTTTAAAGGAAATCAGACTAAAAACTGGTTTATGAGCCAACACACTTTTACTTCTTGTGGGTTTGCTCAGCATAATAAGTCTGAGGTTTGAGGAATTTATTAGGTTTTTGGTGATTATTTTGGTCTTTGTACCGTTGTTCAATAAAACTTTGAGGTCGTCGGTAGCTGCTAAAATGAACCTACATCAGTTTTCTCCCTTTTATTTATTTTTAAAATAAATTTATTTTATTTTTGGCTGTGTTGGGTCTTCGTTACTGTACACAGGCTTTTCTCTAGTTGTGGTGAGTGGGGACTACTCTTTGTTGCAGTGCGCGGGCTTCTCACTGTGGTGGCTTCTCTTGTTGCAGAGCACGGGCTCTAGGCGCGTGGGCTTCAGTAGTTGTGGCTCACGGGCTCTAGAGTGCAGGCTCAGTAGTTGTGGCGCACGGGCTTAGTTGCTCCACGGCATGTGGGATCCTCTCGCACCAGGGCTCAAACCCGTGTCCCCTGCATTGGCAGGAGGATTCTTAACCACTGCGCCACCAGGGAAGCCCACTCCCTTTTATTTTAGTTAAGGTGACAACTTGCTAGTAGTTTTTTTTTAACACAACTCTCATCAACTAAAAGGACCTTGCTCCAAAGAAAATTCCTAGAGCCTGCCCATGTTTCAGCCTTTGTCAGACATGCAGGAAACGGTGTGAGATTTGGGGCCAGGCAGACCTGGGTGTGCATGCCAGCTTCTTAAAAAATAAAACGAGGAGGCTCACACTTCTCCCTTCAGCAGGGTGTTGCTGTAGGTTTGGGATAAGCAGCCTTTCCAGAGTCAAGGAAGTCTCTTCCATTCCTGGTTTCCTATGAAATTTATTATGCTGATGATTATTGTTATAAATGTGTGTTGAACGTCATCTTTTTTATTACTATTATCCTTGTAAAAAAAGGTACTAGCTTCCCTGGTGGCGCAGTGGTTGAGGGTCCGCCTGCCAATGCAGGGGACACGGGTTCGTGCCCCGGTCCAGGATGATCCCACATGCTGCGGAGCGGCTGGGCCCGTGAGCCATGGCCGCTGGGCCTGTGCGTCCTGAGCCTGTGCTCCGCAGCGGGAGGGGCCGCAGCGGTGAGAGGCCCGCGTACCGCAAAAAAAAAAAAAAAAAAAAGTCTGCTTGGCTTTTTTTAAAAAAAAAAAAAAAAAAGGTACTAAACTTTATCAAATGCAAAAAAAAACACCCCAACTCTCATATAAGAAAATATTTTAATCTACTGTCCTGTCCACCAACAATTTTAAAAAAAGATTTTCTAGTCTTTGTTTATATACAAACATGACTTGTTCATAGTTACAATCACAGTATGTGATTATATGTTGTCTTTGTAGCTTAATATTAACTCCTATTGGTTTTTCTGTGTTGCTTCATAGTCTTTTCTGCTTCTTATTTGAATGGCTGTTAAATATACCATTGGTCAGATTTACCACCCAGACTTATCCATTCTCTTAGCGTTGGTCATTTAAGTTATCATAATCATGGTCCCTTATTCATCCTTCTCTCTTATGACCACTCTGTATGTGCCGCATTAGTTATCTCTTGCTGCAGAACAAATTACACCCAAACGTAGCAGCCTAACAGCAAACATTTGTTTTTTTAAATTAATTAATTTTGTGCTGAGTCAGGTCTTTGCTGCACACAGGCTTTCTCTAGTTGCGGCGAGCGGGGGCTACTCTTCGTTGCGGTGCGCAGGCTTCTCACTGCGGTGGCTTCTCTTGTTGCGGAGCACGGGCTCTAGGCGCGCGGGTTCAGTAGTTGTGGCACGTGGGCTCAGTAGTTGTGGCTCGCAGGCTCTAGAGCGCAGGCTCAGTAGTCGTGGCACACGGATTTAGTTGCTCCGTGGCATGTGGGATCTTTCCAGACCAGGGCTCGAGCCCGTGTCCCCTGCATTGGCAGGTGGATTCTTAACCACTGCGCCACCAGGGAAGCCCCCACCAACAAACATTTGTTATCTCACAAATAGTTTCTGAGGGTCAGGAACCTGGGAGCAGCTTAGCTGGGTGATTCTGGCTCAGGGTCTCTCATGAGGCTGTTGTCCTCTGAGGCTCGACTGGGGATGGTGCTGGTAGCGCTCAGTTTATCATGTGTACTTCTTGAATGTCCTCCTGATATGACAGCTGGCTTTCCCTAGAGTTTGTCAGGTGAGAGAGGAAGAGTATGAAATAGAAACCTAATCTTGGAAGTGACGTGCATCACTGCCATATTCTACTGATGACACAGCCCAGCGCCGGAACTAGACCACAGAGGGCTATTCGAGGGCGTGAATATCAGGATGCTGGCTACCCCAGGTGCCTTTCTGGTCTCTAACAGCCATCTGTTTCCCACTTCTTTCATTGTCTCTGTATGTAAAGGATGTGGCTAATTTTACGACCGAGAATTTGAAAATATTCATTTCTCTACTCATCCAGAACCTCTTTACATCTTACCTCCTGGCTTATAGGGATAAAGAAAAGTGATCTTTATAGATAATAATTGGTTTCTGGAACTTTTCAGACAACCTACATCTGACCTGCACTGAGTGAAAGATGATGTGATGCATATAAGCTCACTTTTTTGGCACAAATTTTTTTTTTTTTTTTTTTTTTTTTTTGCGGTACGCGGGCCTCTCACTGTTGTGGCCTCTCCCGTTGCAGAGCACAGGCTCCGGAGGCGCAGGCTCAGCGGCCATGGCTCACGGGCCCAGTCGCTCCGCGGCATGTGGGATCCTCCCGGACTGGGGCACGAACCCGTGTCCCCTGTATCGGCAGGCGGACTCTCAACCACCGCGCCACCAGGGGAGCCCTGTTATATATTTTTTTAAAACTCCAGAAAACAATTTTGATGTGGATGAGGAGAAACTGGAACCCTTGTGCGTGGCTGGTGGGAATGTAAGATGGTGCAATCATTGTGTAAAACATTATGGTGGTTCCTCAAAAAGTTAAATACCATATAATCCTGTAATTCTACTTCTGGGTATATACACAAAAGGACTGAAATCAGGGACTTGAACAGATAATTGTATACCAATGTTCATAGTGGCATTATTCACACACAGAAAAGGTGGAAACAGCCCAAATGTTCATTGACAGATGAACAGATGAACAAATGGGGTCTATACATACCTGGGAATATTATTCATCCTTTAAAAGGAATGAAATGCTGACACATGCTACAACATGGATGAACCTTGAAGACATTATGTGAAATAAGTTAGTCACCAAAGGACAAGTATTGTGTGACTCCACTTATGTGATGTCCCTAGAGTCGTCAAACTCATAGAGACAGAAAAGAGAATGATGGTTACAAGAGGCTGGAGGAAGGCGGAAACAGGAATTACTGCTGAATGGGCACAGAGTTTCCGTTCTGGACATGGATGGTGGTGATGGCTGCACAGCAACGTGAATATATTTAATGCCACTGAACTGTACACTTAGAATATTTAAAATGGCAAATTTTATGTATATTTGGTCACAATAAAACAAACACTACTGGCACAACCATTTTGGAAAGCAATTTGGCAACATCCGGTAAACCTGAAGATGTGAATACCCTCTGACCCTCAACAACAGAAGAAAGGAGTTCAAAAATGGTCATACATGTATACAGTGGCACACTATACAGCTGTGAAAAAAGAATGTTTCCTATATGAATCAGCAGGGATACATTTCAGAAACTCATTGTTGGGAATTCCCTGGCCCAGTGGTTAGGACTCAGTGCTTTCACTTCCGTGGGCTCGGGTTCAATCCCTCATTGGGGAACTAAGATGCTGCCGTGAGGTGTGCCTGAAAAAAAACAACAACCCCAAAACAAACTCACTGTTGATCCAAAAAAGCACAGAGTCTTAACCACTGGATCACCAGGGAAGTCCCGTGTGCCCTTTTTTGAACTCGATAAAAACTTTTATATACAGATAGTATGAAATGCTTCCTCTAATTTTGCTCATTTTCTACAAATGTGTGTGTATATATATGTGCATGTGTGTAAATATATACACATATATTATGTGTATATTGTAAAATTAAGGTTATGGCCATATAGATGTAAGGTAAAATAATAAGATAGTAGCTACCCTCTGGAAAGGGAGAAAGGCTACTAGGGGTTTCAATTTTGCCTGTGATGTTTAGTCTTTAATCAGGTGAGTCACATGAGTGTTTGTTATATTTTTCTCCTTTTTTTTTTTTGTGACTGAAATAGTTGATTAAATAAACCCCATATGGGAGCAAAAAAATATGAGAAAAATCCAAAAACAAAAAGAAGGCAAACTTCAAATTAAAATAACCAAACTTCCTGCATCCTCCGCCTTTACAACACACCAAAATAACATCAACTTTAAATATCATTTAAAAGGTACTGCTCTAGGGCTTCCCTGGTAGGACAGTGGTTAAGAATCTGCCTGCTAAGGCAGGGGACAGGGGTTCGAGCCCTGATCTGGGAGGATCCCACATGCCACATAGCAACTAAGCCCGTGCGCCACAACTACTGAGCCCTCGTGCCACAACTACTGAAGCCCGCATGCCTAGAGCCCGTGCTCCGCAAAAAGAAAAGCCACTGCAAGGAGAAGCCCTCGCTCGCTGCAACTAGAGAAAGCCCGTGCACAGCATTGAAGGCCCAATGCAGCCAAAAATAAAAATAAAATAAAATAAATTTTAAAAAAGGTACTGCTCTATATTTTTATATCTTCCCTCACTCTCCAAAGTAGGGACTCTGTCTAAAATGATTTTTTTTCTTCTTGATGAGTAGTGCTTAGGTCATGTTGGGCATTTAGGTGTCAGTAGATGACAGTGACAATGGTGGTGTCATCAGGCTGTGTGTCCTAAGAGGGGCACGGCTGTGCCACCTGCGTCCTCAGGAAATCATTCCTCTCCTGCCCACACAGAGCTGCAATAGCATATGCTATGGATACGTTGTCATCAGGTCAGCATGTTTTCTCCCAGCTCCTCAAACTGGAAAACATTTATGAATAATTCTACTAACTTCCATCAGAGAGAGAAAATTCTAATCTCAAGGCTAGAAGATCTTAAGTTTCAACTGTGTGAAGTCTATGTATTTTTTTTGGAGTATGCTTTCCAAACAATTTCCCCATGTTGTACAACAGGAGACTTGTTGCTAGGTGGTAACAATGCTCCCGTTGAGACAGAAGCCTTGGCACATACATATATTGCCCTTGATTTGCCAGTGCAAAATCTTAGTTAATCCACAAATACTACAGGCAGACATAGGTTTGCAGAGAAATCCCACCATCAGTTAACAAAAGAAAAAGGGGGGAGGGTGATGTACAAGCTCACCATGCATTTAAATCAACGGGTTTGACAGCAATGCAATGATTTTCTTATGTTTCTTCTCTCAACCACTTTTAAGTGCCACGAGAAATTTTTTAGAGCGGGAGAAAACAAGATTTTTCTGTGGTTTGCTCTATTTGACAAAGGAAGTGGTGTGTGACTCGAATAGGTCGGCGGCAGAAAGCAGGTTTGAGAAGGTTTATAAAAGGACCGGGCAAGGCTGAGCTGTGAACCTGGTCTGGACTGAGTGTTCTAGGGGCCCTTGTATACAGGTGTACCATCCAGAGCCGGGCTTATTCTTGGTGTGTGTCCTTGGATGAGTTACTTCATCCCTCTATGTTCTGGAGTGCTTTGCCCTCCAACCTTATTCTTACCTTCTGTGGAGAATTTGAGAAATTTCTGGACAAGGTCTTAAGCCTCATGGATGAGAATTTCCTGGAAATATAGCTACTATTCATAGTTTGGCAGGTTTATACTTTTCCTGAAGCGAAAAGAAAAAACGAAACAAAACTGAGTGACTACCCTGGCCACAAACTTGAGTTTCTACATTCCCTTCCTCTTTATTGTGGTCTTTCTTCCTCAAAGCCACCTTTTTGGACCATGTGTCAGGAGCTCAAAGGAAGAAAACAACTGAGTGCCGTTTCTTCTTTTTTTTTTTGGCCATGCGACACAGCATGCGGGATCTTAGTTCCCCGACCAGGGGTAGAACCCGTGCCCCCTGCATTGGAAGTGCAGAGCCTTAACCACTGGACCGCCAGGGAAGCCCCGTGTGCCCTTTTTTGAACTCGATAAAAAACTTTTGTTTACGGACAGTATGAAATGCTTCCTCTAATTTTGCTCATTTTCTACAAATGTGTGCCCTCAGTCACAGGGGCTAGGACAGAAAGAACAGGTCAGTGCAGCCCCGTCTAATGTATGGGCAGGAAACTCAGACCTTATGCTCTCTGGATGGCGGAGCAGAAATATCTTCATACACAAAGCTCATTAGTCAGCCAACAAGTGTTTACTGAATGCCGGGACTGTGCTCAGTGCTGAGTTATGTGTCAAGGTCAGTGTCGTAAGTTGCCAGCGTGGCGGATGCCAGTCTGGGAGCCAGGAGAGCTGCCAATTACTCGATTCTGGAAAAAAACAAAAACTTCCTCCTCCCAGGGCCTCAGTTTCCTTATGTGTAAAATTAGGAGGCTGTCATGGTTAACCTCAGATTTTGCTTTCTTCCAACTAGAACTGTGGCAGATTCCAAAGCAGGTTAACAGTTCCCAGAACTCCTGGATCTCGAGAGGCTTCTAGATAGATGGGGAGATTGAGCAATGGCACCTGAAATCATGTTGTTTCTGAAAGAGCACAGCTTGGCCCACCTGGACGTCTAGGCACCTTCCTCTGAGTTGATGCAAAGGGGCCACTCACGTGGGTCCTTGCTCACCGTGCTTCAGCCATACTGGTTTTCTGCCCTTCCTTGAATGTACCAAGCTAGTCCTGACTCAGGGCCTTTGCACATGCTGGTCTTGCTGCCTTGGGCTTCATACAGGAATGGTGGCTTGTTCTGCCCTTCTCATCCTTCAGGTCTCTTCAGATATCTTCTCTGAGAGGGCCATCTTCTACTACTCTCTCTAAAGGTATTCCTATTATTCTCTTATTTCAGCATTCATTTCCTTCTTTGTACACTCCTAATTTGTAACCATTTTACTTTTTTGTTTGCTTCCCCGTCTGTTAGCTCCATGTAAGCAGGGGTCCTTTTTATTTTATTCAGAACTGTATACCCAATTCCTAGTCCACACAGGAGGTCTCAACAAATATTTGTCAAATGAATCTAGGCATTTCTTTTCCTTGAGGAAAAGGCTCTTATGGCATCATGGCGCGCACTCCTGTGCCGCAGTGACATCATTACCGCTGCTCACTGGGTCACAAGCCCGTCCCCAGGTTCCTTTCCCTTCCCTTAGAAGCCCCCCTACCTTTCCTCAGACAACCCCCGCCCCTAACACGCCTCCCGCCAGGTGCCCAGACTGCTACGTCACGTCCGCCCGCCCGCGCGGTGATGACGTCACGGCCCAATGGCTAGCGTCACGTGCCCCCCCGCTGGGGGCGGGCCTTCAGGTCGGTGCTTCCGGTCCGCGGAGCCTGGCGGCCAGAGCGGCGGCGGCGGCGTCGGCGTCGGCGGCGGCGTCGGCAGCCGAAACGCGGGGATGGCGGGTGCCGGGAGCGAAGCCCGGTTCGCCGGGTTGTCGCTGGTGCAGCTCAACGAGCTGCTGGAGGACGAGGGGCAGCTGACAGAGATGGTGCAGAAGATGGAGGAGGTGAGCCGAGCGGGGGCTCGAGACGGCGGCGGCAGCGGCAGCGGCGGCGGCGGGGCCTCGAGGGGGACGCGCGGAGCCGGGGGCTGGCGGCGGGCTGGCGGCGGGCTGGAGGTGGCCCAAGGCGGAGGCGGTTGCGGTGCCTCAAGTTGGGTTGAGGGGACTGGGAGGAGAAATGGGGGGTGCTCTTGAGACGGGATCGGGGGTGAGGGGACCGAGGCTGGGGCGGAGCTGGGAAAAACGTCCTGGGACGGGGCTTGCGGGGGCTGATGGGGTCCTGAGGCGGGGAGTGGAGCAGGGATTAGCCTGGAATGGGCATTTGGAGACGTGGATGACTGTGGCTGAGTCCGGTGGGGCGAGGAGGGAATTGGGGGTTCGAGACTGGGTCGGAGAGGGTAGAGGGGACGGTAGTTGAGGATTACGGGTGCCTGAGACTGGACTGAGGGGGGCGGGGGGGCGGGGGCTTGAGAGGTACAGGGGGACTGAGGCAGTTATTGGCGTCTGAGAATAGGTTTTGAGGTGCTGAGTGGACTAGCTAGATAGAATCTTAGGAGAGGATTGGGGGTTCCAAGATGAGTTTGGGGGCCGAGGGTCTGTACCTAAGTCTGAGAGGTAGTTCTGAGATGGGGTTTTAGGGTTGGGCAGAGGTCTCCAGGGTTGGGAGACACGAGGCCACGGACTTAACCCAGTTAAGATTTGAGGTGTCCATGTATCTGAGGGATCCTGAGTGTCAGAGGGACCCTCCAGGGTCTGACTTCATTTGGAAGTGGCCTTAACAGCGTTATCCCAGGGGGCTCTTCTCCAGGGTTTTGTGGGAGGGGTCTGAGGGTGGCAGCAGGATGCCCTTTCTGGTAAGAGTTGCCCCGTCCGTGGAAGAAGGGAATGTGGTAATTCTAGTAGGGTAGCTTTGCCCCACAGTGTCTTTCCTTGCTGGGGCCAAGGAGGATTCAATCAGAGCTGTTCTGGGGGAGGAGATAAACTGGAGGTCGGGGGCTGACAGCCAAGCCCCACCTCTTTGATAGTGGAAGGTCTGCCCAGTCTCTGGAAGGCATGCCACCGCTGTTTCCGGGTATCTCACTGCATCCCTTGCGGCGTGGTTTGTCCTCAGGGGTAACTGACTTCACTCTTGGCGTTTGCAATGTGCGCTTTCTTTTCTCCTTTTCTCCCAGGCCTTTTGAACTCTTTCCCTGAAAGTCCAGTTCTGTGAGTCTGGGTCCTCTCCAGGCAGGTGGACCCAGGCCGATCCAGCTCTCCCCAACCCATCTACCATTCCTACTCCTTTGTCTCTGAAGTCTGAGCCTTCCCACGCCTACAGGGCTGAGCTTCTCACCCAGAAGCCTGTGGGGGGGCTTTTGGCTTTCTTTCCGAAGAGGGAGTGATTGTTCAGCGCTGAGCCAGCCCCTTTAAAAGGGGGCTTGTATGGAGGCTGCACATTCAAAACCACTGGAAAACCCTCAACAGATCATTGTCCTGAGCTACAGAGAGGCCACTGTAGTAAGATGGTATCAGTCTTTCCATTAATCCACCCCTGTATTCCCGGGCTTTGTAACAACTTGGCACATACAACTTGCTCTGAGATGCAGTTTACCCTATTTATGGTCTCCATGTGGCGCTTTCCTTTTTAGAGAAGAATAAGTGACAAAATCCATCTTTCTTGACTGAATGAGAGTTTCATGTCTCCAAAGAAAGAAAATCTTTGCTTAGTTTCTCTGCTTTTCAGTTGCCAGGAGACCTTTTTGTTGATTGTCAGCAGGCATCTTTCTAGTTTAATAATAAAATGATAGGTATGTTTCTCTACTGGGTGACACTGCCTACAAGTTATTTTATTATATGTGACTATGCGGTTTCAGAACAGAGTACTGTAGTTATATTAGTAGAACATTAATAGAAGTAAACTGCTTTTTAGTGGAGGGAAGATTGTGGAGTCAGGTCATTCTGCTGACTCCGGCTCCACCTGTTTCCGCTACATGAGAAACTGGAGGTTACTATTTAAAGGGAAAGGCAAATTAATCTAGCAGGATTTTTTTGGGGGGGGTTAAAGGTGACCTTCATACCAGAGTATCCTATAGAAATACTGAGGACCAACTCCTCTTGATTAGACCACACCGTTAAGTTCAGTTACTCAGCAGAAGTTTGTTCTTCAGAGTGTACTGCTTTTAGAACAAGGAAACTGAACGTGAAGACCGAAATACCTTAGCCAGGCAGCTCACCTAGCCATGGTCACCCTTTGCAAGTCCTGTTACCCTGATCGTGTGTGGTGCGTTTCTGAAGGAACTGGTGTGATGTGAACAACCAAAATTCTGACCGTGGTAGTTTCACTCAGCTACTAATCTTGTGTGTTGGTTTATTTGGGGATGGCTGTGAGACACAGTAGAAGAAAATACTTTGTGAACTGTCCACTCTTGGCCAAATGGCACATTTATGATCTGGTGTTAAAGAACATTCGGGCTCTGGAATCATACACTCCAGGCCAGACCTGGCCACTGCCCGGCTGTGTGACTGCAGGCAGGTCACCTCACCTCTGTGAGCCTCTGCTGGGGAAGGATATATGAAAATATTTATTTCTTAGAGTTGATGTGGGGATTATGTGAAAGAGTGCACGTCAAGTCCTTAACACGGCATATAGTTAGTGTTCAATAAAGAGTAATTGCAAGTAGTAATTTGTAGTTCTCTTTCTAGAACGATTACTGACAATCATGCGTACAGATCATCCTGACCAGTTAATAGGGTCTTATCTCAAGAATCTATAAAGTAAATTTTTATTTGGTGTTAGCCTAAGAAACATTTACCTTTCTGTGGTCAAAAGGATTATGTGTCTCGGTAGGACTAGAATGAGACAGTACATGGAACAGCGCTTGCACATCGAAGAATCTCTTAACCCTGAACCAAAGGCTTTTTTTTTTTGTTTTTGGCCGAAGGAAGTGTTTTAAATTGTAGAGTAAGGCTTCTTCAAGCCTGAGGGGTATTTTGTGGCGGCTGGGAAGTGTGGCTAGGTTTTGAAGGCATTCACTGTTAGGTTTAAGTACAGCTGTGCATTATGCTTCACTTACATTGTTTTAATTGTGGCATCTGAGCTTTAGTCCAGCTCGAGACTAAATTCAAATCATGCCGGAGCTGCAGACATTCTCATTTTCCCTGCCCGTGGGTTTCTCTTTTCCTGTTCCTCCTGTCTGTATGCAGTTCTCTAAATGTAGTACATCCCTAGTGGCTGTAGGTTCTTCCCTTGTGCTCCGGGCTGATGTTTGTTATGTACACGTTTTTATTTTTATTTAAAGTTATTTTTACATGGCAGTGGAATGTGCCTTTCTCTATCTGTCCACATTAACCCCATTGGACTTGCAGGGCACTCCCTTAAAAGGAACTGTCGCTTAGGGGATTAGGCAGCTAAACCGGACCTCCTGGGTCATTGCTCCCCGTGTGCTTTCTGAGGAAATGCTGATTGGTTGGTGTTAACTAATGATTCACTAAGGATTCAAATTCAGGATCTTTGTTCCTGGGGCAAGTGAAACTGCCCACAGGCAAAAACTCTGAGGGTCTGAAAAATAGATTGTTTTGTGGAAAGTAAAGAGTCTGGTCTGGAAGAAGCTGTTTCCCTAAGGCGTGTTCTGGTGTGATTTGTGTGGGGCTGCGAAGCTACTGCGGAATCACAATGGCTTATTGAAATGTACCGACCAGGGACTGCTTCCTCAAACAAGCTCTGAACACTGGTGGGACTGGTTTTTAGAAGCTAAGATTTAAAACCCTTGAGTGTCTGCTACTGGAGTTTGTTTCTGTTCCTGTTGTACAATCATTATTGTGTATATATAAAGGCTTCAACTTTTATGTTTAAAACTTCTCTCCCGTGGACCTATGACTTTAACGCTTGTGTAAAAAATTACTAATGCCCCAGAATATTTTCTGAAATCCAGTATTATCTGACTTTTTAAAGAACCTGAGAGTTTTGTGACTTATTTTAAACTCTGCTTCCACTGTAAAGTGAGGATGGTAACCATGCCTGCCTTCTAAGGTTCTTGTGAGGCGAAGTGGAAGAGCAGGTGAAGTCAGTAGAGGCCAGCGCCCTTTCTTTAAAGAGATTTTCTGAATTGTTAGACAGTCTTAGGTGAAATCCGATCCCTTATTTCATGTAGTTGTTGTCTCCTTCTTTTGTATTGATCAGAAGTGCAGTGGGGGTGGTACAGTACGGAACTGGCTTTTGATACCAGCAATGTGACCTTTGGCAAGTATTCAGTCTTTCCAATTGCAGTTTCCTCATTGAAAATAAAGGGGATAATAGCAGTAGGCTACTCCGTAGGGTTGAGGGTTGTTGGGTGGACTAAGTGAGATAAGCCTTTAACATGCTTATCATGGGAACTTCCCTGGTGGCGCAGTGGATAAGACTCCCCCTGCTCCCAATGCTGGGGGCCTGGGTTCCATCCCTGGTCAGGGAACTAGGTCCCACATGCATGCCGCAACTAAGGAGCCCACGTGCCGCAACTAAGACCCAGTGCAACCAACCAGTGAAACAAATAAATAAATAAATCTTTTTTTTTAAAAAAGATGTTTATCATGGTACCTGGCACAGAGTGAACACTCATTAAATTGTTATTATTCAGTAGTATTGCCAAAAATAGAAGGCATATGTCCTTTCTGCCATTTCAAGAGATTCCATTTCGTTTAAATGCTGTGGAGCACCTACTGTGTGCAAGGCATTATAAAGGATAGAAGCATGAATAGCGTATAATCCCTATATTATAATTTAGGAAAGAAACCAAGTACACAGACATCAATACAAGAGAGAATAAGAGGTAGGGAGCTTCAGTTTGGGGAGACGAGAAAGATTATGGTGGCGATGATGGCGCAGCAATGTGAGTGTATGTGACGCTGCAGGAAACGTGCGCTTAAAAATGGCTAAAGGGGTCAATTTCATGTTTTGTATATTTTACCACAGTTTTTTTGTTTTTGTTTTTTTAGAGAGAGAGAGAATAAGGAAAAGGCCACATGTGAATTGTAAATGACATTGAAGGTCAGATGAGAGGCTTCCTGGCTAGATTAGGTTCCTACTGCAAGAGATGGACTTTGATAGGCAAGTAAGATTTAAGAAAATAAATGATCAAATACAGTAATTCCTATACGAGGGTGTAGAATGATACAAGAAACATCTGTGTACCTGCAAGCGGCTTTGGAAGAAAACACGACCAAGCCAGAGAAGAGCCCTCTGTGCTCCGTCCGGAACGTGATTCCCCACCCGCCAGGGAGCCACTGTCTTGAATTAGGTATTTATTTCTCTGAGTAGTATTTTGACAAAAGTGGGGGCCCACGAAGGAGTGACAGCCTGAGCACGGCACTGAGCAGGAAAGCACGGGACAGGTTTTAGGACTCGTTGAGTTACCAGATCAGATTTGCTAGTGCGAAGGGAAGTGATAGGAAATAAGGCTGGCGAGGCGGAGAGCCAGGTGAGAGCTCAATGGCGGTTCCTGTGGCAGCACTGAGTTTCTGTGACTCTTTGGAGCAGAGCAGCAGTGCGATCAGAAGAGCACCTTAGGAAGAATATTTTGGCAGCAGGGGCTGGATTGATATGGCGAGGTTCAGGAAGACCAGGTCAGAGGTGGAAACGGAAGGGCAGGTGAGAAGAGGTTAGGATTTGAGCTAGAGTTCTGGGAGGGGAGATGCAGACCAGCTGGTTGGACCCGTTCACACCATGGTGCCCTTGTGGCGCTGTCTCTCCCCCTCCCCTGCCCACCCAGGGACCCCATCAGCTTTGCCTTCCAAATGTTCTCCCCGCTCCTCAGTCCCAGACACACGGTCCCTTAGCCTCTTGGTGTGCTTCCTCAGTGGAATTTGAGGCACATTGTGTGAGTCCCTTGCTTCGCTGTGCCCCACTGGCCTGGGGGCTCCATTTCATCACGTTTATCTTTGTGTCTTGGCACCTAGCACATGCCTGGCACACAGGATGTGCCCAGTTAGTGCTGCTGAGTGAGTGGAGGTAGCTGGGCTTTGAGTGGAAGTGAGAGGGTGGGCCAGAGCGAGGCTGGAGGAGGGAGGGGGGGGTCCTTGAGACCGTGGTAGCCTGGGTGTGGGGGACAAGCAGGGCAGTTATGTGACATCGTCCGGCAGGCAGCTGAGTGCAGTTCTGGAGCTCAGGGGGATGCTTTGCTTAGACATACAAATTCAGGGGCTGACTTCGTCCAAGCACTTGTTGAAGTCAAGGAGAATATAGAAGTTTGAAAGGCCATGAGGAGTAATTGGGTTGGGAGAAGGAAAGAGGTGCTATGGAAGGACACGGGTCCGATGACTCGACTTTACAGGCAAGTTGACATCCTGTTGCAGTGCCTGTACCGTACAGATTAGTCAGGAGGAACCCAGAGACAGGCTGCACTGGTTGAGCCTCATTGTCACGTGCAGAATTGAGGTGCTCTTGAGCTAAGCCAGCCTCATTGTACATTTGGCTTTTGTCACAGTATTTGTAGCGGAATGTTGCTGTGGGGATCATGCCAGGTAGCAGTGCAGGGGTGTCTCTAACGACCTGTGCGTCAGCCGCGGCTCACAGATGTGATCGCTGAGGCTCAGAACATGCCGGGGCAAGAGTTCTAGCTGGTTTATTTCCTTCCTCAGCTGTGTGGGGTTTTCACATCCCATCATTATTCAGGAAAACCATCTTACCCGGTGGTACAAAGACAGAGGAAAGTTCTTTGTAGAGTTACTTCATAGGGAAGAGTGAAAATAGAGCAGCAGATGTAGTTTTGTTGTCAGTCGGTTACCTTGCAGTATGTCAGGGGAAAGCTTTTCAACGCATTTCTCATGGAATTGTGAGCAACGTTGTTCATTGTACCAAAGAGTGCATGTGAAGAGCAGATGTTTGAATAGTTGTTATATTACAAGCAGTGTCATAGTTAATAAAAGACTTGATTTGAAAGAAACATTATCTCCAAGGTTAGCTAATGGCACCTTGAGGTTATATTCATACCCATAGCCCAGGGCTGAGGTTGGCAGAGGGACAGTAAGTGCTAATTGGTGTTTGCCATCAGACACCGGCTTTCATTAATGTGAGCAAAGCTGAGGCAGGGTAAGTTTATTCATTTACTCAACCTTGATGGAACACCTTGCGTGTGGGGCGCGGGGTGTGGGGCACGGGGTGTGGGGCACGGGGTGTGAAACCGCTCAGCCACAGAGTTTTCATCTTTCAGGATCTCGCAGGCATGCAAAAGCCAGTTTCAGTGTATGCGTGAGGACACGCCCTAGCGGGAGGGAGACGTGGTGAACCTTTGCAGGGCTCAGGGAGATCCTTGGGAATGTTTCCTGGAGGAGATGACTCATGAGCTATGATTGGAAGGGTGAGTTAACCAGGTAATGAGGGAGAAGGGCTTCCAGGCATGGGGCTGGGCTGCATGAACAGAGGCACAGAGGAAAGAAGCAGAGATTGTGTACAGGAGTACTGCAGGCCTTGCTGGGGGGCCAGGGCAGGGCGTGGGGGGAACGAGGCCGGAGAGGCGGGCAGAAACCAGACAGCCCCATGTTTCCTGAGAAAGCTTGGGCTTCACTCTCCAGTCAGAGGGAGCCACGGGGGGATTTTAAACCAGGGAGTGGTGTAGTCATACTTGGCGATTTATGTAGATGATTCAGGCAGCCAGGAGAGGATGGATTTGAGGGGGTAAGACCAGAAAGCGGGGAGATCAGTTAGAAGCTGAAAGAGGATTGAGAAAAAAGATTTTCAGGCAGCCAGACCCTTTGACTCGGAGGCTTACACCGGACTCATTGCACAGCCTGCTGAGTCTTGCTTTGCACGCAATTCAGATAACAACATGCTTGGTCCAATGGCTAATCTGTCAGTGGCAGATTTTTTAAAGGGTGTAGGGAAAAACTAATAGAGCCAATTACACCATCCAGAAATAAATGAAGCTGCACAAAAAATGTTAAGCATAGGATTTGGGTTGTTAGAAGACTTCGGACACGGATTAACCTTTCTAAATATTGGTTTCCTCATCTTTAAAAGGGGAGAATTAAAATACCGTCCTTATGAGACTTTGGAGGATTAAATAAGATAATGTTTGTAAACTGTGGAACACAGTGCGTGACCATGATAAACGCCAGTAAGTGACGCTGTGGCGGCTGTGAATGAAGTGGCTGAGGCTGGTTTAGGGTAGTGCTTCCCTAATTCTGGGATTGTTAATGGCGATTACAGAAAGAGGGCTCTGTGGGCAAGAAATCTGGGGAATCTGCCGAAATAAGAGGGGTTTTGTTTTGCTTTGCTTTGTTTGGTTTGGTTCTTACAGCTAGTGTGTGTTGTAGTATTTCCCACACTTACTCCATCGCAGAACTCAGTCTGGTGGGGCTAGGTTCCCTGGGGCACACTTGGGCAAATGCTTATTTAAGGACATAAATGTATCCATCTGCTTCCATGGCCCAGCGATATTGGTTTATCATAGACCCACTGTAGTTACTTGATATTGATGATTCTGTCTCATCAGAGGCTGTCCTTTGTGCTTTCATGTACTCTGTTTAAGAAGGCAAGGAAAGAGACTTCCCTGGTGATGCAGTGGTTAAGAATCCGCCTGCCAATGCAGGGGACGCGGATTTGAGCCCTGGTCTGGGAAGATCCCACATGCCTGCGCACCTAGAGCCTATGCTCCGCAACAAGAGAAGCCACAGCAATTAGAAGCCCAGGCACCGCAACTAGAGAAAGCCTGTACACAGCAATGAAGACTCAGTGCAGCCAAAAATAAATAAATTAGTTTAAAAAAAATAAAGCAAGGAAGTATATTTAAGATTTCTTTAAAAAAAGATTTAAGATTTCTGATCCCAATTGATCAAACCTTTAAAAAATGACATTTTTAACATGTTTATTATAGAAAAATTTAAAAATACAACTGTAAAGAAGAAAAATATAATCACATGTAATACCACCGCTCAGATAAGCACTGTTGAACATTTTATACATTTTCTTTACGTGTTTTCTACCACTAGGATCATTCTGCATGTAGCGTTTTTGACTTGTTTTTAATCTAAATTTATGCTCTGGGCATTTTCTTATTTTTTGTCAGAAGATCCTTACGTGACATGATTTTCAGTGGCTTACGGTATTTTATCGTGTGGGTGTGCCACAACTTATGTGACTAGTCCTTTATTACTGGATATTTAGGTACTGGGTTTTTTGGCTTTCATAAATTATATTGCGGTTAACATCTTTGAGCATAAATCTGTTAAAATATCAACACTTAATTTTTTTGAAAATGAGTCAGTCTTAAGTATCTAGGCAATTATTTTAGTTAGAACATCTTATTCCCTACATCACTTATAATTGCAGTTTTTTTGTTGTGAAATTTAAGTAGAATAATTTAGAGTAACTCATTCTCCTTTGACTAATCCCTTTCTCTACCCACAGACTAAAAAAAAAAAAATCTCGTTATTAGAATAGCATTTTCTCATACTGAATAGAAGATGAATAATTTCAGTCATGTGAGAGTAAACTTTTATCAAACTGAATTCTTGAGTCAGGTGTTGGAAAGTTCATGTCATGATGTATTTTAAATGTAAAAGCAAAATTGTCAAAAGATGTTGTCTTGATATACATCTGGGATCTACCTGGATGGGCATTTTCTTATCTGCACCTGTGTAAAGACTCTCCCAGAAAATTCTCATACATGCTTTTCTTGTAGTTTGTGGTGAAGAGGGGAAAACCCCAAAGCTCTCACTAAACAAGTGAACGCTTTGGTTGGTTGTCTTGGCAAGAAACTACTAATAAGAAAAGCAAAGTTTAGAAATTCTGTCTTCCAGTAGGCTGCTTTCTTTTGGGGAGGGGGGGAGGGATCTGGATTTTTAAATTACGGTGGAAGCTATTAATTGACCTCCCTCTACTTAACTAAAGTGTTCCAGTAATTGGCATTCTCCATGCCCTTCATCAAATATAACGATTGATGCTTCCCCCCCCCCCCCCCCCCCCCGCCAATCATGATTAGATGCCCGGGCATTTCTGCTCCCACGCCACAATTGCGTGATTACCGAGAGTCAAGTGTGTTTTCTCTCAGACCTGTTCATTCTGATATATATTTTTTTAATTTTTGAAATTTATTTAATTTATTTATGGCTGCGTTGGGTCTTCATTGCTGCGTGCAAGCTTTCTCTAGTTGCAGTGGGTGGGGGCTACTCTTCATCGTGGTGTGCAGGCTTCTTGTTGCGATGGCTTCTCTTGTTGTGGAGCACGGGCTCTAGGCGTGCGGGCTTTAGTAGTTGTGGCGCACGGGCTCAGTAGTTGTGGCTGACGGGCTCTAGAGCACAGGCTCAGTAGTTGTGGCGTACAGGCTAAGGTGCTCCGTGGCATGTGGGATCTTCCCAGACCGGGGCTCGAACCCATGTCCCCTGCATTGGCAGGCAGATTCTTAACCACTGCGCCACCAGGGAAGTCCCTCATTCTGATTTTGTTACAGTAATTACATGATTTCATTAAGTACTATGGCAACCGAGGAACCGTGCGTGAAAAGAGAGAGTGAAAACTGTAAGCTGAGTGCTTTGGAAAGAGTTACTATAAGGTGATTCACTAGGAAAAAAAAGCTTGCTAATATTCCAGAAGGATTCTGCTCTCATCTTGCTTGTCCAGTGTCTTCAGGTTCCCCACATGAGAGGGTGTGGTCTAGGCAAAGAACTTCTGGAAATCGAGCTAGTGGACCCTTTCTCTAAGAAAGGACCTTTGCTTTAAATGAAAAAAATGGATAGGTCTTTAAAATTCTATGTGTTTAGTGAGTTACTGCTTTAACCAAACTGCTCAGTTAACCAGCAGCTGACTGGTTCTGATTATATGAAGTGAGGGCTTCTCTGTGTCCTGGCTCACCTGCTGTGAGATTCTGATTCTGTAGGACTAGGCTGGGGCCAGGTGTGACAAGCCCCTTGCTTTTAGGAGATGAGGACAGAGGCAGGTGACATCGTGTTCAGTTTGGGCCCCATCCTGCCTTCTGCTCCTCATCCCTTCTTCCACGCAGAGTCCCCAGGAGTTACAAGGCCAGTGATACTAGGAAGGTAACATTTATTATCCACACCACTATCCACACAAGTCCAGGAAGTGGGACAGATCTTGTTTTTTTCTCCCCCCCCCCCCCCCCCCCCGCACTGAATATTAGGAAATACGTCTTCTAGGAAAAAAAAAAAAAATACAACGGAACACCCTGGTATGTTGTGCCTGCCAGAAGTAGAAAACAATCAAATCCTGTGTAGCTGAGACCACTTCTTCCCTGGGGCGAGTCCGTTTATTTTCAAGCCTAGCTTTTTGCATTTCCTGTGGTCAGTTGCACTTACGGTGAATAACATACTAATTTTTAAGATGGAGTCAGCTCCATATGGAAGGGATGGGTCGAGTGTCTGCTACTTTCTGAGGACAGCAAGTTTCTCTCAACAAGAAGGATTTTGATATCTGCGATCAGAAGTAGCAGTCTTTATTAATCTAATATGTTCTGTTGAGTGGTTGTTTCAGTGGAACGTTTGATAAGCAGCTGGCAAATTTACTTTCCCGAGTAGGCTGTAGCCTTGGAGATGGTTTCGCACAGCCCACGAGATTGTCGTATTTTAGAACAGTTTCATAATGTTCTACAGTTCTTTCACTGGATTTTTTGTATTTTCCTATCCTTAATTTTTTTAACATGTTAAACAGTCCAACTCAGCAACTGTTAAGTTTTCTCATAGAAACTCAGGGAACATTTGGATTGAATCAAGCCACACTGGGTTGTGTTTACAGGTCACCTCTGGGATATTATAGGCTTGGATTACAGGCTCCACCTGAAAGCCCGCCTTCAAATGGAAGACTCTGGTGAAATGAGTGCATCACTGGGAAGGTCTTTTCACTGAATGGAAGATGAATTTGGGTTTTCTGATAACCTAACCTTTAGTATTAAAGCCCAAACTCAAATTGCATGTGACTTTGGTGAAATCTGTAAAATTAATTGGTGAACGAGATCAGGTGTAGCACAACAAAAGGAAACGAGGTTAACCTGGCTGAATGCGTGCCAACCTTTTTATCACCTAATCCATAAGCCTGCTATGTTTAAAGTCTGAATGCAACCTGAACTTCTCTAGTGGAAAGTAAAAGGCTAAGATTTCTTTCATTCCGTATCTTTGTATTATATATAACTTTCTATTTAATTTTATTTGGAGAGGAAAGTATCAAAATCAAAATGAATCTCCCACCAAAAGGAACCAGTGTTTCTTTGAGAAGGACCCACCTGAGTTAGGGGCAGCAAATGTACAGATTGGTCTGGGACATCTTGTTTTACCAGAGAGCAGGGCAGCTGTCAAACCTCTGGGGTATGTCAGCCTAAGAGCCAGCTCAAAGTGTCTCCCACTGGCCACGGACAGTTTGAGCATTAGGAAGATTAAGGACTACAGCTGATTAAAAATCTGTTACTTGGGCTTCCCTGGTGGCGCAGTGGTTGAGAGTCTGCCTGCCGATGCAGGGGACACGGGTTCGTGCCTTGGCCCGGGAAGATCCCACCTGCCGCAGAGCGGCTGGGCTCGTGAGCCATGGCCACTGAGCCTGCGCGTCCGCAGGCTGTGCTCCACAGCGGGAGAGGCCACAACAGTGAGAGGCCTGCGTAACGCAAAAAAAAAAAAAAAAAAAAATCTGTTACTTAATAATGACACCTCCAGAAAAAGCTTATTGGTCGTTTTTGGAGGTTGCTTGAGCACTAACTCAATCTTCTAAAAGTTGGCTTTAAAAGTGGAGGGGTGGCGAAATCAAACATTCATCCTGCTTTCCCTGTGTAAATTATTTCCGATACTCAAACAGACGAGGCAGAATGCTCAGAGGAATTCAAGCCAATACATACAAAAGATGAAATTAAAGAACTTTTAGTAAGTGTAGTTACAGCATTGTAGTTGAAGTTATGAAGTTCTTGCCCATTAAAGATACATATTAAAGTTTTTACGGGTGAAATGATATTATGCCGAGATTTGCTTTAAAATACTTCCCCCCCAAAAGTGGGGCGTACAGAAGAAACAAGACTGGCAAATGTCGCTAATGGCTGAACCTGGGAGAAGGGCGCACGGGGATTCGTTATACTTACCTCTGCTTTTGCTTTGTGTTTGAAATATCCTAATAAAAGGGTAAATGAGAGGCATAAATAGAAATGAAATTTAGGTGATTACTGGAACTTGAAAATAGAGAAGTGGTGGTAGACTGGGTAGGTTCTGTGGCATAATTCGTGGTATAATCCTGTAGAAAACACACCTGGAGACAGAATGCCCTAACTCTTAATGTCATACCTCTGGAGTTACTTCCTGGCACTTGTGACTTTGGTGATCTCTTAAACCTCCCTAAGATTGCATTTCCTTCTTCCTGAGTAAAATGGGGACAAATCTGTCTCACCCTCGCTGAGAGGATTAAGGAGATATAATGCGTGAAGGGACGGTGGCACAGTGCCAAGCACGCGGTGAGAACTCAAGAAATGTTCACAGATATTGTTGAACTGTGTCAGGTGCTGGCGAGAGTGAAGCTGTCACGTCGCCACCAGTAAGTTGTCTTACTTAAATCTTTAAGTTCGCATCTGTTTGATTTTTTTTTTCCCCTGAACCTTTCTTTTTAAACTTTTTATATTGGGTATAGCTGATTAACAATGTTGATAATTTCAGGTGTACAGCAGAGGGACTCAGCCGTACATATACATGTGTCCTCCTCCCCTGAGCCTTTTCTTGGAATAGCAGATGCAGTCAGGGCTACAGGCTGCAGCACAGGGTGAATGGCGCCCTCTGGAGTTAGGCCCTGTGAGCTGAACACCGCCCGTCTCCGTGGCGGTCTTGACGCGGAGACATATGCTCAGGAGGACAGACTGTGTTCTGGTTGTTGTTCCCCCAGAGCCTGGCACGTAATGGTGCTTCTTAAGTATTTCTTGAATGAATGAATGAAACGCGCAAGCCGCTGTGTTGGAGCACGTTGCGGTGGCTGTTATGAGCCATACATAGTCTAGGTGCTGGAGTTCATGAGTGACTTAAAAAAAAAAAAAAAGATGTGTAAAGTATTGTGGCTTCCAGGCCATCACAATCATAAACATTACTCCCACATTCTACCCGCCTCTAATGAGTCTCCACATGTGTGTTGCATGTCTGATGTCTACGCGGTAATGGGTAGTTTCGCTTTAGAGCAATCACTGTCATAATCTTAATTTTTTCCCTTTATGCTTTTTTTCCAAACTGTGATCACTCCTGTGGTAAAGTAGGGGTGCAGATAGTTTCACCTGGTTGGTTGTAATAACGAGCATCCATCTGTGATGTTACTGTTTAAAAATTTATTATAAACATTCAAAGAAGCTAATCTTCAGAGCAGCTTAGCAAGGTTTTAACAACTGGCAGGTGTGGCCTGAGGCCCAGCAATCAGGAGTCCTCCGGATTGAGGTGGACACAGACTTAGCAGCAGGCGTGTGTTGGCCTGGGTGCTGTGCTGGGTTCTGGGTATCGGGGAGTGAACAGGGCTCAGTTTTCCTCTTAAGGGGCCTGATGTTCTCATCAGAAGGGTGAGCGTGAACTCAGACATCGTTGTATTTCCTAGGAAAAGCCATTCCAGTTCTGTCAGTCAGGTCTTTGGTGAGACAGGGCACTCAGAGCCCCCCAGGGCTGGTGCAGAACGGGCCACAGGTGTGCACTTCTCAGCCTCAGGCCTGAGGGATGGAGCTGGGTGTGGAGAACGAGAGAGGGGGCTGCTTTTGATTGGGGTGGGGGGTTTGGTCACCTACAGCGACCCCAGAGGAAGGGGACCCAGAGAACCCCCTCCTCATTTCACTCTCGTCCCACCCTCAGTCCCCATCACTGAATCCAGCTAGAACCAGAAGGCAAGGGGCCTAAGTGGTGGATGTGGTTCAGCCAGTTGGCCCCTGGGGCACAGAGCAGGATGGAGAGTGGATCTCAAGGAGAGGTGGAAGATTCCAGCCCTGGATTAAGTCCTCTGGTTGCCATAACACATTACACAACTTGGTGGCTTAAAACGAGACAAATTTATTCTCTCACAATCCGGGGGACCAGAAGTCCTAAATCAGGGGTGTCCATGCTCCCTCCACAGCCTCTAGGAGAGAATCCGTTGCTTGCCTCTTCCAGCTTCTGGTGCTGCTGGCCTCCTTGGCTTGTGACCGTATCACTCCATTCCCTGCCTCTGTCTTCACATGACTTTCTCCTCTATGTGTTCTCCTCTGTGTGTCTTGTATAAACCCACTTGCCATTGGATTTAGGACGACCCAGGTAATCTAGGATGACCTTTGTCTTCTTTAACTTAATTACATCTGCAAAGAGTCTTTCCCCAGATAAGGTCACATTCCCGGGTTCCAGGGATTAGAATGTGGACATTTCTTTTGGGGAGCCACTATTCAGCCCACTACAAGCAGCCGTCACTCTCGCAGGAGAGTTAAAACGCCATTGTGATACAGTGATAGCTGTTGGTGTGACTTTGTTTAATTTGTCTTCAGTCGAGGGGCACTCCGCGAGGGCAGGGTCCGGCCTGCCTCGTTCGCCCCTGTGTCCATCGCCAGCCGTGCCCAGGGTCAGCGTGTAACAGTGCCTCAGAAGATCCTTTTTTGGATGAATGAATAAACTGATGAACGGACAAGCACCGTGAACTACAATACGGAGTAAAACCAGGGGTGTGCTCTGTGAGGCCACGAAAAAGAGCCCAGATGTCACTGTGTGCTGAAGGAAAGCCAGTTCAGTTATATCAGTTGGGTCTCTGGTGCAACAGGGGGCGCTCAGCTTGGGGGAGTCGAGGGGCGTTTAGTAAAGGTGTTCTTTACAAGGAGATGGTGGGTGTAGACCCCTCAGGGCTGGTGCAGTTCAGCTTCGAGCCGAACACTTACAGGGATGGATGGAGCGGTGAATTGTGCCTCAGAGAGCACCCAGCGATCAGGGAGTGAGAGCGTGTGTAGCTTTCCGTGCGGCTCTCGGAGTCGAAAAAGGCCCAGAGCCACAGCCAGGGCAGGGCCTTGAGGAAGGGCTTTATACGCAGGGGCTCGGGCAAAGTTGTTGGTGAGGAGTGTTTTATCTACCAGACGGAATGTTTACTTGTTAAATAAAATGAGATCCTTTACTTTGTACAAATACTAGGCCTCTTAGCATCGCAGTAGGTGAGAGGGCAAACCTGTGTTTTTTGGTTTGTTTTGTTTTTGGGCTGCACCTCGTGGCATGTGGGGATCTAGTTCCCTGAGCTGGGATCGAACCTGTGCCCCCTGCAATGGAAGCGCAGAGTCTTAACCACTGGACTGCCAGGGACATCCTCCAAACCTGTGTTTTTATCTTAGTTCCCGTGTCCTTACTGGGTTGTGAGCATTTAAAGAACTTTAGTACGATCAAGAATTTCCATCTATTTTGTTGAAATTTGCTCACATAATCCAATAATGTCATTTACTTTGTTATGATAAGGATTATATTATAGTGTAAAGGGGGAGTAAGGGACTACTCTGAGTATTTTTCCATAAAAGATTTAGCTTGGAAACATAGGCAGATTTGCCCATTGTAGTGTTTATAGGAAGGCACAGTTATAATTATAGTTGAAGGGGCAGACAGGCCAGCTTAAATCAGAACTTCACATTGTGGAAGCATCTGGTTTGGAAAACTTCCACTGCAGACCCAAACCTTGACCCAGCTCTGGACAGTGGGGCGCAGGCAGGCCCCCGTCCTGGCCCCGAGTGCCTCTCAATTGTAACCACTGCGTGTGTCATGCAGAGGGGAGTTTATGTCTGTTTTCCTCCTCACCAACTTTATTTTCTTCCACACTCCCCCAACCCAAATAATGACCTGTGCATCTGAGGTAGAATGTACATTCTGTGAAAACGTCATATAGTGATGTAAGCCTCCCACTCTGCCTGGACAAGTATATGTAAAAGACCTTGGTTTTTTGTTTGTTGTAAACAAAGGCAGCTTATCTCCCTAGAGCCTCTGCCCTTCTGGTTCTACTAATACCTAACAGGTTTTTTTTTTAATTAAAACATAATTACTTTCTATAAATTTATACATGCTTATTATAAATGATTCAAACACTATACACAAGTAGAAAGAGGAAAGTAAAAAAAAAAGTCGCGCCACTGAGAGGTTGCTGTTAGCTTTGGGTGACCATCCATTGAGACAGCCCTGCTCACGGATGGACAGATGGGCAGAAGTCACTGTATAAATGGATCTTACTGTAAATGCTGCTGTCACACGTCTCAGTTTTCTTTGATTTCGAACAGAAAAGGAAACTGAAGTGAAACTGAGTACATTTATAAAAATGTTTCATTACCACAGTTTATTTCCTGAAAAGATTTCTCTGTGGTTAAGAAAAAGAATCATGAGAAACCATCAAGAGGCTGGGACCCAGTTTTCAATTTCAGGGTGCATGGCTCCGCACGCGGCCTCCTCTCGCACAGGTCCTCGGATCAGGAGGACAGGGGCTGGAGAGTCAGACTGCACGTCATCCAGGGTGGCTGCCACTGCGGCCTTGCTGAGTGTGGTGTGCAGGGTCCCCCCGAGTCCTTTGCAAACGATAGAACAAGTCTGGCTGCTTCCTCCCAGTTTTCCTCAACTGGGATGATGAAAAGGAATGTTGGGGAGGAAGGTCTTTCTCTAATGCAGCATCAAAGGCGTGTTTGGGCACCGATGCTTGTGCTGGAAGAGCTTTATCAGAGGCTTTTCCCCACTTCAGCCTACGCCCTGGCCACCGCTCCCGCCACCACTGTCTCCACTGTCCACCTGGAGAGGGTGCGGGTGTGCCCTGGGTGGCCACTGAGAATTTCCTGATAGTCTTGTAAAAACATCTGAGCACCCGGGGATAGAAAGAGCACAGCCAGCGTGACGGTCGTCTGCATTGGTTGGAATTTTATTTTGCCTCTGCATTCGGTGCATGACATGTTGTAGGAGAAGTGATTCTGACCTGACTTGGACCCCAGGAGAATAAACTTTATTCGTAGATATATTTTAGGGTGGAACTGTGAGGCAAGGATCACCTGGGGGCTTTGAAGACACTGTCTAGGCCTGGGTCCCCTCCTAGAGAATTGGGCTCATCTGGGGCTGGTCTGGGCCTGGGGAACTTGTCAGCGCCCCCTTGCCTTCAGGTAGTTCAGCTGATGCTGAGAACCCCCGCGGTAGGCTGGCACTTGGCGGTGCTAGGATGGTGTACTTCCCTCACGCGATGCCTTTCCAGTGGCCCCTCGGAACCCCTGTGCTTGTGGTCTGCCTGCGCTGAAGACTTGGGGAAACTCCTGGTCGGATGGCCCTTAGATCCAGGACGAGTGAGACCCTCCACCACAGTCCCTAAGGGTTCCTCTACTACGGGAGCCCGTCTGTTGCATGAAGGATTGGGGGCATTTGTTGCTTGGCAAGCACAGCTCATGGTTTTTTTCTTTCTGACTCTGCGTTTTGTTACCCACCTAGCTTGCCAGATCCAGCCTCAAGTGACTGGCTTCTTAGGGGCTGAGGGGGCCTCTCTGATTGATTCCGCAGATCCTCGCTGAGTGGCTGCTGTGTGCCGGCTGTTTGGCACACCACAGATGACGGGATACCCAAAGGGGGTAACAGCGGGCGCACAAACGTAGTGCTCACTGGTTGCCATTGGTGGCAGGAAGGAAACAGGTGCTGTGACAGAGGGCGGCTGCTGGCTTAGCGAGGACGGCCAGGGAGGCCTCTGCGGACAGGGCGCTCAGCTGGGACCGGGCAGTGAGGCGGAGCCGGGGGCCTGCTCAGGGAGAGCTTGGCTGGTTCTCAGAACTGCCGGGACGGGGCAAGTGAGGACCAGGTCACCCCAGGGCTCAGAGGTCAGGGCCTGACGAGTTCGGCTCCATTTTCGCTGATTCTCAGTTTGAGAATAGGAGGGTGCCTGTTCCTCTCAGTTCTCTGGGCCTCACTCAGGGCCTGACGAATCACAGTTGCTCGGTAAGTGTTTACTGAACACAGAACTGATTGAGTCAGAATGATGGCGTGCACGGGGCAGTGGGTCCTGACGGTGACCTTGAATACCTGCCCCTTCCCGTCCATCAGATGAGACCAGTCGGAGCAAACGATCTCATCAATAGTCTGTTTTATTTATTTATAATTAATTTAAATTTTGAGATAATTGTGGATTAACATGCAGCTGCGAGAAATAACACAGAGATCCTGTGTAGCCTTCACCCGGGTTCACCGGCTGACAACATCTTGCAAAATTCTAGTCCACTCCCAAGCCAGAATTTTGACACAGATATGGTCAGAGCAGGGCACCGTGGCCACGAGGAGCCTTCCTGTCGCCTCTTACAGTCACTTCCCTACCCCCAACCACGAATCCATCTCCATTTCTGTAGTTTTGTCCTTTCAAGAATGTTGTATACACAGAATCTTGGAGGCTGTGACCCTCTGGGCGGGTTTGTTTCTTTCGCTTAGCCTGTCCCCTGGATCTCCATCCAAGTTGCACGTGTCTCAGTAGCCCATTCTTCCTTAGGTCTGTGCTCTGCTCACGGTGTGGGTGTAGTACTGCATTTAGCCGTTCACCTGCTGAAGGACACCTGGGTGGCTTCAAGCTTTTGGTTACACAGAAGGCCGTTCTGAACATTCATGTGCAGGCTTTTGTGTGAACATAAACTTTCATTTCTCTGGAATAAGTGCCCAGGTGTACAATTTCTGGATGGTAAGGTAGTTACCTGTTTTGTTTTAAAAGAAATTGCCGCGCTGTTTTCCAGGGTGGCTGTGCACTGGTTGGCTTGCATGTTCCCTTAAATGGCTTCATCGAAGGAAAGGCTCTTCTGCAGGACCTCTGGATGCAATGTACCTGGAGGCCGAGCTGCTGTGGGTAGGGCTTGGGGCGGTGCTGGGAGCCCCCCAGGACCCCTCCACAGTCTGCAGGACCAGGAGCCCAGTTAAACCAGGTCCTTCCAGCCCTCACAGTCCTTGCTGGCTGAAAGCAGCAGTGAGAGAGGGGAGAGTGTTTCCGCCGCGCTAGTTTGATAGTATTGAGCTAGAGGCTTCATTTTCTGTTTGAACTTAAATTTTGCTTTACCCTGAGCCTAATCTTGAGGGCCCTGCCCTGTGGGCCGTGCGAGAGATGCAGACTGTGTGTCTGCTGAGGAGAGGAGCCCCCCACTCGGTGGTCAGGGCCTCCTGCTAGAGACCTGCATCTAAGGCTCTTTCTTTGTTCTCACACGTGTGTGTGTGTGTGCGCGCGCGCGTGTGCATGCACGCGTGCTGGGAATTGTGCGCTAGCGCCAAAGGGTATGGCTGGAGGGGGAGGGGGAGGGGTTGAAGCGGAGGCAGCAAGGCCAGGAACCTACAGTCAGACGAGCAAGAGGAAGGAAGTAGCAGCGAAAATAGCCTGGGTGGGGCGGGGTGTAGAAAATATCAGGGGGAGGGCAGGATGGCTGGTGTGGGGCTGACGGAGACCTTTGGAGAGAAACGGGGGCAAATAAGACTTCAAGTCCAGAAAGCGAGGTGGCTGCAGGCCGTGGAGGAGCCCCTCAGCAGCAAGTGGAAAGGGGGCTGAACTAGAAGTAAGACACGTTGGTATTTTTGCTTTTTTATTCAGTGTACTTCTGGTTACGTTTCATTAGGACTTCCTCACCTTTTCTCAGACCTCGCATTAACCCCTCTCACCCCTGAGGTCCAGGCGGGCTTCTCCACCCACACGTGACCTGTCACCCCCGGAAGCACAGGACCCCTGTTGGGCAGATAAATCCCCGCCCCCAGCTTTGGATCAGCGGTGCTGATGGACCAGCGGTCAGGAGCTGGGGAGGCTCAGGCCTCTGCTCAGACGTGAAGAGCTGGTGTTGGGCGTAGGGACAGAGTAGAACAGGGCCCCTGAGTGGATTCCTTCCCAGGGTCTCGGGCTCTCGCGTTTGATCTCAAAGCCTGATGACTAAGCCTGAATTGACACCATGCCAACTGGCCCTCCTCTGATAGAAAGTGATTCTTTCACTTCTCTGGAACAGCAGCAACTCGTTTTGGAAAACTCTAGCTCTAAATCTTTAGAGCCGTTCGCTCCTAAGAGCACAATGGCAGTGGTAAGGAATTCCGGTCACAGCACAGCTCCTGGGGTAAAAGCTTCAGCAGGTCCTGGGACAAAGCCCGTCCTGCAGGCCTGAAGGAGAGGAAGTGGTCTCGCTCTTTAAGAACGGGAGCAGCGTCCAAACTAGAAATCGGGGCTGGCGTTGGGGTGGGGGCAGCTGCCCAGCCAAACAGAAGCTGCTGCGGTGGCCCCGGGGGTGGGGCTCGGGGCTCACACGCTGGTTCTCATCACCCTGTATGGTCTTTGCAGACGCAGAATGTTCAGCTTAACAAAGAAATGACGCTGGCCAGCAACCGGAGCCTGGCAGAAGGAAACCTTCTCTACCAGCCCCAGCTGGACTCTCTGAAAGCACGTTTGACCCAAAAATACCAGGAACTCCAGGTGCTCTTTGAAGCCTATCAGATAAAAAAGACCAAATTAGGTAACTCTTTTAGGGTGATCTTTCAAGAATAAAGAGCTGAGGGAAGGTTGCATTTCCAAGCTGTTGCACTAACCAGGAAAGAAGTGTTACTGTGGGGCAATTTCAGATTAAGGCAGTCACTACTGCTGTGAAAAAATAGTTTATATATAGGATTGTGTCAGTAATTTAGAAGAATAGACTTGACTACTTTTTTTTTTTTTTTTTTTTTTGCGGTACGCGGGCCTCTCACCGTTGTGGCCTCCCGTTGCGGAGCACAGGCTCCGGACGCGCAGGCTCAGCGGCCATGGCTCACGGGCCCAGCCGCTTCGCGGCATGTGGGATCTTCCCGGATCGGGGCACGAACCTGCGTCCCCTGCATCGGCAGGCGGACTCTCAACCACTGCGCCACCAGGGAAGCCCTTGACTACTTTTTAAACAAGGCTCTACCTTTTCCAAACAATATAGAAAAAAGGCAATTTTTCTGAATTATGATATACAACGAATGCTTTATCCTTGAAGTTAGGCCCTCACAGTTAATGTTGAAAAATATTCATCACTGGAATACTTTATTTTAATGTCACACTTTACTTTGCAGCCATTATGAAGTGACGCAGGCATTGACTATTGTTGAAGCCTGAGTGCATTGGGGGTAGCGTTCAAGGAAACTGAGATTAAGAGAAGGTTAAAAGGGGAGTTCCCTGGTGGTCCAGTTGTTAGGACTCAGTGCTTTCACTGCCGTGGCCCTGGGTTCAATCCCTGATCAGAGAACTAAGATCTCACAAGCCGAGGGGCACAGCCCAAAAAAAAAAAAAAGGAGAGAGAAGGTTAAAAAATCACCCCCTTCAGTGAAGTGTACAGTGACGTCCGATACCATGATTCCTGTATCTGTGTAACTGCAGTAAAAATGCACTGTAACACACCCGACCAGAATGAGTAAAGGTGAAAAGACTGGCGACACCAGTGCTGGTGGGGATGCGCGGTTCTTCCATTGCTGGGAGGAGTGAGAATTGGAGAAGCTGTTAGCACCTGCTACAGTGAAAAGTAGGCATGCTCTATGATTCAGCAGTTCCACTGCTGGGTGTCTCCCCAACAGAAGCGAACGTTCACTCATGTCTATCAAAAGATGCACACAACGGGCTTCCCTGGTGGCGTAGTGGTTGAGAGTCCGCCTGCTGATGCAGGGGACACGGGTTCGTGACCCGGTCCGGGAAGATCCCGCATGCCGCGGAGCGGCTAGGCCTGTGAGCCACGGCCGCTGAGCCTGCATGTCCGGAGCCTGTGCTCCGCAATGGGAGAGGCCACAACAGTGAGAGGCCCGCATACCACACACACACACACACACACACACACACACACACACAAAAGATGCACACAAGAATGTTCGTTATAGCTTGCCTTGTGAGAGCCAAATTTGGAAACAGTCTAAGTGTCCATGTACAGAATGGTGGGTAGTTGTGACACTTACACAACTTTCAGTGCCACAAAGCGCGGAAAGAAATGAACTGCCGGTTCATGCAGCAACACGGATGGTCTCGGAGACATGGTATTGAGCGGAAGAGGCCAGCACAGAGCACATACTGTGTGGTTCCACTTGTGTGAAGTTCAGAAGCAGGCAGGACTCTTGGGTAGTGGAGGGCACTCTGGGAGTGGCCTGGGGAGCCTTTGCAAACACTCTGTATCCCAGGCTGGGTCATGGTGGTTGGGTTTGTCTATGTAAATACATATATACATATATATGTAAAAATTCAGGTGGTGCACCTAAGATGTGTATACTTTATGTATTTATGTAAATTATCACTCAGAACTCCAAAGGAAATAAATTATAGGGTTAATTGCAGGGTTAGGTTGCAAGGTTGGGTCACACGTTCAGTAATCGCCCCTGTATTGTGAGGCGCGAGGGTGACGCTGGCTGCCGTTACGGCCTTTCCTCTCAGCTTCCTGGAAAGTCAGCTCAGTAGGTGGGACCCTCCTGTCGCCTGTCCAGCGAAAGTACACTCTTTCTTCGAAAGGGAAGTGGGGAGGAGACTGGGGGAGCGTGTCGTCCTGAGGGGCCGGGGGTCATGGTGGTTTCTGAGGGTGTGCCCGTGCCCCTCACGCTCTCGTGCCTCCTGCTTCTTCCAGATAAACAGTCCAGCAGCGCTTCCTTGGAGACCCTGTTAGCACTTCTGCAGGCGGAAGGGGCCAAGATCGAGGAGGACACCGAGGTAAATCCAGCCAGCCCAGCGGGACGCCCCAGGGCAGTTACCTGGGCCTGGGCCCAGTTCCCCCAGGGCCAGGCGTGCCGGCTGCGCGGAGTGGGCAGGAGTGGGCAGCCCAGCCGGTGGGCTGGGGAGAGCGCCAGCCTGGGGGCCAGGGAGGCAGCGGGGGCGGTCTGGTCCTCAGGTGAGGGGTGCACGCTACACTGTGAATCGGCGCCCGTCCCGTCTGCGTCAGCTGGCCGGGCAGAGCCTGTGGGCACGACCAGCTGAGCACCCGAGGCTTAAGCCTCGCTGAGCCGTAAGGAAATGAGTCAGGGTCCAAAGTTGTGTGGTTGTAGCCTCGCTGGACTAGGCCGACTGCTCTGAGGAACCGTCGGGCGGGGTGGCCCTCGTTGGTGCGAGCGAGTTTCTGTCCTGCTGACCGTGTGGGGCTGGCAGGGTGCAGCCAGTGGAGGGAGGGAAACGCTGGTCTCGGCCGGGGGCTTAGCAGCTCGGGCCCCTCACCTTAAGGCGGGCTCTCCCCAGGGCCCGCTGCCTGTCCGGCAGGTGGGACCAGCACCTCTCTTCCCGCTCGCTCGGCCCGGGTGGGGCACCAGGAGCGGCCGGGGACAGGGAAGGGATGGGTGTCCTCACGGCTGACCTGCCCCGTGAACCGGGTTTCTCCTGCTCCTCCAGAACATGGCAGAGAAGTTTCTCGATGGAGAGCTTCCCCTGGACTCCTTCATTGATGTCTATCAGAGCAAGCGGAAACTGGCCCACATGCGAAGGGTTAAAATCGAGAAGCTCCAGGAGATGGTGCTGAAGGGGCAGAGACTTCCACAGGGCCTGCCGCCGGCCCCGCTGCCCCCCAGGGTGCCCGAGCCAGCGCCCACTGCCCCCCTGCCCTACCCCTCCCCGGAGGCCAGCGGGCCCCCCTCCGCGGTGCCTCGGCGCATCCCTCCCCCACCGCCCCTGGTGCCTGCGGGACGCTTAGCCACGCCGTTCGCCGCCGCCCTGAGCTCAGGACAGGGCCCCCCGCACCCAGTGGCGCAGTGCCCACCGCTGCCCCCGCGCGGGGGCCTCCCCGCACAGCAGGGCTTCTCCCTGCAGCAGTTTGTGTTGCCACCGTACCCGCCGGCGCTGCCCCAGAGACCCCCGCCCCGGCTGCCTCCGCACCAGCCAGGCTTCATCCTCCAGTGAGCGGCCCTCGTCCTCCCCGTGAGACTCCCTCGCCGGCGCCTGCTGGCCGGGTCCGCGCACGCAGATGGAGGCCGTGAGCACCGGCTGCTCTGCCAGGGGCTCTGGTGCTCGGGCCAGGGCGTCCATCTGGTTGTAGAGCCGTAGGTCAGTGGTAAGCACACGTAGAACCCTGGTTGTGGACACCTAGGCGGTTGTGCGCTGGGCCTCAGCCGGGCATCCCGTGGTCGCGCTGGTTTGTGTTCTCGGTATGATTCCTCAGTCTGGCGTTGAATTTGTGAGTTTGGGGAAAGTCGTCGTCTCCCCCCACCCCCCCCCCCCCGCCTCCGTTCCCACGTAGGATCGTGGTCCTCCCGTTGCAGCTTTATTTAATAAGCATGGTTCATCATTTCTGCTTTATTTTCAAGACAGTTCTGTGGGTCCCAGCCCACTGCCCACCGCGGCCTCTGGTGGGGGCCGGTCGGGTGGGCCAGCCCGGAAGGTGCTTCCTGAACCCGTGTGGGGCGGGCAGTCCTCAGAGTCCCTCCCTCCCCCGAGCCTGGATGCTTCAAAGCCACCCTCGGAGTTTGCACTCGGCCCCCTGCCACGTCCAGGGGCCGGGCGAGCTGCGGCGGGTGAGGAGGTGGCCGGGAGCTGAACTTGGCACAGCAGATGACGGCCCCAGCTCCTCCTCTGCCTCCGCCTCGAGCCAGCCCGAGGCTCTCTATGAAGAAGTACTCCTCCAATATTTTTACTATGTGTGTGATTTTCCTGTTTTATATTGGGAAAGAAAACTTTTTTGACACTCATAAGACCATTCAGGGAAACTTTATGAAAAATGCACATACTGTTCTGAGCAGGTTGAGAGTGCAGATGAAGTGAACGCAGTTTCCTTTCTTGCAAGCAGTGCACGGTCGCCCCTGCGGGGCCCGTGCTGTGCCTTAGCTTACCTGGTGCCAGGAGTGGCCGGACAGGCGCTGGGGCGGCGTCACCGGCCGCTGCTGCCCCGGCGGCTCTGCGTTCCGGGAGGGGCTTGTCTGCGTTCCTTGTTGTGTTGCAGGTGGAAGAAAAGCCCACCCGCCTTGAACCAGAATGCCCTTAGCCAATATTCTCTGCCTCTGGCTGGGCCTTGGGGCAGGGGTGTGACAGAGGGATGCCAGCAGCATCTCAGCTCAGTCTGGAGAAAGCCTGCCCCTCAGTGTTAGGGAGGTACCAACAATCTCCGATGCTCTGGCAACACCCCGGGCTGTGCCTGCCCCCTGGGTTCTCATCCGCATGTGCCACGTGTGCCGGATTCCCAGGGCCCCAGGCGGGGCTGGGGGTAGCGTTGCCGCCCACCTGTTGACCAAAAAAGGCCCGTGTGCTCAGTTGTGGAACTCCTGACTCTGGCCTGTGACTCCCCAACTGGCTGCTGCCCAGGTGACAGAATCCAGGCAGAGCTCAAATGGGGTCTGTCCCGGCAGGCCCTGGGCGAGGCCACCAACCTTTGTCCTCAGTTACTGTACATTTCTACTCCTGGACTTGAACTCCTGCTGTATTGTAATTGTTTTTAAAGAGAACAGCTGTATAGGACGATTTACTGCCCTGCCAATCAGGTGGGCCTGTTAACGCCTGTGTCTCTCGAGAGTGGTGCCACCCAGCCCTTACCTCTGCCGCCTGCAAGGGGCGCAGCCAAACGTGTGCGCTCGGTGTTGATGTGGGGGAGGGGCCGCCAGGCTGGCCTTGCCGTCTCCAGGGCCACATCTGAACTGTGCTTGTAAAGCTGTTAAGACCCCTTTTAATAAATAGAGAATTGTTAATAACGGCCCTGTCCTTTATTTGCCTGGGGACCCTCATGACGTGTTTGGTTCTAGAGTATCAGCAGTCAGCGTTCCAACAGCGAGGCTGACTGGTGTGGCTCTGAAGTTACAAAAACTAAAGGCCACTGAGGTGGTTGGTCTTGATCCGAGAATCTCAAATGTGCACCAAAAGAGGCAGAAGGAAGCGCGCTCCTCCTGTGTCGGGGTGTCTTTGGGGTCTTAGCCGCCCTGCCAGGGCCTCAGCAGGGGACTCAGGGTGCCCCCTGGGCTCAGTTCCCCCCCGCCCCGGCTTCTGTCCACAGGCCAGCTGCACAGCTGATGGAAACTCTACTTAGAACATTCTCTGCTGATTTCAAGTAAATGATACAATCCTGTGGCCGGCATTCTGCTCTGAGACTCGCCCACAGGTGTTTAAAGGGGACCCGTGGCCGAGTCATGCGCTGCTGGCGGCTGGGAGGAGGGACCTCACTGCCCGCTGGGGCCTTTGTGGAACACGAGCACGAAGCAGCCCCGTGAAAGCTTCCCTATCGCTGTGTCCTCTAAACAGATGCCATTGCCTTCGTGTCACAGTGCCGGGAGGGTGTCTAGGAGACACTGCTATGGCTTTCCTGTAAGAGGGAAGCGTTTCCTGAGAAATCGCCTTGCTTTTGTTCATGAGAATGTGACTGACAGTTTTGTCTTTTCCCAGTGGCTGCTGGGAAGCTTACAGCCAAATCTGCAGTCCACCCCCCTTGGGGGCGCTGGGCTGGACAGAGCCACGTGTGATTCTCTCCTCCCTCGTCGGGGCTGCTTTGCTCACGGGACATCCAGGGAGGACCAGTGCCTGACCTCAGCCGGACTGGTAGGTGCTGCGCGCACTGCGGGGCTCCACCGCGACGTGTGCTCACTGAGGACCTAGGTGCAGTCAGCTCACACCAGCCTTCACTGGTTTGGATTTGGTGAGAGAACCATCTGCTTTAGTCTGTTTGCCGAAGCTGTTTTCCTTGCAAATAAGGACCAGACACTGCTCCCTCTCACTGCCCTTCCAGTTCACGGAGGCTAGTTTTCAAAGCCCTTTCTCACCTGACCACACCCGCCCCCTCACAGCCCCATTTCATCCTCCGGGAAACCGAGGCGGGGGAGTGGCGTGCTTGCCACACGGCAGGAGCCACACGAGGTGCCCTTTTCCTCCCCGACCTGCGCCGTCCTTTGGATCCACAAATGCTGGTGACCTTGGGGGAGGGGTGCGGTTGCTGAGGGCAGCCGGCCACGGGGTGCTTCCAGGGAACGTGGGTGTGGGCACAGCCAGCTGCGCTCTCAGGAACCTAGACGCCTGGTAAGTTCTCCAGTGTAAAGGCTGGTTTGGCCACTGCAGTCAAGTCCAGCCAGGGGTCAGGGTCACCACCAAGCTCAGGCGTGAAATTCAGGTGAAATCCTTCAGGTAAGATTTGTAACTGAGGAATCGGCCTCACCCCTCCCTCCCTGAAAGAGGCGGAGCTTCCAACAGCGCTGGGGGAGGGGGATCAAGACCCGAGGGGGCCTCTGGCTGGGAACAGAGGCCTCTCAGAGAAGAGCCCTTAGACTCCCCAAACAAGCGTCCCAGAGTCGCAAACCTCCCGGGAAACGAGCCGGACACTTCTTGGCAGAACCGGAAGCGGGAAGGTTTTCTGTGGCTCCCATGTTCCACTGTTTCCTGCAGAAACTACGGGGGTCCCTCCCCTCCCCAGCGTACTGGCCCTGGAGAAATGAAGAAGCAGGCGCAGCCTCTCACTGTGGGGTGACAACAGTCAAAGTGCGGTTTATTGCTGATCTGACAGACACTTCAACACGAGGAAATACTACACGCAAAGCGAATCGAGCTGCCGCCTTGTGCTCCTCTCCAGGCCGAGTTTCTTCCTTCCAGCCAGGCCTCCCTCTTCCCAGGAGGAGGCGGGGGGCTCGAGGAGAGCGCGTTCAGCCCTCCCGGAGGGCTGCCCCCTGCCCCGGGAGCACCAGGTGCCTTTGATCTGATCCGAAGAGGGCGCAGGCAGCTCCTAGTTTCTGGGCTTTTTCTGCCTAAGTTGGAGAGGCCTGCGGGAGGGCTGGAAACCTCCCAGGGATGGGGAGGCAAAGGGAGGAATGAGGTGGCTGGGCATGGGGAGGGGCAGCCAGACCAGGGGAAAGAAAAACAGGAAGCAGGAGGGTCACCGCAGGTTCCAGCAGGAACAGACTCCAGGAGGATGGCAGCACCCGGCCTGTCCCCCTTCCCAGGCAAGGGTCTCGTCCTCAGCGCTCACGGTCACTGACGCCCTAGAGCGAGGCCCAAGGAGAAAGGGGCGCTACCCCCAGCCCACCTAAGAGCATCCTGCTTTGCCTGAGGCCGCACCAGGTCCCAAGAAGGCCACGAACAGGTGATGTCTTCCCCATGTCCCCAACAGCCAGCACAGACTGTGTTCTAGTCACCTCTAACCTCAGACCACGAGTCCCAGGGGCAGGGGAGGCCCGGCCCAAACAAACACCCCTTCCCGTAGCCCTGCTTTCTGGTGTGTTGCACACAAACTCACAAAAGATCTAACTCAGAATATTAGAAATGCTCCGTGTATTTCCTGAAGAGCTGTGGCTCAGGCCTGCTGGGCCCTGGCTGCTCTGAGAAGTTCCTGTTGCAGGTAACTAGGCTCTCGTCCGGGAAGAACTGCTCCGGTCAGCCCCGGTCAGCCCTGAGCCCTTGCGCTCAGCGAGGGCTGGGCCTTCTCAGAGGCTCCTCAGCCACGAGGCCCAGGCCTGGCCGTCAGCCTCCCCGCTGGACCCCTCGGGCGCGGGGGTGGTAGTGGCTAGTAGTTGACGAGTGGAGCCGCGTAGCTGCCATCCTTTTTGTCAAGCTGCAGGAGTCAAAGGTGAGGGGGCTCGGTGGCCACGGCCAGGAGTGCCTGACATGCCTTGCGCCGGGCCCCAGGCACCCCGCCGCTCCTTGGCCCCTGCCCCTTCCCTGGCACGAGCCCTTGGCACCTGCCGTGCTCCCTGCGTTGCTGGGGCCGCGTGTCTGCCCCCACTGGTCAGTGGCTTCTGACCGTCCCCAAGGCCCGCTGCCCCACAGGCCAGTGAGCAGAGGCCGGGACAGCACTCCTGGGGCCCCTCTGCTGTCACCCCCCACCCGCACTGACTCCCCGCACCTGCTGGTCCTGCCTGGGGGCCACGCTGGGCTTCTGGGCCAGGGGCGGCTTCTTGGAGGTCCCACCGCGGGGGGCAGCGCTGGGCCGGCCGGGCTCATCCGCACTGGGCGTCCCCACGGCCCCGGCCAGCATGTAGTGCTGCTTCCGCAGCTCGCCCAGCCGCACGCGCTCCACCTCCAGCGTCTTCTCCAGCTCCAGGACCCGCACCTGCAGCCCAGTGCGCAGCCGCTCAGCAGGCCCACGGCCGCTCAGCAGGCCCACGGCCTCGCCCCAGGGGCCCTCCCGCCTTCCCGGAGCTCAGCCGCGGGAGAGGGACGGGGGTAGGAGGGGGGACTGGAGAAGGACAGCCGAGGGCGCCCACCTGGGTCTCCATCTCCTGCTTCTTCAGCTTGATGAGGGAGAGGCCGGAGAAGTCCATGGTGTCTGCGGCCAGAGGGGAATGGGTAAGCATCTGGGCACCCGCCCCCAGCCCGGCCGCTGCACCGGGGCCCCAGCACTCGCCTCTGTCCTCAATCTGCTCCTGGCCCGACCTGGTGGAGGCCACCACGCTGGCGGCCATCTCATTGACGGCGCGTGAGCACTCCTGCAGGCGACTCAGGTGTGGGCTGTGCTTGTCGGCCTTCACCTGGGGGGGGCAGGACGGCCTGCTGGCTGCACCACCCCCACGCCCACGGTCTCCCCGCCACACGTGGTGCCGCCGCCACAGTCGGGAGCCCAGGAGCCCGAGGGGAGGCTCACCTTGGAGGCCGCCACCAGCTGGGCTGTGCTGGCCGCGATCTCGTGGGAGCAGACGATGAGCTCCTCGTACTTGCCCGTGTGAAGCACCACCCTGTCAGCTGACTCCCTGGGGGCAGAGCCGGGCAGGGCCTGGGTCTCCGACCCCCTGGACGGCAGGCCGCCTCAACAGCCCTCCCCAGACCCTGAGCACCACACACCCTGCTGCCCCCCCGACCTGAGGCAACATACACCAGCTGCGTGGCTCCCCAGCCCACGGCCTTGGAGGCGGAGATGAGGCCTTCCGTCCACCTGGAATTCTTGGCGTAAAATTCCTGCTGCGTGGCTGCCCCCTAGTGGCGACAGGAGGGCGGGGTGGACCAGTCAAGGACGTCCCGGGTGGCAACAGATCCCCGCGGGTGGGCCCTCCTCCCCTCACCCCGGCCACTAGGGCGCATCCCTGGGCCGTGGAGGATTGGTCTGGGATTCCCAGGTGCGCTGCATGCACGGGGAGGGCCTGTCAGCACTGCACACTCGGGCGTCTTATGCCCAAGAAGAGTCCCGTGGTCGGCTTAAGCCACGGGGCGGGTGATCCGCGACCGAGAGGGCTCTGGAGTCAGGCCCCTTTCAGGAACCTGTCCCTCGATGGCCTAGCTGTGCAGCCTGCCCGCTAGGGAGGGGGTCCCACCTGGCCCCGTGAGACCAGCGGCCCAGCTCACCCTGCCGCTCTCCACGATCTCCTTCTGCAGGCTCGTGGATGTTGTCACCAGGAGCCGGATGGCCTGCCAAGACCAAGATGTGTGTCATTCTTGGGGGCCCGGCCAGGCACGGGGCCCGCCCTGGGTCCCAGCCAGCCACTCACCTTCATCAGGTCTGTGCAGGAGTTGAGGATCCTGAGAGGAGCAGAAGGGTGAGGAAAAGAGAGAAAAGGAGCTGCAGTGCAGCCCCAGAAGCCACGGGGGCGTCAGGGTGCTCGGCAGGTGGGCCCACAGGGTCGGGCGTGCTCTGCGGTTCCCAGGCCTTCTTTCTGGAGAGCTAAGCAGTCAGGAGAGCAGAAGCCCCTCCCCCCCCATCTGGAAAAACTGGGGAACCCGCCCTGGGGCGACTGGCGGGCAGAAGTAGGTCTCACCTCTCATTCACCTCCAGCTTCACCCCAGAGCTGGCATGGCGGGCCTGGTTCATCACGTCCTACACCCGATGGCAGAGCTTTGAGTGGGTGGGGAGGAGGGCAGCGTGCGAGGAAAGGGGACACCCGCACTGGACCAGCCCCGGAGCCAGGGAGGTGAGGCCCAGGGCCCGAACACCAGGGCCCCCACCCACCCTCCCACCTCTGACCTGCAGAGGCCGTCTGGCCGTCGCACAGAGGCTGAGTGCGGAGCGGGGTGCAGCCCGCACTCAGCCCAGCGCCCCCGGGGCTCCTGCACCCTGGTCCTCACCTCGATTCTCCGCACCGCATCTTCGATGGCCGCAGACGTGGCCGCCATCTCCTTGTCCACCACAGCCCCGAGTTCCTCCTGACGCACGTCCAGGATCTTGGGCTTCAGCTCCTGGGGGATGAGGGAATCCAGGAGTCAGAGGAGGTGGATTCCACCTCCCGCCACCCCACAGAGCCTCGGAGCGAGACTGGGGCTGCCGGGCCCTAGAGAGTAGTGCTCTGTACCCACCCACCCCGTGTCCCACAGCTACAGGTTCTACACGTGAGCACCTATTCAGCCCAAACTGGAAGGAGGTGCAGAGAAGCTAGGGCCCCCAGCCCAGCACCACCACCCCCCTGCAGACCCTGACCCACACTCGCCATCCCGGCTGCACACCTCACCTGGCCCAGCTGAAGGATGCCCTGCAGGGGGGTCTGCACCAGGCTGGGCTGGGCCTGCAGCAGAGCCTGCTGATCCTGCAGCTGCCTCACGAGCTCCAGCGCCCGCACTCCACACTCCCTGCAGGTGTCGATCAGGCCTGGGTGGAGAGGGCTGAGGGGAGCCGGTGCCGAGAACCCGGGGAGACCCTAGCTGGGTCTGACGCCAGGACCTATCAGCAGCCGCCCCCCTTTCCCAGGTCCACGGGGAGGAGCTCGTGTGACAAGCCCAGGGCGCACTTACGGTCAGCAGGGTCAGTGGGGGCCAGGTGGGAGGTGGCACTGCCGTGGACGATGGTGTCCGCGGCCAGGTGGGAGAACCGGGTCAGGGCTGCCACAAGGGCAGAGGCGTCTACGCGGGAAGAACAACCACCCTCAATGCTGCTGCTCTGGAACAGGCCCCGGTGGTGCCTCTCCTGCCTGGCAAGCCCACACAGGCTCCAGTACCCCAGCTCTCGGTGGGAGGGGGCCGGGCCGAGGTCACGCAGCTGGAAAGCAGCATCGCAGGAACCACCCCCGGGTCTCTGTGACCCCTGGCCCGAAGGGCTGATCTCTGGAACCGGGCTGGGGCTTACTGGAGAGGCGCCTGTGGTGGGAAACCGCCCCGAAAGCAGGAGGCGGCAATGGCCCGTGGGCCCGGGTCACCACCGCTGGCGGCCTCTGCCCTGCCCAGGCCGGCCCCAGCTGCACTCACCTGCCCTGGAGATCAGGTATTGGGCGTGGCCCTTCTCCAGGGTGCTCACGGCATCCAGGGCAGCCTGGGCCCTGCTCACCAGGTAGTCTGCCAGCACAGGGAGAACCGGTGAGGGGCAGAGCCTGGCCTGAGGCCCCGGCACCCTCCTGCCCGCCTCCCTCAGGGTGGGTGGGTGAGGAGGGAAGAGCAACGCCCGAGCGCTGCCGCCGCGGCCCTACCCGGAGAGCTGGTGCAGCGCAGGTGCAGGGGGTCGTCTAGCTTGCCCACGGCGTCCTGCAGGATGCGCTCGGCCTCGGCAGCGGTGCCCCGCAGCATGGCAAACTGCTCCTCCAGCAGCCTGCGCTGCAGCCCCTGCTCCTGAGACTCCTGGTGGGAGAAGGTGAGGCGGCGGTGAGCCAGCCAGGCCCCAGCGGAGACCCTCGCTGGGGAGGGGGCTTTAGCGAGAGGCCCTGCTGCACCCCCTGTGCCTGGGCTGCTCCCTCAGGAGCGGGGCGCGCAGCTCATGGTAAAAGGGAATTCTGCCCCAATTCAGCTGTTACGCAGGGTGAGAGTGCGCAGCAGGGTGGCGGGGCGGGCCCGCACCTTGTCTGCCAGCCGCCCCTGCAGCTCGCCCCTCTCCCTGGAGCTGCGCTGCTGCTCCTGGTCCAGCGCCGCCTCCTTCTCCCGCACCAGGCTCTGGGCTGCCACCAGCTCAGCCTGCCGCTGCCGCACTTCGCTGCTCAGTGTGTCCTTCTCCGCACTCAGCGTATCCAGCCTCGAGCTCAGCTCCAACCCGCTCTGTGTACACCTGGCCGGTGAGCAGGGCTTCCAGAGGCCCCGCCCGCCCCCATCCCCACCCAAATCTACAGACCCTCCCTAGGGCCACAGGAGACTGAAGGCTGGCTGAGGGCCCAGGAGCGGGTCCTGTGCCCTGTATACTTCCTGGGGCTGGGTCAGAGCCACACCCCAAGACCAGGGCAAGCCGCTCTAAACCACGCCCCGCTCCGTGGCAGCCCGGCCTGGGAGGGCCCACACCTGCTCCGCGTGGCTCAGGGCCGCCTGCGCCCGCACCAGCTCTCCCGCCTTGGCCTCCAGCTCCCTCTTGAGCTTCTCCAGCTGGTCACTCTGCTCCTCCAGCTACGACGGGAGGGGACAGGACGTCACGGGGGCAATGGAGCTGGGGGTCACGGGGGTCTACGGGGCAGGGCCTGTGATCACGGGACGCACCTTCATCTCTGACTCCCGTTTCACCTGCTCCACCTGGAAGGCCAGCTGCTCCTTCACCCGCGCCACCTCCTCCTGGCTCTGCTGTGTCACCGTCAGCTGCTTGGCCGTGTCTGCGTTCTGCACCGGCGGGGACCAGGGACAGGCTCGGCTGGGCTGCGCTCGGGGTCCCCTCCTCCCACCGGCCCCCGTCCGCGCCCCCCGGGCCTACCTTCCGGAGCAGCTCGGCGTGCGTGGTGATGAGCTCGCTGTGCTTTTCCTTCAGCTTGTTGTAGCGCGCCTCGGTGGCGCTGGCCTTCTCTGCGGAGGAGGCGGAGGCTACGGCCGTGACCCCCAGCCCGGCGGCGTACCCCCCGCCCCACCCTGCCGCCCCGCCCACGCACTCTCCGCCTCCTCTCGCAGCCCCTGGTGGCGCTCGCCCTCCAGCTGGGCGGCGCGCAGCCGGGCCACCTCGTGGCGCAGCTGCTCGTTGTCCACCAGGGCCTTCTGCTTCTGCTTGCGCTGCTCCTCCAGCTCGGCCTCCAGCGCGTTCACCTGGCCCTTCAGCTGCGCCATGTACCGCTGCGCCTGGGCGGCGGGAGGGTGGGGTGTAGGTCCCCCGCGCGGGGCAGCCGCCCGCCCCTGCGCCGCCGCCCGTGCCCCTCACCTCCAGCTGGATCTTGTCCAGCTCCGTGCGGAGCGTCTCCACCTCCCTCTTCAAGGTCTCTATCTGGAGGTCCCTGGGGACAGAGGTCAGGCGGGGTCTTCCCCAGCCCGCGTGGTCTTCCCCAGCCCGCGTGGTCCCGGCGTTCCAGTTCACTCAACCGGGACGATCAGGGGACCCGGGCACGGCCACTGGTCCTCTCATCAGCACCCCCTCGGGGTTTGAGCATCTCAGGTCTGTGTCCCCAGACAAGATCTTTCGGGATCACAGTTCCCGGAAGGCTGTTTCCCACGATGGTGGGCTCCCCCGGCCCTCACCTGTCGTCCTTCATGGAGCCATTCGGGGGTCCAAATGTCTGCTCAAAGAGGTCAGCCACCACCTGCCACGGCAAAGCACGGTGACCCCCGCCCCTACTCCCCCAGGCCAGGAGGGAGTCCCAGCCACCCCCAGTGCCCCCAGCGAGGAGGGGGCGGCTCACCGCTGGTTCCGCGGCCGGGGGCCCCGAGCCGATCTCGATGAGGTTCTCGGGCTCCTCGTCCTCGGGGGCCTCCTCGGGAATCACCACCACCGGCTTGATGTGCTCGGCCAGCGCCGAGGCCCGCAGGAAGTTGGGGGGTCCCTGAGGGGGCAGCGGGTGAAAGCGACCCAGCGCTCCCCCCAGCAGAAGGCCCTCCCTCTGCCGCTCCCACAGCCCACACGGGGCCCCACATGGCGCCCAGCCAGGCGGCCACGGTCCTCAAGCCCAGAGCCCAGGGCAGAACAGGGCTGCAGGCTGGCGGCGGCCTCTGGAGGGCGCAGGTACCTCGGGCAGCCGGGGGATCTGGATGAGCCGCTTGAAGTAGAGCATGTCAGAGGCTCTGCGGAAGAAGTTTCTGAGGCTGCGGGGACGGGGACGGAGGCGGGAGGTCAGAGGAGCCAGGCCCCAGCCCGGTAGCCCCAGCACACGCCGCCACCCTCCACCCGGCCCAGGCTGGTACCTGTGAAACTGCTCATGGAACCGGTCCCGGTGGCCTTGCAGGGTGTCTGCCGGGAGGCCTGGGGGCAGAGAGGTGTAAGGGGACTCCCTCCTCGCTCACTGCTGTGCCCGAGACTTCAGATCTGCTCCCTCCCTTCCCCCTCCCTGCTCCTCCACGTTCTAGAAACCATCACAGATTAGACAGATTACCTGCCACCTGGCTGCGTCCCACCCACCATCAGGAGGGCCCAAAGAACCCCCTATGAGGAGTTCAGCTCTCGACTGAGTGAGGGAAGGAACCGGTGAGTGGGACGGGCAGAACCCTGACCACAGCGCACCGCACGTGGGCTCTGCTGGTCCGTCAGGTCGCCCTCCCTCGAGTTTGCCCAAGGTTGACACTGGAGCAGCTCACAGACCCCAGCCAGCAGCCCAGACCCTTTCTGAGCACTAAGGAGCCACCACGTGCCTCCCCCAGTCCTCCCCGCCAGCCCAGTGCACACCCCGCTGCCGCCTCCGAGGCCAGGCGGTTAAGAGAACTGCAAACACGTAAAACTACGTGGCTCTTCCCACTAAATCTTTGTTTTGGAAAATAGTGATTTTTTTTATAACAAGTATGTTATTTATGTTAGTGGGTAATGAGTTTATTCCTGTTATGTTTAATTAATAAATATCTTAAAGACTGCTTGACTCCCATCCCTGATACAGTCTATCAGCACAGCCCTCTGGGGCTTCAGCTGACCCTCGGGGCCGAGGCCGGCAGGGCTGGGGGCAGCGGGACTCACAGGAGTGCAGCTTGAACATGAGCTTGACCGTGTAGTGGTAGAGGGGGCTGCAGTCCTGGATGACCTGGATGAGGGGGGCCAGGCGGCACTGGCCTGAGGACATCTGGGACACGGCAATGGCCGTGTTGAGCTGCCGGAAAACTGTAAAAAAATAAAAATAAAAAAGGGGGGGGCGGGAGGAGCCTGAGCACGCGGAGCCGGGAAACGCAGGCGCAGACCCCACTCTGCTTACAGGCATAGTGACGACCACAGTGAGGACAGCGGCTGAGCGCTGGCCCTGACCGTCATCTCACGGCACTGTCACAGCAACCTAGACAGCTGGGTTTGAAGACGGGGCAATGGCCTGGGTAACTGGCTTTACCAGTCCCAGCCAGGCGGTGGGACCCTACCCCAGGCCCTCGGACACCAACATGCTCCTCGAGGCGAGGAAGGACCCTGTGCACTGAAGCCGCCGAGGACCAAGGCCCAGCGCTCCCACAAACTGGGGTGACAGCAAGGAGGGGGGCAAAGGAAATGCAGCTCAGCTCGGCCAGCGTCTCTGGACAGCTTCCAGGCAGTGGGCCCAGGACGCAGAGCTGGAGAGACAGGGTGACTTCAACAGCCCTGTACCCATGGGCTTCCAGCTCACTCTGAATCCTAGGGAAGGACGGAGGCCTAAGGCTGTGCAGCCCCAAGGCCTCGTTCTGCAGATGTGGACACAGGCCCGGGCTTGGTCAGTCTCACAGCAGCGGGCTCAGGACGCGGTTCTGCAAACCCCAAGGGACCCCAAAACCTCACTTGCATTCGGGGTCAATCTCCCCTGACCTTGAGAATCAGCCTTTCATCCGACGGACCAAGTAGGAGGGAAAGAGACAGACATACTGCCACCCCCAACGGGCTTGCTCTCTGGGGCAAGGAGAGAAATGAGCACGTGACACCCAGGGCGGCCCACGTGGGACACGGTTCCAGATGGGTGGCCCCCAACCCGGGCCTACTCTCACCTTGCCTGGGGTGGGGCGATCTGCAAACCTCCACAGTGACACAAGGACGCCTGGGAGGGAAGGGACGAGGAGGAAGGCCCCAAGTGCTGTCCCTCACCCGCTTAAAACTTAATTACATGTCACGTCAAGTACATTTTCCTTGTAAACAATTAAAATACACGCAGAATACTATTTTGCATTTGAAAACACAATGCAGCCATTTCTCAGCTGAAGGGCATTCAGGACATTTCCCATTTGCAGCTGTTACAAACCTGGGGCGGGAACGCCCACTCCCCTCACACTCTCAGGGAGACGCTGGCACCAGAGGTGTGGGCACTGGCTGTGGGCTTTCTCCGCCTCCCATCGTGGCGACTGGGGAGAGGCCCATCTCTGCAGCACAGCTGCCCCCAGACTCACCCAGCCTCAGGGTCCAGCCCCCGGCGCCAGGAGGATGCCCAGGCACCTCTTCCTCATTCCTGGTTTTCCATTAAAAAGGCCTTTGCCTCTCACTCTCCCGTGGAGAGCATTGAGTCACCCACAAGTTGTTCCGAAGCTGCCACTGAAAACACTCACCCCCGCAACCCCAAGAGGGTGACCCCCTGAGATTTCCTGTTCAACAGCTACCGCGCTCCTGGGCTGGGAACTCTGACCTGACTCAGAGGCCTTTGACAGCAGAGAACGGGCAAGAAGGTCGAAACCAACTGCCTCGGGGCAGGCTCAGCTGGGAGGTGGATCGGGAACCCGAAGAGGTGGCTCCTGGCACCCCCGGCAACCCCCCACCCCGCGCCTTGGTGCCAGAGTGGGTTTCCTTCGGCCGGGACTGTTCCCTGGACGTACCACCTGCCTGGCGTCCTGCAGGGGCGGTAAAGGCCTCTCCCTCCCATGCTCTGGGGGCACCTGGAGGCCCCGTGACCTGCTCCTGGTGGGAGTGTGGTCCCAGGGGGCCGGTGTGTTCAAGAATGGCTGGCCCCCAGAGGCAGCAGGCCCCGGGTCAGCCCCTCGGCTGGCTCACCTGATTCAGAGAGCTTCAGCGCACAGTCCATGTAATCGAACATCTCCACGGTGAGCTGGAAGCTACGGGGGAAGGAGGAGGGAGAGATGAGCGGGAGGGGTGCGGGGCATGGCCCTGCGAGAACCACCAGGCGGGAGGGGGAGCACAGTCCACGCACACGCCCTTGCACGGATGCACAGACGGCAGTCCTTCAGCCAAAATGCCCAGCTCCAAGTAAGCCCCATCCCTTTAGCTTTAGCCACAGCTCCTGGGCACATGACGACCTCCAGCCCCAGACAGAGCACGGCCCCCAGTGGGAACCTGGGTGAGGAACGCCGCAGGAACAGACGGGAAACCGGGGGACTCACACGTTGTTGACGTCGGTCCCAGCGGCCTTCTCCAACACCTCGTCTGTCACCTCCAGGCCCGCAGGGAACTCGGGGTGCTGCGGAGAGGACACCCCCACTCAACCGCAGCCCCTCTCAGCTCTGGCCCAGCACCGCTTCTAGCTTTTGAGGGAGGGAAAGGGACTGGAAAAGCCCCCTAGCCTGTGAAGCCACCATCTGCCCCGGGCAGTGACTCCAGAGACCAAGACACAGAGGATGGGACGTCCACCTGGAGCTGAGGGCGGGGCTAAGACCACCTCCCGCGCCGGGAAACGCCTCCGGGCCTTCTGACTTCCCTGCCATCTGTCCCAAGCTCCCCCTTGGGCCAGGTGGGGACAGGACAGATCCCACCCTCTGAGACATCTTGGAGGGAAGAGCCCAGGGTCCCACCAGCCCCACGATTCCCCCGAGGAAACTACCTTGAGGTGGAAGGAGATCTTGGTCAGCAAGAGTTTGGTGTAAATATTCACCAGCTGCCCATATCGGTCATGCAAATGGCCCTGTAGAGAAAGGGCCCTGGGTAAGGACACACGCCCATGAGCTTGCCCAGGAACCCCGCATGGCAAACAAGGAAGGCGAGGCCGGAAGATGCAAGATGATGAGCAGGGTGTCAATCCTTCAGCCTCCCATGCTGTCACTTATTCATTCAACCACCATTGCTCAACCCACCAGAGGTGGCCAACCTCCTTTCCCAAGGGCCTCTGCCAGCCCCCTCTCTGCCTATCGCTCTCTTCTTCTCACTCTTGCCAGAGAGACTCTCGGGACAAGAGAGCTCCTCGTCCAGGGCAAGAGGCCAATTCTGAGGTGGGACACTCTATTGAAATGCTGGTGGGGGCTGGGGAGGTACGTTCCGACGGGCGCGTGAACACATCCTCCTCGCAGCCGCCTCCAGACACCACGTCCCCTGCGGCCACGCCTGCTGGGCCCACATCTGCAGATGGCACCAGGGACGCCACCTTCCTTACTTCAAGGGGCATCCCCTCTGCAAGCCGGTCAGTTCCCAGAGGCCACCTGGCCCCCGCCCTGGCTGCTGGGGCCCCAGCAGTGCTCCCAGAGGGCAGATAAGGCCAGAAGCCCTCTCTCCACCCAGGGGATGCCCCTAATTCCTGAGGGTCGTGGAGTGGATCTAGAATACAAGCTCCTGGGGCTCTGAGACTTCACTGTGGATGAGACACTTCTGGAGAGCCTGCTGAAAATGCAGACTTCCAAGATTCAGAAGCTGCCGGTCTTGGGGGCTCAGAGTCTGCACCACTTACCCAGACTCAGGGTGGGGTAGTGAACTCACAGGGACTGAAGGGCTGCTGATTTCTGGAGCCGGAGGGCCCGTTAGGGATGTGTTTGGGACTTCTGCGCCAGGCCTTAAAAGCAAGGCTCAATTTCATTTACTGATGCTCATCGCCCGCCGCCATGGCCCCACTGAACACGGCTCTAACTGTGCTGGGAGGAGGAGGCGGGGGGCACCACTGCAGGTGCTCTGTTCCCCCCTCGGGCCTGTGTGCCAAGCAGGGTGGCAGTGGACCTTCCGGGTGGTGTTGCTGGCGAGGCACCAAGGCCGCCATGCCCGCTCCCTGCACCTACCCACAAGTCTCCGATCTCCCGGATGTTGCTCCGGTACCGCTGGCAGTCGTGCAGCACCTGCCCAGAGGGGGAGACGAGGAGGGAGGATGAAGGAGCCAGAGCCTTCGTCGGCGGGGCGGGGGGGGCGGTCCCGACACTTGCTCCCATGCACGGGGTGCAGGCAGCAGGCAGGGTGGGCCAACCCGGAGCTGAGGGACACAGACGCCGGGACAGCCCTCATTTCAAAGGATGCGGCTCTGGGCCTCCCTGGGGTGTTCAAGAGGCGGCAGACGGAGGGCCCAGGCCCCCGGAACAGTGGCTACTCACGTTGGGGTGCCCATCTCGAAGGACCTTGTGGAGGACGTGGCAGAACTTCCAGCTGAGGATGGAGCTGCTAGGAAGCGGCAGCCCGATGGCATAGGACCAGAAGGTGAAGGCCCCCTTCTCGTGGTGAGTGCCCAGGATGATGCCTACCAGGGTCAAGGCCAAGTGCAGGCAGCAGGGACTCAAGCGTGGGGGAGGTCGGGTGCTCAGCAGGTGCAGCTGAACTGAGCGCAGAGAGGCGGGTGGAAGGCCGCCCTCCCCCTCCCCACACCCCTCCCTCCCCGTTGGCCACAGCTCACCAAGAGCTACGGCTCTCAGCCAAGCAAGAGAAAGGGCGAGGTCACGCCCCACGGATTCAGCTGGGCCCAGGGCCTAAGACAATAGGGGCCTTCCTGAGATGGGACTCAGAGTCTTGAAGGAGCTGAGCGAGGCTGGCCCAAGGCCACAGGGGACGCCCCTCATCAGGCCATCTGGCGCGCCCACTGCTCCCCTAATTCACTTCCCCCACGTCCTCTTCACCCTCCCCGCCTCCCCTGGGGCCCAGAGGGACGGAGGCCGCTGGCAGCAGGGAGGATACGCCGGGCATGCTTCTCCTTCACAGGGGCCTCCTGGGTGTTGATGGCTTTGCTGATGCTGATGGCCTGGGAGGGAACAGAGGAGGCAGGGGTCAGAAACCCACCCGGCAGGCTTCCTGGGAGAGACCACCCAAAGGGGGAAGGGGCGACACACAGACAGGACCGATCCTTCCAGCCGGTTAAAGGCGAGAGTAGAGATAAGGGAAAAATAGAAATTCTCTATCCTAAGCAAACCAGACCACTCAAGGCCCTTCTTCACGTGACATGTGCAGCTCAAACTACAGCTAAGACCCGATGCCACAAGCACACAGAGCTTCCAGAGGCCTGGGAGGTAAGGACGAAAGCCGGCTTGTGCTGCAGGAGAGCAACTCTGATCTGAAAGCTGCATGTGATTCCTTTTCCCCAGAAGGCGTAGCCCCTGGGCCCCAGGGGAGCCGCCAGTCCCCGCAGGACATCCTCCATCAGGTCTCTCCTCTGGGAGAGGCTGCTGTGGCCTGAGCCCTCTTGCACTCCACCAAAACATGCACGTCACCCCTACTTTACCACGGGGCACGGCCTGGAGACATGAGGCCTCACAGCCACTTTGTGGAAAACCAGGATAAACCAGGTCCCATCGCCTGTCCACATGCATCCTGGACGAATCCTGACTCAGCTCCCACCCCCACCGACACAAACAGCGACCGCAGCCCCACCAGGGGTGGCAGGAAGGGGGACCCGCTTAGCACACATGCTGCTACCACTCAGGCCCTGAGCAAGCGGCAAACTCATCCTCGATGCACGTCCCCTCCCACCTCCAGCTGCTGGAGTCTTGTCTCGTCCCCCTTAGTTCAACACCACCTCTTCCGAGAAGTCTTCCTGGATGTGACTGCTCCCTCACACAGGCTCAGGGCACTTACTGTCACCCCCATCCCACTCACCCAGGAACCACCGCCGGCCCTGGGTTTACTTATGAATATGTTTTAATTCTGTACCTGGCGGCAGGTCTTGTAAGCCTCTGTCCACCCACCCAGCCCCGAGCTGGGGGCATCTGTGCTGTGGACCGAATGAGAAGAGCTGCCGGTGCCATTGGTGGGAGGGACAGGATGAGGTCCCTGACCAGTGCAGACTCCTCTCCAGGTCAGCCGATTCTCCCACGTCTCCCACAGGTCCTCCACCAGGGCCCACACTGCCCCAGGCCGTCCAGGGGGCTCGCTGAGCAGGGCAAGCTGTGCGCTCACCCTGCAGCCCGGCCCTGCGTGGACTTGTCCACAGCAGGCCCAGCAGTGGCGGGAGCGGGACAGGACGGAGAGGGAGCCCCAAGGGGCAGAAGAGCTTTCTTTCTTTTTAAACCAGAGGCCACTGTGCTCTCCACCTCTGGCCTGGGCACAATATTAACTGCCCCTGCTGGGCAAGGAGGCGACTTCTCTCATCTACAGTCTGCTGTGACCCTACTGTGGTCCTGCTTTGCAAAGCAGTGAGATTTCCTCTGTAAGAAAAGCAACCCCCTGAGAGCCATGGCCGCGCTTTCTGCTCAGACTCACGGACCTAGGAGCTGCTGGGGGCTGGGCTAGCCCCTCGCACCCACCCCAGCAAGGCTGGCTGACCTCCTTTCACACACAGCGCCCATTGTGGCCATTCCCCGGGGCTCGGGGAGAGCGGGTCTGCAGCACGCAGCACACCAGGCCCCTGGGACACGGACGACTCTCCCAGCATCAACGCTGGGCTGGGGGAGTGGCTCTGGCCTCGCAGTACCGGGGTCCTGAGAGGAACGCAGACAGGCTCTGGCACCTCTTACACTCCAAGCCTCAGCGAGCCAGACACAAGGGCTCCCTCACCATCTGTTCTGTGTTTGCCAATCCTCTGCCAACTCGGCCTCCCCGAGGCCCCAGCGCCTGCCTTCCCTCCACAGGCATCACCGTGAGAGAGGCCGGACCCCGAGTGTACCATTCCCGGCCCCGTGAACATCACGCCCCGCCAGGCAGAACTCTGCCCACAGCAGCAGCGATGAGGACAACAATCAACAACCAGCAATTCCCGGGCACTTGCGCCCCTGTGCCAGGCACAGGCAACACGCTCCCAGCAGCAACCCTAGCAAGTGGGCGTGGCCCCACTTTCCTGATGAGGAAACTGAGGCTCAGGGAGTTGGGGTATCTCGTCCGTACAGCTAATAAGGGCAAAGGCAGGTCTGGCTGTGTCCTGAACGATTCTGCTATCCAGCTCCCAGGTACCTCCCTCCAGTACAGGTACAGAGCTGGGAAGAGACACCAGCCCATAAGCCGGGAGTGCCTGTCTCGGGAGGGTGTGTAACCCCATCCCCCAGCTGCCCTGACACTTGAGCTGGCTCTGATGACTGCCACCTGTTCAGAAGATCCCAGGCAAGAACAGAGCAGAGCCAAAGTCACACAGGCAGAGCAAGCTACCCAGGAGGCCGGGGATGCAAAGATGCCACCTGCAGTCCCAGCAAGTGCTCTGTCCTCCGCAGATGCCCACGAGGGGCGTGCTGACCCCCCTCCCCCCCCAGGGCCTGCAGCTGGAGAGGAGAAGCAGAGACGCCCTGAAGGGATGGGCTGGTGGGGCCGGCGGCCCAGGGTAAGCATTCCCACCGCGCAGCCTTCCCCAGAGGCCGCTGGGCACAGGCTTTTACTTCACCGTCGGTCCAAATGTATACGGAGTGCCCTCATGGCTGGGCCCCGGACCCCCGGAAAGAGTGCCTGCCCCTCCCCTCTGGGGAATCTGCTCGCCTGTCCCCTCCCTGCCGCCACTCTACTTAAATCTGCCGATTTATGCTTCTCCGTGTGGTCCGCACCCAACAGTGTCTTCCTTATTTGTCTCTTGTCCTCCCCCCACTCCCAGCCCACGTCTACGCCACGGGGGGGGGGGGGGGTAGTGGTTCCGCCTCTCTGGGGCTGCTGTGGCCCCAGCCCCTAAACGGTGCCTGGCACATGGAAGGTCTTCAGAGGCAGTGAGGGAGGCTCCCGGGCCCCATAGAGAAGTGGTGACTCAGGCACCCGGGAGTCTGTCTGGCCCCCTCCGCCCAAGCGGTGCCGCCCGCTCCCCGCGCCGGCTGTAGAAACAGGGTCCCTCCCGGCGGGAACACGGCCCTGCTGTGTGCAGGCGGCAGATGTGTGGACCGGGAGGCCTCACAAGGAGGCACAGTGCTCACACAGAGGCGGGTCTGTGGACACTGCACAAGCCTGCTTTTCCGCCAGGCGCGGCAGCCAAGCCCCGTCCCAGGAGGGGGCGGCAGGCCCCCGGGATGCCCGTCCCTCCCCTGCCCGTCCTGAGCAGGCCGCAGAGGCAGGGAGAGCACTGGGGCTCCTCTCCTCAGCCCTGGAATCTGTGCTGGGCGACTCTGACGTGGCTTAGCTCCTGGGTTTACAGTCCAGGTGCAGCTCTGACTGCAACATCTGGTTCCATCTACACAAGCATGGCATCCTCACACCAGCCCAACGAGCGACTGTAGGAAGCCTGAAGGAGGAGGGGCGGTCAGAGCGGCACTGGGGACCATCGTGTGGGCTCTCTCTAGCTTGCCAGCCTGCAGAAGGCTTCCTTCCGCCCTGGTACAGGGGCAGTTCTGACAACAGCAAGTATAATCCCTCACGACAGGCGGGATCAATTGCCATGGAGAGAGCCTTCTGGGAGACAGAAACTTCGAGCGGAATGGATTGATTAGGGGCCTGGGTGCCGAGATGGACGAGCCAGAGCCGGAGAGAGAGGGTCCTGGGGGCGGCGGGGGGGGGCAGGTGGCGACCGTCTTGGGGATCTGTTTATCTGACTTCCCACTCGACCTCTGAGTGGCCATGGATGGGGGGCAGGGAGCAGCCAAGCAGGACAAGAGCGGTAACGGTGGGTCTCTGACACCCCCAGATATGCCCAGGGGGGCTCTGGGGGAGGGAGCTGGAGGGCGGGCAGAGGCGCGCTTCTCAGAGCCCTGAGGGTGGGTGACTAAACAGTGTCACGGCCATTCAGACCACCACTGCTCCTTCTGTGCTGGAAAAATCCCGAGCCCAGGCCCAGGGAGCCACCTCCCAGCGAGGGGCCTGACCCTCCGGAGGGCGGCGGGGGACAAGGCCGAGGGGTGGAAAGGCTCTAGCAGGCTCTGGAGACACAGCCAGAATTGCCGGCACCAGGAAGCTGGCAGGAGGCATATCTCACGCCAGAGGCCAGCAAACTGGCCTCAGTAAATGAATAATAAAATGATTTTTATCGAGTTCAGCCATGTGCCAGGCACCGTGCCGAGCACCTCACCATTATCGTCTCGTTTGATCTCCTAAGTAACCCTTGAAGCATGTGGATGAGGAAATCAAAGCTCAAGGTCACAATGACGAACACAGGCACTATTCTAGGCACTGTCCCCACATAGACAACCCTCCCCCGTTAAGCCGGGTCGAGCAGGCTGCTGGCTCTGTAGACTGTCCCCTCAGCCTCTCTCACTGGGGGAGGGGCCGGGCTAAGGGAGCCGTGCGCCAGCGCGCGCGTCCTCTGGTCCCCCTTTGTCCCCCTGCAGGGACCCAGCTCCCGAGGGCCTGGTGTCACTCAGGGAGGACCTGGCCCAACTCCAAGTCAAAACACAGGTTCTGGATCCAGGATTCGTTCAAACCGCAGGTAAGAACAGCAACCGTGTGGCACCGAGCAGCTCAGGGGGCTCCCCCACGGCTCCCCCATTCCCGCAGGCGAGGCCTTCGGACCCTGGGGCCCCCTCTGGGCCTTCAGCTCGGCTCCCTCCCGGGGCGGCTTGTGTCCTGCAGCCAGGGTGGGGACGTCTGGGAAGGCCTCTTACAAGGGCCCCACTGGGTCCATGGGAGCCAGAGCCTCAGGACACACCTGCCCCTGCTTCCAGGAACAATCTCGTTCTTGTTTGTCACATAAAAGCCCCATCTGGTGCCAGCAGAGGCCCTGGGAGTCAAGCCTGAGGAGGCAATCCCCAGACCAGGCCAGACAGAGCCACCAGTGGCACTTGTCCCTGGACAGGTGACTCCCAGGGACACACGAGAAAGCATCTAGCTGCTGGTTCAGGAGAGAGGCGACCCGGCTGAGGCAGCGGGGCCGGGGCAGGAGCCCCAGCAGGTGACATTCCCAAGAGCCTCGGCCCCTGCTGTGGACTCGAGACAGAAGCCTTGGGGTGTGGACGCCGTCAGCGAAGCCGGGCAACCAAGCTGGGACGCTCTGGTCAGCAACTGCACACAGCAAGCCCTTCCCTGCCCCGTCGCCTGTGGGGCTGCATGCCAGACAAAGGGGCCCCAGGAAGAGCCACGGGGAGAGGACGGTCACTGAGGATAGAGCAGGAGAGCGGCGCATGAGGCCACAGTCCGGTGCGCACCAACACTGGCCACACCATTCTACCATTCTAGAAACCCACAGCCCCTGCAGGGGGTCAGAACCAAGTGACCGCAGAGGCTGCAGCCCTGGACGTTCTCTGCGAGATCCGACGTCCTCCAGGCCGTGGGAGCTCTGCACAGCAGAGGAACGTGGACTCGGGGAGACCCCTTCCCCAGGAGCCCACGTGAATGGGGCCAAATACAGGTCTGCTCACCCAGTTCCACCATTGCCAGCCATGGCACCCCAGCGCACAGACCCCGGTCCCATCCACTCTGACCCACAGGGGCGCCTTCACTTTAGAAGCTTCCCCTTTCCCGTCTGGGAAGCAGGAGCAAAAAAACCTTGAACTCTTTGAGAATGCAAACACACACAAAGTGTGTCTGGAACATCTAGCTTTGTTCTAGCCACACCGTCTTCCTTCTGTTCCTCAAACAGGACAAGCCTGGTCCCACCCCCAAGCCCGGCTGTGCTTCTGGGGTCACCCTGCTCTGAGTTAAAACGCCCCTCCTGGGGGGGGTCTCCCCCAGCCATCCTAGCTAAAGCAGCCCTCCCTCCACACAGATAGCTTCCTCCTGGTTACTTTCACCCAGGACATTTATTCCCTGAAACTATCTTTTTTTTTTTTTTTTTGCGGTACGCTGGCCTCTCACTGTTGTGGCCTCTCCCGTTGCGGAGCACAGGCTCCAGACGCGCAGGCTCAGCGGCCATGGCTCACGGGCCCAGCCTCTCCGCGGCATGTGGGATCTTCCCGGACCGGGGCACGAACCCGTGTCCCCCGCATCGGCAGGCGGACTCTCAACCACTGCACCACCAGGGAAGCCCCCCTGAAACTATCTTGTTTACCATGTATTCTGTTTCTACCTCTGACCCCTGAACAGACGTACTTGGTACAACAAATCCTGTTGGTCTTGCTACCTGCTGTACCTCCAGTCCCGAAACCCGTGCCTGGAGGTCAATAAATCTTTACTGGATGAATGAAAGAGTGAATACTTGAATGAACGAAAGCTCTTTCAAATATAAGTACTGGTTAAATTCAAGGCAGTGTGTGTGTCTCTTTCTCTAGCTAATAATTTATCCACTAGAGTTATATAGTAAAGGCAACTATAAAACATTTTCTATTTTTAAAATCAACCCTGAAATGAATCAGACTCAATCCTCCTTGTACTGTTATCATGACGCGCTTCACGGTGGCACTTGGCAGGGACAAAAAAACATCCTTCAAAGAGCCGGGTCACAGGGACTGGCAGAGAGGTGGGTTATCCTGCTTTAGTGTTTCCAAAGAGTTGTTTGAAGGACAGAAAGATCTCATTCAAATGCTTTGCCACCTCAAAGGCCATTGATGAAACCAAACACAGGATTTCTGTAGCCGAGGAGGCGGCTGAATGCGGTCGCAGGCAAAGCGGTGGGGAGCTCTGGGCCAGAGGTCTGCAGCTCAGTCATTTCAGCAGAGGGAAGTCAGTGCAGCAACACCATCCTGCGATTCAACCGTCTCTTCCCTTTATTCACGCCCCCCCGTGCCTGCTCTGTCCGGGCCTCTCAATCATTCGACCATTTATGAAACTGCAGGGAGGCCCGTGCTGCGGCCGCTGCTCCTCTGCAGGAGCCCCCGGCAGGATCCTGCCATCCACCAGCATGGGGCTCACTGGGGGACACTGCCACCTCTCCCCCGGGCTCTGCAGGTGACACATGAGGAGGAAGAGATAGGAGAGGAGGACGTGGCCCGAGTCCCGCCTCCAGGATGGACAGGGAGCCAGCCTGGGCAGCTCCTTGCCTGGACCCTGGTGACACCACTCCATAGACCTGTCTGTCCCACAAGCCAGGGGGCTGAGCCACTCCCTGGCGGGAGAACCTAATGCATTTGAAGGTTGTGTTTATTTCAGCAAGAGGAGAAACAACTCCACCTCTACTAAACTTTTCTCCAAGAACTCAGTCTTTCCCTGCAGTGGGAGCCATGGCTTTTTAGGCCTCACTGAGTGGCAGCATCAAAAAAGGGAGACCCACGGGCCGCCGTGGCACCATTATTCAGCGCACGCACGCTGAGCGGGTCCCCCGAGCCGGGCAGTCCTGGGTGCTAGCACACAGAAGCCAACACTGTCCGTGCTTGAGGATCTTGGGGCTCAGAGGGTAGTGCTTAGGGGCTCGGAGGGGAGGCAATGCAATCCCTTCTCCGTGACCCTGGATCTAAACACACGCCCGACCTCACGGCCGTCCACTCCTGCCGGTTCAGCTGCAGGGTTTGGGGAGACAGGAATAGTGGGAATAATATCATGAGAACTAGGGCAGCCTAGTAAGGCTCGGGCAGGAGGAAAGCGGTTGACGGCTTCGCAAACAAGGTGATATTTGAGTCCACCCTGGAGTCAGGTGGAGCTGGGGGGAGCGGGCTGGGGGGAAGGGTATCGCTGACAGCGCGGCCGGCTGGCAAAGGCTCTTCAGGCCCCAGCTCAGGTTAGCCGGCTGCGTTTCCCTGTCCCCCCGCCAAGCAGGCCTAGACTCGACTCCAGAGTTTCCACTTCGCACTGTTGGACTCAGTGCCCAGGCAGGTTTTATTCACAAATGGGACGCTGGCCTGGGGGCAAGGTCAGGAGGGCCGGCTTCCCCCGACCTCCCTGGGGCTCCTCCCTGGGGCACCTCCCCGGGGCTCCTCCCTGGGGCTCCCCACCAGAGTATCTTCCAGAGGATGGTGTCACCTGGAGCAGGCCCTGCCGTCCTGGAGCACGGGGCACCGCAGGATCGCTCTTCCAGGAACGGGCTGCTCCCCACCTTCCCAAGTCCGCCCAACCCCCGTGGCGGATCTACTGCCCTCCCCAACAGCCCCAGCTCCCCATTCACAGACGCTCAACTAGAAGCTCAGGGACGGAACCAAGGGGGCATCATTTCCATTTCTTCAGTCCAGCCCACCTTCCCATACACAACGTAACAGCCAACAGCCGTTCAGTGCAGCATTCACTCCGCCCCAGGAGCTGTGTCATCCTGCAAATCCTCCGTGACTCGGGCACTATGATTATATCCATATTGCAGACGAGGAGACTGAGGCACAGAGTCTCCCTCTTAACAGCTCTGCCACAGCACACCTGTTCATCTCCCACCTCCTTCGTCAAGACGAAAACCCTTGGAGGGGATGAGAATGATCTTCATCTTCCCGTAGCACATCCCAGAGCACCAGAAGCAAGCCCACACGTACACAGTAAGTGGCCCCTCATGAACGTGTCGTGGGACAAACGTACAAAGATGGGGAGGGGGAGGGGAAGGACGAGCAGCCACAACCCCACCCCAGCCTGAACCAACAGGTCACCGGATACCCGGGGAGCCCAGGGGGCCTGCGGCAGGAAACCCCAGGAACCAGGAAGTCAGCAGCTGCCCTGAGCATCACCAAGCTGGCTGATGTGGCAGAAGCAGGTGGAGGGTGTCCGAGGGGCGCGCGACAGCAGCGCAGCTGGAAGGAAGGGCACGGCTCGCTGCCCGCCACAGCTGGCCCACCTCCGGGGGCCGGGGAGGAAGGCAAGTGCCGCTGGGGCAGCTCACTCAAGGCTCTGCAGGCAGCATCCTGGGGGTCGTGAGCCTGGTTCTTTCTCTCTTCCTTTTCAGAAAGCCTCGCTCACCTCTGTTCTTTGGCCATTCGGCCAGCCTGCAGTGGGTGCCAGGCCCCTTGCCCCTGCCCTCAGGGAGCTGACCGACGTGGGTGGAGCTGGGGGGGGTTCTGGCTTTCACCATGTGGTTTAGATTTCCTCCCAAGCTTGGGGGTGGGGGAACTTTTTTAAAATAAACATTTAAATGAGGCCCAGAAAGGCGTTGGTAGCTAACAGTGTGGTAATGCCACACGAAGACAGAAAGGGAGCGAGTGTAACTATTCACAATAGCCAAGACACGGAAACAGCCTAAATGTCCACCGAGATAGATGGATAAAAATGTGGTATGTATATATATACATATATATATACACACACACAATGGAATATTATAAAGCCATTAAAAAGCATGAAATAATGCCATTTGTAGCAAAATGGATGAACCTAGAGATTATCATACTAAGTGAAGTGAGTCAGAAAGAGAAAGATAAATACCGTATGATATCACTTACATGTGGAATCTAAAATACGACACAAATGAACCCAAATACAAAACAAAAGCAGACTTACAGACTAGAGAACAGACTTGTGGTTGCCAAGGGGGAGGGGGTGGGGGAGGGAAGGACGGAGTTTGGGGTCAGCAGATGTAAACCATTACATATGGGATGGATAAACAACAAGGTCCTACTGTAGAGCACGGGGAACTATAGTCAATATCCTGTGATGAACCACAATAGAAAAGAATATATACGTATAACGGAGTCACTGTGCTGTACGACAGAAATTAAACACAACATTGTAAATCAAATATACTTCAATAAAATTTTGTTTAAAAAAGGGAGTGTGCATAAGTCTGCCTGCCTGGCAGAGGGGGTGTTGGCATATGTGGGAAGGGAAGTCAGAGCAGAGGAAACATTTTGCAAAGGATGGGAGTCCAAAAGACTATTGCCAATTTGGGAACAGCCTTCGAACCAGAAACTCAAGTTCCCAAACACCTGTCTGTGTCCTGTGGCTTGCCTTCAGTAATGAGATTCTAAAGAATTCCTGGTTAGGGAACTTTAAGAAAACAGACCGGGCTTCCCTGGCGGCGCAGTGGTTGAGAGTCCGCCTGCCGATGCAGGGGACACGGGTTCGTGCCCCAGTCCGGGAAGATCCCTACATGCCGTGGAGCGGCTGGGCCCGTGAGCCATGGCCGCTGAGCCTGCGCATCTGGAGCCTGTGCTCCACAACGGGAGAGGCCACAACTGTGAGAGGCCCACGTACCGCAAAAAAAAAAAAAAAAAGAAAAAGAAAATAGACCTATGCGCCCAGGACTCCAATCCAAGCCAAATCACTCCAAATCTCCAGCATTTAGACACAGAAGAGTTTAAAAGCACCCCAGGTGATTCTAACACCCTGACGTCCAATCCAGTAGCTGCTGGCCACGTGTGGCTAATGAAGGCCTGACATGTGAGCCCAAATTGAGATGTGCTATAACAAACACAAAACGGAGTTTGAAGACGTGGTAGGAGGAAAAGAATGTATAATTCATAATTTTTGTAGTGATTACGTGTTGGAGCGGCTACATTTTGGATACACTGGGCTAAATAAAATATATGATTAAAGTGAATTTCACCTGTTTCTGTTTGCGTCTTAGTGTGGTTAAGTAATCTAAAAACGATACACGTGGCTCCTATTCTGTTTCTACTGGACAGCGTTTTTCTAACGTGAGCTGGCCTGAGAAGCCCTGAGTGTCAATAAATGTTAATTTTTACAAGATTGCAGTTCCACAGAGGCTGCAGAAGGGACACGTCACTGACCTGGAAAACTGGACCTACGAACAGTTTTCCACCTGCTGCTCCCCCCTCCACAGCCCCCACCCTACCAGAAAACCCCTAACACCTGCGGAGCTCTACCCCGAATGCCTGTATCTAATGCCCTTCTTCCCCGCCGGGCCTGGCGTACTAAGCCGCGTGGCCCCGCTCTCATCCTAACCTTACAGGAAGCTTTTGGGCTCTGTCTCCATTTCCTGCAGGGGAAACCGAGGCCCAGATGGCAAAGGCGCACTTAGACAAGGAAGAAGCAAGGTTGGAGTTTAGCATTTCCAGGACTCCAATCTGCTGAGTCCTCACCCATGCTATACCTCAAAGACGGATCTCCTCCCTCATGGAAGGTATGAAACAGTTCTCAAATAAAGCTTTTTGGGGGTGGGGAAGGGAGAAAGATGGCTAGCTGACCATTTGCAGAGCACTGTACTACGTGTTTTGCATCCCGTAGGTATTCGTGGCCTACTGCTGCTACAACAAATGGCCACTATTGGCTCAGTGGTTTAAAACGACACAAATTTATCATCTTACAGTTCTGGAGGTCAGAAGTCCAAAACGGGTCTTCCAGGGCTAAAATCAAGGTGCCAGCAGGGCTGCGTTTCTTCCTAGAGGCTCCGTGGAAGAGTCCACTGCTTTGCCTCCTCCAGCTTCAAAGCCAGCGATGTCTGGTGGCGTTGTCCTCACCTCACACCACCCTGACCTCCTCCCTGGCCTCCCTCTTCCACATTTAAATGCCCCGTGATTACACTGGGCCCACCTGGATAACCCAGGCTACGCCCCCTATTTTTAAGGTCAGCTGATTAGCATTTTCTTACCCAGGGCTGTAACATATTTACAGGTTCCAGGAATTAGGACGTGGACATCTTTGAGGGGTCCCTCTTTAGCCCACCCCACCATTTCTATCCCTTAAAACAGCCCTAGGAAGTAGATGGAATCATCTCTATTTTTATAGACCAGGAAACAGGAGTTAAGCACCAGGAACACAGGCTAGCACTCGGGTGTTAGTTACCGCTTTCCATGGTACCACACCATCTTTTTAACGAGACAATCAATTTTCAGGTTCAGAACATACAGGTATACCGTATGCCACACTATTCTGCATTCAGAATACTACAACAACAAAAAGCCAATACAATTTTGTCACTTCCATTTTGAAAAGGGGTTTTATCACCAAAGGGACTAAAGTCTTGGGGAAGAATAGACCAGCTTTCTGGACAGTGCCCCTGGGATTACACACACGCACTCGCATACCCACATCATACAGCAAACACAAGTACCTGCCACACGAAGGATGCATGACTGCCCCCTTCCTTCACACTCCCAACTGGGGCGGGGAAGGAACCTTTTTGCAAAACAGGGTGTGGCCAGTCAAGAAAGCAAATATGGAAGCATTTTTCCTCCTCTTGACCCAGAAACCCAGGAGGAAAAGCGAGGCTGGCGGGATGGTAGGGGACTTAAGTTCTAAGGAAACCAAAGTGCCCCTCTGCTACACAGGACGCTGTGGTCAACGTGAAGCCACAGGCAGTGCAGATCAAAGGGAAGGTGTGTCGGTGGGTCGGATATACTATTTTCTGTCCAGAAGGAGACGTGTAAGCAGCAACCTCAGCTCTCTTCGTCCTTTCCACCAATGAGGTCTGGCTGGCAGCTCACTAGATATTTCCGGGAGCGATCTAATTAAATATTAACCATGCACAAAACCTGATTCCTACATCCCTCAATAAGTCACTCTGAAGATAATCAAATCTAGACACTGAACCTGAATTCCATGTTTCCAGAAAATAGCCCTGGAATGGGTAAATCCTATGAGATTCACCTATTAGAAAGAATTATTCATGAGAAAAACACAACCAGCAAAAACAAAACACCCTCTTGTTTACCAAACCAACCACCAGAATAAGTTGTCCTGTATCAGAGATGCTTTCTCTTTGACATTCAGAAAGCTTGCCCTTGATTTAAAACAATTTAAGAGTAAGATCAATGAACTTGGCCCTTTAAATTCCATCTCCTCTATGTAGCAATCTGACCTCTTTATAGCTCTTCAAAACCACAGAAAAAACAAAAAAATCAGTGAATGAATAAATCTTCTGACAACATCCAGATTCTCTCTGCCAATTAAAATTTTCTCCCCTTCCTTCCGCAAGTTCCTGGCACAATTAATTATGTATTAATGATTTTAAATTAAATGCCACATGTGTTTTTATGACGGGCTATCCGGGCTGAAAATACACCAGGGGCCAGATGATGATGATGACTACAAAGGCTAAATTAATAATTTGCGGCTCGGCTGGTTCAGCACTAGTCTTTTATAGAGCCAAGGTTTTATCATTTTCCTTGTTAATCTCAAGCACAAAGGTTAGATGTTTCCCCTGCATTTTTTCTTACTTCAAAACAAAAGTTATTGTAGGCTGCATGTGCTAACTTGAATTGAAAGACACCGCACAAGTCACTGCTCCTGGCAGGGAGAGGTGGGAAGGACCTTGCTAACGGCAGACACAAATGTCATCATCCTACTTTAGACAGGAGTGAGTGGGTTCCTTCTGGCTTTTGGTTTTTGTTTTCTGGGGTTTTTTTGGCCGCGTCGTGTGGGATCTTAGTTCCCGGACCAGGGATTGAACCCGTGCCCCCTGCACTGGGGGCGTGGGGTCTTAACCACTGGACCGCTAGGGAAGTCCATGGTTTATTTCTAAAGTAAAAATTTTCTGCTGTTTCAGTCCTGGTTGACTTACTTTGGCAAAAAACCCCGTATGCTCCCCCCTCCCCCAGGCATAAGAATACCTCAGTGTTTGTCAAATAAAAAGGAACAGAAAACCAGAAACAGCAACGCCCTCATCAGTGTGGTCTCAGCAGGAACACATGGACAAATACACACCCCCGTCATTGTTTCATTTTTAAAATAACCCTCCCAGGATAGGCCACCCTCTGGAAGAGATGCGGGCGCGTGGGAAGTGCAGGAAGGGAGCCCTAGGAAGTTTCTGTCTGTCAGGCGCCGTCATTTAATAAGGGGGTGTGAACCTGTTTATACGTGGGCCAGCGCTCGGGCAAACAAGTCTGGCTACAGACGTGAAACTTTTCGCCCAGCAGATAATAAGATATTGTGCGGCCCTGAAAAACAGCTCAGGAGAAAAGGAAGCAGGGAGTTTCCTTTAAGGAAATGCATTGCTTCTCCGAGGAGGGGGCATTCTTTTAAGCCGCGGGAAAAGTAGACGGAGCCCGGGAGAGGCGGCGCGGCCAGGGCGGAGAAATCCAGTCGGGCCGCCCAGGCCGGGCGCACCCAGGCCCGGGACGCACCTTGACCCCACCTGGCCCCCAGCCGCGTCTCGGCTCCCTCCACCTGGCCCCTCCCGCCCCTCGGCTCCTAGCCACCTCGGTCCCCGGCCGCCTCTCAGTCCCTGGACACCTCGGTAGCCTGGCCACCTGGTCCCCCGGTCGCATCTCAGTCCCCGGCTGCATCCCAGTCCCCTGCCACCCCGGTCCCCCGCCACCTCGGGCCCGGGCGCCGGCTCGCGCTTCCGGTTCACCTGCGCGCGGGTCGGCTCGGGCGGCGAAGGCCGGGGAGCTGTGTGGCCGCGGCCGAGATGCGGCCGGGGGCCCCCAGATGGCCGGGGAGCAAGGGGTCCGGGGAGCGGCCCGAGCTCCCGGCGCTCTGGAGGCGGGCGCAGGCCGGGCCCCGAGGGACGCGTGTGAGGGGAAGGGGGGACAGCGCCGCCCGCCCGCCGCCCCGCCGCTCGCCTGGGTCTTGTCGAACTGCTCGCGCTCGGCCTCCAGGCTGTGGCCAGGCCTTCGGCTCAGCACCCGCGCCGGCACGTTCTTGATGCTGTTCATCCTGCCGCCGCCTGCGTTCCTGGGCCCGGCTCCGCGCGACTGAGCGATCCAGGCCAGCCGCCCGCGCCTAGGCACCGCGAGGCCGCCCGCCGTAAGGCGCCGCCCACCCGCCGGGGGAGGAGCCGCCGTCGCCCCGCCCACGCGCCCCGCCCCGCCCCGCTCGGCCGCGCCCCTGGCCAGGGTAGGGGCACGGGCCGGGGCCCCCAGGCCCTCGACGCCTCTCGTGTGCGAGCGGAAACACCAGTCCCTCCTCCGTCCTCGCACACACCCTCCGCCCGGACTCACCAAGTCCTGTCCACACCAGGCCAGGATCTGGTTAATTGGAGAAAACTTGGCCTCGATGAAATCTGACCAATGGAATCACAACTGGACATTTTTTTCTTTCCTTTATAAAAGTCCTATATTACTTTATGTGTCAAAAGGCATACCATTGAGCTGTCCACTCTGTGTGCATCTCTAATGCAACTGCAGCTGTTATCAACGCGGGACTGTGCGATGACTTTTCAGAGACTGCGGGCTTTGCACGAGGACACCTTGCAAGAGTTGAGAAACGGTAAGGGGACCAGGAGAGGCAGGGCTGGGACAGCCTGCAGACAGCTCTGGACCAAACGCAGAGCTGGGCCATCAAAGTGCATGGAACAGTTGCTACAGGAGGTGGTGTGAGATTTTTAAAAACACTGTTATTACTCGTTTGCTTTTAAAATTACCGGTCACAGAACTGAAGTTTTTCTTTTTGTTTTTTTTTTAATCTCTCAAATGGTTATTTTGTTTCTGGTATCCTCAGCTTTCCTCTCAGAATATAGGTGTGAAATCACCCAATACAGGTACTAGGGAAGGTACACCCCCTTTGAAGAGAGAAGGTGATGCCTACATAACCCTGAACATTGTCTCCCTGGCCCTTTCTGTAACCTCACTGGTTCCTCACTGCCTGTCCCAGAGCTGACACTGGGAACTTGAAAGATGTATTTAACAAGGCTTTCCTCTCACTCCCCTAAAGATAGAAAATAACCACGCCTTATCTAATTCCAATCACCGAAAAGCTTCTTTACCAGAATAACAATAGCTAATATTTACTGAATGCTTATTACTTGCTAGGCACTGGACAAAACCCTTTACTTGTATTATTTCTTTTCTTTTTTTTTTTTTTTTTGCTATACGCGGGCCTCTCACTGTTGTGGCCTCTCCCGTTGCGGAGCACAGGCTCCGGACGCGCAGGCTCAGCGGCTATGGCTCACAGGCCCAGCCGCTCCGTGGCATGTGGGATCTTCCCGCACCCGGGCATGAACCTGTATCCCCTGCATCGGCAGGCAGACTCTCAACCACTGCGCCACCAGGGAAGCCCTGTATTATTTCATTTTTAACTCTCAGCACTCTAGTCAATAGCTGTGGTGGAATAAGCCTGCAGTAAAGGGATTTGCAGGCTCCAGACCAGCTGTTTCTCGGACTCCTTTTTCCACATCCAACGAAAGCGCTTCTCCTGTGATCTTCACACTTAACACAGCGTCTTCTTTTAAAGCAGGCAACACCCCTCTGGGTTTAGAATGTCTGCCACAGGGACTTCATCAGCAACCAACTACCACTCTTTCAATAATAAAGAGTTGATTACTGTGCCAGGTGCTGGGCTCAATACTGTTGGGATCCCAGAGTACTTTGCTAAAACATCTCTATTGAATGTAATTTATCTGTTTGTAAGAAATATTTTTGAGCAGCTGGAGGGCAAGGACCACCCTGTCTTACTCAGTTTTGTTTGTTTGTTTTGCCCGCACTGCACAGCTTGTGGGATTTTAGTTCCCCAACCAGGGATTGAACCCAGGCCCTTGTGGAGTCCTAACCACTGGACCACCAGGGAATTCCCTGTCTTACTCAGTTTTATACCTTCAGTGCCTAGCAGGGTGTCTCGTGCATTAGCAACGTCCAGTAAAAAATGTGTGTGAAAAGGAGTTGAAAAAGTGAGTGAACAGCCCTCCATAATTTGGCACTTCAACATACGGCTTAGTTTTATGAAAGAGCATTCCTGGGGACAAAAGGACACAAGCTTCCCCACTCTCAATTTGTCAGGTTCACCTCTCGGAACACCTTCAGGCAGGAGACCTGGTTCTAGAACTGACTCTGTCACTGTTTGGCTGAGATTCTCCTTGTTGTGAGGTATCCCCAGGGCTGTTTAATGCTTCCCCTGGGCCATTACAAAGGCAAAGCATTAAGGTTACAAATTAGACCTGATTTCAAGGAAAATCCAAGAAGACAAACAATAGAGTTTACATCACTGGGCTTACTAAATGATGGTGCTACAGTCCCCACACTGCCTGCCTCATTGACACGTGTGTCTGATCTGGTCCCAGCGTCTTTCCAGCTTGCCCCATCCTAGTCCATCAGGTCCGAAAATGTGTCACGCTCCTTTCCACCTCAGGGCCTTTGCACATGCTGTTACCATTGTCTGGAATGCTCTTTCTCTTCCTGTTTGCCAGTTAGCATCTACTCATATTTCAGCTTAGTTCAGATGTCACTTCCTCAGGGAAGCCTTCCCTGAGCCCTCCACCCTTGACCTATGCCCCTGTTATATGCTGACACAGTAGCTCAAAGCTTTATTTCATAGCCTTACCAGTTTTTCATGACCTATTTGTCATTATTTGATTAAGATCTGTCTCTTCCACTAGACTGTAAACAAAGATTGAGTCTGCTTCGCTCATTGTTGTGTCTCCAGTGGCCAGCAAAGCAACACTTGATGTGCGCTCAAATTATTTTGTCTTCTTTTGTTAGCTCTCTTAAGCATGCATTTGGCTGAGAACCCAGAAATCATCATTTACAGGACTGATGAATGTGCCCTCATTTGATGAAGTTCTCGCAAAGGCCATTCTGGTTTTTAACTTACCGTGTCAGCTGTCGTTCTGATTAATGTGTCTGGTTTCTTAATCTGATCTTATTCACTATTCTCTATCACGTATGAAGTGGTTGCCAAGATGATTGTTTAAGGTGCAGAATCATGAACCTTTCTGAAATGGACCCCAACCAAATTGTCATCACATGGCTCAAGAGAAACAAAGGTGCATGCCTTTGAAACAGTCACCTAGCTACAGGCATCTAACCAGAGAAGGAAAGTCTCAGGTCAAGGCCACCAAGAAAAACTGCAAGATCAATTAGCCATGGTATGCACAAGGTTCCAAAACTCAGCCACGTTCCTGAAATGAACCAACCTTACCCCTTAAAGGCTCTCAAGCTCCTGCATCCTATTAGCACTTTTTAGTTAAAACTGTTGTTAAGTGTTTATGTATTATCTTGATTTCTTTCTTTGGGGGTATTTCTATTTCTGTTTAATAGAGCTGTTCACAAACTCTAAAAATATACTCACATCAGTCTCTTTTGATGGCTGAGATAATTTCTGGCAGGCAAATTACAGTACAATTTAGTTGCCTCCTCTTTTTTTTTTTCTATTTTTGGCCCCGGGGCCTGCGGGATCCTAGTTCCCTGACTAGGGATCGAACCCGTGCCCTCAGCAGTGAAAGTATAGAGTCCTAACCACTGGACCATCAGGGAATTCCCGCCTCCTCTTAAGGTGAAAGAATGTTCATGACAAAATATTAAGGCTAAAATCTAGTTTCATCTTGCAACTATTTCAACATACTGAGGCTGCCTCTCTTTAACAGAAATTGCTCACATATTTAAATAACTGAGGTTGAGAGAGATAAATTGATAATTTAAGGTTTCCATTTTTGAACTGCATGTGCTGTAATTCACAAGAATGTGGAAGGGTAAGAATAGGTGTTGTAGATACTATAATCCTATGAGCTAAAATACATTTAGTTACAAAATAACTTTTGACTTCTTTCAAATCCTTTAGTTCCCTGAAATTGTTCTTTTTAGCACCTAACCAGTGTTCTCTTTTCACTAGGCAAGTTGACATGCAGCCATAAAACTATCATAAAGAGAAGGAGAAAATTTAATATTTTGTTTCTCAGAAAGTCAGCCTCTCCAGGGACATTTCAGGTTTCTACCTTGGAGGCAATAGTTCAGAATCGACTACACACTACCTTTCTCAGTCTTGCTCTGTACAAACCAGCCTATCCTGGGCAGAAAGCAAGCATTTATAAAGAACATAGCCAAACCTCACCCAATTTCTCTTTTCAGCACCCTAATTAAAAAGGCTAAATGGGGTGGCTCCTCCACTCTCATGAAAATCACCTCTGAAGTAGCACTGAAACCTTTTAACAAAGGGGCATTTATACAGCACAATAGAACTTTGGTATCTGCAATGCTTAAAAAAAATACATTCCCGTTCCTGAGGAAATTAACTTGCCAGGTTTGGTTTCAAGAGACTAACTTTCCTTATTTCACCCCTGTGTCATAAAAAGAAATCCCAGAAAATTATTTTTATTAGTAAAAATATTTTTTATTGACTGAAGCGGATCAGTATATTCTTTAAAAAATTACAAGTTAAAACAGAAATGTTTTAGTCTTTAATGATAAAAAAAAATGCATATAAAACTTGATCTTCCAGCAAGCTTTTGTTTGTATAAGTTGATAGGACTACGACTGACCTAGACAAGAGGGGGCTCTGCTCAGCTTGTGGAACAGAAGGACCTCGACTGTCAGTAACCCAGGAGATAGTTTCTGGTTTAAAATATTTTATATCATATCATTTTATGTCTTTACACAGCAAAGTTCAGGGCTGAAAACCACAAGAGAACATATTTCTCATAGATTTGGAGCTGACTCTGATAAGCTACTGGTTATAATTTAAATGTATGCGCAGGTTTTAAAAAAATCAGTTAAAACAGCATTTTATATGTATGGATTCTCTATTTGATGTTCACACTTTGAAAGAGCTTCTCGAGTATTTAACTGTAGCGTGCATCTTTACAGAGAAGGCTTTTTCTCTCTTAGCATAATTCCAAGTTTGTATATTATATATAATATACAATTAGGTCTAATTTCTTACACATGAAAGATATTTCTTACACATGAAAAGTATTTCTTACACATGAAAATGGTTAACCTGAAGACAAACAAAATATAGATGTTTAAAAATTAACTTTCAGTCTCTGCTCCCCTTTGGTATTAAATGTTGCTTACGAAGGATTACAATCCTCTTTTTGTTTTCAAGGTTAAGTATTAGGTATTGATGTCTGCTTCCTGCCTTCCACATGGATGAGAAATCGGCTTCTGCGCGAAGGAAATGGAGTTAAATAAAAATCAATGAGCACTGGATGGTGTGCTGTAAACTCCCAGTCTCTAAAAAGTTAACTATATGTCTTGATTCTCATCAACATAAGGTCACGCAAAATATTATAAATATGAAAACTTCTCAGCAAAGAGAAAGAAGACAGGGAGACAGGGAGAGGGCTACTCACTGCTTTCAGGGTCTTAAAAATGCTCTTATGCTTAAGTGGAAAACAATGGAAACGATTTTACCTTTTAACTGATCAAAATGGATTCTAAAGAAACTTTGCCTATGAAATGAAGGTTTGATAGAAGGAAACACAAATCAAGAAAGTGCTTACTGGGTCAATAAGCCTTTTTATAAGACTTGAAACCCCGCAGAAAGATTTCTTTCCAGGCAGACATTCAGGTGAAATGCTGGCATGTGAGTTTACATTCCGATTTTGAAAGCTATATGAATTCACTTCCTTAGGTTTAAAATTCTGGGTACTGAGAACAAGAACTTTCTGATCTGCATTTCTCTTATAAGTAACTGACATTTTACTCTGATTAAATTTAGAAGGTGTGTATAAATAGGTCAAACAAAAGAGAAAGGATTACAGGTCACACAAACGCACTGCTGGGACTCCACATTATCAGTGCTCCCCAGTTACTTATTAAATATAGATATAAGGTGAGATAAGGAAAGGTGACTTACCCATGATCACCATGAATACATGAATTTGTTTTCTTCAATTACCGAGAAGGGTATTTTTTTCAGCTGACTCTTCTGAGACTTCCACATTCTACAAAACAACTCCCAAATTAATACCCAGGATAGAACAACTAGAAAATACTTAAGAGGACAATACACAAATATAGCGGAAATGCCTTTAAAAGACCTTAGGGAATTAATGAAATACAATGAAGTAATTTCATAAAACCAACGTCATCCACCCAAAAGATGTGTTGATTTCCCGCTCATGTGTGGGGTCCCTGTCTCTAAACCGTAGCTGGAATGTTCTGTTTGCTTTACCATACGTGTATGGCTAAACCATGGCAATTGGCTGATGCCCAAATATAACTGGCTCTTTGTCAGCCTTTATATAGACTCTGCGGTGAGCCTTTAGTGAAGGCGGTGGTCATCAAGAAGAATCAACAAGTCGTAGCGACACTTTAATTCATTACAGTGCCTACTGAGGGTGTAGCATTGTTAGGTCTGGGGCAAATATTAAAAAAGAAAAAGAAGAAAAAGAAGGAAAGAAGAGGAGAAGGAAGCTTGGAAAGACACCGGTAGACTCCAGTGGAGAACCTGGCCTTGCTCAGCCTCTGCCTCCTCCCACGGGGCCTACGTTTGAACCATGTTGGGATTACTCTCGGTGCTTCCAGACCTCTGTGCTCTTAATCATGCTGCTTCCTCTCTACTGGAAGAGGCTTCCTAGGTATTTTACACCCTGATGTATTTTATTTTATTTAAAAACATCATTCTAGGGACTTCCTGGTGGCTCAGTGGTTGAGAATCCGCCTGCCAATGTAGGGGACATGGATTCGAGCCCTGGTCCGGGAAGATCCCACATGCCGTGGAGCAACTAAGCCCGTGCGCCACAACTACTGAGCCTGCGCCCTACGGCCCGCGAGCCACAACTACTGAGCCCGTGTGCCACAACTACTGAAGCCCGCACGCCTAGAGCCCAAGCTCCGCAACAAGAGAAGCCACTGCAATGAGAAGCCCGCGCACCGCAACGAAGAGCAGCCCCCGCTCGCCGCAACTAGAGAAAGCCTGCGCGCAGCAATGAAGACCCAACGTGGCCAAAAATAAATAAATTTATTAAAAAAAAAAAAAAGAAAAAAGAAAAGGTCGAGAACCCTGACAGGTCATCCCGACAGTTGCAAACTAGTGATGAGGATGTCCCATGTTCTGGTCAAAAGTCCAAATTCGGTTTCAGGCTGTGTCCTCCTGACCCCAACACCACAGGAAGCCTGCCATGGGTGAATGAGATGTGGCAGCTGTGCTGTTTTACTCTTTCCTTTTTTCTCTATTTTTAACTTATTGGGGGTTTTTAAATAGTTAATACCTGAGCATGGTTTCAAAAATATATATATTCTTAAAAATATATATATATATAAAATATATATATATATATATATATATATATCCTTATTCCCATCCCATATGTAGAATACCACATGAATCTTTCAGCGTCTTGCTTCTTTTCACTTAATAGTATATCCTGGAAATATTTCTGCATCCAAGACCTTCCTATTCTGTCTCATGGTAATAGTCCATGTGCCACGGCTATTCACTCAGTTCCTTCTTGCTAGACACTTGGATCGTTTCCTAACTCTTGCTTGTTATAAAGCAATGCTGCCATGAAAAACTTGTACATATACCATTTTATACACATGCGGCTGTACCTGAACGAGAGATTCCCAAAGTGACACTGCCACTGCAAAGGGTGAGCTCTTCTGCAGTTTTTAGAAAACACTGACAGATTCCTTGCCAGAAGGACTGAATCGCTTTGTGCTCCCCCAGCAATGTGTGAGAGTGCCTATTTCAGAGAAAGGCTTTGAATTAAGACCCTTGTCTTTAGCGACAGATGGCAAAACCCTGGTGAAGCAGACAGGCTGCTCAGAACTTACCCTGCCTTCCTTACTGCAAAAATTAAGAATTTTTTACAACAGTATTTACTTTTTCTGTAACCAGTTATACTCTGTTCAAAGGACCAGAGGGGAGGAGTTTGCAAAGTGCATTGCCAAGTAGACTTCTGTTAGTTAAAATTCTGTTTTCCCAGCATCTTTAGAATCAGTTAACAATCCATGGGAAAATATATTACATCTGAAGACAGTATTTTTTTCCAACTAAATGATTATCTGATTAGAATAATGTGGGATGTTAAGCAAGAGATTTAATCACCTGCCCTCCCCTGTAAAATGAATGGTTGAGATTGGATCTCTCTTTAGGATCTTTCTAGCTCAAATATTCTCTTAAACCAACTTTTCACCAACCTCAAATACCTTTAGCATTTTTTCAGTCTATACCTGAGGGTCACTGTTCTGCCTTTTTCCTGAACTCTTCCTATCAGTTCCATTCAAGGAGCATCCTCTGTAGCAGGTATGGCATGTGCTACACTGGGGAAGCCAGGATGAGTGAGAGGGGCTCCTTAACGCACGCACGGAGGAGCAGAGACCCATGGATGTAATCAGCTGTCATGTACTGTGACACGCACTCTGATGGAGATGTTACACAAACACACTCCCAGCTGTGCTACGAGGACAAAAGTGAGGGAGCTCCTGATTACATCTTAGGTAGGAATTTAACATGAAACCCTAAAGGAGAGGTTATTCTGAAATACAGTTGGTTCTGCTATGACACTTGTTTTGAAAACATACATTTGTTCCAACGCATCGGATATATTAGGGAACAACCTGAGCATGATGTGAAGTTTGTGTTTGTTAATGTGCGACTTTGTCCACGAGAAACACTAGGTGAACTGGGCCGGGCCGTGTACGAATACACGCCCCACGCCCCTCCATCACCACCCGCGGAGTGTCACGAGCCACATCCATCCACATCTGCTGCTACGACTTTCCATCCACTAACCCTCCTTCTACCACTTTCCAGTAAGTCACAAGCTGCAACCTCCTCTCCGACGCCCAGTTCTACCTGCAGACTTCAGGTCTTTTTCAAGGTAAAGTGCCACATTTATGGCAATATTTGTGTATTTCTTAACTACTTAACATGTATAAAACTGTACTACCGTTTAAATTACATTTCTGTCCTTTTAAAAAATGGGTCACTGATAAAGTTTTTGAGTGTTATGCTCAAAATCCCATTTTCCCCATAAACTGTGTGGTTTTTATTGTGCAGGTTTGCACTGTGTGGTGATTTTTAGGAACCCATATGTCGCATTACGGCAGATATAACTGTGGTTATCAAAGTATTAAACAGGACTGTGATATAATAATACATATCCTTTTTATTAGTGCATTAAATAATAAGATCTAGCAGCAGGCCTAATGGTCTGTAATGCTGAGGTAGTACTAAGTGTAAATGATATGTCAAGATATCCGTAATAACAGTAATATGGTAGGAAACTCTGTGATCTCTACTAATGACAAGAGTCACAGGTAGTATGTACTATGATGGCTTGTTTCCTATATTCATAATTGAAGGAAGTGCTACATTTTAATTAGAGGTTAATAAAAATAACCTTAGTGTAATTTTTATCCCCGTCAAAGTTTATGGATCCCCTGAATTCTATTCAAAAAACTCTGATGAAAAATCTCTGCCCAATAAATCCATAAAGACAGGAAGTGGATGAGTGTCAGCCCGAGGCTAGGGGAGGCGGAGTGGGGAGAAACTGCCAGTGGGTACAAGGTTCTTCTGGAATGATGAAAATGTTCTACAGTCAGACTACGGTGATGGTTGCACAACTTTGTAAATATACTAAAACCACTGAATTGTACACTTTTACATGGGAGAACTTTATGGTATGCACGTTATCCTTTAACAAAGCTGTTAAAAAATTTAAAAACCATCACCAATACTTAAAAATATGTTCTGCCCCAATGTAAATAAACTACTTCACTAATGCTTCAAAGATTTTGTCAAGAAAAAAATCTTCCTAGAAAACACCACAAGTCCATCATGGTTTCTACTCTGAAAAGCTTATACGGCACACATGGCACAAATACTTTTAAAAAATCACGATTCAGGGAGCCCACTATTCTTTAAGGTAATCTTTGCAATGAGCTGGTGAACCTAGTGGCAGTGAGCATGTTGATTCTAAAATGGTTAATGTCCTAGTTTCAGATCATCTGTCACACAGAAACTGCCCCATAGAACTCTGAGTCTAACAAAATTCCAATGTGAAGAAGAGCTAAGCAAGAAATGCCACCAGAGAGAGTATTTCATGGAACAAGGCGAGGATGTTCGCCCTCACTATTTCCATTCAGTATCGATCTGGAAGTCTTAGCCAGAGCAATAAGGTAAAGAAAAAGAAATAAGGCATAAAAATTAGAAAAAGAAATTCTTTATTCACAAATGACATGACTGTGTATGTAGAAAATCCTAAGAAGCTACAGAAAATCTACTAGAATAGGTGGATTTAGCAAAGATTCATTTTTTTTTCTTATTAGTCATCAATTTTATACACGTCAGTGTATACATGTCAATCCCAATCTCCCAATTCAGCACACCACCATCCCCACCACCCTGCGGCTTTCCCCCCTTGGTGTCCATACGTTTCTTCTCTACATCTGTGTCTCAACTTCTGCCCTGCAAACTGGTTCATCTGTACCATTTTTCTAGGTTCCATATACATGCGTCAATATATGATATTTGTTTCTCTCTTTCTGATTTACTTTATCCTGTATGAAAGTCTTTAGATCCATCCACGTCTCAACAAACAACCCAGTTTCGTTCCTTTTTATGGCTGAGTATTATTCCACTGTATATATGTACCACAACTTCTTTATCCATTCATCTGTCAATGGGCAGTTAGGTTGCTTCCATGACCTGGCTATTGTAAATAGTGCTGCAATGAACGCTGGGGTGCATGTGTCTTTTTGAATTATGGTTTTCTCTGGGTATATGCCCAGTAGTGGGATTGCTGGATCATATGGTAATTCTATTTTTAGTTTTTTAAGGAACCTCCATACTGTTCTCCACAGTGGCTGTATCAATTTACATTCCCACAAACAGTGCAAGAGGGTTCCCTTTTCTCCACACCCTCTCCAGCATTTGTTGTTTGTAGATTTTCTGATGATGCCCATTCTAACTGGTGTGAGGCAATACCTCATTGTAGTTTTGATTTGCATTTCTCTAATAATTAGTGATGTTGAGCAGCTTTTCATGTGCTTCTTGGCCATCTGTATGTCTTCTTTGGAGAAATGTCTATTTAGGTCTTCTGCCCATTTTTGGATTGGGTTGTTTGTTTTTTTAATATTGAGCTGCATGAGCTGTTTATATATTTTGTCCTAATCCTTTGTCCATTGATTTGTTTGCAAATATTTTCTCCCATTCTGAGGGTTGTCTTTTTGGCTCTATGGTTTCCTTTGCTGTGCAAAAGCTTTTAAGTTTCATTAGGTCCCATTTGTTTATTTTTGTTTTTATTTCCATTACTCTAGGAGGTGGATCAAAAAAGATCTTGCTGTGATTTATGTCAAAGAGTGTTCTTCTTATGTTTTCCTCTAAGAGTTTTATAGTGTCTGGTCTTACATTTAGGTCTCGAATCCATTTTGAGTTTATTTTTGTGTATGGTGTTAGGGAGTGTTCTAATTTCATTCTTTTACACGTAGCTGTCCAGTTTTCCCAGCACCACTTATTGAACAGACTGTCTTTTCTCCATTGTATATCCTTGCCTCCTTTGTCATAGATTAGTTGACCATAAGTGTGTGGGTTTATCTCTGGGCTTTCTATCTTATTCCATTGATCTATGTTTCTGTTTTTGTGCCAGTATCATATTGTCTTGATTATTGTAGCTTTTTAGTATAGTCTGAAGTCAGGGAGCCTGATTCCTCCAGCTCCGTTTTTTTCCCTCAAGACTGCTTTGGCTATTCGGGGTCCTTTGTGTCTCCATACAAATTTTAAGACTTTTTGTTCTAGTTCCGTAAAAAATGCCATTGGTAATTTGATAGGGATTGCATTGAATCTGTAGGTTGCTTTGGGTAGTAGAGTCATTTTCACAGTATTGATTCTTCCAATCCAAGAACATGGTATATCTCTCCATCTGTTGGTATCATCTTTAATTTCTTTCATCAGTGTCTTATCGTTTTCTGCATACAGGTCTTTTGTCTCCCTAGGTAGGTTTATTCCTAGGTATTTTATTCTTTTTGTTGAAATGGTAAATGGGAGTGTTTCCTTAATTTCTCTTTCAGATTTTTCATCATTAGTGTATAGGAATGCAAGAGATTAATGTGCATTAATTTTGTATCCTGCAGCTTTACCAAATTCATTGACTAGCTCTAGTAGTTTTCTGGTGGCGTTTTTAGAATTCTCTATGTATAGTGTCATGTCATCTGCAAACAGTGACACTTTTACTTCTTCTTTTCCAATTTGTATTCCTTTTATTTATTTTTCTTCTCTGACTGCCGTGGCTAGGACTTCCAAAACTATGTTGAATAATAGTGGTGAGAGTGGACATCCTTGTCTTGTTCCTGATCTTAGAGGAAACGCTTTCAGTTTTTCAACACTGAGAATGATGTTTGCTGTGGGTTTGTCATATCTGGCCTTTATTATGTTGAGGTAGGTTCCCTCTATGCCCACTTTCTGGAGAGTTTTTATCATAAATGGATGTTGAATTTTGTCAAAAGTTTTTCTGCATCTATTGAGATAATCATATGGTTTTTATTCTTCAATTTGTTAATATGGTATATCACATCAATTGATTTGCGTATATTGAAGAATCCTTGCATCCCTGGGATAAATCCCACTTGATCATGGTGTATGATCCTTTTAATGTGTTGTTGGATTCTGTTTGCTAGTATTTTGTTGAGGATTTTCGCATCTATACTCATCAGTGATATTGGTCTGTAATTTTATTTTTTTGTAGTATCTTTCTCTGGTTTTGGTACCAGGGTGATGGTGGCCTCATAGAAGGAGTTTGGGAGTGTTCCTTCCTATGCAATTTTTTGGAAGAGTTTGAGAAGGATGGGTGTTAGCTCTTCTCTAAACGTCTGATAGAATTCACCTGTGAAGCCATCTGGTCCTGGACTTTTGTTTGTTGGAAGACATTTAATCACAGTTTCAATTTCATTACTTGTGATTGGTCTGTTCATATTTTCTGTTTCTTCCTGGTTCAGTCTTGGAAGGTTATCTCTTTCTAAGAATTTGTCCATTTTATTGGCATAGAGTTGCTTGTAGTAGTCTCTTAGGATGCTTTGTATTTCTGCAGTGTCTGTTGTAACTTCTCCTTTTTCATTTCTAATTTTATTGATTTGAGTCCTCTCCCTCATTTTCTTGATGAATCTGGCAAATGGTTTATCAATTTTGTTTATCTTCTCAAAGAACCAGCTTTTAGTTTTATTGATCTTTGCTATTGTTTTGTTTGTTTCCATTTCATTTATTTCTGCTCTGATCTTTATGATTTCTTTCCTTCTGCTAACTTTGGGTTTTGTTTGTTCTTCTTTCTCTAGTTCCTTTAGGTGTAAGGTCAGATTGTTTATTTGAGATTTTTCTTGTTTCTTGAGGTAGGCTTGTATAGCTATAAACTTGCCTCTTAGAGCTGCTTTTGCTGCATCCCATAGGTTTTGGATGGTCGTGTTTTCATTGTCATTTGTCTCTAGGTATTTTTTGATTTCCTCTTTGATTTCTTCAGTGATCTCTTGGTTATTTAGTAACGTATTGTTTAGCCTCCATGTGTTTGTGTTTTTTACGTTTTTTTCCCTGTAATTGATTTCTAATCTCATAGCATTGTGGTCAGAAAAGATGCTTGATATGATTTCAATTTTCTTAAATTTACTGAGGCTTGATTTGTGACCCAAGATGTGATCTATCCTGGAGAGTGTTCCGTGCGCACTTGAGAAGAAAGTGTAATCTGCTGTTTTTGGATGGAATGTCCTATAAATATCAATTAAATCTATCTGGTCTATTGTGTCATTTAAAGCTTCTGTTTCCTTATTTATTTTCATTTTGGATGATCTGTCCATTGGTGTAAGTGAGGTGTTAAAGTCCCCCACTATTATTGTGTTACTGTCAGTTTCCTCTTTTATAGCTGTTAGCAGTTGCCTTATGTATTGAGGTGCTCCTGTGTTGTGTGCATATATATTTATAATTGTTATATCTTCTTCTTGGATTGATCCCTTGATCATTATGTAGTGTCCTTCCTTGTCTCTTGTAACATTCTTTATTTTAAAGTCTATTTTGTCTGATATGAGTATTGCTAACTCCAGCTTTCTTTTGATTTCCATTTGCATGGAATATCTTTTTCCATCCCCTCACTTTCAGTCTGTATGTGTCCCTAGGTCTGAAGTGGGTCTCTTGTAGACAGCATATATATGGGTCTTTTTTTTGTATCCATTCAGCAAGCCTGTGTCTTTTGGTTGGAGCATTTAATCCATTCATGTTTAAGGTAATTATCGATATGTATGTTCCTATGACCATTTTCTTAATTGTTTTGGGTTTGTTTTTGTAGGTCCTTTTCTTCTCTTGTGTTTCCTACTTAGAGAAGTCCCTTTAGCATTTGTTGTAGGGCTGGTTTGGTGGTGCTGAATACTCTTAATTTTTGCTTGTCTGTAAAGCTTTTGAGTTCTCCATCGAATCTGAATGAGATCCTTGCCGGGTAGAGTAATCTTGGTTGTAGTTTCTTCCCTTTCATCACTTTAAGTATATCATGCCACTCTCTTCTGACTTGTAGAGTTTCTGCTGAGAAATCAGCTGTTAACCTTATGGGAGTTCCCTTGTATGTTATCTGTCGTTTTTCCCTTGCTGCTTTCAATACTTTTTCTTTGTCTTTAATTTTTGCCAATTTGATTACTATGTGTCTCAGCCTGTTTTTCCTTGGGTTTATCCTGTATGGGACTCGCTGCACTTCCTGGACTTGGGTGGCTATTTCCTTTCCCATGTTAGGGAAGTTTTCAACTATAATTTCTTCAAATATTTTCTCTGGTCCTTTCTCTCTCTCTTCTCCTTCTGGGACCCCTATAATGTGAATGTTTTTGCGTTTAATGTTGTCCCACAGGTCTCTTAGGCTGTCTTCATTTCTTTTCATTCTTTTTTCTTTATTCTGTTCCACAGCAGTGAATTCCACCATTCTGTCTTCCAGGTCACTTTTCCGTTCTTCTGCCTCAGTTATTCTGCTATTGATTCCTTCTAGTGTAATTTTCATTTCAGTTATTGTATTGTTCGTTCATCTCTGTTTGTTTGCTCTTTAATTCTTCTAGGTCTTTGTTAAACATTTCTCGCATCTTCTCGATCTTTGCCTCCATTCTTTTTCTGAGGTCCTGGATCATCTTCACTATCATTATTCTGAATTCTTTTTCTGGAAGGTTGCTTATCTCCACTTCATTTAGTTGTTTTTCTGGGTTTTTATCTTGTTCCTTCATCTGGTACATAGCCCTCTGCCTTTTCATCTGGTCTATCTTTCTGTGAATGTGGTTTTTGTTCCACAGGCTGCAGGACTGTAGTTCTTCTTGCTTCTGCTGTCTGCCCTCTGGTGGATGAGGCTATCTAAGAGGCTTGTGCAAGTTTCCTGCTAGTGTTGGAGGGTCTCCTGCAGAGGTGGGCGGTGGCTGTGGCTCACCATGGGGACCAGGACACTGGCAGCAGAAGTTCTGGGAAGTACTCCTTGGCATGAGCCCTCCCACAGTCTGCCATCAGCCCCACCAAAGAGCCCAGGTAGCAAAGATGCAATTTATAAAAGGCAATTATCGTTCTTTATATCATCAACAAACAATTTGAGAATGAAATTTAAAATACCACATATGATGGCATCAATAAACAAAATGTTAGGAATAAATTTTTAAAAAGATGTGTAATGGGGCTTCCCTGGTGGCGCGGTGGTTAAGAATCCGCCTGCCAATGCAGGGGACATGGGTTAGAGCCCTGGTCCGGGAAGATCCCACATGCTGCGAAGCAACTAAGCCCGTGCGCCACAACTACTGAGCCTGTGCTCTAGAGCCCACAAGCCACAACTACTGAGCCCGTGTGCCACAGCTACTAAGCCTGTGCACCTAGAGCCCGTGCTCTGCAACAAGAGAAGCCACCGCAATGAGAAGCCCGTCGACACAACTAGAGAAAGCCCATGCACAGCAACGAAGACCCAACGCAGCCAAAAATTAATACATTAATAAAATAAATTAAAAAGAAATGTGTAAGACCCCTACAATGAAAACTACAAAATATGGTTTAAGAGAAAAGAAGGAAGACCTAAGCAACTGGAGATATACTCTGTTCACAGATGTCAATCCTTCCCAAAGTGATCCGTAGATTCAATGAAATCACAATACCAGAAGGCACTTTTAAAAAACTGACACGTTGACTCTAAAATTGCTATGGACCTGGCAAAGGGCCTAGAATAGGCAAAACAATTTTGCAAACAAAGTCAAGGATGTATACTGATTTCAAGATTTCCTATAGAGTTATGTAATCAATTTGGTGTGGTATTGGTGTAAGGAGAACAACCATATCAATGGAACGGATTGGAGATTCCAGAAACAGACCCTTGAATATACAGTCAACGGATTTTCAGTAAAGATGCTGAAAGTAATTCAATGGAGAAAGGACAGTCTTTTCAACAAATGATGACGATGATGGAGCTAAAGTCTGTATGGAGAAAAATGAACCTTGATCTTTACTTCACACCATCCACAAAATTTAAATAAGAGATAAACCATAGACCTAAACAGAACCAAAAAACTTCTAGGAGGAGAAAATATTCACAACCTTGAGGTAGACTTCTTGGAACAAAAAACACACCATTAAAAAAAAAAAAAGGATAAATTGGACTTCATCAAAATTTCAAATTTCTGCTCTTTTATTCTTAAGAGAATGAAAAGGCAAGCCACAAACCAGGAGAAAATATTAATAATATATTTGACAAAAGATAAAGAATTTGTGTCTAGACTATATGAAAAACTCTCACAACTCAATTAATATAAAAGGAAACAATCAAATTAAAAATGGGCAAAGGACTTAAAGACACTGCACAGAAGAAGACATATGAAGGGCCAAAGAGCACATGAAGATGCACATCATTAGGTTAACAGGAAAATGCAAATTATTCAATGGCAACGAGATGCCACTTCAGATCTACTAGAATGGCTAAAATCAAATGGACCGACAAAATCAAGGTTGGGGGCTTCCCTGGTGGCGCAGTGGTTGAGAGTCCACCTGCTGATGCAGGGGACACAGGTTCGTGCCCCGGTCCGGGAAGATCCCACATGCCGTGGAGCGGCTGGGCCAGTGAGCCATGGCCGCTGAGCCTGTGCGTCCGGAGCCTGTGCTCCGCAACGGGAGAGGCCACAACAGTGGGAGGCGCGCGTGCTGCAAAAAAAAAAAAAAAAAAAAAAAAAAAAACAATGAAAGAAGAAGAGGAAAGAGGAGGGAGAAGAAGGAAGGAAGGAAAGAGGGAGGGAGGGAAGGAGAAGGAACTGTTAGTGATTAAGAGAGACCTTAAGGGACTTATCCAAGTGCAAAGTATGGACCGCGGTTGAGTATTGATTTGAATAACGAGTAAAAAGACATTTTTGAGATAAATGGGGAAACCTTAACGTGGTCTAGTCATTAGACGAAATTAAAGAGTTCCTGTTAATTTGGCTGGGTGTGAAAGAAGTCCTTATCTGTTAGAGCTACAGAATGAAGTACATATGAGTGAAATGATATGATGTCTAGGATTTGCTTTAAAATGTTTCAGGAGATGGGCTTCCCTGGTGGCGCAGTGGTTGAGAGTCCGCCTGCCGATGCAGGGGACGCGGGTTCGTGCCCCGGTCCGGAAAGATCCCACATGCCGCGGAGCGGCTGGGCCCCTGAGCCATGACTGCTGAGCCTGCGCGTCTGGAGCCTGTGCTCCGCAACGGGAGAGGCCACAGCAGTGAGAGGCCCGCGGACCGTAAAAAAAAAAAAAAAAAAAAAAGTTTCAGGAGAAAACAGGTACGGATGGGGGAAGATGAAACAAAACAGCAGAAAGCCGATGGCTACTGAAGCTCTGTGACTGGAAGTATTCTTTCTACATCTGTATTTGAAATTTTCTACAATAAAATATTTTTTAAAAATCCCCCAGAATGTACGTGCATGTGCCCAGGTAACTGGAAAGAGGAAGTCTGGGTGTGGCGACATCTGAGTATGACTTTCTCTTTCTCCTTAAACCCAGCCTGCTACCTCCTCCCCTTTCATTCTAACAGAAAGGGACGTTTGCGCACAACGACTGGAGTGTTTGCATACTACAGATGGGGTCAAAAGAAAAGGAAGCACGTACATTTTTGGCGGTGCTGCTGAGATTCTCAGAGCTGATGGGGAGCAGAGTGCTCAGCTCCAGATCTGTAACCATCTGACGGGATTCTGCCAGCAAACGCTGAAGCTTGCTTGTGGGAGAAAAATCATCCTGGGAAAGCAACACAATTCCAGCATTCATGAAATCAAGAAGCACTTTTCATTGTTTATGTTTACAAGTACAATGTAACAAACACAAATGTTAACTGTTCATTAATGTTTGACTTTATTTTTCGTTTTGTTTTGTTTTTTTTTTTTTGCAGTACGCGGGCATCTCACTGCCGTGGCCTCTCCCGTTGCAGAGCACAGGCTCCGGATGCGCAGGCTCAGCGGCCATGGCTCACGGGCCCAGCCTCTCCACGGCAGGTGGGATCCTCCCGGACCGGGGCACGAACCCGTGTCCCCTGCATCGGCAGGCAGACTCTCAACCAGTGCGCCACCAGGGAAGCCCAATGTTTGACTTTAGGTATTACATATCAAAGCAGGGCATTAAACACTAGAAGAACCAAATTCCATTTATTTCTTAGAACCTACTTTGCTAAATAATTTGACTTAAACAGAACTTACTACAACTAATTAAGTAACATCCATGTGATAAGAGAATCCTAGGCATTGTTTACCTCTCTTAAATCAACTTGCCAAGGCTGTAATTACCAGGTCAAAATACTTAGAAAAATGCAACTTTAACACTAAATCTTGTTAGCTTTTAAAAATAAGTGGAGGGCTTCCCTGGTGGTGCAGTGGTTAAGAGTCTGCCTGCCGATACAGGGGACACGGGTTCGTGCCCCGGTCTGGGAAGATCCCACGTGCCGCAGAGCGGCTGGGCCCGTGAGCCATGGCCGCTGAGCCTGTGCATCCGGAGCCTGTGCTCCGCAGCGGGAGAGGCCGCAACAGTGAGAGGTCCGCATACTGCAAAAAAAAAAAAAAAAAAAGTGGAAATATGCCTTAGTTTGTTTATTCTTATTTAATTTTCAACTTTGTGTAAAAAGCTTTCCACAGTGTACAATCTGTGAGTTTTCCACAGTGGACATAACAATTAACTGTACAATTAAGTGTACAGGGGCTTCCCTGGTGGCGCAGTGGTTAAGAATCCGCCCGCCAATGCAGGAGACACGGATTCGATCCCCGGTCTGGGAAGATCCCACATGCCACGGAGCAGCTAAGCCCATGCACCACAACTACTGAGCCTGCACTCTATAGCCCGCGAGCCACAACTACTGAGCCCACATGCCACAACTACTGAAGCCCGCGCGCCTAGAGCCTGTGCTCCGCAACAAGAGAAGCCACCGCAATGAGAAGCCCACGCACCGCAACGAAGAGTAGCCCCTGCTCGACACAACTAGAGAAAGCCCACGCGCAGCAACGAAGACCCGACGCCCCCAAAAATAACTAATTAAGTGTACAATCTGATGACTTCCTACATACATGTGTACATGAGTACACACCCATGAAGCCATCCCCACAATGAATACGGGTCGCGTTTATCACGCCTCTGGCCCTTTGGAATTCCTGCCTCTATGAGTGCCTCCTCGCCATTCCCAGACAACTACTGATCTGCTTTTAGTCACCAGAGATTAGTTTGCATCTTCTAGAGTTTTATATAGATGCATTACATACTTTTGTCTGTCTGGCTTCTTTCACTCAGCATAATTATCTTGAGATTTACCTATGCTGTATGTGTATAGATAGTTCATTCCTTTTTATTGCTGAGAAGTACTCCATTGTATGGATATACCACAGTTTTATCTATTCACCTACTGCAGTATATTTGGGTTGTTTCCAGTTTTTTTAGCGAGTGCAAATAAAGCTGCTTTAATATTTCTGTGGACGTATGTTTCCATTTCTCTAGGAGTAGAACAGCTGGGTCATACGGTAGGTGTATATTTAATTTTTTTTTTAAGTAGTTTTTTAATAGAAAGTACCCAGTGTTTTCCAGAGTGGCTCTACCATTTACAGTCTCACCATCAGTGAACAAAAGTCCCAGGTGCTCCGGATCCTAGTCAACACTTTGGTGCAGTCAATTTTGAACAAAGAGAACTAACAGTCATCAAATACCCATTAGGGGCCAGGCCCTCCAATATCCCCTTTAAACCAAGCAACTGTGATGTTATAACTGCACATTTGCAGGCGAAGAAACTGAGGCTCAAAGAAATTAAATAACTGTACTAACGTCACTGAGCTTAAGACAAAGCAAAACCGGGATTTGAACCCAACTCATCTTCCCGGATATCTTCCCAAAATAACACCAAAAATAACTAAGTTTACTTGAACTTATTTTCTTCACGAACCACCTGCAAGGGGGACCCCATTCATGTTGGAAACACTGGCTCATCCACAATAACGACACTGTAGACACAACCTCACTGCCTGTCTGTAGGGCCGTGGACAGACTACGGTTTATTCAATCACTGGACCCTGCACATCAAGCAACAATCAAAATGAAGAGGCTATAGGTCCACGGTGTCAGCACAGATGAAGGTCACAAAACACTGACAAAGCTGGAAAATCACATCAGAAAGGATACAGACGGCAGTTTACCATTCATGTACATCTTAAACAAAACAATAGTATGTAATTTTTTTTTAAATTGTGGTATAGTTGCTTTACAACGTTGTGTCAGTTTCTGCTGTACAACGAAGTGAATCAGCTACGTGTATACATATATCCCCTCCCTCTTGGACTTCCCTCCCTCCCTCCCCCACCCCTCCCCCCTCCCCCACCCCCGCATCTAGGTCACCACAGAGCACTGAGCTGAGCTTCCCTGTGCTATACGGCAGGTGCCCACTAGCTATCTGTTGTACACGTGGTAGTGTATATATGTCAATCCCAATCTCCCAATTCATCCCCCTCTTCCCCCGCGCTGTGTACACACGTCTGTTCTCTACGTCTGCGTCTCTATTCCTGCCCTTAAGTATACACTTTTATGTAAAACATAAACGCATAAAGCAAGCATGGATGCAACTTCAGGGTAGTGGTTAACTGGTGGGGGTGGAGGGTAGGCACAGGCAGAATGGCACACGAACTTACCCTCTATCTGTAACATTTTATTTATTTCACAAGTTGAAAAATAAAGCAAATATGGCAAAATGTCAACGTGTTAAATCCGAATGTAAGTACATAGTAACTTGTATTTTTCATTTTCTGTGTGTTTAAAATATTTATTAAAAATAGATAGATCAGTCACCTGGAGGGCCTGAGGGACATCCTACCTGAAGTTATCTATAGGATATTTAAAGAAAAGAGAAGGTAAATAATTATGACTTCAGTTAAGTAATAGAAATTAAAGTCCTATAAGTAAAAAAAAAAAAACCTGAAGAATAGCCAAAATTAAGCACACTAACAGTAGTGCTCTAGGGGAATTAAAAGTATGCTGGGAGGGCTTCCCTGGTGGCGCAGTCGTTGGGAGTCTGCCTGCTGATGCAGGGGACACGGGTTCGTGCCCCGGTCCGGGAGGATCCCACATGCCGCGGAGCGGCTGGGCCCTTGGGCCATGGCCGCTGGGCCTGCGTGTCCGAAAAAAAAAAAAAAAAAAAGCATGCTGGGGAGAAGTCTTGCTTGAATAAGCTGGGTATTTCTAAGCGAAATACAAACCTTTTCACTGGGCAATGCTGCATCTTTGTTGACTAACAAAATCTTAGATGAGTTCTTTTTATCAGAAGAGGACTCCGTCTCTATCAACTTCTCATCCTCTCTTAAGGCAGATTTTGAAGAACCCAAACAGTGGGACTGCTGGCTGGCAATCAGCTCACTGTGAATAATAAAACAAAAACAAAAACAGGCATCTTGAAACAAGAGCAGACACATGTCACCAATACTGTTATACTTGAAAGTATCTCAACAGGACAAAAAAAAAAAATGTTTTCTTTTCTGATGATGAAGCTCAAGTTTGAATAGAACATTAGAGACTTGAGCAGAATATTTGTGTAGAATATTAGAAATGAATGCATACCTTTAGCAGTAAGAATTAAAACCAAATTCCTCGTTAAAGGGTAACTACAGAAGAGAGAATTGCCCTCCTCCCCACACCCACAAAAAAAAAGCAAAGAAAAGAAGGTGTGAGAGACGAGATCATCCAAAAGAGAAAAAAAATGAATACAGAGTAAGGTTAAACATTGGAAGATTCTAGGTTTTTGGTTTCTGAGACTGATTTTTGTTAATGGTCTTTTACGAGTCCTTCTGTGAAAGCAGAATGGCACTGTTGTGGGTCCTTGATTCTTCCATAGGGTCTCAGTAGTTAGAGAACAGACACGTGCAGCTAAGTTTCTGGTGCGTTGTTAACACCGGGCTCAAAGCAGAGCTGAGAGCAAGAGACCCTGGAAACCTCTTCCTCCCACAGGCCCCGTGAGGCAGGCAGAGCAGGCCGCGGCGGCTGCCCCCTCCACAGTAAACCCCTGTACGGCAAATGGAACGGTGGTATAAATGTGACCATTTTAGTCAGGTGATGAAGTAGGTACAGAAGCTCGTATAATCTAAGGAAAAACAGGAAAACATCATTATCTTTTCCACTTAATCACGCGTTTGTCATGCGATGCCTTGGCCTCTGCTGGCAGAACGAGAAGTCACTTGAATCATTTCAAGCCACGGAGGTCAAAAGGGCCTTGAAAGAAAAGTCTGAAATTGTCTTTGAATTTCTTTCATACACTAAGTTTAATATGCGTCCGCTCTGCTCTTAAAACTACTTAACACAAGCTTTTCCCTTAATATATGCGTGTTCTTGTTCAATAGTGAAAAATAGGAAGTTGTGCCCTCCTGGTACTTGCAATTATCTAAGATGATCTTTAAAAACCAAATATGAATAGATAATATTTAGTGTAAAAACCAGTTTTTGCTGACAGAATAACTATGATTTTTAAGCGACTCAGGCTTCTAAAAGGGCCAAACGATAATCCAAACAATGAAAATACCAGAAGGGAAGTTTAATCATAGAGTCCTATGAAAGTCAATGTGATGATTAAAATAAGGCTCTCAAAACAGAGGCTTCATCCTTTCTGTAATTTAAGATCAAAGAGCTAGGTTTGCTTTAACAATAGCAGACATTAGTGTAGCACCCCTCAACTAACTACAAGATTCAGCAATTCGAACAGTAAGATGAGCCTGAAAAATGCAGCATATGCCAGAAACTAATCCATTTTTTTTCTCTTAAAAAAACCAGTTGGATAAGGGTGGTCAAAAGGCACAAGCTTCCAGTTACGAGATACATAAGAACTAGAGATTTCATGTACAGTAGGATTAATGTAATTAACACTGCTGTAGGTTATATATAAAAGTTGTTGAGGGCTTCCCTGGTGGCGCAGTGGTTTAGAGTCCGCCTGCCGATGCAGGGGACACGGGTTTGTGCCCCGGTCCGGGAAGATCCCACATGCCGCGGAGCGGCTGGGCCCGTGAGCCACGGCCGCTGAGCCTGCGCGTCCGGAGCCTGTGCTCCGCAGCGGGAGAGGCCGCAGCAGTGAGAGGCCCACGTACCGCAAAAAAAAAAAAAAAAAGTTGTTGAGAAAGTAAATCCTAAGAGTTCTCATCACAAGGAAAAAATATATTTTTCTCTTTGTCTCTTATTTTGTGTCTCTATGAGATGATGGATGTTCACTAAACCTACTGTGGTCATCATTTCCTGATGCACTGGAATCATTATGCCGAACACCTTAAACTTATACAGTGCTGTATGCCAGTTATATCTCAATAAAACTGGAAAAAAAGAAACCAATAACTGTTACCAGCTTATTAGATACAAATATTCTTTCTCCTGCATGATTTTTAAAAGTAACAAAGTTTGGGAAATGTAACGTAAACACAAAGGCCAAAGCAGTTGGATGTGTAAATAAGCCAATGGGGGCAAAAAGAATGTCTTATCTGGGGTCTAGGGAATGTAATCTGGACATGAAAGAAACGGCTTATCGATTCAAAAGGATCCTGGCTGAGGAATGCTCCGCAGCAGCATTCTACCCTGTAAAGTGACCTCCCCGTTCGTTTTAAAATAAAACATGTTTGCTCAGCTCATGACAACTGGCTTTGTTTTTAAGCAAAACTTTTGCCTCAGAAGCTGTCCTAGGCACAAACTTCTCACTGGAATCCAACACAGCCTCTGTACAATCAAAAACTCAACAGCCTACCCTGTGATGAAAAGAGGAAACCGTTTGTCAAACCGCAATTTCTGTTTGTAAACTCTGCTTTCCGTTTCACAGTTGGCATGAAGTGGCTACTGCAGCCCTTTTAGAGTTCTCAGAACAGTAAGTAGGTTCCCTGGGTGTTTACAAACATGAAACAAGACTGACCTGGTAGAGGAGTTGTATTTGGTCCCGCTGGCACTTTCCGAACAAGTGCACACCGATTTGTGGCGCACGATTCTCTGCGCTCTGGAAGGCTTGAAGATGCTCATCCATTCCACGTCAGACAGGTGGCCTGGAGCTTCGATTATGAAGCTACTCGGGTGGCAGCACTTGGATTCCCACATGTCGCTTTCATCCAGACAGGCTTCGCTTTTATGGCAACATGAGACTCCAGACCTTTCCAGGTGATCTTGACATTTGACATCTAGCTTTTCTGGTTGTTTTGAACCAGAACAGTTGGCCAGGCCCAGGTAAAGGCTGATGTCATGCCACTTTTCATCGGCTACAGATGTTGACGTTTCCGAGCGTTGTTTCTCTTCATTCTGGATCCCACCTCCATTACCTTTGGGTGATTTTGCGTGGATCTTGCAAAATGTACTTTTGTTTTCGGGTTCAGTCTGGATTTTTCCTCCCAGAGACCAAGACTTTTGTTTCTCCACTAAGTCTTTTGCAAGTAGAGATGAGATAGCAATTACACTTTTTCCCCCAAATGAAGTATTAACCTGTAGTTTCTTCTCTTTGCATACATCATAAGAGCTCTCGTCTGACTTATTTTGCTGAACCAACGTGGTCTCAAATTTTTGGTCCTTAACCAATGACTTCTGATTTTCCTCCCTCTTAAAATCGACTTTTAGGTGGTTATTTTCAAGGTCTGATAAACACATTTCTCTGCTATGGTGGCATTACAAAAAACGGAAGTTATAAGATACACTTGATACTGTCGTTCTAAATATTTCACTCAAACCTCATCAGCTGAGCTAAACCCTAGTAAGACCCATTTGTCTGAGCTGAAAATATGAGGTAGAATTTTTATATTCTTGGAGCCCAATTTTAGCCCAACCTCCTCCAGGAAGTCTTGCCGACCACCACACCCACTCCCCTCTTCCCATCCTTAATGTCCACTGCACTGACTCTCCATACTGCAAATCATTATCTTACTGTTTATATTAATATATATCTAATTAATCAGATAGCAAATTTCTTATTATAACTATATCATTCACTGTTTCATACATATAAAAGTTTTGTCAAAAGATTCTTAAGGGGCTTCCCTGGTGGCGCAGTGGTTGAGAGTCCGCCTGCCAATGCAGGGGACGCGGGTTCGTGCCCCGGTCCGGGAGGATCCCACATGCCGCGAAGCGGCTGGGCCCGTGAGCCATGGCCACTGTGCCTGCGCGTCCGGAGCCTGTGCTCCGCAACTGGACAAGCCACAACAGTGAGAGGCCCGCGTACCGCAAAAAACAAAAAAAAAAAGGGGGCTTCCCTGGTGGCGCAGTGGTTGAGAGTCCGCCTGCCAATGCAGGGGACACGGGTTCGTGCCCCGGTCTGGGAAGATCCCACATGCCGCGGAGCGGCTGGGCCCGTGAGCCATGGCCGCTGAGCCTGCGCTCCGCAACGGGAGAGGCCACAGCAGTGAAAAGCCCACGTACCGCAAAAAAAAAAAAAAAAAAAAAAAAGATTCTTAAGGTTTTTGTTCACATGTAGAAGCATTTTTAATCCTCCTGGAACCTAAGACGGCCTTTAACATACACTAAGTGTTCTGTAAATACTCGTTGATTGATCTGTTATTTCTCTTCCTAATTCACAGTTAAATAGACATAAAGTCAGGATTGAAAGGCAATGGAGAGTCAAGGTACAACGATAAATTGGCAAGTGCCAGATGTGCTCACCTACTGCATTCATGACCCTCCCATTCACCTGCTGGATGCCTGTGTATCTATATATGGAAAATTGGTCTAAGGTAAAAGTGACACCACATGTGCATAAAATAAAAATCATTGTGATAAACCTTCTAATAAACTGTCAAAGTTTTTCATGTCACACCTATTCAGGTGTTCTAATCTGTATGATTCTGATCCCTCCTTCTAGAATGGGATAAGCCACTTTATGTTCTTAAAGAATAACCTCAATCATCCAGCCCAGGTACCTTCCAGGAGAAATGCAGTGCAAAAAGGAGAAAGAGCCAATAGGTTAGGGGCTTCTGCCTGCAAGAGGTCGCTGGGTTGGTCTTGTGTTTATGAGTAGCAGCCACAGCTGGGATACAGAGCGATGGTGCGACAACCCCCAGCAAAAGACCTCGAAGAAGAGTACAGCAAATGCAGCAAAGTGTGGGTGAGTCTCCAGTTCTACTGTCTGTAGCAACAGCTGCTCCTTACATCCCTCCCTGCAACTCTGACCACCCCCATCCTGAACTCCACCCTCCGGGGAAAGGAGCTGCGTCATCCAGCCCAGCTTCTGCTCCTATGTGCGGTGATGGGGAACTCCCTGAATTCCTGTTCCTTTCCATGACTCCCTGTACCATTTCTGCTTGTAAAAGTGGACTCAGTTTAACTGTGGGGCAGTTGTATGCTTGTTAAATTAAACCAGACCTCATATATTTATATTTTAACTTTACAGAAACCAATTTAATTCACACACTGCCTTTTATAGGTAGGAGTAGACGTCTCCCCCTATTCACAAGGAAAATGGGAAAATCAGGCTGAGAGCAGAGCTCACCCTCAGCTGAACTTCTACTGCAGTTATTTATACCATTCTTTGGCATTATTTTAAGCAAGTACCATGCCCAATATATCTTCCTTTTCCCTACTCCTAGCCCGTGCCTAAAATACTGAGTGCTGAATGAATGAATAAATGATTCATCTCTGTAACTTCTACTTTAGCTCCAAGCCTTCTACACAACAAACACACAAATAATGTGTTTAATGAATTTAATCAAATGGTTAAATTAAGATCATGCCTAAAATTCTCACTACAACCCAGGATTAGGTCACATACATTTATTCCCTACTACCTACCAAACAGTAGTTAAGTACTGGCCCACAGCAGGTACTTAACAAATATTGACTGAACGATGGAATAACATATAAGATCATATTAATAGCATCATACTAAGATTACCTGGATTCCAGGGCCTTTGATTCCTCCACCTTTGAGTCATATATCTGTATTAATTCCTGAGAACTTTCCACATTGAAATTAAGAAACTGCAGATCACGCTGTTGTTTTATGTAAATCTGCCATAGATATTGATAAATCAAAATAAAGTGTAACAACAAAGCTAAACTGAGCCAACAACTGGCACTCTGAAATGCCAACACAGATCAGACAGTGACTAAAGAACTAGGCTGAATGTGTTTGCTTTTATTTTTCCTATGTTAGCACTGAGATTTGTTAATGTAACTAGTCTCCTGACCTTTAATTACCATAAGCAAGACCCTATCTGCTAGGTTAATGTGATACACCTTTCGCGTCGTCGGGATCAAAAGCATCATAAACAAAATCACTGGGCACACACTCTTCCTAGTTTGATGCTTGTTTATAAGCGTTTCCCACCTAACGGAGAAGGTAAGTGGGAGCCTACCTGTCGCAGATTATGCAGCTCTGCGCTCATGCGTTCTTGCTTTGACTTTGCGATATCCAGTAACTCGTCTTTCCTTTTGTCTCTCTCTACTATTTAAGAACAAATATTATTAAAACGTTTTTCACCAGCCCATATCAACACAAACCTCTTCATTTCCGACAAGTTTATGCGCGGCTAACTTTTTGCCCCCCCTCCTTCCTGAATTTTAAACTTGCAAAATGGATGCCTGGAAAGAGCTTTCATCAGTGATTCTGACTAGATCCTTCACCAAATTTGAAAACTTTCACAATATAATTAATGTTAGGTCAAAAAAGTATTCAAAACTGTACCAACTCTCTGCTCAAATTACATGTGTGTGTGTAAATAAGCATAGAAAAAGGCTGAGAGCAAAGCATGCTGAAGTATCAAGTTATTGTTTAGATGGAAGGATTAGTGACAATTATTTTCCTCTTTTTTTTTGAGGGGGTGGTTTCTAAATCTCTAAATTTAATACATATTACTTTACTCTTTACTTACTTATTCACATTACACAGGTAACTTACAAATGCATTCTCCTTGTAAAAATCCAAACAGCATATTACCTTTACCAACAGAAAAAGAACTAACATTACAAGGGGCAAAAAAAAAAAAAAAAAAACCACTATTTTCACCAGTATGTAAGTCAATCTGATATAATCTCACAATCAGGCCACTTGTATGTATTCTCACTGAGCAAAAACTGAAGATATTTGGACCTATGAGGTGACCCCATAGGTAGACAAACTTGTCTTTCCATTTTAATGAAAGTCCAGCACTCCTTTGCAGACTCTCTTTTTCTTGAAAACTCTTTACCTGATGGGTAATTAAGATTCAGAATTTTCTTTAAAATACATAGTATTACACCCAATTTTCTAGCACAAAAAGACAGAGCAGAGGTTTTTGTTTTTTTTTTTAAATCTTCATTCTTTTACAAAGACCATAAACATTCTGCTGAAACACAGACACTTTGCTGTCACTAGGGTTGGGGTATGAGAAATCAGTACTTTGAAAAGTTTCAGAACTTGGCAGATGAGAACCCCCAGAAAGGAAAGATCTAAAGTGCTATACGAAGACTTGTACAGGAACAAAATACTAATATTAGGCTTAAGGGGAAATAATTTCATTCACGGAGAAGTGATAGATCAACAATAAATTTCTCACCTAAAAAAACCCACTATCTTTATAAGAAGTTCTTTATAACAGGCTAAATGCATAAACTGACCCTCTAATTATTAACACATGAATCGGTTTTGAGTAAATCCGGTGCAACCTAAATCAAAGTTTACAACGTCTATGGTTTATTAACAAAGCACTTTTTCCACGTCATTTTTCTCGTGGATGAAAAAGAATATAAATATTTATTATTATCGCTTTACATTTGGAGTGTCACAGAAACCATTTAAGGACAAAGGCATGAGCTTTGCTGGAGACAGCAACTCTACCTGGACAGCTTTTCTGCAAAAGTGTCTGCTGGCGGTCACTGGGGACCAGGCGGAATAAAGCGTGAGGAGCGATCTATGAAAGCCACCACCTCCTGGCCAAACGCGCTTAACGCTCAGCCCTTCTGATACGGGTCTGCAGCATCATCTTTTTTTTTTTTAAGATTTTTTTTGATATGGACCATTAAAATTTTTTTTTTATTTATTTATTTTGGGCTGCATTGGGTCTTCACTACTGCACGTGCGTTTTTCTCTGGTTGTGGCGAGAGGCGGCTACTCTTCGTTGCGGTGTGCGGGTTTCTCGTTGTGGTGGCTTCTCTTGTTGTGGAGCACGGGCTCTAGGCACGCAGGCTTCAGTAGTTGTGGCACATGGGCTCAGTAGCTGTGGCTCACAGGCCTAGAGTGCAGGCTAAGTAGTTGTGGCGCACGGGCTTAGTTGCTCCGCGGCATGTGGCATCTTTCCAGACCAGGGATCAAACCCGTGTCCCTTGCACTGGCAGGGGAATTCTTAACCACTGTGCCACCAGGGAAGTCTGATGTGGACCATTTTTAAAGTCTTTATTGAATTTGCCACAATATTGCTTCTGTTCTATGACTTGCCCTTTTGGCCACGAGGTATGTGGGATCCTAGCTCCCCGACCAAGGATCGAACCCTCACCCCCTGCATTGGAAGGCAAAGTCCTAACCACTGGACCGCCGGGGAAGTCCCGCATCATCTTACTTTTTTTTTTTTTGCGGTACGCGGGCCTCTCACTGTTGTGGCCTCTCCCGTTGCGGAGCACAGGCTCCGGACGCGCAGGCTCAGCGGCCATGGCTCACTGGCCCAGCCGCTCCGCAGCATGTGGGATCTTCCCGGACCGGGGCACGAACCCGTGTCCCCTGCATCTGCAGGCGGACTCTCAACCACTGCGCCACCAGGGAAGCCCTCATTTTACTTTTAAAGGTAATCCTCGTGCACAGAATTGAGAACTGTGCCTCGTGGCACAGTGAAAGCCACGGCGTCGGGTTTAAAACTTACGTCTCTTCAATTCTGAATTTCTTTCTTTGCATTAGGTGAGTCAACACCGTAACAAAAGCCTATAAAAGTAGTGCACTTGCAACGTTTATGTAGAGTCGCATTTAGTTTCTGTGAATTCAACTCTATGCACAAAGGAAACAGTAAAACAGTAGCTCTTTCCGGATGGAAGTGACGCCCTCAGGGCATCTGGGACTCCGGCTGCTCTCAGCTCTACCCACCTCTTCCATTAACAGCATGATCACAGGCTGGGTGCATTCCCAGCACTCAGAGATACTTGTTTTGGACACAGCACGGCCCCTAAACAAAAGCCAGCTACTTTATTTGGCATTCAAGGATAATTTTAAATATATTTCAATACTGCCTTAATCTGACTTTAGAATAATCTACTGTTGCACGAAATAGAATTGTTTCCTTAGATTTGATACTTTCCTACGTGGCTGGGTTATCTGGGGTCAAAGTGGAGCGAGTCCGCCTATTTCACAAGTTGGTCACTGAAGACACAGAGGTATGGAACTCTGCTGACACCTGCCTGAGCGGGCAGCCTAAGGAAGACAGCACAAAGGAAAGGGTGCTGACGTCTGGATCTGCCAAATTCTGATCAAGCTTCTGTGCCTTTTACTGCCTGGGAGACCTTCACTCAGTCTCACAGGGCCTTGTTTATGGGACTCGCAGGGCCACAGAAATGTAAACTAGTATCATTGTTTCATTTGCAAACTTCTTATAAGCAACATGTACAAATGAAACATGTCTCTAAGCCTATGTGAAGAACTTCATCTTCAACAAGAGGAAAAAGAAGTTTTGAACTTAAAAGTACATTTTTAAGACATCTTCCAAACTTGAATAAAATGTGTTAATTTTTAGCCATGACACCTGATAGCATATTATCATGTTAAGCCTTTAAAAATTCTTTTCAGGCTTTAATTCACTTTTATAATTTAAACACACAAAAATTGTTCTGAGACAGTGGTACGAACTGAAAAGATATTTAAGAAATCAGCTTAGAAAAGGATAAAAAAATATTTCATAAAATGGATTTATTAGAGTATTATCTAACAAATTACATATACTTTACCTAGTAATACATAATAGAACATATGAGTAAAGACAGATGAACCAAAAAAAAAAGGAGATTATTAAAATGTTCTGTAAATGTTTTTCCTTCCTCTGACCTCGCACATTTTATTCACAGCATCTGTAGAGCACTAAACTCTCTTTAGGCCTATGAGCTTCTTAGTCACTAGCAGAGTGCCTGGCACACAGATGCCGATCCAAAGATTGTGGGAATTCAACTATAAGGCTACAAACATATGTATATCTTTGTGTAGATGTACAAATATATGTATATCTTTATGTAAGTATCTGTAACAATGTAAGACATAATTACTTTGAGACACAGGAATCCTAGAAATAATGGAAATAGTGACCTCTAGTGGTAGGAAACTGCATTTCCCCAATCTTTAATCCCATGAGATTAAAATTAAAAATTTCATTTTATTTGAAAAAAATGTAATATAATACTGTATTCTGCCCTTTAACTTATAGAAATGTAGTCTCTTCCTAGCAGGAAGGACATTGAGAGTATGTATGAGTAGACCCAAACATGTTCACTTAGTTAATTAAATTCTTTTTTCTTTTGACCATACCACATGGCATGCGGGATCTTAGTTCCCTGACCAGGGATCGAACCTGCGCCCCCTGCAGTGGAAGCGCGGAGTCCTAACCACTGGATCTCCAGGGAAGTCCCAGTTCATTTAATTTCTATTTGGAACTTTACCTCCAAACCTATGATTTTCTTCATACAAACCACCAAAATTAAAGTCTAACAAAATCTTCTTGGCTGTCAGGGCCATATATAGATAAGCTCTAAATATCAGTGATTCTCAGTTGGGAGCAGAGAAAGGAGAGGCTAGAAACTCTGACACACTGGGGTGGGTTGGGGTTAGAGTGTAGGAGAACATGGCGGTGAGGGAGAGTGGGAAGTGCCACTTTTATGTTTATCAGAAGGGGGCCTAAGTTACACCTTACTGACAAACTTGCTTTTAAGTCATGAAAAATTCATCCCCAACATCATTATTTTGCGGTCGTACTGATGTAACAAAACACATGAGTATTTTCCAACTGTAATAACTACAGGTGATCTATTTGCAAAATTGAAAAACTGTTGAATTCCTAATTTTTATCTAGTATTTGCAAATACTTGGCTCATAAGATTCTTTCTTATTGAATTTTTAAGCACAAGTACTATGTTTTTAGTGAGCTAGTATAGTCATGCACTCAAGCTAGAAGGGAGAGCAGCTCCTCATTTTACAGAAGAGGAAACAGAGTGAACTGGGAGGCACGATAACAGCTTTAAAATTCCCTGCCTGGTCCCTCCTCATTTCTCAAAGGGTGTTAAAATAAATTAATTAAATACATAAAGTATTTTGAGAGAGGTACAATTCATTTAGCCCATCATGGTAGTATCGTAGAATGTTCAGGTTACTTAAACTAATTATCTATTTTTACCAGCAAAAACCAATTCATCATGCAGGCAACTTTTCTCTTGCTTGAGGCGAATGATCTCTTCTCGTTGTCCATTATTTTCTGTGGTCTTTTCATTTAGATCCTCTTCACAAATAGAAGGGAAAAAAAAGTCCTCAAATAAATACTAGTTCCTAGAAGAATATACACTGTGAATACCTCTCATGTCCTCAGCACCTGCTTCCAAATAATATGAAGTCCTGTTGGATCTACAGCCAAAATATGTCCCTCATCTAACATCTCACTGCACCCCCAGCAGTGACCCTGGCCAAGGCTTCCACCGTCTCCCTGCTCGAACCCTGCCTCTCCCTTTGCAGCCTACTGTCCACGGAGCAATCAGGGCCATCTGCTGGCGTCACTTCTCTGTTAAAAGCCCTTGTGCTACACTTAGGAGGAAATCCAAACTCATTACCTTAAGGCCTGCACCGCCTGGCCCTGCCCTTTCAATCTGTTCCTTACACTGGCCCCAACCTCAAAACCCACACCAGGGCTTTTGCATTTGCTCTCTCTTCTGCCTGGAAGGTCCTGGCCCAGATCTTTGCACGACTGGTTCTTCCCATCATCCAAGTTTCAGCTCTAATGTTTTCAAAGACGCCTTCCCAGTGCACCCAAACCAAATGAGTCTCTTTCCCTCACTCTCTAGTCCACTATCCATGATGCTGCGTTTATTTTTGTAATAAATATTGAATTTATAAAATAAGACATAAAAGTTGATAAAAACAGACTTCTTTTTACTTTAAATCTTACCTAGGTAAACACAGCATTCAATAAATACTTATCGAATGCCTACAATGTACCCCAGGAGCTGTGCTATTAACTGCAGATCCAAAAAAAGAGAAGACAGAGTCCGTCCCTGCTGTCAAGGGGCTTATAGTATGATTACGATTTTAGCTGAAGCTACAAATGGAGACAAAATTATGATTGACCACAAGTCAGGGCATCATAAGAACAAGATTTTAGGAGGTGGAGTTTTTTAAATGAAACCTGCCCCAATAGCCTTTCACAATTTGAACAGCAACTCCCTGCCTCATGAGGGATTCCACCAGGGACAGAGGTGGAGCAATCGCATGGCTCTGTCATTCTAAGTTTGCTCGTTCCACGGCAGGAGTCAGTCTTCGTGTCTAACGTGATGACCACTTATAAATGGGACAGTCTGGGTGCAGATTTAAGACCTGGATAGCACCTCCATCCAACAGCTTCCCCCACCCACAGTGGGGAAAGGCCACATCCTCTGCAGACGAATATAAATTTTTACTCCATCACCTAGACCCATATTCCAGTACATAGCACTAACCTATCTGGCATACCCAGCCTTCGTTTCATTAGAAAACTTCAAATAGTAGAAAAATAAACTGTGGGGTTACTGTGAGAATGCAAATAGAACAGGAGGACACAAAAGGAATTCCCCCCAAAATAAAACACGCCCCGAAAAGCCACTGTGGGAGTTCGTGTTGTTCGTGGTAACTCCTCACCCCTCCCTGCATTCCTCCCTCGATTTCTTGTAAATCCTCCCACAGGGGACTGCCTGACTCGGGGTTCAGCCACGTGACTCGCTTTGGCCACAGAATGAGGGGGAAGTGATGGTATATATGGGTCCTCCCATCTTTCTGCTTCTCTTAAGCTTCTGCCTTCACTGTGGGAAGAAATGCCCAGGCTAGCCGACCGGGGAGGAGAAGATGCCCCAGGGGAGCCGCACAGCTGGGCCCAACGGAGATCAGCCAATTCCCGTGTGGCTTCCAGATACGTGAGCTTCTCAGATGCTCGTGGTTGCGTGCCACTGAGATACTGTCATTGGTTGCTACAAAGCGTATAGTAGCAATAGATAACCGGTACAGCAAAGGCAGGATTATTTTTAAAATAGAACGCATGAGGCAGTTTCCCCCAACTCTGTTATTTATCTTGTAACACAAAAAATTGCAGCATAATTCTATACAAATGAAATGAACATCTCAGGGTAGGACCTAAAGCTAACAACAGACCTACTCCCAGCTATGAGATTAAGTGAACCCAAATGAAGAAATATATTCCCAAGATAAAATGCTTAAATTTATGCCTCTTCCTTACCTTTTAGCTTATTGACTTCAATCTTAAGTGCCTTCAATTTCTGCTTATAATCTTGCTTTTCTTTCACAATACAGGTCTCCACCATCTTAGCATCGCGTAAGGCATGCTCTAACAATTTAAATTTACCCGAACAGTCAGCAATGTGATTGACTGCCTCGATAATATCTTTGTCCTACAAACCAAATTTGAAAACTGTTACATAAGATTTTAAAATTCCAACTAAACAATAAGAAAACACTACACTTATTAGGTCTCATTGTGGGAGAGGGATAAATTGGGACATTGGGATTGGCATATACAAACTACTATATATAAAATAGAGAATGAGTAAGAGCCTGCTATAGCACAAGGAACTCTACTCAATACTCTGTAATGACCTATATGGGAAAAGAATCGAAAAACAAAGAGTGGATATATGTATATGTATCACTGATTCACTTTCCTGCGCACCTGAAACTAACACAACATTGTAAGTCAACTATACCCCAAAAAGAATTAAAAAAAAAAAAAAGATCTCGTGTACCCGGTTTCATTCCAAGCACTTTCCATGTGTTACCCCATTTAATCCTCACGGTAACTCTCTGAGGTAGGGACTATTGTTACTCCCCACGTGACAGAGGACTCGACAGTAAAGTGGCCACAGTTATACAACTGGTTAGTGATGGAGTTCCGATTTGAACTTAGCCAGCCGCCCCTGCAACCATGCACACACCACCATAGTTACTGTCTCAGAAAGTTTAGAAGCAAACATTTGATTGCCTATGAAACTGTAATAGCAATAGGAAGGCTGGTGGCCCTTGAGGGGGCTTATTCTCTGCATTACAGATAAATCCCATAGGCCCTCTCTTCCTCCCCTTCTTTTCAGCTTGTTAAAATGACAGACACCAAGACCTTATCCTAAACCTACCCAATTCAGAACCTCTTATTGTTGAGGTGGTTGTTTTAATTACATAAAAGGTATCTATGTGCTTGTTGAAAAGCAATTCAAATAACACCTGAAAGTATAAAAATAATAAGCAAAAGTACTCCCCCACCACTCATGTGGAATAACTATTATTAGCAGGTTTTACCTTTGCTTAAGGACAAAGGTTTCTGCGATAGCATCCTATATGCGTTCCTAAAATACTTCGCAGTCTGCACATCTCACGTTAGGACTTATGGGAAAAATAGGATTTGGGCAGACCATTCAAAAACCGATGGAACTCTGTGATCAGACCAGTAGCAAAGAAACAGTAGTCCTGGGCTTCCCTGGTGGCACAGCGGTTGGGAGTCCGCCTGCCGATGCAGGGGACACGGGTTCATGCCCCAGTCTGGGAAGATCCCACATGCCGCAGAGCGGCTGGGCCCGTGAGCCATGGCTGCTGAGCCTGCACGTCCGGAGCCTGTGCTCCACAACGGAAGAGGCCACAACAGTGAGAGGCCCACGTACCGCAAAAAAAAAGAAAAAAAAAAAAAAGAAACAGTAGTCCTGTTAAGTACAAGAACACAGTTTAGCAAACGCCACTGCAGACACATCAGTCAGGCAACCCTTTTCAGCTTCACCAGGAGTTTGCTATGATGGACACTGTAGGGGTTGCTGAACCCAGGAAACTGGTCACTACTTGATTAAAGACAATTCTATAGATTTTAATATTTTCTTTTTAACTTTATGAAAGCTTGTCCCTGATCACTCAAAAACATTTATGTGCTGGGAAAAATCACATATGAATTAGCATTGAGTGTCCCATTATACCAGAATCACTCCTCTAGTCACCTGCTGTCCAACACATGTGTTACCACATAGAAGAGACTTTATCAATCACTGTTTATGGCATGTTAGTGACTACATCAACTGCTTGACTGCTAAGTTTTCTCCTCAATTAAAAACATATTAACGGGCTTCCCTGGTGGCGCAGTGGTTAAGAATCCACCTGCCAATGCAGGGGACAGAGGTTCGAGTCCTGGTCCAGGAAGATCCCACATGCTGCAGAGCAACTAAGCCTGTGCACCACAACTACTGAGCCCGCACTCTAGAGCCTGCGAGCCACAACTACTGAGCCCGCATGCTGCAACTACTGAAGCCTGCGCACCTAGAGCCCGTGCTCTGCAACAAGAGAAGCTACTGCAATGAGAAGCCTGTGCACCACAATGAAGAGTAGCCCCCGCTCACCGCAACTAGAGAAAGCCCGTGCGCAGCAACGAAGACCCAATGCAGCCAAAAATAAATTAATTTTAAAAAAAACATATTAACAAGCAATTTGATAGCTAATGACTTTATGAGACCCAGTAATGGATACCTCAGAAGAAACCAGCTGAGTGCAGGCATGCTGGACCATGGAATAGGCCTTGGAGACAGAGACCCACAGTGCAGTCCTGCCTCCTCTCAGGGCCTTGGGGGCATCATTTTAAACTTGTTTCCCTCATTTCTAAAACCAGAATTTTAAAAAAGAGAGCAACATTGATAGCTCAACCTATCTGAGTCGCGGTGGGACTTCAGGAACTTCATGTACATTGCTGTACCCTATCAGCTACAGAGTGCCTGGCAAGTAGACGTATCGTGATTCTGCATTACCTTCAGCTTTATCATGGTGGTGAGAGCCTGTTCTCGAGCTTGCAATTGTCCCACTTGAGCAGAAAGTTCCACTAATGTGTTGCTGAGATTTTCGTTTCTAACCTATCAGGGACAACACAAAATACTAATTGAGTCATTTAAAAGCTTTCATTACTCTCACCAGCCACAATCTGTGCTCATTCTTCTGTTTCGTTTTTTTCTCTGTTTAGCTTTTTTAGTAACAAAGTGGGCTAAGTAAGCAGTCATCAAAAAGGAACACAAATATCTATTTCCCCATTATCCCCAGCATCTTCTCAATACTTGAGTTTTGCCCTACTGAATTCTATCAGTTACGTTTATAAACATGTCTACTTCCTAATGCTCTTTAATGAATACTTCCAGGTTGGCAAGAATGAAAACTGGATCAGCAAGAGACTTCCTTTGCTGAAACAAAGTAGCATTAATGAACTTTGGTGCATCTTTACTCTATGTTGAAATAACTTCATATTGGGGTATTCCCACTTTTCAGGGTTTTTTTTTTTTTTTTACCCAGAGATCTAGATTTGATATAAATATTGTGTACATAATGTGTTTATTGGTTGGGAAAAAAAAGAATAATCAGGCTTTTTAAAAGAGATCTTCATGGAGAAAACTTAAATGCATGTTACTAAGTGAAAGGAGCCAATCTGAAAAGGCTACATATTGTATGATTCCAACTCTATGACATTCTGGAAAAGGCAAAACTCTGGAGACAGTAAAGAGATCAATGGTTGCCAGGGGTTGTGGCAGAGAAGGAGGGAGCAGAGCAGAGAGGGTTTTTAGGGCAGTGAAACTACTTCTGTATGACATTACAATGGTGAATGCAGGTCATTATTTGTCAAGACCCACAGAACGCACAACACCAAGAGTGAACCCTAATGTAAACTATGGACTTTGGGCGGCAATGATGTGTCAGTGCAGATTCACTGATTGCAACAAATGTACTACTGTGATGCAGAATGTCCACAGTGGAGGAGGCTGGCCGGGGGAGAGGGCAGGGTCTATGAGAAATCTCTGTACATTCCACCCAATTTTGCTATGCACCTAAAACTGCTCTAAAAATTAAAGTTTATTAATTAAAAAAAAAAATCTTCCTGCTATGGACTGAATTGCACCCCCGCCCCCCGCGCCCAAATGCACATGTTGAAGCCCGATGAAGCCCTAACCTCTAATGTGATGGTGTTTGGGGGTGGAGCCTTTGAGAAGTAATTAGGTTTAGATGAGGTCATGAGAGTGGGGCCCTCATGATGGCATCCGTGTCCTCATAAGAAGAGACACCAGAGAGCTTGCTCATGTACTGTCTCTCTCCCTGCCACATGAGGACACAGTAAGAAGGTGACCATTTACAAGCCAAGAAGACAGCCCTCACCAGAAACTGACCAGGCTGGCACCTTGATCTTGGACTTCTAACCTACAGAACTGTGAGGAAAGAAATTTCTGCGCAGTCTATGGCACTTTGTGATGGCAGCCCAAGCTGACCAACATGCTTCCATTTTTTAATTCAACATATCAAGAGATTCCAGAATAGTTTTCACTTATTTTATAGCTAGAAACTGTCTAGAAGAGTAATCTGGAAAAAATTTTAGACATAAAATCTATACAATTATTATGAGTTATTAAGACTCATTATATTACCAAGATCTATACTGATATCATTATGAAACAAGAATATGAAGGCTATAAGAACAACAAAAAAGGCTTTCTCACTGCGTCTCTCAAAAAGCATGAGCTCAAAAGATGTCTGATGACTCACCAGCTAGAAATCAAAACTGAAGAATCACTCTTACAGATTTTATTCCCAATATGCCACTAACGTGATATAGATATTTGTTTCATCAGACTACACACAGTTATTCAGAAAGCATAATGTGAAGCTACTTGATGATATGGATCTCAGAATCTGAGAAAGGCTTTCTAAAATAACCCATTGTTGATAAAATGATAGATGCTACCAAACAGAGGGCTTAACAGTCAGAAAAGGGCTGTAATGAAGCTTCATCTCCAAGACAAGATAGCACTGGCAGCTACCCAAAGCCCTACAAGGAACACAAAACTATGATGATGGATGGATGGATATACTTTCATACACACACACATGCATTTTTAATGGAAATATTTAAACCTAATTTTTCAATAACTGAAACACAAACAGAATTTGGGCTAGGGAAGCTTATCTTAAAACCAACCTCAAGGGCTTCCCTGGTGGCACAGTGGTTGAGAGTCCGCCTGCCGATGTGGGGGACACGGGTTCGTGCCCCGGTCCGGGAAGATCCCACATGCCGCGGAGCGGCTGGGCCCATGAGCCATGGCCGCTGAGCCTGCGCGTCCGGATCCTGTGCTCCGCAACGGGAGAGGCCACAACAGTGAGAGGCCCGCATACCGCAAAAAAAAAAAACAAAAAAACCCCCGAAAAAACCAACCTCAAGGTCTTCAGAGAGGAGAGTGGAATGGGTTGCCTTTTGGGCCATTTCTTGAAGCTGTAGTTGAGTCTTTTGAAGAGTACTCTGGTATTCAATTTGATTCGATTCAAGAGTTTTTACTTTCTTTGTGAGTGACCTGATTATTTCAGTTCTTTTATGTAGTTCACCTGAGGGAGATTTCATCAATAACTTACTTGTGGTCAGATTTGAAGCTGAAAATGCATTATTTTCAAAACACATGGTTAAAGGTTCATACTTCTTTTAAAAGTTTTTATTATGAAATGCACGATATTGTACCTTAGTCAAGAAACAGAACACCAGCAGCAACCCAGAAGGCCCTGTACGTCACTTCCTGAGCACAATCTCTCCAATTTCCCACCTTCCTAACAACCGTCCTGATCTTACTCATTTCCTTGTTTTTCATTATAGTTTTACTATCTATGACCACATCCCTAAGAACAGTTTAATTTGAACCATATGTAAATGGAATTATACTCTATGAATTCTTCTGTTTGCTTTTTTTGCTCAAGATTATGATCCTGGGAATTCCCTGGTGGCCCAGTGGTTAGGACTCCACGATTTCACTGCCAAGGGCCTGGGTTCGATCCCTGGGTGGGGAACTAAGATCCCACAAGCTGCCTGGCACAGACGAAAAAAAAAAAGATTATGATCCTGAGATGTATCCATGTGGCTGCAGGTAACTCCTGTTTGCGTACTGTCATTGCTATATAATATCATTATATGATCATGCCACAATGTATTTATACATTCTACTACTGGTGGTCATTTGGACTGCTTCCACTTAGCAGCTATGATGTACAATGCTGCTCTAAATATTCTCCTACTAGCATCTTGGTGCTTTTGCAGGAGTTCCTCTAGAGCCTCGCTACTCAAAATGTGGCCCTTGGACCAGCAACAGGGACATCACGGGGACCTTGTTAGATACACAGACCTATCGTATCACAATCTACATATTAACAAGATCCTTAGGTAATTCCTGTGCATATTGAAGGGTGAGTAGATTTCCTAGAAGTGGAAATGCTGGGCCATAGCTATGTATATCTTCAACTTTACCAGAACTGTCAAATGATTTTCCAAAGTAGCTCTACCAGCTGACACGCCCACCAGCAGTGAATGAGCCTTCCCTTGCTCCCCACTTATACCAATACCTGATATTTTTTGCCAGTCTGGTAAGTATAAAAAGTCTCATTATGGTCTTAATTTGCATTTCCCTAATTACTAATGAGAATGACAACTTTTTGTACATTTATTGGCCATTCAGTGTTCCGTGAAATGCCTATTCAGGTGTCTTGCTCATTTTAAAACCAGATATTGGGTTTCCCTGGTGGCGCAGTGGTTGAGAGTCCGCCTGCCGATGCAGGGGACACGGGTTCGTGCCCCGGGCCGCGAAGCTCCCACATGCCGCGGAGCGGCTGGGCCCGTGAGCCATGGCCGCTGAGCCTGTGCATCCGGAGCCTGTGCTCCGCAACGGGGGAGGCCACAATGGTGACAGGCCTGCGTATCGCAAAATAAATAAATAAATAAATAAAAAATAACTTATTGCTAAGAAATGCTAACCATCATCTGAACCTTCAGCGAGTCGTAGTAGTAACATCAAAGATTACTGATCACACATGACCATAACAAATATAATTATAATGAAAAAGTTTGAAATATTACGAGAATTACCAAAATATGACACAGGGACACAAAGTGAGCAAACGGTGTTGGAAAAATGGTGCTGACAGACTTGCTCAGTACAGGGTTGCCACAAACCTTCCATTTCTAAAAATCATAATATCTGCAAAGTGCAATAAAACGAGGTATGCTTGTATATAATGTTATCTTTTGCTTTAATATGTTTATATAAAAGATACTAATTATATAAGACATATTGCATCTAACGTACAATCATATTAAATATTGCATTTATGTGTATCTACATGTGGGTGGGTGTGGTCAGAATAAAATCAGATGGTCATCAACGAAATGGAAAAACTACTCATATTTAGATTGTCGTATTTACAGAATCCTTTGTGTAATATAAGTAAAGAAGAAGGTGATACATTGTCTTTCTATTAAACAGATCTAGTATTTTCCCCTCTAGCACATTCTAGTATTAATGCAGTGTCAATAGAACATTCAGACTTTAGGGTAGCACGAAAGGGACGATAGTTAAAATATGGTACAAAAGGAAATTTTTGTAAGCCATTTTTGAGATTGCTCTAATTTTAAAAGATGACTATTTTAGGTATTTGAGATGAAGTTCAATACCAAGTTTAAAATCTTTGAGTCAGTTCAAGAGAAATGGCCAGTTCTGTGGCATCTTCATTCATACTTTAGCTCAAAACTAATTTCCTTCAGGTTCACTCTTGACACTCAATGTTGACTGAAGCTGCCCAGCCCTCTTTCTACAGCTAAGTACTTCGCTTGCCCTACTTTAATTCACATTGTGTTTGTTCTGTTGTGAGTGTTCATGATGTCGTCCTATCTTCAATTAAAATAAACTCCAGGGACTTCCCTCGTGGCGCAGTGGTTAAGAATCCGCCTGCCAATGCAGGGGACACGGGTTCGAGCCCTGGTCCTGGAAGATCCAACATGCCGAGGATCAACTAAGCCCGTGCGCCACAACTACTGAGCCTGCGCTCTAGAGCCCGTGAGCCACAACTCCTGAAGCCCACGCGCCTAGGGCCCGTGCTCCGCAACAAGAGAAGCCACCGCAATGAGAAGACGGCACACGGCAACCAAGAGTAGCCCCCGCTCGCCGCAACTAGAGAAAGCCTGCACGCAGCAACAAAGACCCAACTCAGCCAAAAAAAAATAAATAAAAATAAAATAAAATAAACTCCAGTGCAGCAGGGATTGTGTTGAGATGTTCCTATCTTACCCTTGAGCCCTTTTAACGTGTTGGCATGTACAAGTGCATGACAGATGCTGCTGCGTATATGTCTGACCTTCTAATTTGCTGCAACGTTCTTCCAAAGTCAACACTTTCTGCCGATCCTCTTCCCATGAAAGCAGTTGTCTTTGATGTACTGCAACCATATCATTGAGCTCTCTATCTCGATCTTTTAATTCTCCAATGAGCAGCTGTAGCTCTCTCCGTTGTTTCTCGATAGTGGAAATCTCAACTTCTGACCCAATGTTCTAAACATAGAAAGTGGCTTCACGTCAGGATAAAACTAATCAACATAAATCGGCCAAAGCATATTTTCCAAACAATTATATCTTCTTTTGCTGCCAATTCAAGGTAGTTAAATTACGTTTTATTCACTGATTATAACATGACGTCAAAATTATGTATATTTAAAGCAAGTTCACACCTACTGTACTCTGCCTCTATCACTTTCTGTCGTACCATTTACACCACTCTTAAAGAGTGGGACCATTTGTAAAACCTCCATTGGTTAATCACAAATAAACCCATTTCTGCATTTTTTTTCTTTGCTGTCAACCCTCTCCTTGTATCAATCAACAATATTATCCCTCAGCTTGCCCCAGAAATTCTATGGCAGTCAAAGGGGAACAGGAAGTAATTACTGTTTAAATGTAACTGATCCAAACTCAACATACCTACTTAAAAACAAATTTTGTAAAGGCAAAATTTCAAATATACACAGAAGACAAGAGAATAGTACAGTAGACTCCCATTTGCTCAGTACCTAGGTCTTTCTTACCACTATCAAGATTCTGCCACATCTGTTTCAATTTTCCTTTTTCTTTTTGTTGTTGATAAAAAATACTTTTTACTCTTAGATACTTTAGTATGCATCTCTAAAAATGAACGTTTTTATATAACCATGATGCCATTTTCATGCCTAACAAAATTATCTACGATAACACCTTTTAAGCATACATCATTTTAAAGTCTAGTGCAGTGAAGTTGGTCTGACCTAAATTGGAATCCAGAATCAGCCACTTAGTGGCTCTAAGACCTTGGGTAAGTTACTTGATGTCCTTAAGCCTTAATTTCCTTGTCTGTAAAATGGTAATAGCAGCATTTTAACTTCTAAGAGTTGTGTGGATTAAGCAAGATAATCTCTGTAAAGCACTTCACAGTACTTGGCACCATTGTAAGTGTCATTAAAAATTAATCAATAGTCAAGCTAAGAAAGAAGTGGAAAACTTTATTTGAGCCAAGCTGAAGATTATAACCTGGGAGACAGTCTTTCAGAAAGCTCTGAGAACTGTTCTGCCTGTAAGAGGTCAAAACACAGTTACAAACACTTTCAAGACAAAGGGCTATACATCAAAATAATATGTTGACTTTTACACAATGCAGATCTGCGCATACAAGGCAAGTAGTGGGTCACAGTGACCCCTTACAGGATTGAGAAAGGAATGTTATCTCCTAAGGAGTTCCTTGCTGGCACTGGGAGAAAATAGCTTTTTTTTTTTTTGGCAAGCAGGCATTCCTACGTCTTCTAAAAGGATCTAGTTAATGTGTAATGCAGATGCACAATACACACCAAAGGGGAGGAAGCAGTGGCTCAGACGACAGAGAAAACTTTGTTAACTTTTTCTGGTCCTGCCTTAAAATAATTTTGTTCTATCATAAACGACCAACAAACATTAGCTAGTATTATCAATATTTTATTATTAAGATTGTAAGTCACATTCCAAAGTATGGTACTGTCCCCATCTATGAAATAAAGAACTAAAAAACAAAACCCAAAAACCAAATCACTATGCTGTATACCCGTAACTAACGCAATATTGTAAACCAACTATACTTCAATTAAAGAAAAAAAGCAAAACTAAAAGTGTTACTTTAAGAATTCTACCTTAAAGACAGTAGTTTAAAGTTCACCAGAGGCCCATGTACACCCAGTACTCGCGACTCGACACTGCGCCTGGGCTGAACGACCCATTTTCATTAAGGTAAGGAAACTGATGTGACGCTCCGTTTTCCTTCTGCGTCCTGGGTATTGTTTTAAATTTTAAGCAAAAACGATTCCTGAATAACCCCAATGCACGTCGTCCCCGCGGTCTGCTCTCCTCTCTCCCCGGGACGCGACGGCGGAAACGGGAAACGCAGAGCATCAGCCGCTCACCTGGCGCCCGGCCAGGAAGGAGGCCGAAGGGTTCATAGGTGTTTCCTCCGCCCCCGGAGAGAGTCGGTGTGCGCAGCGTCACCCTAGAAACGCCATCGGCGCGCCTACCCGGAGCGGCGGGAGCGAGCCCCGAGCCCCGGAGCCCCGCACCCTCGCTGGCCCAAGCAACCTCGCCCAAACCGCCGGCCCCGCGGAACGCGCCCGGCCCACTCGGCTTACTGCGTAGCCGAGCGGCAGCCCCGGCTCTCGCGACACCTCGGCGGCCGCAAGAGCCCGCAGGAGGCCGGTTCCCACTCGGCCTCGTCGGGCGCGGCCCCCGACCCCCTCCTGGCGTTTTGTTCTTCCATATCCGGGCCTGGAGGCTCTCGAATGATTTACCTGGAGCTGTAAAAGCCATTATCCCGGCCCACAAAGAACCGTTCTTCACCATGACCCTGGGAATGATGGAGCAAATGAAGGGCTGTTTCTGCGCTGTCGCCCTGGCGTGTGACCATGTGCTCGCTTACTTATTTCCCTCTTTCCCTCCTAAACTGTGAGCGCGGTTGCTCTGGCTGCTGTGTACTCCGGGCAAGGAGAACACTTCCTGGCATTCAAACAACAAACAGATGGAGGCAGACGCCACCCCTGGTAGTTAATAGTCAGTTGCTGGCCATCCCAGCAGACAGCTCTAAACTGAGAATCACAGTTGAAAAGAGAGAGAAAAAAATTTAAAAAGGGTTTTTTTTGACTCTTGATGTAGCTCTTTTGTTAAATGATGATGACGTACCCCTTGGGGTGGACGTGCACCCATTGGGGTATATCAAATGACGATGATGTACCTTTTGGGGTGGACTGCACCCCTTGGGTGGACGTGCCCCACTTAAGATGGACGTGCACCACCTGGCGTACAGCCGGGGAGGGTGCTGTCCCCCTTGGGGTGTGCCCGAGCTGATTTAATCAGCCCCTTGGCTCGCGTGATTCCTATTGTTAAATCAGCCCCATACACCAGGTGACTCCCATTAAGTCAATCAGCACCATTTATAACGTGACTCCCACTAATTAAATCAGTCTCCATGAGTCACGTGGTTCTCGTTGATTAAACCGGCTCCCTTAAATATCGTGACCCCCACTAAATCAATCGTTCTTCTTAAATCTCTTGGCGTTCATTAAACCAATCAAACGCCTTAGATTTCCTGGCCCCCATTAAATCAATCTTCCTTCTTACGTCTCAGGGCATCCATTAAGAAGGATGATTGATTTAATTAGGGTCACCATATTTACGAAGGCAGATTGACTCAATGGGAGTGCTGTCCCACGTGGGGGGGGGGTGCTCAGGCGCCCCTTGGGGGACCGTGCACCCCCCGGTGTACATCAAATGATGATGACGTACCCCTTGGGACGCAATGCACCCCTGGTGTACAGCCAAGGAGGGTGCTGTCCCCTTGGGGGGTGGACATGCACCCTGTGGGGCAAGAACTTGACACTTTATCGTGACAATATTTACCACATTGAGTTGAAGCTAAGCTTTTTTCTCGTGCTGTTTCATAGTCACTCCTTCTTCCCCCTTTTACTCTTCGTTATAGAGGGATTATGAAAAAAATAATGCTTATCGTATTTAACCCCTGGTCACTCACCCACTACTGCTTAACCCACAAGATGGCATTTCTGGCAAGACAAATTACTAAAGTCTTAATAGTATGTCAACTTTACTTCTTGGTTGACTGTGAATTAGCAAAACGTGCCCTTGTGTTCATAAAAGACAATCTGAACATGGAAAAACAAATTTAAAATTTCTTACCTTGAAGCTTTACTGATTTGGGTGACACCTCCTTAGGATAGGCTCATGTTCAGGAGAACCAACAAGACAATACCTTAGAATTTAAAAATCAAAAAAGCAGTAACTTCCCTGGTGGCGCAGTGGTTAATAATCCACCTGCCAGTGCACAGGACATGGGTTCGAGCCCTGGTCTGGGATGATCCTACGTGCCGTGGAGCAACTAAGCCCGTGTGCCACAACTGAGTCTGCACTCTAGAGCCCACGAGCCACAACTACTGAAGCCCGTGTGCCTAGAGCCCGTGCTCTGCAACAAGAGAAGCCACTGCAATGAGGAGCCGCAGCGAAGAGTAGCCCATGCTCGCCGCAAGTAGAGAAAGCCGGGGCACAGCGACGAAGACGAAGACCCAACGCAGCCAAAAATAAAAAATTTTAAAAAACGCCAAAAAACTAAAAGGTAGAATTCATTTTTGAAAAATTGTAACTTATCAACCTTTAAGAGCGAGAAAGCTACCATGGATTACACCTTAAGTGACAGCTGATTTACTGGGGCTTCTATTTAATAACTAAAAAGGAATTTAAAATCACATGTTGCCAGCATCTATTTTTTTTAATGAATAAAATACTACATATCAAAACGTCATGTTGAAATAATAATATTTGGGGTATACTGTGTTAAATAAAATCTATTGTTAAAATTAAAAAACTTTATTTGTATTTGAAGTTGCCAGCTTAATCTTTGCAAATCTCTTACATATTATAAGGCTGTTTAAAGGTTAGTATTCTTTTGCTAAAAACACAAGATTATAAAAGCATTTACATAATACAAACATACACAGAATGTATGAATTAAACTCAATCCTTGAATATATATATATATGTATATATATTATATATTTTTTGGCCACATCATGCAGCTTGTGGGATCTTAGTTCCCCGACAAAGGATTGAACCCGGGCCACAGCAATGAAAGCGCCAAGCCCTAACCACTGGACCACCAGGGAACACCCCCTGAACTACACATTTTAATCAGAGATTAAACTCTTGCATTTTAAATTTCAGGTCAAAGAAAAAGATTCACACATATTATACACAAGGACGATTTTAATCCTGCATTTTCCTGCAGTACCATCCACTGCTGGCTATATATGGACTGAAACTGCATTTGCCAAGAACTGTGAACATTAAGAATCTTTACATGAAGTCACACGTGTTGATACAAGCACAAAGACATCTTCCAGCACCAAGAGAATACACACATAACCACATACCAAATGGTTTTGATGGATAAATTTGCTTCATCAGGTAATTTTATTTAGCTAAATTCACAGTTAATGCAGAATTTCATTTTCTTAATTTACATCTTTATTATACAGTCTAAGATTTCAATTATTTAAAACCCCACTAATTCATTTGATTGCAATTTGCATGGCAATAAACAATGGTTCTAACTTTCTCAAAGGTGTCTATAGCAATTTAAAATACCATGAGTCTTTAGTTTGTAGCACCTGACATAAGACCTTTATAAAAACAGATTTTAAATTCATTTAATGTACTCATTAAGATTCACTGTCACTGTTTCTCTTGTAAGAAAAACACATTTTAACTGCTATTTTCCAGACTATATTGAGCAATGGTGTATATTATTTTCAAATGGTTAGGAGAATTTTACATAAACTTATAGCCAGAAAAAGAACTCGGCCTCTCTGGATGCCTATCCACTCAAAACAATGATGAAAATAATGTATAAAATGGATTTGGGGGTCTGACCTCCTACTTAACATTATCAAACACCTTTCCAAGTATTCTTAGAAAATATCTTAAAATATCTGCAAATATTCTACCATATGACAAACCATCATTTCTTTAACCATTTCCCAATTGTTCATCTTTATCATTTGCAATTTTTTTATATTATGAGTAGCACTGTGATGAACACCTTCATCCACAGTTTTAAGCAAGACATTGTATCTTTAGGATAATGTCAAGAAGTGGGTCAAACAGTGCAGATGGGTTTAAGGCTTTTAATATACTTTACCAAATAATCTCCACAACAGCTTGATCAACTATTACCAACAATACGTTAATAGGCCCACAAAGTGAACCTGGTTGGTGACAATGAAGCAAATTCAACCACAGATCCATGAGATGCTCAAGCATCTCAAAACTATCACACCAAAGAAGCAAGGAGAGTTATTACTGGTAATGAAGCCAAATTCAAATTCTTCAAAGTATCACTCAGCTTAACAACCAAAAAAAAAAAAAAAAAATCATGATTTGATAAAATCATGATTATTTTAAAATAATCAACAGAAAAGCTTTCCACAGAAAGTCTAATTTTTCCAAAAATAAAAACTTAAAAAGAAAGAGAAAAGTCAGTACCAAATGACCAAAATTTTTTATTTGACTAAATTCTATTTCATGCATAAGCATGACAGTCTCTCCTGTTTATCAGACTTTGGCAACAAAAAAAAAAACAAGCAGCCCTGTACAGAACAGTGAAAATGCCAAGGGTGAGGGTAGGCTACAGTTTTACTGTAGGATAAATATATATATTTATATATATATTTTAAAAGGCCTCTCTCCCTTTGGCCATATCAACAATCAGTTCAGATCTTTAAATACAGACAAATTTTCAAAATCACTTCTTCACTTCTCCAAGATCTTCAATGCTATCATCATCCACCTGTAAAATAAAAATAATTACATTTCATGAGTTGTGGTTATCAACTAACACAGAAGGAACTTGCTTTAATAACTTATTTCTATAGATGCACATGTTCCAAATACTCACTTCTGGCCATTTTTCCTGAATGACATCAATTATGTCATCTGTAAAGTCTCCCTGAATGATGATTTCATCCTCCCCTGTTACTGAGGCACCACAGGAGAATTTCTGAGCAAAAAACCTTTGTGCTTCTTTAAGATCGATTTCTGTTATTTTAAAAAAAAGAAATAGCAAGACTATAATTGGAATCATATGTCAAAGATATTTTTCCATCTTGAAATTTAATCTGCATTTTAAATTCATAAAACAGATTTTGTTAATGGATTTCATGTTCCTTTCAGAACAATAATTACAAACTACCCATAAGCAGTCATCTTAACAATTCAACTTATATTTTTAAGGTCAAGTAAAGCCTCAGTACATAAAAATAAGATCATCCACACTATTCTTAACTCATATAGTAAGACCAAAATAAATCCAGGAACACATTAATTCCAACATTACATCTACACTTCCAAGTATATGAAGTTCTTTTGGTTATCCCTTTTTATAGAAGAAAAATTTACAGCAGAGAAACAAGCCTAATATTTATGATGTGGTCTAGTGACTGCTTTTCATTCCATGTTGTCAAATGAAGGAACCTAATCACCGTGGTTTCACTATTCATTCAAGTCTTCCAGGAACTGAAGGGGCTCTGAAGCAGGACATCCTGCCACTAACCACCTTCCCTCACCCTCTACTGTCATCCCAGAAGGGATAGGTCATTTTGCAACCATTTGGCTACCGAGACTGCAGGGAACAAGGAGCAGTGCTGGTAGACTTCACAGGGAAACCTATCCAGCCCTCCTTATTCTACATAAAACGTGCCCAAACAGAAATTCTGGAAAGGAAAAAGTTAAACCAGTCCCCTGTGCAAAAGATTTTTAAGTTGCTTCAAAATTTGATTTTGAACCTATAGTTAGAAATGCAAAATCTCATTTTGTATCTTCTTAGCAAAAAACAGAACTGTAAAATTTTCATGATACTAGATTAAAAAGAGAGAGAATGAAATGAAGGAATGTAGTTCACACATTTTAAACATACTTAAGCTTGGACTCACCGAAAGTCGCAAGGCCACACACTCTTGTTACGTATTTCTTCTTTGCTCTGGGAATTTTGGCTATCGTAACCTTCTGTGGTACAGTCTTCTTTTTTTGTTTTATTTGACCCCTTCCACCTTTATTTATTAAGAAAGAGCTCAGGATTAGTTGTTCTGTTCTTATCATAAATAAAGAATACTGTCTCTAAATTTATTAATTTTCAAAAGGTATGAAATACTAATTTCTAAAGTTTCTTTTTCTAATACAAAATTAATAAACACATGCATGAGTATTCATTCAATCCATAGTTATTAAGTAGTATATGCAATGCACTGCACTAAGGGCTGAGGACACAAAGATGAACAGAAGAAGAACATAGTCGCTGCCCTCCAGGGACTCTCAGTCTAGTGCAGGGAAACAAAAAGTTAAATAAGTACAGCAACCTGATATATACTGTAATAGGATCCACGAATATGGCACTACCATAAGCTTTGCAGAGAGTGGCTAACTCTGCTTCCAGAGAACAGGACAAGTTTCCTAGAGGAAGAGGCATCTAAGTGCTTGCAGAATAAGAAATGGTCCATTTGAAGGGAGAAGGGCTGGGGAGATATAAAAAGGATATTCCAGGGAAGGGAAACAAGTACAGAGACAAGAAAGGGCATTATATTTGAGAACTACACTTGTCTTTGTGTGTGAATGTGACAGGAAAGTAGGATTTACTGGTTGGCGTAAGGAGGGGACAATGGCGCTCAGGAACGCAGGGCCCGCCATCTGTCCAGGGGCCACGATTAGGGATCTATTTGACCCCACAGCCACCCGGGATGGGCCGGTTTTCTGCCACCATGTTTTCAAATTCACCCACATTAAACTTAGTAAATCCCCAATTCTTGGAGACGTGGATCTTCTGGCAGCCAGTGAACTTGAACTTGGCCCTGCATAAGGCCTCAATCACATACTCCTTGTTCTGCAACTTGGTGCGGATGGACATCACTTGGCCAATGTGGCCAAAGTGGACCCTGGCCACTGTGCCCTGGGGCTTTCCAAAGGCACCACGCGTATCTACCTGGAGCCTAGATTGGGGACAGCATGCCAGATGTGAATGTCCACTGGAAAGGGCTGTCTCCAAGATCCCTTAGGGCAACCCATACAGCCAACAGGCTGCATACACTACCAAGGAGGCTACTGGTTGCAACCACTGCATACCTGGCCCCAGCGGGGAAAAGAGCACAGTCAGCTTAATTGGCTGCAAATACACTTGTGTTGATGAAGGAAGCGTATGGATATGTAAGAAAGGAAGCCAGAAAAGCAAAGATTATATACCAGTAATTTAAGGAACAGCACAAGCTCTGTCATTTTATATTGCAAAGAGAAGCCAGTGAACAACTGACTATGCAGGAGTGAAATTACTGATTTATGTTTTGTCAGGATCACCATGCAGTGTGGAGGGTGGGTCTGTGAAGAGCAATGGTAGAGGCCACTGATGAGGCTCCTGCATTAGTTCAGGCAGAACTTAATCAACATCTCAACAAAGCAGTGGCAACAGTAATGGCCACTAGGCACAGGATAAACAGAGGAAGGAGAAGAAATGACAGAATTTAGAACTGATTAAGAGGGTCAAAAAGAATGAATCTAAGATGGGTCTCAAGTTTCTGGCTCAGATGACTGGATAAACTGTGCTGTTAATAACCAAAATGAAGAAAACAAAAGATGCAGATTTGGGACTTAGTAAGTTTACTTTGGAAGTGCTGTGTTTGAAGTACCTGTGAGACCATATGCGCATTTCTAGTCTAGAGACATGGGCCAGGACTAGAGATATAAATTTGGGTACTGTAAGCGTAGAGTGATAGCAGAAGGATGTGGAGGAATCATCCAGGGAGGACATGCAGAATGAGAAGGTAAGTGGGCCCAGGACAGAATCCTGGAAAACACCAATTTTTAAGGGACACAAGGGAGAAGAGAAGTCTGCACAGAAGGCTGAGGAGCAGTGAAAGGAGAATGAGGGAGGAAGCACGACACTTCAAGGGAGGGCTCAGATGAGATGCTCTTACCACTTAGCAATCACCTAGCCGTTCGTGACCCTTGTTAGAGGAGTTTCAGTGGCATGAAAGTCAGGTTAGGATGGACTGAGGAGCAAAGACTCAATGACCAAACTGAAAGGGGGATAGTAAGTCTAGTCTTATTAAGGACGTCTGGCTAAGAAGGGAAGGGGGAAGAGAATAGGGCAAAGAAAGATATGAGCTCTTGGGGGAATTTTTTTTTTTTAATGCAAAGTCCTAAAATATATGTATAAGCTAATTTTAGTCACAAGGGAAAATTAATTCAGGAAGAAGAAACAGGTGGGGACACGATCCAGGGCACAAGGAATTCATTTTAGAAGGAGGAGAGGTAAACAGGTGTGCCTAACAGCTGTAAAAAGAAAAATTCAACTGAGCTGACAGAAGTAATGAGAGAACAAAATTTTTTTAAGTGTTCTCACTCTAATTAAATAGAATACACAGGTATTTTAATAAGGTAACAAAGTTTTTAAGTCATAAACAAGCTGGCTGGATGCTTTTTATGTATATATACGGCAAATGAAGCATATTTTCTTAGATCCAATTTACTGATAAAGCCCAATTCATACGAAATCCAGTCATCCTGAGAACATGATCCTGTATCCCTCTGTATGGTATTCACACAGAATTACAGTAACAGGTAGATGTTATTCACTTTGGGAATGCTTTCGTTTCTTATTTCTTCAAGCAGAGGGAGGGTATGTTTGTGTAAATCAAATCATGGATTCAGGTCTCACCTCTCTTTTGTTTTTTCTTCTCTTCCTCTTCCCCTGCTGTTCCTTGACCCTCATTAATTCCAGCTTCTTGTTTGGGTGAATTTTCTAGATGTAAAAACAAAATCCAAAAGCATTAACATCACTTCATTACGTTAAAAAATTACCCTTGAGGAACCTCAAACACATATAAGGTATTTTACCAACAAATGAGTGTAACATTTATAAAGCAAGCGATTATACTGCTAGATGCCTATCAAGCCTAATTCTGAAGTCATTACGATAAGTATATAGTGATAGAAGACAAAACAAAGTCTTTGATATGTGAAGATCACAATTTTTTAAGCCACATTAAAGGAGCACAGAACACTTAAGACTCCACAGGAATATTTAGCATCTAAGCGTACTAGTTCTGTTAACAGAAGTCTGGTCCTGAATATGAAGATATGTCCTAGGCAAGTCATGTTCAGGGCCCACCATGTAGACTGTTACATCAGATTTGAGGGTTCTTATCCAATCACGGACAGCGACTAAGTTGTCTCAGGGGCTGTGTCTCATGGAAACTATCTGAAAATCAAAGCAGCAAGTAGTGGGATAACACTGGGTATACGTGGCAGGACTTTCCAGCCCAGGATTTCCCTTCTCCCTGCTACTGCCTTCATTTTTAACAATCTTGTAAGAGGGCGTCAATCTTAGCTAACTGAGGAAATCGGTTCCTCTGCAGTTTCCTTACCTCTGGCAACAGCAACTCCATTCTTCTAGTTGCTTCGGTCAAAAATTTAGCTGCCCCTTTTTCTCACATCCCACATTCAACACATCAGGAGACCCTGTCAGCTCTACCTTCAAAACGTATCTAGAATCTGACCACTTTTCACGTCTCCACTGCTGCCATTCTAGTCGTCATCATCCTGACCAGATTAGTGCAGGAGCCACCTATTTGGTCTCCCTGCTTTGCTGCCTAAGCCTCTCTTCAGTCTATTCTTAACATAGCAGCCAGACACACTGCTGAAACAGAAGTCAGACCATATCACCCTTCTGCTCAAACTGCTCCAATAGCTCATCTCACTCAGAGTGAAAGCTGAGACCTGGTGTTTAAGCCACGGTCCTTCACTACTTCTCTGACTTCATCTCCCACCCTTCTTCCCTTCCAGAAACAAAGACCTCCTTCCTGTTTTTTAAATATGCTGTAAGCGGTAAGTGTTTGCCTCAGGGCCTTTGCACTGGCTGCACCATCTGCTTGGAATGTCGTTCTCCCAGATATCCAAAGGACTCTCTCCCTCACTTATTTTAGGTCTTTGTTCAAATGCCATCTTTTCAGCAAAATCTTTCAGGGCTACTACCTAAAATTTCAAATTCCCTCCCCAACAATTCTTATCTCTCCATTCCCTGCTTATCCTAATTTAATGTACTTATTTATTTGTCTTGTTTTACTTATTTTGTCTCTCCCTCTAGAATATAATTTCCAAAGAGTAGGTCTTTTGTTTACTGCTTTATTCTCAGCATCCAATAAGAGTGTATAGCATATAGTATGTTTACAAGAAGTAATTTGTTGGACTTCCCTGGTGGCAGTGGTTAAGAATCCGCCTGCTAATGCAGGGGACACGGCTTCGAGCCCTGGTCCAGGAAGATCCCACATGCTGCGGAGCAGCTAAGCCTGTGTGCCACAACTACTGAGCCTGCGCTCTAGAGCCTGCGAGCCACAACTACTGAAGCCCGCGCGCCTAGAGCCCGTGCTCCGCAATGAGAAGCCACCACAATGAGAAGCCCATGAGCCACAACGAAGAGTAGCCCTGCTCACTACAACTAGAGAAAGCCTGTGTGCAGCAACAAAGACCCAACGCAGCCAAAAAGAAAAAAGAAAAAAAAAAATTTGTTAAATGAATGAAAGAAAATATATGCCCCTAAATCATTTACTCTTCTTTATATAAGAAAGTTAATACTTTGACCTATCCTGTCTCAGAGATAAGACACAAGCAGTCTGTGATTTTTTTTTAAATTTTATTTATTTATTTTTGGTTGTGCTGGGTCTTAGTTGGGGCCGGTGGGCTCCTTAGTTGTGGCCAACAGGCTCCTTGGTTGTGGCATGCGAACTCTTAGTCGCAGCATGCATGTAAGATCTAGTTCCCTGACCAGGGATCAAACCTGAGTCTCCTGCACTGGGAGGTGAATTCTTACCACTGCACCACCAGAGAAGTCCCACAGTCCGTGATTTTATGTAAGGAATTTTAACCCAAGAACTTAAAACAGTTTTAAAGTTAATAGAATAGATAGATATAATTCTGTAATATCCTACTAAACAAATGCATTTGCACGTTGCAAAGCCAAAGGTATATAGCCAAAGGTATATAGAAAGAGGGAAAAAAAATGTTCATACCTACAGTAAGTTTTGCAAACTCATTTGGAAAATTCTTCTCTAACCATTGTCTACATTTAGCGACATCAGGCATATATTCACAGTACTGGAGAGGGAAAAAGAAGAAACTGAGTCACAACAGTACACTTTTAATCATTTTAATTAAAAATCATTCCCTGTGCTTGCTATATATAGAATCATAAAACCAACTACTCCCACCTGACATCTTATCCACAGGAAATCTGTATTCAACCAGGAAATGTCCCATAAGAAATTAAAAATTAAAAGACACCTCCTCACTGTAACAATTTATTTCCTCGCCAACAAACAGAAAGGCCATTAGAAAAAGGAGGAAACAGACAAAAACGAGGTGTTTTTCTTGCTTTGGACACATAGGTGTCTCATTTTCATGACCTGCCCGCAGAACCTGACTTAGAAGCTTATCAACAGAAAGTCTTACACATAATTTATGCTTTCTCTTCTCTGTTTGGATGTTAAATTTTGGCTTTAAGGTTACTCTTGTTTTATTAGCTGACTATTCATGAGTTCCATGCAAAAATCCAAACTATGTATAGCCAAGTGCTAAAGATGCACACATATAACTCAAAGTCTAAAGAAAAATTTGTAGGACCATAAAAGTATTCTAAACCAAAGTTCTCTATAAAAGGTTGAAACTCAAAAAAAAAAGGCTGGAACTCTGCCATCAAATAATAGAAAATGAAAAGTAAGAAGTTCCCAAGCTAGCTCTAAAATCAATCATCTCAAATGCAGAAGTTAAAAAAGAAAAAAAGAATTTTAGAAGGACTTACCTCTGTTGGTAATGAACAGACTGGGGATGGAGAGAAAAAAAGATTTGAAAATGTTAATAAATAAATAAATACACACGTACACACATGGCTCATAACAACTTTTATTTTTAATCTGACAAAATGCTTCATTTGTTTTTTCCTATAACTTTCCTGTACCACTTTTCAAATACTACCCCGTCATGCACTTTTTTTTTTTTTAGGTAAGTGGCACATGATTAATAGAAATATTATCTTAATTTTTTTTTTGGATGTAAAGAACAATGTCTCCTTCAGTTGGTAGAACATCAAACTATACTATCTGGCATGTCTTAAGGTTTTACCACAACAACCTCAATGGGTCTGAAACTAAGCTAGGATGGGAACAATTCCCCATACAACAAAGGCTGAATGGAGCTGGTTATTTCTTTTGATAACTTCACCAAAACAGCCGCTACTTTTTATTCATACTAACACATTTACAGACTTCAGTAGCACTTTTGCTACCATTTCTTTGCAATATACTTTTCCTTTTCTTTTTTCGTATTATGCTACATAAGACCATGACACTGTGAATTTCCTTCCTTAGAAGGAAAGTTGGTTCAATCCTGTCACTGTATAGCCTGCAAAGGCTAAAGGACTAGAAAAACTCAAAGGGTTTCCCAATTTTAACTAAAACTCTATTACTGGGTCAACTGCTTATTTTATTTTTATTTTTAAGGTGAGGAATGGAATAGTTCAGTGTGACAACACCTTGAGATTTGTGAGGGAGAGGAGGGGTGGCACACCGTTAATAATAACAGCACTTACCATATATTGGGCACATGCTAGGCACTTTGCTATGCTTTATATTATTATGTTCAATCGTCACAACCTCATAAGGTAAGAACTACCATATGTGTATTATGAATGAGAAAAATGAGACTTAGAACAAGTAACTCATTTGTATCTGGTTAGAACAGGATTGGAACCCTCGTCTGTTTCTGAAGGTCATGCTCTTAACCACTAAATTAGACCACACAACATATAAAAGCAGTGCAGCTGTGTGCCAGCCCATCATCACTCTTTTACAGATGAAGCCGAAAAAGGTTAAATAGCTTATCCAAGGCCAAAGGTGGCATAGGGCAGAAAACTAGAATCTACCATCTCTATTTCAGTTTAGAGTTCTTTCTACTAAAGCTCTCCTGGTTAACCAGAAGCTCTCTAATCCTCACAGTTCAAGTTCAAATACTAGTAGGTACAGATATTCAGCCACATTTTCAGGATATAATTATACGTTAAATACCATTACAGCAAATACTAAAACCATAACACTTAGTACACCATTTCAAATAATATTTGGTTCAGCAAAATTCTAATACGATGAAAAAAGTTGGACAAATATTCCAAATTCCACATTATTTGTTTTTACAGTCTATTTCCCTCCACAAATGATTTACTATTTGTAAACTGTCGTTTTTCAAGGAAAAGACTGAGCAGTCACCAGCTTCACATCACTAACAGCGGAACAACCTGACATTGTGTATCTGCTGACATGATGAGATATGATGAACAAAGCCACATCATCCATGAGACCTTCTGCTATGGTCTGAATGTTTGTGTCCCCTCAAAATTCACATGTTGAAATCCTAATACCCAATGTGATGATATTAGGAGATGGAGCCTTTGGGAGTAATATTTCATTTATTCTTCTCAACAGCCCTCTGAAGTAGGCTGTTATCCATTTTATGGATGAGGAAACTGACCAAGGTCACCAGTGAGTAAATGGCTAAACCAGGATTCAAACTCTGACTGAATTCATATTCTGAAGTCTCAATCCTGCAGACATATATCTCCCCGGAAATGACCCCATCCTACCTACCCTTGTTTCTCACTATACTTCAACCAGCATTCTGCTCCAATCAGCCCCTTCTTTTCCCTCTACCCCCTAACTTTTTCCTCGATCTTTAATATGAAGATACCATATTAAACCATGCCCCCATATTTTTCTTATAAATTCATCCACCTTTCCTTGCAAATTCTGCCCATTACCTAAGGCTTCTCACTTCCTCACTTTGCTTTCCCAGCTTCCCTCTGAACAAAGATCCCTCCCTTTCCTGAAACCCTAGTTCATAGCTATGGTCAGTACCACTGAATTTAGCATTTAATATTCCCTAAGTGCTTCTACAACTAGACCTTAAACTCTTTGAGGAAAAGGTAATCCTGTCTCCAACCTAGTGCCTGGAATATCAATACAAACTAGGGAGGGAAATAAAAATAAAGTTTTCTCGAAAAGGTTAGGTACCTCTGGTACCTCTGATCAACACAAAGTATCACTGGGGTGGACTGCATACTTAGTGCAGTTGTTCAAAGCCATCTTAGGAGCGACATAAGCACTTGAACAGGATGGCTTTCATATACTGTATTTCATTAATTTTTTTTCATTTTTATAGGGATGCATTCCATAATTATGGCATGTCAACCTAACAATTTTTTCTTTCTTAGTGGAACCTAAAATAATGGTGCATCTTATAACATACAGAGTCTTAGATTCGGTGAATTAGGGTACAAAGAACAATAGCTCCTAACTGTATCTGACAAACAAGGAGGAATAAACTAAACTAGTATACTTCCCTAATAATAGTAATAATAGCACTTATTGTATTATGTTCTTATGTTAGTTGCTGAACCAGCTTTATAGGAATCATCTGACTTCAGATGTAATCATCATTTTCTTTCAGACCTTAAGAAACAGACCTCTAACCCTTAGTGAAATCAGGTTAACTTGCCCACGGTCACACAGCTAAAATTAAGCAGGAGCAGCTGGTAATGCCCAAGGTAAGGATGCAAACCCTGGCCCATGACTCCAAAGGCAAACAATATAACCAAATAAGACGAATAATCATAACACATCTCAATCAACCCTACAGAAAGCTCCCCTGCCTACTCTCTGGGATATTTTACACTCATTTTATTTTATCATCAAAGGTAGTCAATAAATGATGAGTTGATACAATTTTTTAACTCAGTGACGTCACCTCTCCTGTAAGTACTGTAAGTACTTAAATTCCAGAAGAAATCCCTATCACACTCACAGAATGTAAGGTCCCTGAGCACAAAGACCTTTCCTGACTTATTCATTATTCAGTCCCCAGCATCTAAAACTCTGCTAGGCACATAGTAAGTGGCCAAAAATATTTACTAAAAAAAATAATATTTACTTGCCCTTTTACTTTACTGTCTTATGTCTTCAGATTTTTCTAAACCTTTCCAAGATGCTAGTAAAATTAGAATATTTCCAGTTCACAAATATTTCTGGATTGAAAATGAGGAAAAACACTCAAAGGGAAAAAAATCTTGATTCATATTTTATTAATCAAACCAAGAACACTTTCCCAAGACTGTCCTACTACCCATCACTCCAACCTCATAATCTTCCACTCGTTATTGACACCATTCCTATACTACACACTATACTAATAAAAAGGTGTTAATTTCTCCACAAAGCTTTTCCTTGCACAGCTGTTCACTTCATCCGGGATGCCTTTCCCCACTCCCTCAACCAATCCTTCTCATCCCTTAAGATTCAATATCTTCCAAGAAGCCCACCTTTAATAGCCAGACTAGCAAGTAACATTAGGCCGGAATAATCTATTTACACATCTCTATTCCAACTGGACTGTAAACTTCTCCAGGCCAAGTAACAAGACGCAAGTCACACAGGTTGGGAAAGGTCTGTTAATCCATGCCTCCTCTTCCCCAGCTCCCAATTAAAGATTCACCAAATGACAAAGATGAAAAATCTACTCGGACCAAATGTGAAACCATTTATCACAATGCATAAAAATACAGTGAGTAAAAGCCATTTTCTGCCTTCCAACACTTGCCTCCGCAGTAAAGGACTCGAAGTGGGTAATCTGCATCTAACTTGGTATTGCTCCTCGGGTCTCCTCTGCAATCATGTCCACCGGATTCAGAAATGTCAGCAGCCATCTCAAAACCTGTAAGCAAGGAAAATAACACATCTTCACTATTTTGGACCAAGACGCCCAGAGAAGCAGTGTTCAGGTGTAGTCCGGCCTCCTCCTACTAGAAATCCCGCCACCCCGAATCGGTTTCAATTCTTTGCTGAATGAGAGATACAAGCTGCATTAGGATTCATAAAATATGAGTAATTCTGGGCACACCATTTTCCAGGCCTACAGGGAAGCAAGTGACAACAGTGAGACTCACAGCAAATGGGCCACGACAACTAGGGAGAGGAGGGCACTAGTGGAAGAGGAAGCCATGGGGAAAAAGATGGGGAGGGTGATCTCGGTAGAGGACAGGGCAAAAGGTCTGGGGGATGATCTGTAAAGGATGCAACAAACTGCAGCAACAGGGAAAGGCCACAAAGCAGCTGAAGAGGCTGGAAACGCCTACGAAGAAGGGGTGGGTCGCCGGAGGTGCCCGGAGGGCAGGGTGTGGGGTGGGCTAGAGGCCAAGGGAGGGACGCGTTAGAGTCACGGAAGGGAAAGGGAGTGGGAGGGGGCGGGGAGACCAGAGTCTGAGGAGAGAAAATGCGGGCAAAAGAACCAGGAAGGGGCAGAATGTAAGAGCACTGAGGCGACGACTAGGGCGACCAGGTGTGAAGGCGCGACCTGAGGCGAAGGGGCAACCCCGGGGACACCAGAGCGGCCCATGTGGGCGGGGGTGTGGAGACGCCCGGCCCGGCCCCCTTCCGCCGGGGAGCACCTCAGCTTCCCCCACGCTCTATACGAGCTTCCTGGAAGCGTGAGAGGCACGAGGGGTCATTACCCAGGCGGTCGCACAGCCTCCGCCGCCTCCGCGCCCGCCACTACCGCCAGCTGAAACGACACATGCGACTCCTCTTTCCGGCCAGAGCCGCCCAAGAGCCCGTCTGCCAGCCGCGGTCCCGCGAGATAATAAACCTTTATCGCGAGATTCAGTCTCCGCGGAGCGGCTGTCGCGAGAAGCTCGAAGGCGGGGGCGGAGAAGAATTGGGGAGCATGCGCGTTCCGCTCAGGGGCGGAGCCAAGCAGCCTAGAGGCTGACAGCCAGTAGGCGGTGCTAGTTACTTATGGGAGAGAACGGGTGGTCCGTGGTCGGCGCACGGAAGGGGACGCTGTTTAGAGAGCGGAGACATGCATGTAAATCAGCGGTGACTCATTATTTTGACTCGGAGAACGTGGCCCCCGGGGTCTGGGGTGCATCCTGGAGACTTGTCTAACCTCCAGCTTGTTGGATAAGTCTTTCCTTCACGGGGAGATTGCAGCTGGAAAAGGCGTTTGGTTTCATTTCAACACAGTACCCTACATTGGCGGAATTCTTTTTAAAAAGACAATATCAACGCAATTTTCATTTTTCTCATCGCCCCACAGTCTCACCACCCTAACAACTGTTTTCACAGCTTCCTAGTGTTTATCGATCTTTACATGTGTTGTAAATTGGAATTAATCTCTCCCATGTGAGTGTTGACTAAAAAACTATGCACAACCTAAAAGTTGAGATTTATGTTTTATTCGGCAGGAATTTTTAGGACTTCAAGCCCGGGAGGCATCATCTCAAGTAACCCTGAGAGAACTACTGCAAGGAGGAAAGGGGGCAAGCCAGCATATATAGGAGTTTTACAACCAAGGGCAGGTAGTCTGAACATCAAAAGATTATTGTTAATTAAAGAAAACCAGATATGTCAAGTTTAGGAATTTAGCGCTTTTCTCTGTATGGGAAGATGCAAGAGTCTGGGCTCACTGAAATCATTCCTTTGATATGCACCTCAGCTATCTGGGGCCAGTATCCTGTGTTTTCACATCCTGAGTTTCCTCAGGGCTCACCTAGGGAGTGGCTGCAGTCTGATGGCCCCTAGACAGCAGGTAGGCAGGTGTTCTTTTGCTTCCTGAGTTCCCTCAGGGTTCACCAGCTCACCATCTGGTGGTGGCTGCAATCGCTGATGACTGTGACAGCCTTTGTTTAAATATTCCATTTATCAAAGACTAAAGAGAAGAGGCCACAGTCTCCGGTGCAGATTATGCCGGATGTCTTCGTGTGCAGTTTTGAGCAGAAAATTTAAGGGTGGTAGTGGTGGTGGCAGAGAAGTTTGCAAAGGAAGGAGGGGAATGAGGCAGATATGAGTGGAGGATAAAGCAAAATAGAAAAGAACAACCTCCACCATCTACAAAGCTCTTTTTGGTCACCGTTTCCCTAACTCTCATAGCTCTACAAGTGTTGTAGTGTTATTCCCATTTCACAAATGGGACTCAGGCTGAGGATGGATATGAAGGGTTTTTCCCAAAATGAAACAACTAAATGGAAGCAAAACTAAGACACACCATGTGTGAAAACCTGATGATAAATGGAATATTGCCTGTCACATCAGCAAAGAAAGGCTGTCACAGTCATCAGCGATTGCAGCCACCACCAGACGGTGAGCTGGTGAACCCTGAGGGAACTCAGGAAGCAAAAGAACACCTGCCTACCTGCTGTCTAGCGGCCATCAGTCTGCAGCCACTCCCTAGGTGAGCGCTGAGGAAACTCAGGATGTGAAAACACAGGATACTGGCCCCAGATAGCTGAGGTGCATATCAAAGGAGTGATTTCAGTGAGCCCAGACTCTTGCATCTTCCCATACAGAGAAAAGCGCTAAATTCCTAAACTTGACATATCTGGTTTTCTTTAATTAACAATAATCTTTTGATGTTCAGACTACCTGCCCTTTGTTACAAAACTTCTGTATAACCTGGCTCCCCCCCTTACCTTCTCGAGCAGTTTCTCAGAGCTATCTGAAACGCTGTCTCCCGGGCTAAAGTCCTCATTTTGCCCCAAATAAAACTTAACTCACAACTCTCACGTCGTGCATTTTTTTAAGTCAACATCTTTCTTAAGTAAAAGAGGGGGTTTCCCCCCTCTCACAAAAGAGAGTCAATTCTAAATGACATTCGTGAAAGAAGGTCTTCCAGAGCCTATCTGATTCCAGTAATAATATCTTCCATTTATGGATACTCACCTCCCACTATGTGTCAAGAACCTGCTCATTTGGGGATAGAGTCCAGGTGGATTCATTTCACAAAACTTTCCTGGGTTCTTACTATGTGCCACGCACTGTGCTAGGCACTGGGGAATACAGTGAACAAGAGACAAAACCCCCAATCTCACTGAACTTACCGGTCTTAGTTACAAAATCCCTACAAAGTAAGGATTGTCTGTAATTCCCAGGGGGATGGTAAAATGGAAGCTCAAAGGTGGGATGAATTAAGTTCACCTGTTCGTAAGATCACACAGCTAATAGCATGTTACTGATCTTAAGACACACATTTTTCACATTTTCACATCTCTCATACTGTCACTGAGTCCAAGCTCGCTCCGCTCGCCACACGACAGGCCAATAAATCGGAGGTGTTGAGGCAGGGAATACGACTTTGGCAGACCGAGAAGACAGCAGACTACTGTCTCAAAATAACTGTCTTATTGGGGTTTGGATGCCAGTTTATTTTATAGAACAGAGAGGGGGGAGGAGATGAGGAAGTAAAATGAAAAGGACATAAGATTTGCAAATGTCCCCCGGAATGGCCAGCCTGAGGAGGGAATGTGTTCATTTCTTCTTTCTTTGCAGCCATCCACAGGTGGACCGGGGCCGGATATTTCCCTGAACAAAGGCTCTTTGGTTTAACATTCATGCAAAGGGGCAGGGTTTCCTGAGGCAGCCCATTGTGTATAGACAGTATCCTTTTAGTGAACAAAAGCAGCGGAAAGCAAAGGTTAAAGTAAAAGAAACAGTTCCAACACGTAGTCAGATTTGGCTCTTCCCTGTTACAATATCAAGATGCTTTGCAATGGATGGAGTCTTAGCATCGGGCACAGTTTAATTTGGCAGCATTCTTCTCTCTCAGTGATGCATAAAATAATGCTGCATCTTACAACCAACGGCATCTTAGATGTGATGAAATATGGATGAGTGGCCAGTCCTGTGGAGTAGACCCAGTGTCCTCAGCTCTTTTCCTCACCCTTCTCCTGCCCTGCTTTGTACGGAAGCGGGTGGTGATCCCTATGAGTGAATGCCCAGGCTTTCCTGTTCCTGAGCTTCCATCTAGGTTAAGCCAATGGGAAACAGCAGTGAGACCACCCCCACCCCTTTGAGCAGCCTCTCTAGCAGTAGCTAGCGGGTTGTCCCCCTGCATTGTTTAGGGATCCCAGCCCCTGGGCTCCTGTAACATAGTGCCCTCCCTGGATCTAGTCTCTAGCCTACCAGTGGTGACTGATGGCTTCTTGCTACTGCTAATCTCCGAGTTGCCTCACCACCTCTGTTTAGCTTTTCAACAGTTCCATTCCCTGTGTTACCAATCCCCCGAATGAAATTCTCCTCTGCTTTAAATACTTAGATGGGGTTCTGTTTTCTCGGTGGATTCTGCCTGACATTGCTGGCATTCAAACCCAGAGCTACACTTCCAGGTCACGCTAGCGCACACGTCACAACCTGTCACCAATCAGGTACTAAAAGGAGGAACGACCCATTAAATAAACATAACGGTGTTTCTCATCAGGAAGCCACAGAACCCGAGAGGCAGTGGAATTATTGCAAAGAATACAGGAATCCAGTTGAGGACCTAGGACTGTCAGGAAATTGACTAAAGACCTTTCAGGCTTAAGTATTACTATTTTTCTAGAGTAAGTTACAGTTTTGTTCCAATGAAAGTCCAAAAGTTGAATCTGATTGGCTTGTTTCCAATCGTGTCCATTCCTAAATCAATCACCATAACTAGACAAGCCCTGAGTTAAGTGTCCATTTTTGGAGCTGGGTTTGGAGAGTGGAGACGGGGTACATTCCAAAGGAAATTTGAGGCACTATAACCAGAAGAGGGAATGATGCTGAAGTATCAAAACCAACAGATGTTTACTCCAGCCATCCTCATACATGTGCTAAAAATTCGTTTAAAATCTACTGCCCTAGGGACTTCCCTGGTGGCGCAGTGGTTAAGAATCCACCTGCCAATGCAGGGGACACAGGTTCGAGCCCTGGTCCGGGAAGTTCTCACATGCCGCAGAGCAACTAAGCCAGTGTGCCACAACTACTGAGCCTGTGCTCTAGAGCCCACGCGCCACAACTACTGAAGCCCGCGCGCTTAGAGCCTGCGCTCTGCGACAAGAGAAGCCACCGCGATGAGAAGCCCGCGCACTGCAACAAAGAGTAGCACCCGCTCACCGTAACTAGAGAAAGCTTGCGCACAGCAACAAAAACCCAACGCAGCCAAAAAAACTAGCGCCCTTAACACATCAAGTGGGTGTATAGGTGAGGCAGACTTCCTTACTAACAGAATCCTGTTTTGCTTGAGATAGCAGTGTGTCCAGCTAAAGATACTTGATTTCCCAACCTCGCATGCAGTGAAGGAGGCTACGTGATGCAGTTCTGATCAATGAGCTGTAGGTGGATGCTGAGATAGGGCATCCCTTCTCTAGGGAAACATTGTGAAAGATTTTTAAATGGACAAAAAAGAATACTGGGTGTCCTATTTATCATTCTGTTTAGTGTTATCTTTCATTGTCTTTGAGCTATTTTACAATTTTGTAAGTTGTAGAAAACCAATAGTAATGCAGTTTGCTCTTGTCCATAGAGATGCAAATAACTTGTGTCTGGTGGAGCTGTAATTGATTATTTCTCTGTTGACTAGTTTTCCATCTATTTGTAAATTCATTTCAGCATTTCTTTTTTTCTTTTTTAAAATTTATTTATTTGTGGCTGTGTTGGGTCTTCGTTGCGATGCGCAGGCTTCTTCTCATTGTGGTGGCTTCTCTTGTTGCAGAGCACGGGCTCTAGGCTCACGGCCTCTAGAGCGCTCAGTAGTTGTGGTGCACGGTCTTAGTTACTCCACTGCATATGGGATCTTCCCGGACCAGGACTATGAACCCATGTCCCCTGCATTGGCAGGTGGATTCTTAACCACTGCACCACCAGGGAAGTCCCCATTTCAACATTTCTGATTGCTTATGTATGTGTATATGACTGCCTATGTGTGGGGGTTTATTTGTTTGTTTTTTTTTTTTTTGCGGTACGCGGACCTCTCACTGTTGTGGCCTCTCCCGTTGCGGAGCACAGGCTCCGGACGCGCAGGCTCAGCGGCCTTGGCTCACGGGCCCAGCCGCTCCGCGGCATGTGGGATCTTCCCGGACCGGGGCAGGAACCCATGTCCCCTGCATCGGCAGGCGGACTCTCAACCACTGCGCCACCAGGGAAGGCCCTGTGTGTATGCTTTTTAAAATTCTCCTTTGAATTGGTTTTCACATCTACTAATTCCCTTATTAATTAAGAAGTGAAATAAAGCCTTTGACACATGTTTATTTATAATTGGATTAGAGTCATGCTTTTTTTTTTTTTTTCCACGCCGCGCAGCTTACAGGATCTTAGCTCCCCAACCAGGGATTGTATCCAGGCCCCCAATGAAAGTGCAAGTCCTGACCGCTGTACTGCCAGGAAATTCCCTATTTAAAAAAAAAAAAAAATCACTTAACACTTCTCAAATAAAAAGGCAAGGCCTCATTTTAAAACAAAAGAAAAAAAAAAACAACCCTTGACTTTTCTGTCTTCTTTCCAACTGAAACATGAACATAAGCCATCTTGCAAGCCTGAGAATGCAGGTGCATATGCTAAGAACCTTGGACTAGAAACATATATAGCCTGTGTTCTGGAGAGCATTGTTGACTGACCATATCAGCTCTTAACTGTCCTCCTTCCAGAGCTTCCTATTGTGAAAGACAAACACTCCCCATCCCTACCCCCGCCCCCCTCCACCCCCAGACTGTTTAAACTAATACACTAGGGTTTTCTATTATATCAATACTACACAATGCATTCCTAAATGATACTATCAGGAAGCCAGGTATTTCGGAGACAGGCCTGGGACCTGGGACTCTTTGCTGCAGTGCTGCAGTGCTTGCACCTGGACAAACCTCTCCTCCAGCAACAAAATACGGAAGAAACTATAAGGGAGTGACTTCCCTGGTGGTGCAGTGGTTAAGAATCCACCTGCCAATGCAGGGGACATGGGCTCGAGCCCTGGTCTGGGAAGATCCCACTGCCGTGGAGCAACTAGAGCCCATGCTCCACGACAAGAGAAGCCACCGCAATGAGAAGCCCACGCACCGCAACAAAGAGTAGCCCCCGCTCACCACAACTAGAGAAAGTATGCACACAGCAACTTAGACCCAATGCAGCCAAATAAATAAATAATAAATTTTTTAAAATAAAACAAGCTCTCTAAAAAAATGTGCTCATTAAAAAAAAAAAGAAGAAACTATAAGGGACTAAAAAATAACTGCATGTATGCACAGTTGGGGCAAATTCTGGACAAAAGATACAAAAAGACCCAAAAAAATCCCAACTGCCACTTCTGAAGAGCTGGGAGCAGAAACAGGGTGTCCGGGAGCCAAAGCAGGGCACTGCACATGCCCCCTGCCCTCAGCACCACCTAAGGGGTGGGCAAAAAACCTCAGCCACCCCTCCAGCCAGACCCCTGGACACACCCCTACCCTCACCCCATATAAGAAACAAGCTCATCTCCCACTCCGGGAGTGAGCAAACAAGGGAAACTGTTCATTGTTCCCGCTTCCCCCTGCTGCAGGAGCCCCAGTAAAAACTTGGCTGAATTTCTTGTGTGGCCTCTGATCAATTTCTATTGATTGGGGAAGGCCAAGAACCCTGGTTGGTATCATTTCCTTTAACACAAGGGGGGAACCCATGGTCAAGCAAAGCATGTGTGAAGGAAGGAGACAAAGGTTGAGACCTGGCTGAGAGACAATGGGGAAGTGATGTGAGACCTGTCATTCACATGAAGAACAGAGGAAGGAGCATGTTGTCACTCACTTTCTGAGAATGATTTTGGCGCACACAGCAGTAAGTAGCAGCTTGCATCAAGCAACAGCGAGCAGTAGCTGGAAGCAAGATCTTAGTTCCTGGGCCGGGGGTCCTAACCACTAGACCACAGGGGCCAGCAGCTAGGACCTGGATCCCTAGTTCTTGCCTGCCTTGTCAAGAATGAATTCAGGCAAGGAGGCAGAAGGGAAAGAGAAAAGTAAGAAGTTTATTGGAAAAGCAAAGTACACACGGAAAGTCAGACGCACGGGCGAACTCGGAGAGAGATGTGCCCTTTGGGGAAGTTTAAATCCTTTATAAAGGGGCAGTTTTACGGGGTCTTTTGTCTTCCTTCTCACCAATCATCTTGTGTTGTCCCCCCTGGCTAAATTGTCTCAGAAAATGCAAACAGAAGTCTAGTTGTAAGTATCCGGCCTGAAGCCCACTTTTTTCTGCCTCATGAAAAGTAAGCGGGAGGCCAGTTGTAAATATCTAACCTGGGGCCCATCTATCTCCTGCCTCGAGAAGACTTCTGTCAAAGAGAATGAAAGCGTTTGCCCTGGGCTCCCTGAATGCGAAGTGACTTCTTACCACACCTGATGCTTTGTCATGACATCATCTATTTTCTCAGGAAATCATGGGTTTTATTTTTCCACTCTTGGGGCTGGCTTGGACCTTAGCCAGACATTTTCTTTCATCTGGTTCTTTCTGGGCATTTTCAAGATGGTCACTTGGGGCAGAGTGGGTATTTGTTGACTGTCTTTCTAGCATCTCCTCTCTGTAAAAGGTCCATCTTGGCTTGGAAGTGTTCATCTCCTCCCCACACTCAACCCATGTGGTCGGTCGAACCGTCACAACCCCCCCATTCAGAGGTGGAGCCTGTGACCCAGGTCTAAGGCAATCAGCACATGGTGCCCTGCTGGTAACAGCGATTAATTGATTCAAGGGTAGATCAATCAGAGTGAATCCCAGCACACTTTTGAAGGAGCTTCTAGAAAAGAGGCTCTCTCTTTCCCACTGGACTTGAGTCTCAGAGGATTCACACTAGAGCTGCCGGCAGCGATCTTGCCACCATGTGGGGTTTTTTGTTTGTTTGTTTTTTGTTTGTTTACTTATTTTTTTATTTGGCTGCATCGGGTCTTAGTTCCCTGGTCATGGATCGAACCCAGGCCCCCTGCGTTGGGAGCACAGCGTCTTAACCACTGGACCACCAGGGAAGTCCCACCCCACTGTGGTTTGGGAATAAAGTCAATATGGAGAGCAGATTGGAGAGAGAGAGAGAATGTTTGACCCCTGATTCCAGCCACATCTGAGGTCAGCCTTAACCCTCAACTTTTCTGGATAAAAGTCAACACATTCCCATTTTTGCTCAGGCCGGTTTGAACTGGAGTGTCATTTTCAAATTAGTTCTGATGGACACATAGGGTTAGGGCTAGTGCAGCCCTTACAGGGGTTTGTTAAGACCTATTCTACCCAACGTTTCCTAACATTTTCCCCCCACTGTGATATACCCAATGATTTTATGCCCTTGCAGAGCACAATCTCATAAACAAATCTACATTTTGATGACATCTCCAAATGACCGCAAGGATGTAAATCATTATAATAATTTGTGATTTTCACAACTAATTACAATACACACATAAGGTAGGTGGCCATGGACTATGGTAGATTAAATGGGCTGTTGTTTGATTCCTTTCTTTCCCCCTCAAGAAGGCATTTTGGAGCTCTTAGAACAAGGCCCAGTCCAAAGAGAAACATAGGACTAACCTTCAATCTGTCTCATCTGCTTAAGTAAATAAAACTTTAAACTCTAATACTTCCATATTAGCAATAAATGACCAGACACACGCCATACATGAAACTGAATTCAGGGAATTCCCTGGTGGTCCAGTGGTTAGGACTCCTCGCTTTCACTGCAGGGGGCACGGGTTCAATCCCTGGTCGGGGAACTAAGATCCCACAAGTCATGTGGTGTGGCCAAAAAAAGTAAATAAATAAGAAATAGAAACTGATTTCAACATACCAGTGGATCGAGACACACATGGACGAGGACTGACCAGTGAACTGGGCTCAGTGTATTCCCAAGCTACATGAACTATCTTCAAAACTAATACATTTTTCATCTGTTAGCTCTGGTCTAAATTGAAAACATTTATTCTTTTCTGAAAAGAGAGCTTGTATTTGTCACCTTTCTCTCTTGAAGGATGGATAGCCTTTGAGAATTATTTTCTCAAGGGCAAGATGGTAACTTTCGCTTGGATCTTTGATGTTTAAACTGGTTTAGAAAAAAACATATTTTTAAATTAATACAGTATTTGTCTTTTCTCTGTGTTCTCTATTTGTCTGTCAAACCCTGAGCCAACCAATTTCCCTAGGCTGCCTGGGGAGGTATAGGAAAAGGAACATACAGGGCAGAGAAACACAGGAGAAAGAACTATAAGAGGTGGAGACAGCTCCTTCACAAGGTAAAGAGGATGAGAAAGGCCACATCAGGCAAAAGGTCCCCATCGCCTCTGAGAGGGCAAAGGCCAGAATGGTGTAGAAGAGCTGTTGCTTCTGAGAAGAGCTCCTGGCATAACCAATGATGAGGCTCCCAAACACAGTCCTGATTCCAGCCCCAGAGCCAGCCACCTACTGTGACAGCCTCAGGTCCAACAAACTTGGCTGCTGTGTTGATGTCCCTTGAAATGGCACTGCGATGTATATGTATAACTGAATCGGGGATTTCCCTGGCGGTCCAGTGGTTAAGACTCTGTGCTTCCACCGTAGGGGGCACGGGTTCAATCCCTGGTCAGGGAATTGAGATCCCACGTGCCGTGCTGTGCAGCCAAAACTCAAAATAAATAAAAGAGTAAATGGGGCTTCTTGTACCATCTTTGCAAAAAAAAAAAAAGAATAACAGAATCACTTTGCCATACACCTGAAACTAACACAACATTGTTAATCAACTATGCTCCAACATAAAATAAAAAGTTAAAAAAGAAAGCTGGGGGGCACTGTTTTGGAAGCTGCTGCTAAGAGTAAGCAACGTCAGGGGACATGGGGCTGCCAAGCTGCTGAGGCTCTCATCTGTCAGCGTCTCTGTTCATTTCAGCACCACTGCAGACAGCGACGGGCTCAGTAGCTTAGAGGTTCTCCTGACCTAGAAGGAGGTGGAGACAAACGTGCAAATGTACATTTTCAGGGGATGAAGAGCTGTGGCAGGAGAGCTGCTCCCAGTGCAGAGAGACAGAGAGCTAGAGAAAAAAAAAATTTTTTTTAATGAAAAAATTTTAAGAATCCAGGATTGGATTCCAGTTTCAGGAATAGCTGGATTCTAGAGATAAAATAACATACTCAAGAATCTACCTCTCTCAGGGGCTTCCCTGGTGGCGCAGTGGTTAAGAATCCGCCAGCCAGTGCAGGGGACACGGGTTCGAGCCCTGGCCCAAGAAGATCCCACATGCCGCAGAGTAGCTACTGAGCCTGCGCTTTAGAGCCCGCGAGCCACAGCTACTGAGCCCACATGCCACAACTACTGAAGCCTGCGCACCTAGAGCCCATGCTCCGCAACAAGAGAATCCACCACAATGAGAAGCCCAGGCACCGCAACAAAGAGTAGCCCCCGCTCACCGCAACTAGAGAAAAGCCTGCATGCAGCAACAAACACCCAACACAGCCATAAATAAATAAATAAATAAATATGTTAAAAAAAAAAAAAAGAATCTATATCTCTCAAAGGATTGGGAGCCTGGGATTAGCAGATGCAAACTAGCATATACAGGATGGATAAACAACAAGGTCCTACTCTATAGCACAGGGAACAATACTCAATATCCTGTGATAAACCAGAATGGAAAATAATATGAAAAATAATATATGTATGTATAACTGAGTCACTTTGCTGTACAGCAGAAATTAACATGACATTGTAAATCAACTATACTTCAATACAATTTTTTTTTAAATCTACTTCTCTCAGAAAATTATAAAGCAAAAGTGAAAAGTGCTTATGCTTGATAATTCTGGGTACACCTAGGGGAGTTACTTTGTACTATTCTTGTAGCTTTTCTGTAAGTTTGAAATTATTTCAGATTTAAAAGTTTTTTAGGGGACTTCCCTGGCAGTCCAGTGATTAGGACTCTGCACTTCCAATTCAGGGGGCACAGGTTCGAACCCTGGTCGGGAAACTATGACCCCACATGCTGGGCAGCGGGGCCAAAAATTAAAAAAAAAAAAAAGTCTTTAAAAAAGAAACTATCTCTTTTCATGTTTTGTCTTCTTCCCTACGCTTTTGTCATACTCTCCAAATACTTCCCAAATTTACTGCTAGTTTAGCAATCCCAGAAGAAAGACTATCTTTTCCAGTGGTTCTAGCAAACAACTCAGGTTGGTATCTGCCATAGATCAAATGTTTGTGTCCCCCCAAAACTGTACATTGAAATCCTAACTCCCAATATGATAGTACTAAGAGGTGGGGCCCTTGGAAGCTGATTAGGTCATGAACGTGGTGCCTTCATGATGGGATTAGTGCCCTTATAAAAGAGACCCCGACAAGGGCCTGCTTCACCTACAGCCTACTCACATGACTGACCTTCCTCGGTACTTGCCCCAGGTCCCAGATAGTGACAGCTTATCAAAGGGGCAGTGAAGGGCGTACCCCTCCACTGGTTTCCCTGGTAGCAAATGAGCCCACCTGACGTCAATTCCCCTATAATTTGTCATCTCCCCTTCCCCTTGAGAGTGAAGACTGCTACCAAGTCCTGCCTGCCGTGTGCTGCACGTGGTGGGGCATCGCTCCAGGAACTTGCTTCAGACATGTAAGCTCCCCCATCCATTAAACCACTGATGCCTCAGATAAAATAAAACAAAAGAGACTCCGGAGAGCTCCCTTCCCTTCAGCCATGTGAGGACGCAGAGAGCAGACAACAGGAAGTGGCCACTCACTAGTGATTCTGCTTGGCACCTTGATCTTGGATGTCCCAGCCTCCAGAACTGTGAGAAATAATCACAGAAATAACCTGTTGTTTATAAGCCACCCAGTCCATGGTATTTTGTTAGAGCAACCCAAATGGAGTCATCAGTCCCTTGAGTCCTGTGCCCACCTGACCCAGTCACAGTGGCCACAGGGATGAAACGATCTGATCTGCCAGATGTCCATTCCTAGAGCCAGATCCTCCCAAACCTCAGAGATGGTCCAACCTCGGGGATGGATCAGTCAGCAAAGGAAATCCAGGTGCCAATGCCAAAAGGAGGGCACGTAGATGCTGGGAAGACCCAAACAGCATAGAACTACCCCATCATCCAAGCTCTTGATCCCAGAAGCCCTGCTCAAAGGAAGAAGGATGGGGGGACTGAGATGATAGGGAAGGAGCAGACATGACAGAGGTTAATGAAAAGCAACCTGTTCTGCTTCTCCAAAAAGTTTGATGTTTCATAAGGTCATTTGCCCTTCCTGCCCTTCCTGCAACACAGGACTAACAAGGGACACAAGTTCTGCCACAAGAGGCCCATAAATATTCAATATAGAGGAGGATTAATTTACAAAGATGATACAATTTGATCATGATGGGGCAGGAACTTGGTCAGGTTTACAGTGAAACCCGTCTTTGTTTAGCCCTCGTATAAGGGGCGCAAAGCTCCCTGACATTCTTTTTTTTTTTTAATATTTATTTATTTGGTTGCAGCGGGTCTTATTTGCAGCAGGCAGGCTCCTTAGTTGCAGCATGCATGTAGGATCTAGTTCCCTGACCAGGGATCGAACCTGGGCCCCCTGCATTGGGAACTTGGAGTCTTAACCATTGTACCACCAGGGAAGTCCCAGCCCCCTGACATTCTGAGAGTTATATTACAATACATTTAAGTGTATCTCTCTTTTATTACAAAAATATTACAAAACATTCATAGTGTGTACAGTAAAAAACCAAATTTTCCCCATCTCCAGAGTGCTATTAACAATTTGGTACATATAATGATATTAATAGGAATATTAACTAAAACATATATAGCATTTACTCTATATTGTATACTGCTCTAAGCACTTTACATAGATTAACTCATTTTTTTTACTCAGTTCAAGCTCGTACTGCTCACTGCACAACAGGCCAATAAATTGAGAGATGAATTGTTGGGGCAGAGAATAGCGACTTTATTTGGAAAGCCAGCAGACCGAGAAGATGGTGGACTAAAGTCCCAAGGAACCATCTTCCCTGAGTTAGAATTCATGCTTCTTTTATACTAAAAGCGGAGGGAGTAAAGTCCTGGTTCCGGTCAGACTTGGGAGGGGATGTGTTAATTTCTTTCTTCCTGCAGCCATTCATAGGTGAGCCTGGTCAGGAGGTTTCCTGTGAGCTTAACCAATGTATTTTACTTTATTTTATTTTTTTCTTATTAGTTAACCATTTTATACATATTAACGGATATATGTCAATCCCAATCTCCCAGTTCATACCACCACCACAACCACCACCACCCCGCGCTCCCCCCCCGCACCCCGCCAATTTCCCCCCTTGGCGTCCATACCTTTGTTCTCTACATCTTAAACCAATGTATTTTAGCTTAACGCTCATTACATAGGAGGCAGGGTTCCCAGAGATGGGCCATTATGCATAATTTAAATTTATAGGCAAAATCCCTTTAGTGATTAACTTGTAATAGAATGCAGAAGTTCTTCCCTATTACAATTTTGCCTTCATATTAGAATAACATGGGTAATATCATTTCCATTTGACACGTGAGGAAATTGAAACTTAAAGAGGAAATTAGCTTGCCTAAAGATCTTGCAGCCAATAAGTGAAAGAATTAACTTTAAACCCAGGCAGCCTAACTCCACAGCACATATTCTTATCTTCCAGATTTCTAAAATGCATATACATGTTTTTTACTGAGTTGCAGTTCACATAAAGTAACCATTTAAAGTGTACAATTCAGGGATTCCATGGTGGTCCAGTGGTGAAGACTCCACACTTCCACTGCAAGGGGCACGGGTTCGATACCTGGTCAGGGAACTAAGATCCCCCATACCACACAGCGTGGCCAAAAAAAAAGTACAATTCAGTGGCATAATACATTGTTGTTCAAACACCACTTCTATCTAGTTCCAACATTTTTTCACCCCCAAAACAAACCCTGTACCCATTAAGCAGTCATTGCCTGTTCTCCCCTATCTCCAGTCTTTGGAAAATACTAATCCACTTTCTGTCTCTATGATTTATATATTCTGAATGTTTCATATAAATGGAATAATACATTACCTCTTATGTCTGGCTTCTTTCACTTAGAATGTTTTTGAGGTTCATGGACTCTGTAACATGAATCAGAACTTCATTCCTTTTTATGATGGAATAATAATACTTCACTGTGTGTTGATACCACAATTTGCTTATCTGTTCATGTGTTGATGAGCACTTGAATTGTTTCTACCTGTATTATTCAGGGTTCTTCAGAGAAACAGAGCCAATAGGGTGTATATATATATGCAGAGAGAGATTAATTTTAAGGAATTGGCTTATGCAACCATGAAGACTGGTAAGTCGGCAGGGTAGACTGGCAGGCTGGAGACCCAGGGAAGAGCCAATGTTGAGGTCAAGTCCAAAAGTCATCTGCAGGCAGAATTCCTTCTTGTTTGGGGGAGGTCAGTCTTCGTTCTAGTAAAGCTTTCAGCTTACAGGAAGAGGCCCACCCACATTATAGAGGGCACTCTGCTTTACTCAAAGTCCACCAATTTAAATGTTAATCTCAGTGTAAACTAGCTAGCTAGTGGGAAGCAGCCGCACAGCACAGGGAGATCAGCTCAGTGCTCTGTGACCACCTGGAGGGGTGGGAGGGAGACGCAAGAGGAAGGCGATATGGGGATATATGTATATGTATAGCTGATTCACTTTGTTATAAAGCAAAAAACTAACACCCCATTGTAAAGCAATTATACTCCAATAAAGATGTTAAAAAAATGTTAATCTCTTCCAATAGACACCTTCAGAAAAACATCCAGCATAATGTTTGACCACATATATCTGGGCACCGTGGCCCAGCCGTGATGACACATAAAATAAACAATCACACCACCTTTGCTATGGTGACTAGTGCTGCTCTGAGCATTTGTGTACAAGTATTTGCTTGAGTCCTATCTTCAATTCTTTTGGGTATATACCTGGGAGTGGAATTGCTGGGTCCTATGGCAATTCTATGTTTAACTTTTTGAGGAGCTGCCAAACTGTTTTCCACAGCGGTGAGCCATTTTACGTTTCCACCTAGCGATGCACAACAGTGTATACATTATTTTTTTAGCTTCCAAAAATGGGATTATTCAACACAAACTCCAGTGCATTTTTTGTGTTTTGGTGGGGGCCTGATCCAAAGGTAGTGTTGTACAAGTGAATGCTACTATTCTTTTTAATAACTACACAGAATTTTATTGAATGGAGACACCATAATTTATCTCATTCCCCACCAATAAAGATTTAAGTTGCTTTCAACTTTATTTAACTTTTTATAATGGAAAATATATACAAACACAGGGAGAATAGGACAATGAATATCCCTGTTCCCATAATCCAGCCACAACAATCAAAAACTCATAACCTCTGTTTTTCTATTTCTCTTCCCCTCTCCTGTTGGACTCCTTTTTTTTTTTTTTGCGGTACGCGGGCTTCTCACTGTTGTGGCCTCTCCCGGTGCAGAGCACAGGCTCCGGACACGCAGGCTCAGCGGCTATGGCTCACTGGCCTGGCCACTCCGCGGCATGTGGGATCTTCCCGGACCGGGACACGAACCCATGTCCCTTGCATCGGCAGGCAGACTCTCAATCACTGCGCCACCAGGGAAGCCCCTGTTGGACTCCTTTGAATCACATCCCAAATACCATGTAATTTCATCTACACATATTTCAGTATTTATTTCCAAAAGATAAGGACTCTTTCTTTAAACATAACAAAAATACCCCGTTATCACACCTACGATAATTAGCAAGAATCCCTTACTATCTATCCTTAATTAGCCAGTCCTTGTTCAGATTTCCCCTAATGTCTCATACTTTTTAACAGTTAGAGTTGAGAGTACAAACAATTGGTTAATATATCTAGTTTTTTTTTTTGGCCATGCTGCACGGCATGCTGGGTCTTAGTTCCCCGACCAGGGATCGAACCCGGGGCCACAGCAGTGAAAGCACAGAATTCTAACCACTGGACCACTAGGGAACACCCTATATCTCTTAAATCTCTTTGAATCTATAGTTCCCCCCTCTCTTTTTAATTTTTCTTACACTTTATACCTAGGGGGGAAAAATACATTGTTTGCAATTTTTAAGACTCATTTTGAAACGGTGAGGAACTTCCTTGTCAGCTTGTGTCAGGTCAGGGTAACTTTTCTCCTGATCACCCTCTGAAGCAATCCCCAGCTCTCTCCTTAACCTTCAGGCCCCTAGCTTTCTCCTGGGCTGTAGCAGGAAACAAAACGAAAAATGTGATAAATCATTTACACCATAAATTCAGTCAGTAGTTCCTCCTCCCTTCCAGAGAGGGCATTTTGAAATAGTTTGGTAGAGAAAAGAACTCTGAGACTCAAACAGTGACGTTGAAGAGGTCACTGTAGGGACTTCCTGGTGGTCCAGTGGTTAGGACTCCGTGCTTCCACTGCCGAGGGCCTGGGTTCAATCCCTGGTTGGGGAACTAAGATCCCACAGGCTGCTCAGTGTAAGTAAGTAAGTAAGTAAGTAAATAAATAAATAAATAAATAAAGGACTCTGTCAAAAAAAAAAAAGAAAAAGAGAAGGTCACTGTAACGCATGGAGTGGTTACCCTCAAAAAAAAAGATATGTCCACATCCTAACGCCCCAAAACTGTGAATATGACCTTATTTGGAAAAAGAGTCTTTGCAGTATTTAAGTTAGTGATCCTGAGACCATTCTGGATTATCTGGGCCCTAAATCCAATGACAAGTGTCCATAGAAGAGGTACACAGAGGAGAAGGCTATGTGACCATGGAAACAGAGATTGGAGTGATGTAGCCACAAGCCGAGGACCGCCAACAGTCCCCAGAAGCTGGAAGAGGCAAGGAACAAACTCTTCCCTGGAGCTTCTGGAGGGAGCACAGCGCTACTGACACCTTCATTTCAGAGTTCTAGTTTCCAGAACTGTGAGAGAATACAGTTCTGTTGCTTTAAGCCACCAAGCTTGTGCTAATTTGTTCTAGCAGCCTCGGGAAGATAACACAGTCACATACCAGGTCTCTGATCGGGAAAGGCGTTTTGGAGAAGCAGAGGCCCTGGATTTCTACCTATGACATAATAAGAAATATATATGTTGGTCTCTGCCCCTGGTTCCCGACACAGAACTCCTAAATCCCTTGGAATTTCCGGGGTGATAGGATTGTCTCGTGTTCTAATGAGGTGACTTTTTTTTTTTGCCATGCCTCGAAGCATGTGGTGGGATCTAGTTCCCCGACCAGGGATCGAACCCAAGCCCCCAGCAGTGGAAGCTCAGAGTCCTGACCACTGGACCGTCAGGGAAGTCCCATCCAATGAGGTGACTCTTAATGGACTGTTGGATGGGGGCTGGTTACCAGGAAGACCGAGCCATGATTAGAGGCTTGGAATTTTAGCCCTAGCCCCCGTTCTCCAGAGAAAGGAGAGGGGCTGGAAATGGAGTTAATGAGCGACCGTGCTTACATGACGAAGCCTCCACAAAAAGCCCAGTTCTATGAGGTTTGGGGAGCTTCTGGGTTGGTGAACACATTCATGAACCAGGAGGTCCCCAGCCCCATGGGGACAAAAGCTCCTGCACTCAAAACCCTTCCAAACCTCACCCTACATACCTTTCACCTGGCTGTTCTGTCTCTTTATCACATCCTTCATTATATAATAAACTGGTAAACATAACTGTTTCCCTGAGTTCTGTGAGCTGTTCTAGCATATGCTCGAATCTGAGGAGGGGTGTCATGGGAACCTCGAATTGCAGCCATGTCGGACATAAGTTGTTGTTATCTAGGGGACCCACAACTTGCAATTAGCATCCAAAGTGGGGGGCAGTCTCATGGGACCGAACCTTTAACCTGTGAGGTCTGGGCTAACTCTGGTTAGTGTCAGAATTGAATCAAACTGTAGGACACCCAGTTGGTGTCACAGAGAATCATGTGGCGTGGGGGAAAAAAAGATCCCACACACCTGACATTGGAAGTGTTATGATTGTGGCCGAGGTGCAGGAGTGAAAGAGACACACCGGGAGGAGTGTGCGTTCCTAACACACCGTCACACAGACACCCCCCCCGCTTGCCACCTGCCGGGCGGTCCCGCAGGGAATGTCCACTGCCTGCCCCTGTCACGTACGGTGTCATGTTATCTCACAAAGCATCGGGGGAGGTGGCCCGGCGGGGTCCAAGAGCTCCAAGCTCATACCAGATCAGCCTGGCAGGTGTGGTCGCAGGTCCTTTCAACCTGCCCTTCCTGTGTCTCCTCAGAGCCAGGAGAATAAGTAAACTACAGAGGTCTGTTGGGAGTCATTCGTCCACTAGTTCATACGTTTACTCAAGACATACTTCTTGTGCATCCCTTTGGTGCCAGGCTACCATCTGGGCTTGCAGAGCTGAATCAGACCCAGCACTAGGCTTCGTGGAGACAAGGGGCTGGGGGAAGACACACAGGTAAACTGTTACAATCCTGCGTGGTCAGCGTGTGAGTGGCAGATAGGGGCAGAGAAAAGGTTTAACCCAGACTAGAGAGGGAGAAGCACAGGAGGCTTGGGGGCTGGAGGAAGAGGTATCCCCTGGGCTCCCTGTATGGTAGCCACAAACCACATGTAGCTTTTATAATTTAAACTAATTAAAATTAAATAATATTGAAAATTCAGTGCCCATTAGCCCCAATTTCAAGTGCTCAAGAGCTACACGTATATGACAGAACATTTCCATCATTATATTTAGAAAATTCTAGTGGAAGTTGCTGAAGCCGACAAAAGGGGAGGTATCTAGCACTAGGAAGGAAGGGAAATGTGTCCCCAGCGGCCCCTATAAGACAGCCTTCGGACACTAAACACTGCTACGTCTCCTGTTGGACATTGAGGTCAGTTCCTATGGTGTCTTGAATTCCCTGCTAAGGAAAACAGGGAAGCATGGGAGCATTCAGCTGGGTTGGTGGGTGGCAGGTGACATCATCAGGTTTGAGTTCTAGGAGATGGGTTGGAGGAGGAACACGACAGGGGGCAGGAGGACCAATCAGGAGGTGGTTGTTTCCTCTAGAAACTTGGACCAGCCGAAGTGGTAGCAGTGTGGGGACTTTCCCAGTGGCCCAGTGGGTAAGCCTCTGGGCTCCCAATGCAGCGGGCCCGGGGTTCGATCCCTGGTCGGGGAACGAGATCCCGCATGCATGCCGCAACTAAGAGTCCACATGCTGCAACAGCCTAAATAAATAAATAAATATTTGAAAAAGTGGTAGTAGTGTGTGTGGAGAGAGATTTAGGGCGTACGATCTGTAGATGGGGATGTGGCCAGCAAGGAAGAGGGAACCAAGCTACGGCTTCAGCTACTTGATGGGTGGTGCTAACAGTTCCCTTTGTCTGATGTGAGCTTTATTTTCAAAGTGTTGGTTCTCAAGGGCTTCAGTTATCTGGGACACCACACTCCTTGATAACATTGCCCCTATGGCTCACCATGGAACACACTAGAAAGAGAAGTCATGGGCTCTGACCCTGCAGAATTCCCAGGTGACAGCAGTGGGCAGTACTGGGGCTCCAGGGTAGGCAGAAGAAGCGGAGGGGGACACATATTAAAAGCCTGTTGCTTTTCCATCTCCTGCCTCCGATCCTCTACAACGTCACTCACTCAAAAATGGTTCTTCCAGGGCGTCCCTGGTGGCGCAGTGGTTAAGAGTCCGCCTGCTAATGCAGGGGACACGGGTTTGAGCCCTGGTCCGGGAAGATCCCACATGCCATGGAGCAACTAAGCCCGTGCGCCACAACTACTGAGCCTGCGTGACACAACTACTGAAGCTCACGTGCCTAGAGCCTGTGCTCTGCAACGAGAGAAGCCACCGCAATGAGAAGCCCGCACATCACAAGGAAGAGTAGCCCCTGCTCGCCGCAACTAGAGAAAAGCCCGCACGCAACAACAAAGAGCCAACGCAGCCAAAAATAAATAAATTAAATAAGTTAAAAAAGAAAAAAGTTTCCTCCATGAGAACCTGCTGTATAAAAAGAAGAAGGAAAAAAAAGGTTCCCCCTGCCACTGAATTCAAGGTCCTCTGCAAAACAGCCCCACTCAACGTGACCTGTTTTATTCCTTATGATTCTGCAACATAGACTCCAAATTCCAGACTCCTCGAATGTTCCTCAGATGCCCCCTCCACCTTACTTTTTCCATGCTGCTCATTTTCCGGAATGTCTGTTCCTTCTATGTCTGCCCCTAGAAATTTTAACAACTCTCCCTCATCCCCCCCACTCACAAAACTCCAATAAACCAGCTGTATTTTTTTCGAACACATATTAAAATAAAGTCATAGCTATAAAGTCGAAGTCCATATGGATATTACTCTCCATCATCTAAAATCATCTCACGTATCATCTATGGCGTGTCTACTACATTGTGGAAAATATTGCCTTAAACCGCTTATTCAATTTGCTTTTCCTTTTTTGTTATTTATGCACTTGTCTTATTTCTCCTAGTAAACACTCAGCCCCAGACAGCAGATAACATCTTCCTCATTTTGGGGATCCCGAAGCATCTAGATAACGTACCTCAGAGGTTCATTGAGTAAGCATTTTTTTTAATCAATAAAGCCTCTATTTTTAATTAATTAATTAATTAATTTATGGCCGTGCTGCATGGCATGTGGGATATTAGTTCCCCAACCAGGGATCGAACCCACGCCCCCTGCAGTGGAAGCGTGGAGTCTTTACCGCTGGACCACCAGGGAAGTCCCAAGCCTCTATTTTATATCAGGCATTGTGATTGATAGCTAGAAGTAAAAATAAGAACAGTAATGAAATTTGGCTTAAAGAAAATTTAAGACTTTTTTTTAGAGCAGTTTTAAGTTCACAGCTAAATTGAGGGGAAGACACAGAGATTTCCCACAAACCCTCCACATTCACAGCCTCCCCTATTATCAGCAGTAGACTTTCAGAGAGAGAGAAACCTATCGTTTCTTCCTCAATCCCCTGCTAACTCTAGAGGGAGGAAGAGAGAGGGAGTGGAAGGTGATTCGACAAAACAGAAAGGATGTGGAAAAAAAAGGCAAGTGTTAGTCATTCGGGAAAAGGGAAACCCTTGTGTTAGTGTTTACAAGAATCTCGATGGTATCTGCTGACCCAGAAGGAAGAATCTTTTCCATTTGTTGAAAAATCCAGCCTGACCATATTGAGGTAGTACTCAGGGTCACCCACCCAGCTTCATTTTGGGGCATTCCAGCCTACGGTAGTTTCCCCTCCATCAGTTAGCATCTTCTTATACAATCACAAAGGTCCACAGAGTGAAAGTGGAGGATATGTGCTCTCAGTAAAAGTAGGAGTTAATCATCAGATCCTTCTTCTAGGCCCCTACTGTCAAGAACATGGACTTCATCTCCAAGGACCTCTTGGATTGGTGAGGGAGTTAAATGTAGCTGTTTGGTGGATACATTTATTTGTAGCAAGTTCGGAGACTCACAGGTAGGGTGTGAGGAGGAAAGTGACAGGAGAATGACACTGGAAAATTAGTTTGGGACCCATCTGTGAAGGGCCTTGTAGACCAACCCAAGGAACTTGACCTTTAACCTGGAGCAGAGGTGACAAACTTAAAATCCCACAGAGACAAGGCATCTCGATGAGTGAAGCTGACCAGGTAACAGGGAGGGGTGAGGACTGTGGCAAAATGGGGATTCTTGCCTTGTCTCAAGGGTGCAGCTACTCTCAGCTTCAGCAAACTGTTACCAGGCAGGAATGGTTGGCCCAGTGTGACCAGATCTTCCAGTTTCCAAGAGAGGCTGGAAATCCCGGTGTGTTTTTGTTTTGTTTTGTTTTGTTTAATTAAAAAATATATTTTTTTATTTTTCTGCCATGCTGTGTGGCACATGAGATCTTAGTTACCCGACCAGGGATCGAACCCAGGTGCCTTGCAGCAGAACCGCAGAGTCTTAACCCCTGGACCTCCAGGGAAGTCCCTGGAAATCCAGGTTTTTATATGACAGTCCTAGGTTTTTAAAACATATGGGTCAAGTCAAACTGGTTCTCAAACCAGATACGGCTCACAGGCCACACAGCTATCACCTTGGCAGACTGAAGCGTTTTAAGGGAAAAAAAAAAAGATATGATCATATCTGTGCTTTAGAAAAAAATCACACTGTAGAGTGAGAGAGGAATTACAGAAAATAGACTAGAAGCAAGGAGACTCAACTGTTTCAACAGGAGGGAGGTGACAATGATCCGTGCTAGGGTGGGGACAGAGGGGAAGGTTTTTGGGATGACTTGGAGTCCAGGATTCAGGGGGAAGAATTTAGCTTTCACCAGCATCTGGAAGAAGGCACATTCCTCCTCTCAGTGCACGCCCTCCTCTCACCCTTTCCTAAACTGAAAGCTGAAAGGACAGACAGATCATCTCTAAAGCCAAAGGACAGGGAAGTTTAGCAAAGACTCTGGTCTTGGGAGCAGACTAATTTTACTAATGATCGTTTTTGAGATAAACTCCTTGACCAACTGCCCCAACTCTCATTCTCCCCCACCAATGGGCTCAGCACGTAATTAAAATTTAAAACTTATAGGGACTTCCCTGGCCGTCCAGTGGTTAATACTCAGCGCTTCCAACGCAGGGGGCACGGGTTTGATCCCTGGCTGGGGAGCTGGGATCCCACATGCCGTGCAGCCAAAAAAGAAAACAAACAAAAAAACCATACAGATCATGGCACTCTGCTCTTTGGAGCGGCGGAATTTGGGAAGCTCAGAGCCAAATCTTCTTTTGCTGACAGCAGAGGGAGGACCTGGCTCCCAAAGAGGCTGTTTCGTGAACACGGACGTGAGAGGTGGCTTCAGACCCATTTCATGGTCTTGGTGGTGGTACAACTGGTCACTTGGCTCCAAGGAAGAATGCAAAGGGTAGGAAGGTGCAAGTGGGAGAGAGGAATGGCGACTCACTTCAGAGAATTTTTCTAACAGCCAGCAAGAGCTATATTAAGGATTTTTTTCCTCCGCAGATCCTTCTGATTTTGAAGTCTGGCATAGGAAGTGGCCCTGAGGAGATGCAGAGCTAAGCCTCCCCTCCCTGGCACGGCCCGGGAGCGCCCCACAGGATAAGGGAGAGGACGGCAGTCAGGCAAAGGTTAGGGAGGAAAGCGCAGGCAGAGACCCAGGACGGCTCCAGGAAATGTTTGTGTTTCTCCACCGGGAGGGAGGACAAATAAGCTGTTTTTTCACTCCTCCTGGGCAGCTTTGCTTATTCTCCAGCTAAGAGAGAGGCTGAAAATAAAAATCATTCTGGGACAGGACTCAACGACTCCTCTCCAGCACGAATCTCCTCGGACCTGCCAGCTGCTTCGCAGAAACGACAACTGCGTGAAGTGACCCGCGTTTCCAAGCCCTGGGGTGCTACATGCTTCGGCTCTCAGGGAGACAGGCAGCTTGTGACCCGGGCTCCAGAGGAAGGAACCCCTACCTCGAGTCTCCCATTTCCTGGCCGAAGTTTCTGTTCTCCGTGGAGTGGCTGCATCCATGCCCACGTGTGGTACCTGTGTCCCAGGGTGAAGAAGTTGGAAACGCAGCAGCTGGAGCATTCAGGTAAGCATCTGTGTTTTGGGGGGAACTCCACAGCCCAACACACAGAACACTGGTCCTCTGTCCACCATGGAAAACAGGTCGTGCTGCCTGATCCAGGGGGACCCCATCTCCCAGGTGATGCCGCCGCTGCTGATCCTGGCCTTTGTGCTGGGCGCCCTGGGCAACGGCATCGCCCTGTGTGGTTTCTGCTTTCACATGAAGACCTGGAAGCCGAGTACTATTTACCTTTTCAACTTGGCTGTGGCCGACTTCCTTCTCATGATCTGCCTGCCCTTTCGGACTGACTACTACCGCAGACACAGGCAATGGGTCTTTAAGGACATCCCTTGTCGGGTGGCACTCTTCATGCTGGCCACGAACAGGGCTGGGAGCATCGTCTTCCTCACGGTGGTGGCTGTGGACAGGTATTTTAAAGTGGTCCACCCCCACCATACGGTGAATGCCATCTCCAACCGGACTGCAGTTGGCATCATCTGTGCCCTGTGGACCATGGTCATCCTGGGGACTCTGTATCTTTTGACGGAGAACCATCTGTGTGTGCAAGAGGAGACCACAACTTGTGAAAGCTTCATCATGGAGTCGGCCAACGGCTGGCATGACGTCATGTTCCAGCTGGAATTCTTCCTGCCCCTCAGCATCATCTTGTTCTGCTCCTTCAAGATCATTTGGAGTCTGAAGAGGAGGCAGCACCTGGCCAGGCAGACTCGGATGAAGAAGGCTACCCGGTTCATCATGGTGGTGGCGGTTGTGTTCATCACCTGCTACCTGCCCAGCGTGTCAGCCAGACTGTATTTCCTCTGGACAGTGCCTACCAGCGCCTGCGATCCCTCTGTCCACGTAGCCCTCCACGTCACCCTCAGCTTCACCTACGTGAACAGCATGCTGGACCCCCTGGTGTACTATTTTTCAAGTCCCTCGTTCCCCAAATTCTACTCCAAGCTCAAAATCCACAGTTTGAGACCTAAGCGGCTAGGACACTCCCAGAGGCCAGAAGAGATGTCCATTTCAAACCTTTGTCGCAAGAGTTGCATCGGTGTGGCAAATAGCTTCCAGAGCCAATCCGACGTGCAGTGAGATCTCCAAATGTGATGGATGGTACCAGAACAGACAGATGGACAGAATCAAGGAAGACCCATGGGCGACTTAGAAATACTTCATGCTGAGAGGTGGAGAGCTTTGAAAATGCCATTCTTTCTTAGCTGTATCCTCCTCACTCTGTTAGATACGAAATTCAGATCACTATGTCTTTTTGGAAGGTTCCAGTTGAGAAGTGAGTCGGTTGCATTTATATGATTTGATTCCAGTGACAGGGGCGTGTGTGTGTGTGTTTGTGTGTGTGTGTGTGTGTGTGTGTGTGTGTGTTGGGTGGTGGGTTGGGAAGAGTTTGGCTCTTGTGTATTTTTAAATGGCTGAGTTAATAGGTACTAATGTTTAAACCCATCATGTTCTCTCTCTGGGGGAGTTAGTGAATTTAATAGCCTATCCTCTGACCTTAAATTCTTACTTGTCTTGGAAAATAGAAACTAGTGTAAGTCAATATTTTTATTTCAGGCAGAGTGAGGCCCTTTAGACTGGGAAGTCTCGACCCCAATGATTTTCATCTTCCTGGGGCTCCTCTGTACTTTTCTGACTTCTCAGGAACCCAAGAAAAATGACAGCCAAACAGTCTGCTCCCACCTTCTTGGAGCTCCACGTTTATCTGCAAGTCTTTGCATTTCAAAGAAAGTACTGAAGGATATGTTTACCTGCCCTGAATTTTCCAGTGGGAGCTGAGTGCTTGAAAAAATCCCGTTAGCCTTTGGGAAGTGCTGAATGTGGCGTAATTGCTTTGGCTGCTTGTTATGTGACTATGAGTTTGAATTATTCAATCACTCATTTTCCACGTATTTCCTGAATTAATATTCTGTGCCAGGTACTGTGTTAATGTCCCTTTTACCTGGACGGTCCTTAGTCAACTTGTGTGTGGCGGGTTGGAGGCGTGTGTGTAGCAACCAGACAGAAGTTAACGAAGTTCACCCTTTCAATGATTATAGTTTCTAGACCTGTTCTCTGCAAACACCAGTGTTTTCCTCTTATTGTAGGATTCCATACAAACATGAAAGGGAGGAAAGGGTAGTATCCCTTACACACATGAATTTCCCAAATATGTCCATGGGACCCTCAAAAGTAGGTGATTGTATGAGTGACATGCTGCCCCTGCCCTAGATTAGGGGGAAAGATTCCAAGCCAACCTTAGCTCCGTTCTCAAGCCACAAAGTGGTGAAAGTGTTCCCGGCTCCTTTATTTACACTTTCACCAATTCCCAGGGGACTCTCTGCAGTTAAGGCCCTTACCAGTTTTTCATCCTTTAGCTTTGAAACATCCCACTAGGCTGTTCCTATTAATTCCCTCTTCAGGGGCACTGCACAGCCCAGGGATGGGCTGTACAAAGCTTAAATCACAGCTCAACTGCTTACAATGTGTGATCTCGGGACAGATTTTTTTCCTTTGGCCGCACCACCGCGGCATGCGGAATCTTAGTTCTCTGACCAGAGATCAAACCCGTGCCCCCTGCAGTGGAAGCTCGGAGACCTAACCACGGGACCACTAGGGAATTCCCTGGGGGAAGATTTTACCTAACCACGTTTAGTTTCAATTTCCTTATCTGTCAAATAGGGGTAACAATAACGTTGACATCAGAAGGTCATTGAATGTAGGATCCTGAAGCACAGGGACTTTGTTTACTATTATATACCCAGAGCCTAGAGGCATGCCTGCACATAGTAGGTGCTCAGTAAATATCTGAATGAATGAATAAGTGCATGTAAAACGTTAAGCGCAGTGTCTGGCAGTAAGTGCATAATATTATGATGTATTATGTTAACACACTCTACATATAAAGAAACTGAGGCACAGAAGCAATTTCCCCCGGGGTTCAGAGCCCCGTAAGTAGCTGCTCTGTTGTGACTACTTGAGTTCCCTGGCTCCCTAGCTTCCAGGGGAGAAGTGAAAGCAAGGATTCTTATCAGCATCAAAGAACCATATATCCTCTTGATAGAAATCTGTGAAAACCCCACACTTCTGCTTTAAATTCCATTCTTAGTTCATTCTTTCCTGGGCTGCCCCCTTGTTGCTTCATCTTAATAAAAACAGATTCCAAAAGAAAGTCCGCGTCCTGTGTGTGATCCTGTGTTAAAAGATTCATGAGGGGCTAAAGACGCAGATGTAGAGAATGGACTTGAGGACATGGGGAGGGGGAAGGGTAAGCTGGGACAAAGTGAGAGAGTGGCATGGACTTACATATACTACCAAATGTAAAATCGATAGCTAGTGGGAAGCAACCACATAGCACAAAGAGATCAGCTCTGTGCTTTGTGACCACCCAGAGGGGTGGGATAGGGAGGGCGGGAGGGAGACTGCAAGAGGGAGGAGATATGGGGATATATGTATATGTATAGCTGATTCACTATGTTATGAAGCAGAAACTAACACACCATTGTAAAGCAATTATACTCCAATAAAGATGTTAATAAAAAAAAAAAAGATTCATGAGACTTTACCCACCAAGGAAAGAAATCCAAAAAAATCCAGAAGCACACAGTAGGCTGAGGTTCTCACTAAAAAACAGCAAAAATAAACGAAAACAAAAATCAAATCCCCAACTGAAACAAGAGGGAAGGGGGCAGGACACAACCTTTGAAAGAATGACATAGCCCAAGGACATGACATAAACTGATTAGAACCAAATGGGTCCAAGATGGCGGGCAAGTCAACTTCCGCTAGACCTTGAGCCTCAGGACACGCTCACTGTAACACATCAGCAAGCTAAATGACACAGCAACAGGTGCCACGACAGTTCCAAGACCTACCAGAAGAATCAAAAAGCGGGCGGTGGCCCAATTCCTGGAAATCCCTGCCCCTTCCCAAAATAGCTGGAATACTCCTCCCCTCATTAGCCTATGAAATTACCCACCCCTATAAAAACTGACAACCCCATACCTCGTTGACTTTCTCACCTTCTGAGATGGCTCACACTCTGTCTGCTGAGTGTGTTTCTCTCTAAATAAATCCACTTCCTACCCATCACTTTGTCTCTCACTGAATTCTTTCTGTGATGAGACATCATCAAGAACCTGAACTTCATTAAGTCCTGAAACCAGGTGTGTGATCTCAGTTGGAAGACTGTGGGTTTTGGCCAGGTTTGGATCCCGGCACAGGGGTTCATGTCCCAATCTGAGGTGCACTGTTTCACAACCACAGTCTTGACTCTGGTTTTGCTTCTCTTTTTTAAAATGCATAGAATGTGTTGAAACAAATGTTATCAAGAAGTGTTCGGAATTGTAAGGAACAGTCATATAGCTTTGTTGACAAAGCTTTGTTTAAACTACCTGGAATAGGAAAATGTCATCGATTTAAAAGAAATATTGTGTCCTCTGACTTATAGGGTCTTTCAGGAAAGTCACATAAAAGCGAGAAGGGATAGTAGACCATTATTGTTCAGGAACTGTATGGAAAAAATAAGAGGTACCTTTTATTGGTGCTGACAACATAAACATTTAGGTTCTGGTCTATTCTCAGAATGGGCTTCCTTACCCTTTCCGACAACCGACATGGTTAAGATGGTGTCTGAGGTCACCAGTGTGCAGGGGCTGCTTGGATGGGACTGGAACTCTGGGCACAAGGGGTTGAGCCATTTATTCCCTAGCAAGGTGGGGAAGTGGCCACACTGCAATGCACAGTCTCAGCCTGCTGCCTTCTGGGCCTTTGAATCCACAGAGGTTTCCAATATTACTCAAGCCTCCATCATCCCAGTGAGTGCATAAATGGCTTCAGGATCAGCTAATATTGATAATTTGCAGGGCCCAGTTCAAAGTGAAAATGCAAGGTCCCTCATTCAGAAAGAATTGAGAATTTCAAGATGGCGACAGCAGGGCGTTAAACTAAACACAGGACCCTTTGAACTCATCCATGAAGCTGGGGCCATACATTTTATGTGTAGAGAGGTTGAGCTAGAGCAGAATGAATAGATGGGCTCACATGTGGGCTTAATCTATACTCAGCTTCCAGTGATGATAGAGTTGCAGTGAGAAGGGGGTCAATATTTTCTTTCTTGTAAAGATTCATTCATTCATTCATTCCCTCTTTCAAGGAACATTTATTAGGCACCAGCTCTGTACCGGGCACAGTAAAAACACAAAAAACATAGCCCCTCACCCCATGGGTTCCATTTCAGAAACCAAGGAAAAAGTAAATTTACCATTCAGGGCAACTGCAGTGAAAGTGGTAAACTTAGGGTTTACAGGAGAACCCGGGGCCCTTAATCCTGGCTTTGGGGCTGAGGGAAGGCTTCTCACAGGAAGTGACTTGTGAACTTAGTCCTGGAGGATGGAGAAGAGGCAACCAGATTGAAACCTAACAGGACCCTATAGGGCTCCCAGGTGTGGAGGCCTTTTTGTCCCCCATTTCTTGTAGGCAAGACTCCAGCCTCCATGACCTTCCCTGAGTTCCAAAGGGCAGATTAGAACACTTGCTAATCAAGTGGGGAGCCGCCAGGAAACCACTTGAGGCAAGATTAAAGGGACTAGAAAAACTCATCAAGCTTAGGAGACCAAGGGCTTCCCTGGTGGCGCAGTGGTTAAGAATCCTGCTACCAGTGCAGTGGACATGGGTTAGAGCCCTGGTCTGGGAAGATCCCACATGCCACGGAGCAGCTAAGCCCGTGCACCACCACTACTGAGCCTGTGCTCTAGAACCTGCGAGCCACAACTGTTGAGCCTGAGTGCCACAACTACTGAAGCCCGCGCACGTAGAGCCCGTGCTCTGCAACAAGAGAAGCCACCCAATGAGAAGCCAGCGAACCGCAACTAAGAGTAGCCCCCGCTTGCCGCAACTAGAGAAAAGCCTGTGCACAGCAACAAAGACCCAAGACAGCCAAAAATAAAAATAAAAATAAATAAAAAGATTAGGAGACCACCTGACATCCTGCACACACCCTAATCTTGTCAGCAATCCCACCCTTTTGAAACTTTGCAGAATAAAGCAGAATGCAAGACCGTTACTGTCTTGATCCTTATCACATACCCCTGACCATAAGCCCCGACTATAAGACCCCTCCCTATTCCCCAGGGAGGGGGGCACAGTTCTTGAGGCGCTAGCCTACTGTGTTCCCTCTTTGCCTGGCAAAGAAATAAAGCCACTCTTTCTTTCTCCTCCATAACTCTGTCTCTGTATTTCTGTTCGGCATCGGTGCCGAGAGTGCAAGAGAGTCAGATGCAGAGAGTCAGGTGCAGAGAGTCAAGATTTTGGCATCAAGATGACTCAGTGGGGAAAGGTGTTCCAGTTAGAGAGGAGAGAGAATGAGAACACAGATTGTTTGGGAACTGCAGGAAGATCAATGGGACAGGAACGAAAAGTCCAGGCTGGGCTACAACAACCTGGTAAGAGGTGAAGCCCTGAGATCCACCCAGGTGAGAAGGGTCTGCTCACAATCTTTCTTGATAGAAGATTTGTGAATAGCCTTGCAGACCCCTTTCTTTTTAAACAGGAATTACATTTATTTAATCACAGAGGCATACATGTTTTTGTTCAAAACTCAAGGAACACACAAGTATGTAAAGTAAGCAGTAAGTCTTCCTTTCATTCCTCCATCTCATTTTCTAGAGGTGATGACTTTTTTTTTTTTTTTTTTGGCCATGCCCATGTGGCACGCAGGGAGGGATCTTTGTTCCCAGACCAGGGATTGAACCCCTGCCCCCTGCAGTGGAAGTGCGGAGTCTTAACCACTGGACCACCAGGGAAGTCCCGAGGTGATAACTTTTAACATTTGGGCTATATACACTCTTGCACAAAACTAATGAATCTTTAGTTTTGCTAAAGCAACATAGATAGATAGATAGATAGATAATTTTGCAAGGTACTCTTATCAGGAATATCTTCCTATATCAGAACAGAGATTAAGCTCCTTGTTTTTAATTATATTTCATTGTATAAATGGACCACATGTAGTTTATTTAACCAATGGCCTTTTAACAGACATTTAAAGTTATTTCCAATTTTCCTCTATTGCTGCCATCCTATGGTGAACATCCTATTCTGAATGATATATCTTTGGGTAAATGTGCCAGAGGTTTCAGAAGATAGATTCTTAGACATGGAATTGTTGAGTCAAAGGACAGGCATATTGAGTGAGGTAGTGTGCACAGCGGCTGAGAGAATAGCCCCTGGAGCCACACTGTGTGGGTTCAAATCCTATCTCCTTTCCTTACTAGCTGTGTGACCTCGCGCAAGTTACTTAACCTCTCACTGCTTTGTTTTTCTTGTCTGTAAAAGAATAATACCTATCCCTTAAGGATGTTCTAAGCACTAAACAAGTTTAGCTTATAAAGCACCTACACTAGTGCCCAAATGGAGTAGCTCTATTTCTATTAACCCTTATTATTATCTTGTATTAGTTCTTATTATATTAGCTTTTATTATAACCTTGATCGATACCACCAAATCACCCAACAAAAAGGCTGAACCAACTTAGACTCCCACCGACAGTGTATGAGAAATACTTCTTCCGTGCCCTTGCCAGCAGGCCCTTGTTCGGTTGCTTTGTTTAATAAGCATTTTTCTCCTTTTTCAAAAACGAAACAAAAACAAAAACCTTTACTCCTTTAAAGTGGTGAAGTCCAATTTATCGGCTTTTTCGCTTGTGTGTTTGGGGTTGTACCTAGGAAGCCTTTGCCTGAGCCAAGGTCATGAAGACTTACTCTCAGGTTTTCTTCTAAGAATTTTATGTCTGACATTTAGGTCTGTAATCCATTCTGAGTTCATTTTTGTGTACGGTTCAAGGAAAGGATCCCACTTCATTCTTATGCCTATTCAGTCATCTAGCAGCGTTTATTGAAAAGATGATTCTTTCTCCCATGGATCTGTTTTGGCACCCTTGTTATAAAATCAGCTGACCATAAACGCAAGAGTTTGTTTCTGGACTCTCAGTCCTGCTCTACTGATCTATATATCTATCCTTACGCCAGAACCACACTGTCTTGATTACTGTAGTTTTTTTTTTTTTAATTTATTTATTATTTATTTATTTTTGGTTGCATTGGGTCTTTGTTGCTGTGCACAGGCTTTCTCTACTTGTGACTAGCGGGGGCTACTCTTCGTTGCGGTGCGTGGGCTTCTCATGGCGGTGGCTTCTCTTGTTGTGGAGCATGGGTTCTAGGAGCCCGGGCTTCAGTAGTTGTAGCACATGGGCTCAGTAGTTGTGGTGCGCGGGCTCAGTAGTTGTGTCACACGGTCTCTGGAGCGCAGGCTCAGTAGTTGTGGCGCACGGGCTTAGCTGCTCCACGGCATGTGGGATCTTCCCGGACCAGGGCTCGAACCCATATCCCCTGCATTGGCAGGCCGGTTCTTCACCACTGTGCCACCAGGGAAGCCCCTTGATTACTGTAGTTTTGCAGTAAGTTTTTAAATTGCGAAATGTGAATTCTCCAACTTTGTTCTTCTTTTTCAAGATTATTTTGTTATTCTGGTTTTGCCCTTAGGTTTTTTGCAATAAATTTAACACCACGTTTCAAAACCCTGAAATACCTTTCTCCTTTCTTTTAATGTCTTTGTTAGTCAGTATCACCAGCTTCCTCTGCCCCCTTACTTCCCAATTTCTCCTACTTCTTCTTCTTCACTAGTGGTCCAAAGGTCTCTCATTTCCCAAATGTCCCAACTCAATGTCATTTACTACCTGCAGAGGCAAGTCTCCCCAAATACCACCAATGAACTGTGCCTCCTGAACCCACACCCTTATGTGGCCCTCCCCGTGGAAGATGGGCTGGCGTGGTGACTTTCTTAGCCAGTAGAATGTGGTGGAGGTGATGTTCTGGGATTTCCAAGCCTAGGCGTTCAGAAGGTCTGCCTGTGTGCTTTCGGAAGTGTTGAGTAGCCTTGTAAGAAGTTCAGCGCGCTCAGTGGAAAGAATATGTGAAGAGGCTGTGTGCAGATGGCATACAGAGAGACACAGACCATATGAAGAGGGAGCGAAGTCCAGGCATCCCACACGGCCTGCGTGAGCCTACCTGCCATCTAAGAGACCCCAAAGAAGGACCAGCCAGCTGAGCCCAGTCAACCCACAGAACCATGAGACATAATGCAATGGTGATTGTTTTAAGCCACTAAATCTTGTGGTGGTTTGTGACACAGCACTAGATAACTAAAACAGAGACCCCAGCTACGTTCAAAGACAAACAGTGAGAGTGCCAAATTCTAACCACTAGACCACCAGGGATGGATGGATAAACAAGGTCCTACTGTATAACACAGGGAACTATATTCAATATCCTGTGATAAACCATAATGGAAAAGAACGTGAAAAAGAATATATATATGTGTATAACTGAGTCATTTTGCTATACAGCAGAAACTAAACACAACATTGTAAATCAACTATACTTCAATTAAAAAAAAAAGTCTCTGGGGTTTCTGATCTGTAAAATGGAGATGGTGATCATAATAGGACATCTCACAGGGTTTTTGAGAGGATTAAATGAGATCACGTAGGCACATCTCTTAGCCTCATGCCTGGCACAAAGCAAGCATTTGATAAAGGACAGCTATTGTTATTAGTATTTTTTTAAAATAAATTTATTTTATTTCTTTATTTTTGGCTGAGTTGGGTCTTTGTTGCTGCGCGCGGGCTTTCTCTAGTTGCGGTGAGCGTGGGCTACTCTTCGTTGCGGTGCCTGGGCTTCTCATTGCGGTAGCCTCTCTTGTTGTGGAGCATGGGCTCTAGGCACGTGGGCTTCAGTAGTTGCGGCACACAGGCTCAGTAGTTGTGGCTCATGGACTCTAGAGTGCAGGCTCCATAGTTGTGGCGCACGGGCTTAGCCTCTCCGCGGCATGTGGGATCCTCCTGGACCAGGGATTGAACCCATATCCCTGCACTGGCAGGTGGAATCCCAACCACTGCGCCACCAGGGAAGCCCTGCTATTGTTATTTTTAATTTTAAAAAGTAGTTCCGTCCCGTTCAGGGGCACATTCCAGTTGTAATAAGAGAACTAGGCATGGAGATTCGAGTTAATTGTGAAAGTCACAAATGTTAAGCGGAATTTCCCCCAAACTTGGTAGAATCACTGCCTGAGCTGTTGAAATGATTCACTGGAACAAGTTTCTGTACAACTCATGCACTAGTAAGAAAAAAAAAAAAATACATAAAAGGACAGGAGCAAGACAAAACATGCCCACAGCACAATCGGAAGACAGGAAATTCCATAGCAGGGCCAGAATCCAGGGAGGCTGGGATTGACATTCTGTCTGAGTAGCTGTGGACCTGGATTTAGAATCCTAGGGTGTGAGAACTGGAAAGAAGCTGGAAGATGGTCTCATCCCCCACTTTATACATGAGGAAGCTCAGGGGTTAAGAGGTTTCACGGCTAATGATGGAGTGAGAAAAAGGCATCCAGGGCCTCCAATTTCTCTCTTTTTTTCAAACGTAACAGTATCTATTGTTGTTCTTTCCTAATTTTATCCGTGGTATTGGGTTTTTTTTGTTTTCATTTTTTAAGATTTTTTTGATGTGGACCATTTTTAAAGTCTCTATTGAATTTGTTATAACATTGCTTCTGTTTTATGTTTTGGTTTTTTGGCCGCGAGGCACGTGGAACCTTAGCTCCCCGACCAGGGATGGAACCCGCACCCCCTGCATTGGAAGGCGAAGTCTTAACCGCTGGACTGCCAGGGAAGTCCCCTATGACTTTTTATTTCTTTTTAAAAAGCAAATATTGGGCTTCTCTTGTGGTGCAGTGGTTAAGAATCCGCCTGCCAATGCAGGGGACACAGGTTCAAGCCCTGGTCCGGAAAGATCACACATGTCACAGAGCAACGAAACCCGTGGGTCACAACTACTGAGCCTGCGAGCCACAACTATCGAAGCCCATGCGCCTAGAGCCTGTACTCCGCAACAAGAGGCGCCACCGCAATAAGTCCACACACTGCAACGAAGAGTAGCCCTGCTCGCCACAACTAGAGAAAGCCCACGCCCAGCAACGAAGACCCAACGCAGTCAAAAAAAAAAGAAAAAAAGGAAATATTATGAAATTGTAAAACTTAGAAACGGAGGATCCCTTGCAAATTCCAGTTCCCCAAAATAACTATCGTGAATGGTCAGGTTTTCTGACTCTTAGTTAATAAAGGCACTTAGGGTTTACTTTAGGGTTACTTAGGGTTACTTTATGAATGTCATTGACAAGTCCACATGCATTCAAGAAGGGAGCAGGATATTCACAGGCAGCAAGGATGGGAAGCAAATACTAGTCATTTCACTAGAGTCTAACTACAGCCACATAATGTGACCTCAACCCAGTAAGGCCTTCTAGAAGGGGCAATAATATAATAAGAGGCAGTGTAGTGTAATGGTTAGGGACACAGGCCTTGAAGCCAGGGCCAGATTCAAATCTTATTAGCTGTGCAGCCTTGGATAGATGACCAACCTCTCTGAGCTTCCTCATTTTGAAATTGGAATCAGTAACAGTCCCTACCTCATGGACTGCAGTCAGGGGAAAACAGGATAATGTATTTCAGATAATGATGGGACTTCCCTGGTGGTCCAGTGGTTAAGACTCCGCGCTTCACTGCGGGGGGCACAGGTTCAATCCCTGGTGGGGGAACTAAGATCCTGCATGCCAAGCAGCACGACCAAATAAATAAAGAAATAAAAATAAAGCGCTGAGTGTGGCGTCTGGCACAAAGGAAGCTCCCCCTACCGGGGGTGCCAACACCATCTCCATCATCGTCAAGTGCCACTGCCTCCTGTGTGAGTCTAACATTAGATCATCCTGACTGCCGTTTCCTGGGAGGAGTCTACAAATCCCTATCGTGGAACCTGGGTGTGAAACTAAAGAAGCAGATGTCCTACTTCTCACTCAAAGTAGAAGCAACACAACTCAGAACCTCTTGCACGGCAAGAATTCATCAGACCAAAATACTACAGGGTGGAAATGTTCTGTAGTGTTACACCCAATTATATCGAAAAGCAAAGAAATGATGTGTGCAACGATGACCTGCTGCAAGGCAGAGGTCAAAGTCTTTTTACATTCTCTAAGTTTAATTTTCCAAAAATGGGGGCTTTTAAAATATTACGTGCATCGTGGGGGAGGTTGTGTGCGTGTGGGGACAGCTGGCATACCGCTGGTATATATACGCTCTGTACTTTCCACTCAGTTTTGCTGGGAACCTAAAACTGCTCTAAAAAATAAAGCTTATTAATTTTAGTAAGTCACGTGCTCAACAATAAATTACTTACTTGAGCAAGAAGCCATCTCAAAATCTAACACAAACAAAGAAAAAAAACTAACTTATTGTAACACACCACTGGCAACCCAACTGGGTTCAAGTTTTCAAGCATCTGATGAAATGGCATGCTGCTCTCAGATAGCTTTGTTTTCCCCTTAGCTGGGGATTAATTGCAGGGTTCTGGTGTAGAAAAGCAACCCATGTTTTACAAAGAAGATGGCATGGAAACATCAAATGCAACACATCTGTCCTCATAAAATACTATACAATTACTGTCCTCTCGACCTTTCCAAAAAAAAAAAAAAAACCATACACATGCTACTGTTTCCTAAAACATAAGCCTGTTAATATTCCATGCAATTCTTCATGTTTCTGTTGAGAAACATGAAGTAAATTATTATTGCTGTTGTTGTTTTGTTTATTATGCAAGGCAACCACATGACAGTGAATTAATTCTCCCATGTTAAGTATTCAATATACAGGCACACCGCCTTCCACATTTCAGTCTGCTTGAATTAGGTCACGTCATAATTCACAGTGACAGTCTGCTTGCCCAAACGTATTCTTTACATTTAGAAAATTCTGTGGGTTCTTATATGCCCGGGGATTTTTTTTTTGTTATTTGTTTATGCAAACAGCAGGTTTCATAAGAGACTCGCTGGCTTTTTTTTTTTTTTAAAGGGATTTCATAGTTTCCTGGTAACCATTCAGTCATCTATTTCAACACCCTGACATGACATAAAGGCGAGTGCTGAACCACAGGTTCGCCACTCAGACCCACACCTCGTTCCCTGAGCGTTCGCTAGGTGAGGCGCTCCCTAAGACCAACGCGATTCACTCATGAACCTGTCCCACCCGCATTTTCTGGAAATAGGCAAGAAGAACTGCTGTGTGTTCCGGGATGATTTCATTGCCAAGGTGCTGCCGCCGGTGGTGGGGCTGGAGTTTGTGTTCGGGCTCCTGGGCAATGGCCTTGCCCTGTGGATCTTCTGCTTCCACCTCAAGTCCTGGAAAGCCAGCCGGGTGTTTCTGTTCAACTTGGCTGTGGCTGACTTCCTCCTGATCATCTGCCTGCCTTTCCTGACGGACAACTATGTGAGGAAGTGGGACTGGAGGTTTGGGGAAGTCCCCTGCCGGCTGATGCTCTTCATGTTGGCCATGAACCGCCAGGGCAGCATCATCTTCCTCACGGTGGTGGCCGTGGACAGGTACTTCCGAGTGGTCCATCCCCATCACGCTCTGAACAAGATCTCCAATCGGACGGCGGCGCTCATCTCCTGCCTCTTGTGGGGCATCACTATCGGCCTGACGATGCACCTCCTGTACAAAAAGATGCTGATCAGGAGTCACAATTCGAATTTGTGCAGCAGCTTCAACATCTGCGATACTTTCCGCTGGCACGACGCCATGTTCCTCCTGGAGTTCTTCCTGCCCCTGGGCATCATCCTGTTCTGCTCGGCCAGAATCATCTGGAGCCTGAGGCAGCGACAGATGAACAAGCATGTCAAGATCAAGAGGGCCATCAACTTCATCATGGTGGTGGCCGTCGTCTTCACCATCTGCTTCCTGCCCAGTGTGGCCGCGCGCATACGCATTTTCTGGCTCCTGCGCACCGCTGGTACGCGGAACTGTGACACCTATCGCTCAGTTGACCTGGCGTTTTACATCACCCTCAGCTTCACCTACATGAACAGCATGCTGGACCCTTTGGTGTATTACTTCTCCAGCCCATCTTTCCCCAACTTCTTCTCCACCTTGGTCAACCGCTGCCTATGGAGGAAGGTGCCGGATGAGACCGAGAATAACCGCAGCACAAGTGTCGAGCTCACGGGGGATCTGAGTACTACCAAGAATGTTCCCGACACTTTTAATGGCCAATCCCAGTGAGCCTCAGAGCCGCTCTTATCTGACGCTGGCCTCTCCTTAAAATAACCAAGCCAAGAAGGGAGAGGATCATCAAGGACCAAGATCTCTGGAGAAGCAGCTGGGCTGGTACACAGAGTAACATCACGAGCCTTGGCCTGTGGTTTCCCAGAACTTCCAGATCCAGAGAATCAGATTTAGAGAATCGGTCTGGCAGCATAGGCTGCTTGGTTGCAGCATGTCTCCACCGGGATCTCGGGGGAATGGAGGAAGAAGCTTCTAGGCGTCTGAAACTTCTGTTCAATCTCGGACACTCGCAGAACTGAAGATGGCAAAACTGTCCACATTTCTGCTGCTGGAGAGTTGGAGCCACAGAGACACCCACTGGCACCTGTGACTCACCAGCCTCTTTCCTTCACCTGCCTGAGACTTTGATGGTTCTCGGCTCCTGGGGCAACGCCTAGCCTGTTTGTGGGCTCCCACTGGGATAAGGAAAGCTAAGTGATTGGAGGGGAATTATTGCTCCTGGAGGGAGCCCAGGCATCATGAAACAAGCCAGGAGGTCACCTGGGTTCCGTGGGACCAATCCATCTTTCAGCTAAGCTTTAGCAGAAATGGACCAGACAGAAACTCATAAGCTCTGGTTAATATCTGAGTTTCCAGTGCTGGTAAAGAGGGGATTTGCCCCAGCAGGGACTGAGCGAAACAGTGTTACTAAGGGAAAGGAAATGGCATTTATGTTACAACCTGCAAGGAATCCATTCCTCTCTTGTTTACACAAATTTGAAGGTTGAACTGTTAAAAAGGCTTCAGGGAGAGAGCTGCTTGCCACCTCTGTTTGCTTTTATCACTAAAAGGGAAATGCTGCCCAATGGTTAGAGGGGGGAAAGCTTCCTCCTGGTTCATTTGCTTGTGTTTCTATAAGAAATCTACCACTTCAATAAATTTTGCTATGAGACACACAATCTGGTGTTGCATGTGTCTGGGTGATGGTTCACAGACATGGACTTCTTACTTATGCGGAGAATTTTATGTGTTGTTAACCCATAAAATTTTCAACCAGGTTGCCCTGGTAGAAAAATACCACATACTGTAAAGTAAGAAAAGGACGTGACTCTAACCTGCAACATGAGATAGTTAAGTAAAACTTACATATGCATTCGAACAAAGATGGGAGAGAGCTGGGAGAAGTAAAAGCAATTTAATTCAGAAGGGTAGTACAGACAGGACTGCAAGGGCACTTTGCTTTATTTAGGGCTTGGTGAATGTTGCTGTGAGTATTTGTGTATTAAAAAAGGCATCCAGCCAGACTGGGGGAGGAGAGAACTTCCTGTGGAATGGTTTCAGTTCCCAGTTCTGGGATGGAAAGGAGACGTACTGGTTTGAGCCTGTGATCGGTCCAGGTTTCTGTTACGCTTTCACTTCCACTCAGTTCTTTAGCAAGATGAGGCTTGCTTTGGCATTGTGGCTCGGATGCCAATAAGAAATGCAGATACTCAGCCTCCCAGCCATGGCTGAATGGCAGTAAAGGAAGAACGATGAACCTTCTTGAGGTTCTGAAGTGTTTTTTGATCAGTGTGCTTGTCTGTTTTTTCAATTAACTCCTAGAGACAGAAAGTTAAAAGCAGAGATCACCTTCTTAAAGAGGAACAGATGAGCAGAGCTGAGCTCAGAGGAAAGCAGGGATTCCCCTAGCCCCAGATGCATGAGTCAGCAGGGAACCCAGTTGTGAAACTCCAACCTGTTCAGAACTAACAACCCATATCTGTCCTTTCGTTCATTCATCCCATCAGCTTTTATGTATTAAGCACCAGCTGTGTGCTGTTGTGTTCTGAGTGGTTGATGGAAATAGAGCAAGGAACAAGGTCCCCAGGACCCTCTTCTCATAGAACTCACATTCAAGGTGGGGAGGCAGACAGAAAAGAAGTAGACAAATAAATGGAAAGGGAGCTTGGGATGTCTATGAGGACTCTGAAGCCAACAAAGCAGGGTGACAGGCTAAAAAGGGGGTGGGACTGGGATGACTGGGAAGTGACCTGGAGCTGAGCAATGAATAACAAGACAGAGCAAACAGTGCAAAAATCTGGAGGAAGGGCATTCTAGGCAGAGGGGATGGTAAGTGCAAAGGCCCTGAGGTGTGTGAGTGTATTAGTCTCCTAGGGCTGCATAGCAAAGTACCACAAATTTGGTGGCTTAAAAAAACAAAAATTTAGGGTTTTCCTGGCAGCGCAGTGGTTAAGAATCTGCCTGCCAATTCAGGGGACACGGGTTCGAGCCCTGGTCCGGGAAGATCCCACACGCCGCGGAGCAGCTAAGCCTGTGCGCCACAACTACTGAGCCTGCTCTCTAGAGCCCACTAGCCACAACTACTGAGCCTGTGTGCCACAACTACTAAAGCCCGCGCGCCTAGAGCCTGTGCTCTGCAACAAGAGAAGCCACTGCAATGAGAAGCCCTTGCACTGCAACGAAGAGTAGCCCCCGCTCATCGCCACTAGAGAAAGCCCACGCACAGCAACGAAGACCCAACGCATCCAAAAATAAATAAATAAATAAATAATTTAAAAAGAAAAGAATGAAATAATGCCATTTGCAACAACATGGATGGACCTAGAGATTATCATATTAAATGAAGTATGTCAGACAAAGACAAATACTGTATGATATCATTTATATGTGGAATCTAAAATATGACACAAATGAACTTATTTATGAAACAGGAACAGACACAGACATCGAAAACAAACATATAGTTACCAAAGGGGAGAGGGGGTGGGGGAGGGATAAATTAGGAGTTTGGGTTTAGCAGATACAAACTATATATAAAATAGATAAACAAGGTCCTACTGTATAGCACAGGGAAGTGTATTCAATATCCTATAATAAATCATAATGGAAAAGAATATGTATAACTGAATCACTTTGCTGTATATCTGAAATGAACACAACATTGTAATCAACTACTTCAATTAAAAAAAAAAGAGAGAGAGAGCAGTCTCCTAAATACTTCTGTTTCCCTGTCCAGGGGAATGCCAACATTAATTTTAATAAACTTATTTATTTTATTTTTGGCTGCGTTGGGTCTTCGTTGCTGCATGCGGGCTTTCTCCAGTTGCGGTGAGCGGGGTTTACTCTTCGTCGCGATGCAAGGGCTTCTCATTGTGGTGGCTTCTCTTGTTGCGGAGCATGGGCTCTAGGTACACAGGCTTCAGTAGTTGTGGATCGCGGGTTCTAGAGCGCAGCCTCAGTAGTTGCAGCGCACGGGCTTAGTTGCTCCGCGGCACGTGGGATCTTCCCGGACCAGGGCTCGAACCCGTGTCCCCTGCATTGGCAGGCAGATTCTTAACCACTGCGCCACCAGAGAAGCCCGCCAACATTAATTTTAAAAGGGAGCAAGCAATGATATTCTGGGCTAAACCAATGGCATATTCTACTCAGTCTCAAACTGTGTGTGGTACAACGTGTGAGTGTGTGTGTGTGTGTGGGGGGGGGGTGTAACTATACGTATGCATGTCTGTGTGTCTATATACATATTGGAAGGGGCAGTTATCATCATTTACACATCTCTTTTTCATTACTTCCTCTATATTTTGGAGGGTACCAGTTCTTGGGGTCATGAGTTCCATGAGTTTACTCTCTGCAATGTAAAAAAGTAGGACTTCCTTTTAGCTGCTCCCAAAGAAATGCCCTGGGACTTCCCTGGCGGTCCAGTGGTTAAGACTCCTCGCTTCTACTGCAGGGGGTGCGGGTTCAGTCCCTGGTCGGGGAACTAAGATCCCGCATGGTGTAGGTTAAAAATAAAAAAAGGGGGGATTACCCCTAAGTCCAGAACCATAAAATCAGGTGTACAAAATTGTCTTTGTTTCTGATTTTATGAACTCTCTTACCTTTCCAAGTTTATTAGCCTATCTGCCCCAGGGCACCTTGCCTGACGGGAGGGGATTTAAACTGCACCTAGTGTTCTGGTCCTTAACATGCCTTTTGGTTTAATAGTCAATCCACTGATTATGGTCTGATTATGGTCTGTCAATCCTGATTATGGTCTGTCAATCCGCTGACCTTCCTGCTTACAACAAGCAGTTGGATTCACAGATGGTCCATCAAGCCCAGCTCGCCTCTCTCTTCCCCCACTTTGCTTCTACAATCAGAATTTAGCTGAGGGATTCGGTTAACCACAGTGCCTTGGTGAAGCCACTAGGTACTGGAAATTGACCAATTACCAACCAACGGAAATATGGATCATCGCCTGCTCCCCCATCCTTTGGATCAAATTGGCGACTTCTTCAAATTGGAAAGGAAATTTTGATGAAATTCTTCAGTCGTTGAGGCCGGGTTGTTTGTGTTACTGGAAATTCCTCTTTTTTTATTTTTGTCCTTTCTCATGGTAGGGAGAAGATGCCTTACTATAACTGTTTAACTCCAAGTGCTTATGGATGAAGTAACTGAAACACACGTAAATTAACTTAAGCAAAAAAATTAAAGAGAGAAGAAATATAGCGGTGTTTCTAAACTAAGAGAGAATTCAACCAGGTGTGGGTAGACCCAGGACACCAGCGCACAGCTCTTCACCCGCCTCTTAACCATGAACATGATTCAACCCTTAATACCTGTGTCTCTCAGGTCAGATTCTCATAAGAAATAATCTGATTGGTCCCAAACCACATTTTATAAAAGGGTCATTAGGACAACAATCACATGGCTGCTGTGTAAAGGGTTTTTTTTTTTTTTTCCAGTTTTCTGGAGGTATAATTGACATACAGCACTGCAGAAGTTGAAGGTGTGAGCATAATGATCTGACTTACATACAACATGAAATAATGATCATGATAAGTTTAGTAAATATCTATCATCACATATAGATACAAAATTAAAGAAACAGAAAAAAATTTTCCTGTGATGAGAACTCTTAGGATTTACTTTCTTAACAACTTTCATCTATAACATACAGCAGGGTTAATTATATCTGTCGTGTTATACATCACATCCCTAAGAATTATTTATCTTATAACTGGTAGTTTGTACCTTTGACTATCTTCATCCAATTCCCCCTCCCCCACCGCCTTCCTCTAGTAACTACTAAAGGGTATTTTAATTTTTAAATATTAATTAATTAATTAATTTATTTTTGGCTGCATTGGGTCTTCATTGCCGCGCGTGGGCTTTTCTCTGGTTGCGGCGAGCAGGGGCTACTCTTCGTTGCGGCGCGCCGGCTTCTCATTGCAGTGGCTTCTCTTGTTGCAGAGCATGGGCTCCAGGCGCGCGGGCCTCAGTAGCTGTGGCACGTGAGCTCAGTAGTTGTGGCTCGAGGGCTCTAGAGCGCAGGCTCAGTAGCTGTGGCGCATGGACTTAGTTGCTCCGCGGCATGTGGCATCTTCCCGGACCAGGGCTCGAACCCGTGTCCCCTGCATTGGCAGGCGGATTCTTAACCACTGTACCACCAGGGAAGTCCCTAAAGGGTATTTTTAAACTACTGTTTATATGAACTCATGCTGACTGCCAGGCGTTCCTCAGATAACATTTCAGACCACCGCCCACATCACTCGCTTAAAAACCACGTTTGCGCTTTCAGCAGACTTGATCTCAATTCTCTTGCTTCCAAAATTTCTGCCACGTTACAAAACTCTGGAGAACAGACAGGTAATCAGCCAACCTTGAGGAAGAAATGCAGTTCACACTGCCCCAAACCCAAACAGACGTGGACCTCCAGATGTTGACTGCTAGAGCCCTTCCGAAGGCCTTCCTAGAGAATTAAAATCTTTGCAATTTTATATATTACTTAATAAACTCGAGTCCAAGACATACTCTTTGGCAGGCTTAGCTGTGGTGAGTACCTAGCCATGACATTCTGTTCACTGAGTTCTGCGTCTGCTATGACACAGGAAACATGGCTATTTTTACAGCCCGGTGCTGGGTTCTCTTGGGGCTCAAGTTTAAGATTTGGTCACCCTCTGTCTCTTCAGGGAGAAGGGATTTGCATGTGGCATTACAAACATCAGGCCTGATCACAGTCGCATGGCCCTGTCTTATGAAAGGCAAGCACTTCTAGGCTCTTAACAAATACTGATATACTGGGCACTGGCCAGTATAGAGAGAGATTTACGGGCATCAATAGGTATTGGGAACAGTACATGACATTTCCAATGCAACTGAAAAGAACAGAAAACTGCCTACTGATGTCATCAGGTTGAAAGACAGTGGGTTTCTTTTCATTGTGCTTACAAAATATCCCTCCTTTGGAATACAATGCTTCAGTAGGAAAATGGTATTGATTCATTTTTTATTTCAGTAAAACAACATGAGGCAAAGATTGGCTCATAATTAGAGAGATGCTTCATTTAGCATCATTTGATCGCTATCAATTATTGTATGGAAGATTTCCTCCACGCTGTCGGCCAGACACTATGCCTAGTGTTTTCCATAGGTGATCTCGTTTCATCCTTTCAGTAACTTCATAGGGTAAGTGCTATTCCATTTCACAGATACGGGAACTGAGGTCCAGAGAGTTTGAATAATTTGCCAAAGGTCATAGGACCTGTAAGTGATGAACCGAGGGAACAAGTATAGGCAGTCTGACTCCAGAGTCTTTGCCTTTAAAGTTCTGAAACAACGCAAAGTGAGAGATGAGCAACGTGAACTGAAAAAAGTAGGGTGAGTGCCTTGACCCATTAGGGGTCAATAAATCCAGAACTTTTCAGGCTGCCCGACCATTAGGGATCTCCCAGGTCCAGGCTGAGCTCATGTACTTAAGCTGCCAGGCACCGTGCTTGGCACTGAGTGGATCAATAAATGTTAGCTTCCCTTCTTCCAAAGCTCACTGGTGACTGAGCTCTTTCTCCCTTGTTGAATATTCTTCTCGTCTTTCTAATGAAGCTACCATCTCACGAGGAGGCAGGTAAACGATGTTCAGTGCAACAGTGTTTGTAATAGTGAAAACCAGGAAACAACCTAAGTGTCCATTAGAAGGGGAATAGATAAACAGCAATACAGGTACCCAGTGGAATACTATCAATACATAGCAGGGAAGAAAAAAAGGAACCAGAATTACCTGTATCAATAGAACTGAACCTTGAGCATAACATCTAGAGCAAAGAGCAAGTTGCCAAAAGATACATGTAATATGATAACATTTTCTAAAATGTTTAAAATATGCTAAACGAAATAACATGGATTTTGGAAGCATCCGTATGTAACAAAACAAAAATCATGGAAGAGAAGGAGGCATAGCAGCTGCAAGATACAGATGACCCCTGTGGAGGAAGGAGGAGCACTTGATTGAGGGAGGCCTCAACTGTCTCTGTAACGCTTTTACTTTATTTTAGAAGAGGGATCTGCAGATGTCCTTCAAAGGGGGAATGGTTAAACAGCCTGGGACACGTGCATGCCATGGAATACTACTTAGCAATGAAAAGAAATAGACTATTTGACACATGTAACAATTTGGGTGGATTTTAATGGCATTATGCTAAGTGGGAAAAAAAAGACCAATCTTAAAGAGTTTCATACTGTATGATCCCATTTATGTAACATGCTTGAAATAACAAAATTATAAAGAAAACAAATAGGGAATTCCCTGGCAGTCCAGTGGTTAGGACTTTATGCTCTCACTGCCGAGGGCCCAGGTTCAATCCCTGGTCAGGGAACTAAGATCCTGCAAGCTGAGTGGTGCAACCAAAATAAAATAAAATAAAAATTAAGAAGATGAATAGATCAGTGGTTGCTAAGGGTTAAAGAGGAGGGAGTGGGCATTGTACAGTATGAGGGTGTTCCCTCATGGTGGCAGAACCATCTGTATCGTTTTTTTTTTTTAGCGGTACGTGGGCCTCTCACCATTGCGGCCTCTCCCGCTGCGGAGCACAGGCTCAGGAGGCGCAGGCTCAGCGGCCATGGCTCATGGGCCGAGCCACTCCGTGGCATGTGGGATCTTCCCGGACCGGGGCACGAACCCGTGTCCCCTGCATCGGCAGGCGGACTCTTAACCACTGTGCCACCAGGGAAGCCCCCATCTGTATCTTAAATGTGGTGGTGGTTATACAAATCTCCATATGTAGTAAAATGTCATAGAATTAAAACAAAGACATACAAGAAGAAGAAGGATTGTTAAGTCTGGGTGGTAGGAACACAAATTGTGTTATTGGTTTTTGATCTTTGTGAGTAGGAGGTTGTATACACACATGATCAGGTAACCTGACGGGACTATGGGGCAGATGCTACAATTCAGGCCCTCTCTCTCCATGTTCAGTTTTTCCTCCACCTTCTTTTGTATCCCTCAAAATACCCACAAATGTCCTTTATGTTTTAAAGATTTTATGGCTGGCAACTTGGGAAACTCATAAAGGGTAGCCCAAAATTAGCTTGTTTATGAAACCATAAGGTTAAAAACTCTTACAAAATGAAATAAGGGACTTTCCTGGTGGTCCAGTGGGTAAGATTCCACACTCCAAATGCAGGGGGCCCAGGTTTGATCCCTGGTCAGGGGAACTAGATCCCGCATGCATGTCCCAACTAAGAGTCCACATGCAGCAACTAAGACTAGGCTCAGGGCTTCCCTGGTGGCACAGTGGTTAAGAATCCACCTGCCAATGTAGGGGACACAAGTTCAAGACCTGGTCCGGGAAGATCCCACATGCCGTGGAGCAACTAAGCCCGTGCACCACAACTACTGAGCCTGCACTCTAGGGCCTGCGAGCCACAACTACCGATCCTGCATGCCACAACTACTGAAGCCCATGCTCCTAGAGCCCATGCTCCGCAACAAGAGAAGCCACCACGATGAGAAGCCTGCACACCACAACGAAGAGTAGCCCCCGCTCGCCACAAATAGAGAAAGCCTGCATGCAGCAATGAAGACCCAATGCAGCCCAAAATAAATAAATTTAAAAAAACAAGGAAAAAGACTTGGCACAGCCTAAGTAAATAATAAATAAATAGACAAATAAATATTTTTAAAAAATGAACCTGGAAAACATAACGTGAAAGTCAGATACAAAGGGCCACATACTGTATAATCCCATTTGTATGAAATGTCCAGAAGAAGCAAATCCATAGAGACAGAAGGCAGACTGTGGTTGCCAGGGGCTGGGGGAGGGGAGATGGGGTGTGACTGCTAAAGGGCAGGGGGTTTCTTTTTTGGGTGATGAAAATGTTTTGGAACTAGATAGAGGTGATGGCTGTACAACACTGAGAATGTACTAAATGCCACTAAACTGTTCACTTTAAAGTGGTTCATTTTGGGCTTCCCTGGTGGCGCCGTGGTTAAGAATCTGCCTGCCAACTTAGGGGACATGGGTTCGAGCCCTGGTCCGGGAAGATCTCACATGCTGCGGAGCAACAAATCCCTTGCGCCACAACCACTGAGCCTGCGCTCTAGAGCCCATAAACCACAGCTACTGAGCCCGTGCGCCACAACTACTGACGCCTGCATGCCTAGAGCCCGTGCTCCGCAACAAGAGAAGCCAACGCAATGAGAAGCCCGTACACTGCAACAAAGAGTAGCCCCTGCTCACCACCACTAGAGAAAGCCCGCACACAGCAATGAAGACCCAACGTGGCCAAAAATAAATAAATAAAATAAATTAAAATAAATAAATAAATAAAATAAAATGGTTCGTTTTATGTTATGTTAATTTCACGTGATTTAAAAAAGAAAACTGTTACAACCCTATAGAGTAGCTGCCCTTCTTCTCTAGCTCATCCTCTCTCCCATCTCTGTCCATCCCCACTCTCTGTCCCCAGTCCTCTCCTGGGTCAGGCAAGATCCCTGCCCCAGAGGGGGTGGTCTGAGGATGGACTTAGGATGGAATACTAGGTATGAGCCAGTGTCTTGTGATTTCTGGTTGTTTCTAGCCTGGGTAGTTCTCGTATAAACATTTTCCTCAGTTTCACTGAATACAACTCCTTAGAGCAAGATATAAACCAGGGTGTCTGTTATGAGCTGATTTGTGTCCCCCTCCACCCAAATTGCTATGTTGAAGCCCTAACCTCCAGTACTCTTTTTTTTTCTTTTTTAATATTTATTTATTTGGTTGGGTCAGGTCTTAGTTGTGGCAGGTGGGCTCCTTTGTTGAGGTTTGCCAGCTCCTCAGTTGTGGCATGTGAACTCTTAGTTGCAGCATGCATGTGGGATCTATTTCCCAGACCAGGGATCAAACCCGGGCCCCCTGCATTGGGAGCACAGAGTCTTAACCACTGTACCACCAGGGAAGTCCCTCCAGTACCTCTTAATGTGACTGTATTTGAACAAGGGGTGTTAAAGAGGTAATTAAATGAAAATGAGGTCATTAGGGGTGGGGCCCTAATTCAATAGGACTGGTGCCTTTATAAAAAGAGGACACAGAGATTAGGACACAGATGTGCACAGAGGGAAGACCATGTGAGGACAGGGGGAAGACGGCTGTCTACAAAGTGAGGGGAGAGGTCTCAGAACAAGTAACTCTACCCACTCCTTGATCTTGGACTTCTGGCCTTCAGAACTGTGAGAAAATAAAATTTCTGTTGTTTAAGCCACCCAGACTGTAAAACTTTGATAAGGTGGCCCGAGCAAACTCGCACAGCGTCTGATCGTCTTTGTCCTATGCCACGTCAGCCAGTGGTTTCAGAGCTCAGCTGGAATGCCATATGTGTTTATTTAAAACCACTTATCACCTATAAATTAGAATAGAATTTCACATAAGGCCTCTTGTGCTACACAGCAGAGAAATTCAACTTAAAAAAAGTAGAAGAATAGCATTAAAGACAGGTTGACTTTTCACAGGCAAACATTGCCCAACTGCCTCTTCTCTCTCTCCAGCTATCTTTTGTTTAATGATGGAAACCAATCTCAAAAGTCATTAAAATGCATATTTTTAAAAAACTGAGAGAAAAAAAAAATCACACTTCTCTCTGAGGTTCCCATAGAAGCTGACATTTCAGTCATGATTTCAAAAAAAAAATTTTTTTAAACGAAACAACTAAAATTATTATAGTCCATCCAGAAAAAAATTGCTGAATAGTCTTATCTACTGTTAACATTTCTAACAAAGAATATTCACATAAAGCTCCTAAAAATTATCCTTCTAAAACAAAAATTGAACCATGCCTCTTTTCCTAACCTCAAAAACCTTCAATTATCCAAAGAATAGAGTTCCAACTCAGCACAGTCTTTGCTGCCAGGCTACCTGGTATCAACGTGGGGTGGAGGTGAAAGGGAATGGCTTTTGGAATTAGATGTTTCTGGGTTGAAATTCCAGCTTTCCCACTCCTTGGCCAGGTGCTGGGGGTGCAGAGAGGATGACAGAGGTCCTGGGCTTAGGATCCTTACAGCTACAGATATTTTATACTGAAATATAATTCACATGCTATGAAATTCATCTTTTTTTTAGGTCATTTACTTTATTGAATATCTTGTGTACTTTCTTATAGTCTTAATTCAAGAGACTTTCTTTCAGATACATGCCTAAAAAGCCTGAGAACAGCAGGACAGCCAGGGCACAAAATTCAAACTCCTGCCCGGGCCCTTCCTATGTCTTTCCCATTGAGGACTAAGCCAGCACTTCCCCTCTATCTCAACAGCCCAGTGATCCCTCCTTTATAGCTGACAGAGTGAAATAAAATGGAATCTGGGAGAACCAACCAGTTGACAGAGGGAAGCCGGAGAAACTCTCAAGAGAGATGGTCCAGCTGATTCTGGAAGCCGCAGCAGGTCCCTGGGTATGGCTGCATGCTGGCAGAGGTGACCAGGATGTCCTGGGTCATAGCCTGGCTCCAGACACAGACTGGATTCCCAGCCACCCAATCCACGCAACCAAGACACCATGCAACTCCCTGAGGATGCTGTCCTCCAGCCCTCAACCAAAGTTCACTGACTAAAAACACGAACTAAAAACAGATACTGATGCTTGATCTTAGACAAAAGGCTGAGAAATGACAAATTCATCCTTTTAAAGTACAGTTCAGCCACTTTTATTATTGTATATCCACAAACTTGTGCAAACATCACCACTGTCTAATGCCACAACTTTTTCATCATCCCGCCCCCAAAAACCCCCATGCCCATTGTCAGTCATGCCCCATAGAGCTGCCCCAGCTCCTGGCAAATACCAATCTACTTTCTATCTCTATATCATCATTATTATTATTGTTATTATTGTTGTTGTTGTTATTATTATTATTTTGTGGCCATGCACCACTCAGCTCGAGGGATCTTAGTTCCCTGACTGGGGATTGAACCCGGGCCCTCAGCAGTGAAATCGCAGAGTCCTAACCACTGGACTGCCAGGGAGTCCCCATGATGTATTTTTAAATGAAGAAATGCCATTACAATGTTGGAAAAATTGAGGTAGGGCGATTTGGGCAGGGGGCCTTAAACAGGCTTTCTTCCCCATCTGGTTTTTGACTGTTTGTTCTTCTGAAGTTGAGTCCAACAGTCTTGTGGGACTGAGCCCTTCACCTGTGGGATCTGATGCTAATGAAACAGAGTAGGACCCTGTGGGGACCTCCCGGGTTCAAATCCTTTCTGTGTCCCCTGTTTCTTGTTTGTAGGAAATAGGCTTTATTCAGCCTCCTTGACCTTCCGAGTTCGGAAAGGGCAGATTTGAACAGTTGCTTATCAGGGAAGGGAGGGGATGCAGAAACAAAGGAGGAGCAGTGAAGAAACAATAGTGCAGCCTTGGGGCAGGGTCCTGGTTCCTCCTCAAGGGATACACAGAACAATATCTTTGAGTTCTTCTGTAGGAACTAAGACCCCCACCCAGGTGGAGGATGGTAACTTCAGGCCAAGCACAAGATTCCTGGGACACTGTCCTGTTACCTCACCACCAACCAATCAGAAGAAAGTCTGCACACAGTGGGAGGTGATGAAGACTCTGACCCCATCCCCAAATGATTTCCCTTTAAAAACTTTCCTGGTCAAGCAGAACATTTGGAGGTGGCTTTTGGACACAAGTCCGCCTTCTCCCCAGGTTGCCAGCCTCCTGAATAAAGCAAGTTTTCCTTTCCAACCAACACTTGTCTCTTGAGGATTGGCTTTTGAGTGGCGAGCAGCCAAACCCATGTTTGGTAACAGAAGGTGAGTAGAATCTCTACTGAGAGCTAAATGAACAGTCTGGGAGACCAAGTGCAAGAAATGTCTCCAAACATAGAGCAAAATGATAAGGAAATAGAAATCTGTGGGGAAAGATAAGAGAGTTGGAGGATAGCTCCTGAAGAATGAATGAACACACAATAGGAGTTCCAAAACAAGAATAAGCAACAGATCAACAAATAATAGGAGAAAATGTTCCTGAAATTACTAAAGATCAGCAACTGCAGATTGACAGGGTTCACTGAGTTCCAGACTGGTCTGATAAGAGTCATATGTGGGCATATTCTGGTAAAATCACCAAACCTGGAAGATAACCATCTTACAAGTGTCAAGCAGAAAGCAGAAGATATGCACAAAGGAAAAAAAGTCAGACTGGCATTAGATTTTCATCTACGCTATGGAAAGATGACAGTGGACCAGTATCTACAGAAGAGAGAAAGGACTCCGACCCAAGAATCCTCTATCCAGTTTTCAAAATACTTTCCATCTATTGAGGCAAAAGGAGAAGAGTCAAGGATACCCCCAAGGATTCAGAGAATATAACTCCCAGGTCTTCATCTGAGGAAATGACTTGAGAAAAGACTTACCAGACTACAACTACACCTGAAAAGAAAACTGAAAGAAGAAGAAAACAAAAGAGAAAACAGTGTTAAGAACACAGGCATAGGATGTCTTACATCTAAGTGGATCCAGAGAGGGATCTGTGTAACAGAGAAGGACTCTTGAAACCAAATGGACCTCCTCTAAGGGAGTTCTAACAAATACTAAATTATTTCAGCCAAACCTCAGAGACTGGTGAGTGGGGGTGGGGAGGTAAAGGGTCTCATGGGTCTCATTGGGGAAGATGGAAAAGGAAAGGAGGAGAGGGAGGAAGTGAAAGTGTTCTAAAGGTCTCATCTCGGAGGGATGAGGGAGAAGGGGAGGAAACAGATCTAGGAGCTGGCAGGACAGTGCACCTCCGTGTGGGACATGGTGAGTTACAGGCTTCCCATGATCAGTACAAGGAAATTTGCTTTTGCCTAGTTGAAGCCAAGAAAGCAACATGGGTCACCAGCAGCTCTACTGGAGTCATCCAAAAAAAATTGGCCAGCGTTCTAGCTCTTGCTGCGTCTGCTCAAACCGGCCCAAACCGGTACAACCTGATCCAGAAATACAGCCTCAATATGTGCCGCCAGTGTTTCCGCCAGTACGGGAAGGACATCGGCTTCATTAAGTTGGACTAAGTGTGAACTTCTTGAATGGGTCATCCAGCATATCTACCATCCTCAGAAACAATACTAACTCTTTGTATATAAAATAAAAAATTTTAAACTTACCCAAAAGACAAGGAAATTCATCATGAAGGAAATGGAGAGATCTTCTTAACCAAGCCTGGGAACTCAGAAGCTATGAAAGAAAAGATGGGTATTTGACTATGTCAACATTAAAAGGTTTTATGTGACAAGGGGTACCAAAAATAAAGCCAGTGCAAGTGATGGAGCTGGAAAACTATTTGTAATACAAATAATAGTCACCAACTGTGGTTGACTAACTTACTGTGTGCCATGCACCATCCTATTGACTTGTATTAACTCACTGGTGTCTAGAACAACAGTATGAGGTAGGAATTATGATGTTGATCATGACTGCTACTTCCCAGATGAGTAAACTGGGGCAAAGTTGAATGACTTGCCGAGGTCACATAGCCAGTCAGGGGCTAAGTTCTGAGGCGACCCTTGGCAGCCCGCCCCAGAAGACGATGCTCTTAATCACTTCTCTGCAATTAAGCCAAAGTTCAGATGGATGCTATCTAAAGAGCTTTTACAAATTGACCTGAACAAGACAAACAACCAAGACAGAAATGGACTTAGATTATGAACAGATTATTTACAGAGGAGCAAAACCAAATGGCCAACAAAAGAATGTAAAGATCTTCCAATTCAACGGTGGTCAGAAAAATGCTAATTAAAGAAGCAATAAGACATTGCATCCACTAGACTGATTGACACAACTAAAACGAGCAGTGCTCTCAAGTGTTGGCAGGAATATGGAGAAAAGGCCACTCTGGTACATGTGAAGTTTTGCAGCCATTTGGGGAAGCAATCTGGCAACATCTGTTAAAATAGAAACGAAACCCTTTGACCCATTTATCCAACTCCTGGGAATCCGTCCCAGAAAAATAAAAGTACCAATACTTAAGGACAAGGATGTTGACGGGAACATTGTTTTTTTGTATGTGTGGTAGGAAGCTGGTCACAAAATGAATGCCCATCAAAAGGAAAAGGGGAATGATGGAATAAATGATGCTCCATCCACCCTATACATATTTTAATAAGATAAAATCAATCCGTGTCTGCAGCCTGGCGGCCTGCTGGCCCTAAGGGCTGGCAGATGTGTTTTTGGTGAGCCAGCAGTGTTTTTATAAATTCCTGCAGGCTTCTGAGTCTATGATCCCCTGCAAATATTTCCATTAGGCACAAAGTCTGCCGTCAAAAGGGCTACAGTACACAAACATACGTGGTATATGTGTGCTATTAACCTTTCATGGGGGGGCGGGGGGAGGTGTGGGTGATGATGTGGAGAAATTGGAACCCTCATACATCGCTGGTGAGAATGCAAAATGGTGCTGCCACTGTGGAGAACAGTTTGGTGGGTCTTTGATAAGGTAAACACAGAGTTACCATAGGATCCCAGCAATTCCACTCCTATGAATATACCCAAAAGAACTGAAAAAGATGTTCAAACAAACACTTGAACACAAATGGTCATAGCAACACTATTGAAGATAGCCAAAAGGTGGAAACAACCCAAATGTTTATCTACTAAATGAATGGTTAAACAAATGTGGTCCATCCATCCATCCATCCAATGGAATATTATTCAGCCATAGAAAGGAATAAAGTACTGATACATATACAACGTTATGCTGAGTGAAAGAAGCCAGAACTAAAAGGCCACGTGTTTTATGATTCCGTTTATAGGAAATGTCCAAAAGAGGCAAATCCATAGAGACAGGAAGCAGATTAATGGTCTCCGGGACTTGGGGGGATGGGAGAATGGGATGTGTCTGCATAATAATGGGTTTGGAGTTTTTGTTTGGGGTGATGAAAAAGTTCTGGAACCAGACAGTGGTATTTGTTGCACAGCACTGTGAATGTATCAATAGTTAATGCCACTTTAAAGTAGTTAAAATGGTGAATTTTATGTTGTGTATATTTTATCACAATAAGAAAAGATTCATGGAGCGGGACAATTAGAAAAAAAGAGTCTGAAAAGGTAACTGGGGGAGGGGCAATAAAGGAAAAGGGGTGGAGAAACACTCTGGGATAAAGACTAGTCTGTGCTTCAATATATCAGAGATCGTCAGCCTTAAAGCAAATACCTAAATAAGTCACCTTTTTTTTTTTAAACAGTGAGGGGGAATTCCCTGGTGGTCCGGTGGTCAGGACTTGGGGCTTTCACTGCCATGGCCCGGTGCAATCCCTGGTGGGGCAACTAAGATCCCACAAGCCGCGCAGTGTGGCCAAATAAATAAATAAAACAGTAAGACAGGAATAAAGACACAGACCTACTAGAGAAGGGACTTGAGGATACGGGGAGGGGGAAGGGTAAGCTGTGACAAAGCGAGAGAGAGGCATGGACATGTATACACTACCAAACGTAAGGTAGATAGCTAGTGGGAAGCAGCCGCATAGCACAGGAAGATGCTCGGTGCTTTGTGACTGCCTGGAGGGGTGGGATAGGGAGGGTGGGAGGGAGGGATACACAAGAGGCAAGAGATATGGGAACATATGTATATGTATATATAACTGATTCACTTTGTTATAAAGCAGAAACTAACACACCATTGTAAAGCAATTATACTCCAATAAAGATGTAAAAAAAAAAAAACCAGTGAGGGATCTTGTAGGCCCTTGAGCCAAATCACCCTCCTTTTCTGCTTCTAACCCAGGATTTGGGGTGTGTTCTTTCACAGCCCACAAGGATTTGAGCTTAATCACTGTTTCTTGTCCAACTTTTGTCTGACTCTGTGTTACTTGGGACCTTCTGGGTTACCTGGGGTAACGCACGTTATATAAGCAACCAAAGTAAGTTTGCTCAGGAAACTGTCAAGCCTTGTGCTGGCCTGGACCATACTGTCTTAAAGCCAAGTCCAAATACCATCTGATAGAAGACGCATCGTTACTTTATATGCCACGAAGACAGGAAAAGAATGTGCACCCACTATGGCAAACTTCTTATCACTTTCAAATTTCAATACTTGTCACTGTTGTGCATATATTAAAAGGAAAATGGAAATAAGTTGACTAAGGTATTCCTACAATGTCTTCCTGCTTAGAATCTGACTCTTCTCATAACTTTTCGAAGCAGTCACACTGAGGTCTGTGTTTTTCACTCACCATCGTCCTCCGTGCCTTGAGAATGATGGTGATACTGCATTTCTCTCTCTCTTTTTTTAAATGTATTTATTTTTATTTTTGGCTGCGTTGGGTCTTTGCTGCTGCGCGCAGGCTTTCTCTAGTTGCGGCGAGCAGGGACTACTCTTCCTTGTGGCGTGAGGGCTTCTCATTGCGGTAGCTTCTCTGCACGGGCTCTAGGCACCCGGGCTTCAGTAGTTGTGGCACGTGGGCTCAGTAGTTGTGGCTCGTGGCTCTAGAGAGCAGGCTCAGTAGTTGTGGCGCACGGGCTTAGTTGCTCTGCGGCATGTGGGATCTTCCCGGACCAGGGCTCGAACCCGCGTCTCCTGCATTGGCAGGAGGATTCTTAACCACTGCGCCACCCGGAGAGCCCGATGTTGCATTTCTTAAAAGACTGAAAAGCCGCTGGCATTGGGTTCTTGTGCCGGCTCAGGAATCATGCAGGGGAGCCTCCTTTTGACTCCTCCAATGGCAATGTTGCTATACATGTCTGATCCTCTTCTTGCCTCATCCCTCCTCCAACTCCTGTGTTCTTAGGAGTGAAAAAAGTGCTCCACTGTTTCCCGGAGCCATCGACACCCATCCTGGAGCTTTGGATCCCTGTGCTTTTGGCGCTCACCTTCCTGCAGGCAAAGTCGTCACTCCAGAATTGCTGCCCCCGCAGCAGCAAGAATTAAGACACCAGCTATTGTTAGACACAGTCCAAGACATTAAACGTCATGAAAAACAAAGGATACATTTAATTTAATTTTTTTCAACTTTATTTTGTATTGGAGTATAGTTGATTAACAATGTTGTGTTAGGGACTTCCCTGGTGGCACAGGGGTTAAGAATCCGCCTGCCAATGCAGGGGACACGGGTTTGAGCCCTGGTCTGGGAAGATCCCACATGCCGCGGAGCAACTAAACCCATGCGCCACAACTACCGAGCTTGCGTTCTAGAGCCCGTGAGCCACAACTACTGAGCCCGTGAGCCACAACTACTGAGCCCACGAGCGACAACTACTGCAGCCCACGCACCTAGAGCCCGTGCTCTGCAGTGAGAAGCCACCGCAATGAGAAGCCCGTGTACGGCAACGAAGAGGAGCCCCCGCTCACCGCAACTGGAGAAAGCCTGCGTGCGGCAGCGAAGACCCAACGCAGCCAAAAATAAATAAATAAATTTAAAAAACAAAAAACAAAAAAACAATGTTGTGTTAGTTTCAGGTGTACAGCAAAGTGGTTCAGTTATACATATACCTGTATCTATTCTTTTTCAAATTCTTTTCCCATTTAGGTTGTTACACAATATTGAGCAGGGTTCAAAAGATGCGTTTTTGCTTACATCGATGAAAATGGTATGCCAGGAAAGAAAAGCTCTAGAATTGTCCCCATTCTCACGGTGTGGCCTCAGTTGGTCGTTGCTCTGACTTCTGACTGTCTTCTTTGGGGGTCTCTTGGCTTCTGCCCAACTCCAACGGAGGGGTTTATTTCTTGCATATCTTGCTTGGGTCCAGACTTCCATAAAAAGAGGACACGACTGGATCGTTGTCACTGTCCAGCATCTTCCCTGACATGACTGGGTCTAATAGTCATTATCCAATGGGAGTGGGTTGAATGGTGATCCTCAAAAAGATATGTTCACAGGTTTCCCTGGTGGCGCAGTGGTTGAGAGTCCGCCTGCCGATGCAGGGGACACGGGTTCGTGCTCCGGTCTGGGAGGATCCCACGTGCCGCGGAGTGGCTGGGTCCATGAGCCATGGCCGCTGAGCCTGCGCGTCCGGAGCCTGTGCTCCGCAATGGGAGAGGCCACAACAGTGGGAGGCCCGCGTGCCGCAAAAAAAAAAAAAAAAAAAAACAAGATATGTTCATGGATTAATCCCAGAACCTTAACTTGTGAATGTTACCTTATTTGGAAAAAGGGTCTTTGCAAATACAATTAAATTTAGGATCCCAAGATAAGATCATCCTGGATAAGCCCTAAATCCAATGACAAGCATCCTTATAAGAGACACACAGAGAGGAGAAGGCCATGTGAAGACAGAGGAAGAGACTGGAGTGATGCAGCCACAAGTCAAGAAACAGCTATAGGGCCACCAGAGCTACAAGAGGCAAGGAAGGGTCCTCCCCTAGAGCCTTCAGAGGGAGTGTGGCCCTGCCAACATCTCAATTTTAGACTTTTGGCCTCCAGAACTGTCCGAGAATAAATTTCTGTTGTTTTTTTTGTTTGTATTTTTTTTCCACCCAGACCGGGGCACGAACCCATGTCCCCTGCATCAGCAGGGGGACTCTCAACCACTGCGCCACCAGGGAAGCCCCAATATCTGTTGTTTTAAAGCACCAAGTGTAAAGTCTTCCCTGGTGATCCAGTGGCTAAGACTCCATGCTCCCAATGTAGGGGGCCCGGCTTTGATCCCTGGTCAGGGAACTAGATCCCACATGCCGCCTCAACTGAAAGATCCCGCGTGCCGCAACAAAGACGTGGAGCAGTCAAACAAATAAATAAATATTAAAAAAAAAAAAAAGTGAAGCACCAAGCCTGTGGTAATTTGTTATAGCAGCCCCGCCCCAGGAAACCAATATGCAGTGCGGAGTGCCTTTGTGAGCAAAGCGTGTGTACCAGGCCAGCTGACAGCTGTCAATCAACCAGTGGATGGCTCCCCTGGGCTGGTCTAGTCAACTGAAGCTCAAACGGTGACATGACACGGTCCTCGAGCCATGGGCTTCTCTCTCAGCACAGCACAGAGTGACACAAGGACTGCAATTCCATTTTTAAAAACTTCCCCACTCTGGCCTTTATGGGTCTAAAACAATCCTTTGTTTTCAAACCTAGTATTATTTTTCTCATAAACATTCAGTTGAAAACAAATTAATCCCCATAATGCTCTAGGTGGTGTCCCTGGAGCCTGCACTTGGCCTTGCTGGCTAATTGAGGGACTTCAGTGACACTGGCTGATGTCACTGCTTTCCCTTAACCACTCATTGCAGGGAACTGCTGTAGTCTTTCCTTGTGTCTATTGTCATGGAGGATCCAATCAGAACACTTCCTCTCTTTCACACTTTCATTGTACCCTGTGCTTTTTTTTTCTTCATCACATTTATCACAATATTAATTTAAAAATGATCTGCATAACCCCAATGTTCATAAGTGATCATCAACAGATGAATAGATGAAGAAGATATTACATATATATATACACACACACACACACACACACACACACACACACACACACACAGTAGAATACTACTCAGTCATAAAAAGGAAAAAATTTTGCCATAACAAAAAAAGATGCAAACTCACAGAGCACAAACTAGTGGTTACCAGAGGGGAGAGGGAAGGGGGGGAGGGGAAATACAGGGGTAGGGGAGTAAAAGATACAAAATATTAGGTATAAAATAAGCTACAGGGATATATTGTACATCACAGGGAATATTGCCAGTATTTTATAGTAACTATAAATGGAGTATAACCCTTAAAAATTGTGACTCACTACATTGTACACTTGTAACTTATAGCAACTATACTTCAATTTAAAAAAAGAAAAAAGTAATTATTGATAGATAAAAATAAATAAATAAAATGAGCTGCAGAATTATTTGTTTAACCTCAACCTCCTCCACCACACTGTTAGCTCCATGAGGACAGGAGCTAAGGCTCTCTGTCTTACCATCATCTCCCGACTGCCTTGCCCAATGCCTGACACACAGTAGACACACAAGAAATATTTGTGGAATAGACAAAGAAATGAATTCCACACGGCTTGGTGGTGGAGGCAAAGGCAAATCTGGGTACACAAACCAGAATCTAGACAACGTTAAATAAATGGAAGTTCCTTGAAACACATTCCCAGTGTTTCAAAGGTGCCGTAAGGGAAGCACACCCTGGATCCACCAGGGTCCTTCCTTTAGTATATTTTAAGAGCTTCCATTTCACACAGGCTTCATCGTCTGACATGCTGTTTGTCATGACCTTAGTTCCCACACTTCCTCCTTAAGACAGATGTTTGCAGAACAAACAATCCCCAAAGGAAAGCTTGCTTGGCAGGTAGAACAGTAAGGTTCACACCCTTGAACAGAATACAAATTGATCTCACAATACGGGGAGGGATGGTTGACAGAGAACTTGCCTACCTGTGTCATGACATTCACACTCAAGGTCACCATCTCCTGAAAATGGCCCTCTTCCACGTGACCATGCCCTTCAGAGGTGATTGGGTTCTCACCCAGCTTCAGGGTGTGAATCTTGATTAGTTTTAGCCAATCGTGGTGGTTTCACTTTCCTTGCCAAGACGTTGCTGTAGGCTCAGAGATGTGACACAATTCTGACCTATAGGATGTGAGGGGAAGTCTAGGGATGTGTTTCAGAAAATTTTCTAGTGATTCCATTCCTAGGTATATGTCCTGGAGAACTGAAGATCAGTTACTTAAATAAATACATGTACAGGCACGTTCACAGCAGCACTGTTCGCAAGAGCCAAAAGGTAGGAAGAGCCGAAACATCCATCAGCAGCTGAACGGATAAACTTAATGTGGCATATCCACGCGATGGACTATCAGAAAAGGGAACGAAGTACGGATGCATGCTACAGTGTGGATGGACCTCGAGCACATTGGATGAAGTGAAAAAAGCCACAAAAAAGGCCACGTACTGGGACTTCCCTGGCGGTCCGGTGGTTAGGACTCCGCGCTTCTTCCACTGCAGTGGGACACAGGTTCGACCTCTGGCTGGGGAACTAAGATCCACATGATGCGCAGCCTGGCCAAAATAAAAAAAGGAAAAAAGGCCCCACATTGTATGATTCCAATGTCCAGAAGAGGCAAATCCTTAGAGACAGAAAGATTAGTGGTTTCGCAGGAATCGGAGGGGAGGGAGAGAGGAATGGCTGTTGAGTGGGTATGAGCTCTCCTCTGCAGGGTCATGCAAATGTTTTGGAACTCAATAGAGATGGTGGCTGCAAACACTGTGAAGGTACTAAATGCCACTGAATCGTTTACTTATAAAATGGTTAATTTTATGTCGCGTGAATTTCACCTCAAATGAAAAAAAAAAAGACCTTTGGAAATTCTTGCCTAAGGATGTAATGTTTGGAGCAGCTGAGGCCTGCCACCCCCCCACCCCCCGCTTTTTTTTTTTTTTTTTTTTGCGGTACGCGGGCCTCTCACTGTTGTGGCCTCTCCCGCTGCGGAGCACAGGCTCCGGACGCGCAGGCTCAGCGGCCATGGCTCACGGGCCCAGCCGCTCCGTGGCATGTAGGGATCTTCCCAGACCAGGGCACGAACCCGTGTCCCCTGCATCGGCAGGCGGACTCTCAACCACTGCGCCACCAGGGAAGCCCCCACCCCCACCCCCCTTTTTAAAAAAAATTTTTGATCGCACCACGGCATGCGGGGTCTCCGCCTGCAGTGGAAGCATGGAAGTCCCAGCTGAGTCCTTTTGTGAGGAAACAAGCTAAGGCCAAACCAGTACATTAAAGGATGGCTGAGTGCAAAGATGGAAAGAACCTGGGCTCAATTACATCATTGGCAAGTTCTGGGAACTCAATATCTGAACTTCTGATTATGCAAGATAGTAAATGCCCTCTTTACTTAAAGCCAGCTCTAGTTAGGTTTTTTATTACTGGCAGCCAAAAGACTCCAAAGAAGGTTCTGAAAAATCAAGGCAAAGGTATTGATTTTATCCAAATGGGAGCAAGAATCACACGACTAACAGTAGCCATGTTCGTGCGTCTCTCCGTGGAGAGAAAAGATAGCGTAATGAGTTGCTACAGCTAAAGTGAAAGAAACAAACCTTTTCAGCTTGTAGGTAGACAGCTAATGATAAAGAATTCTCAAGTGCAGTTAAATCTCAGGGTTAGGTAAGGAGTATGTGTATGTGCGTGTGTGTGTGTGATCCCCAAGATGAACCCAGGTCTCATACTGTCTCAAGCCAATCTTAGTATTTCAAAAACAGGGAAGGACTAGCTTTAGGTGCAGTATGTAAATAATTATAGGATTGTCGGCCCTGCGTACTGCAGGCAAGATGCAATCGCTATCCACACCACTGAGTTTGTGTGGCTTCTCTCGGGCTTTGAGAGCTTAGCATAGAGCACTGAAATGTGACCAAACGTTGTGAAAAACTCATGCTTTCTCTGTGTGAAATGTCAATTCTATGCGGTGAAAGTGAGCACTTCCCTTTTCAAAGTCAGGTTGACTTTTCTGAATCACTAGGCTGTGACTGGGAGAAAGCAGAGGAAGATAGAAGTGGATCCCTCTCCACCCCCTTTCCCTCAATTTTCTGTGGTTCTGGAAAGTTCTGGCACCTGTTGGGCTGCACCCCACAGGCCAACAAGCCCTGTGCTTCCCCAGCTTCAAGACCCTGGAGTCAGCTACAGATATATCAATGGTTCAATGGATGGGGGAGCTTACACATCTGAAGCAAGGTCCTAGAGCGACACCCCACCTGTGCAGCGGTCAGTGGGCAGGACATGGTGGCGGTCTTCGCTCCTGGGGGGCAGGGGAGGTTACCAGTTATAGGAGAATTGACCTCACGTGGGCTCTTTAGTTGCCAGGGAAACTAGCAGAGGGGCACGCCCCCCACCGCCCCTTTGATAAGAACAATCACTAGCTGGGGCCTGGGACAAGTACTTAGGAAGGTCAGTCCTGTGCGTAGGGTGTGGGTGAAGCAGGCACTGGTCGGGCAGGGAATGGACAGAGAGAAAGAGAACAGCCGTGGTCAGTGGCCTGATCATACACAGCCGTATCCGTTTCCTGCTCTACTCCACAGACAAAGCTTTCAGAAAAAGGATAATGCAGCTGGATGGGCTTTTATAAGGGCATTTAAGGGCTAATATTAGAGATTAATAATTGAAGTGTGGTTGGATTTGATCTTGCTCTTACTATATTTCTTGGCACTTAGTCCTAAGTCATTGTGTAATGTGTAAACTATTAAAATAAATGACTTAAGTCGCCTACGGTAAAAACCTGTTTCACAGCTGATGGATTAAGGGAACCCGGTCCTTCACCCATGCTGATTAAGGTGCTATATTTGTCTATAAATGTTGCAGGGCCTTAGCCATGATGGAAATTAATTAGGATGTATTCCTCTGAGAATCTCTAATAGGGACATGGAGTTACCTTCCTCTCTGTCTTCACATCTTGGTTGTTTTTTATTGACTCAGCTGGGATTTCATATATTCAACGGGTCTTCTCTCTAAAGAGGTGAGCTGTTTATTCAAGAAGTCTTGAATCGCCTGGAATGTGAGGTATTTCCAAAACAATGAGTAAGTGCGCTTAAATAAAAGGAAACAAAACAGAATCCTGCCGACTTTCAGAGTGTGGACAGGGAGTTAAATCTAAACTACTGCCAAGGTCCTTTGGGCTCTGCTTATGAGCCAGCTGCAAAGAAAGGGAAAGGAAAGAGGAATAAAAAATCGGCTTTTGAGACTTGCCCTGCTGGTTACTTGTATCCACTTTTGGAAGCTGTTGATTCTTTAGCTTTTCTGTAGCTGTAATGGGATAGTTACAGGAGATGGATGACGGTGAGGGTGGCACACCACCGTGAATGTACTTAGTGCCACTGAACTGTACAGTTAAATATGGTTAAAATAGTATGTTTTATATCATGTGACTTTTATCACACACACACACACACACACACACACACACACAATGGGATAGTTAAAATGCACATGAGATTGGGTAACGCGGCCAAAACCACAGGATCCAGAGCGGAGGGCTAGGTTCTGGTTTAAAAACCTGAAAAACTGAACTCTGTAATCACCTCTGTAAATCAACTCTGTAAGGAGGAAGACATTAGTGAAACATACATTGTTTACTAATCAGAATCAGGGATGAAAATAAGTAAACACTTAGCCATAAAAATCAGAAGGAGGTTGTCATCACCTTTCAAAAGAATATGGTTCCTGTATTATTCAGCCCTAAAAAGGAAGGAAATTCTAACATGTGTTACCACATGGATGCAGCCAGAGACATTACGCTGAGTGAACTAAGCCAGTCACAAAAGGACGAATACAGTATGAGTCCATTTAACAGGAGTTCCCTAGAGTAGTTAAATTCATACACACACGAGTAGAATTGTGGTTACCAGGGGCTGGGGAAATGGGGAGTTAGTGCTTAACGGGGACAGAGTTTTAGTTTTGCAAGACAGAAAATTCTGGAGCAGGATGGTGGGGATGGTTGCCGAACAGTGTGAAAGTGTTTAACGCCACTGAACCGCACACTTTAAAATGGGTAAGATGGTAAATTTTATGTGTATTTTACCACAAAATTTTTTCTTTAATGGAAAAAGAAGAAAGAACATAGTTCCTAATCTATACTGGGAATGTTCTGTGTCTTGATTTGGGTGTTTATTACATAGACACGTTGTCTTTGTGAAAATCCAGGACGATTTCCGTACTTTTCTGTACCTTAGTTTACTTCAGTTAAATTTATAAGATGAGGGCTTCCCTCGTGGTGCAGTGGTTAAGAATCCGCCTGCCAAAGCAGGGGACATGGGTTCGAGCCCTGGTCCAGGAAGATCCCACATGCCGCGGAGCAACTAAGCCCGTGCTCCACAACTACTGAGCCTGCGCTCTAGAGCCCACGTGCCACAACTACTGAGCCCACGTGCCACAACTACTGAAGCTGGCGCACCTAGAGCCCGTGTTCTGCAGCAAGAGAAGCCACCGCGGTAAGAAGCCCACACACCGCAACGAAGAGTAGCCCCACTTGCCGCAACTAGAGAAGCAGCAATGAAGACCCAGAGCAGCCAAAAAAATTAAAAAAAAAAAAATTTGTAGGATGATTGTGGGACTTCTCTGGCGGTCCAGTTGGTCAGGACTCTACGCTGTCACTGTTGAGGGCCCGGGTTTGATCCCTGGTCAGGGAACTAGGATCCCACAAGCTGTGAGGCACGGCCAAAAAAAAAAAAAAGGATAAAATGATTGTTTCTTATCAGTGGCAAAGTAGAGAGCTCACTCTCACTTAAAGGAGTACACACTTTATCCAAAGGCAGAAGCAGTAGAATTTCAGGAGGCTGGAGTGGTTTGAAGTGTCCCCCTTACTCCCCAACCACAATATTCACGTCCACCTGCAACCTCAGAATGTGACCTTACTGGGGAAGACTGTCTTTGCAGATGTAATTAAGGTAAGGATTAAAATGAGATCCTACAGGATTAGGGTGGGCCCTAAATCCAATGACAAGTGTCCTTATAAGAGACAGAAAAGGGGAATTCCCTGGCGGTCCAGTGGTTAGGACTCGGTGCTTTCACTGCCAGGCCCAGTTGGAGAAGTAAGATCCCACAAGCCGCACAGAGTTGCTATAAATAAATAAATAAATAAAAGACAGAAAAGGACAGAGAGACACACGGAGCGGGCCATGTGTTGATGGAGATAGAGACTGGAGTGATGCTGTCACAAGCCAAGGAACACCTGGCACCACCAAAATCTGGAAGAGGTAAGGAAGGATTTTCCATTAGAGACTTTGGAAGGAATGTGGTCCTGCTGACACCTTAATTTTGGACTTCTGGCCTCCAGAACTGTGGGAGAATAAGTTTCCGATGTTTTAAAGCACCCAGTTAGTGGTCATTTGTTATGGCAGCCCTAGAAAATGAATACAGAGCTATTTGGGGCAAATAGAAGAGAAACTTGAGTTTTCTCCCACTGCCTTTCAAGAGACCTAACCGAGGAGGTTGGATGAAGATGATGTGACAGCATAACTTTGTCGCTGGCTTTCATCCTTCTGGTTCTTTCTTCCTTTCCCTCTTAAGATCTCCTCTTTCCACTCTTCCATACAACCCTCACCACTTACATTTTCTTTTCACTCTCGCTAAGCCCAGAAGTAAAAATGAAAATATAGAAAAATCCCACCAGTAAACTTGTTTGAACCAAAAGCATGGAACTTTCTGAGAAAAGGTCACCCACTAATATATCAGCATGCAGAATGCAGAATTCTTTTTTTCTTTCTTCTTTTTGGCCACGCTGCATGGCTTGTGGGATTTTAGTTCCCTGACCAGGGATTGAACCCAGGCCCTTGTCAGTGAGAGCGTGGAGTCTTAACCACTGGACCGCCAGGGAATTCCTCAGAATTCTTCTTCTTATTATTTTTTAATTTTGGTGAAGTGCAATTTATCAACTGTTTCATTTATGTCTACATTAACATTTTTAAAAACTAATTAATTAATTAATTAATTTTTGGCTGTGTTGAGTCTTCATTTCTGTGCAAGGGCTTTCTCTAGTTGCGGCGAGCGGGGGCCACTCTTCATCACGGTGCGCGGGCCTCTCACTGTCGTGGCCTCTCTCGTTGCGAAGCACAGGCTCCAGACGCGCAGGCTCAGTAGTTGTGGCTCACAGGCCCAGTTGCTCCGTGGCATGTGGGATCTTCCCAGACCAGGGCTCGAACCCGTGTGCCCTGCATTGGCAGGCGGATTCTCAACCACTGCGCCACCAGGGAAGCCCCAGAATTCTTATTTTTACATGGCAAACTTATGAATGATTCAACTATTACAATCAGTGTTGTATACTGTGGTTGGTGAAGAGTCATCTTAGAAAGAAAGAGATTGAAACACCAGCATATGCATTCATATCATTTGATGACAAAAGTTTTCCTATTCTGGCTCCATGTGACCAAAAACATCATCAACTACAGGGCATGTGATATTATGGGGTGGGAAGAAGAGGAAGAAAGTTTGTAAATTACCACTTCTTCTTTTGAGGTATGAAATATAGTATGGGTTATGAGTAACATCCTTTCAGACTTAAAAAATCAAGTCTATATAAAGAGCACTGGAAAAAATAAGTTGACAAGAATCCTGGTTTTGAGCTCATGCCATTTCTCCTGATTCATCATATTATTTCTTTGAATGAAAGGACTATCTTAACACTTCATATGTAGATGCATAGTCATATAAATAAGATATTCTCTTAAGTAATTCAAGGAACTTGGATACTGAGTAAATGTCATGTAATAAAGAATGAGTGGGAGTTAACTAGGCAAAGAGAGAATGGGAGCAAAGACTTGAAACAGCATATGGTGTGTGCAGAGAATCGCTCCCAGAGACAAGACAGGGAGTGGAAAAAAATCTGATCAGAGAGTCTTAACTGATATCTTAAGAATGAGTAAGCCAATATGTATACATATAGAAAATAATAAAACCCCCTCAAAGTATCAAGGTGGTTAAAAAGCTATACGACAGGGCTTCCCTGGTGGCGCAGTGCATTGAGAGTCCGCCTGCCGATGTAGGGGACACGGGTTCGTGCCCCGGTCCGGGAAGATTCCACGTGCTGCGGAGTGACTGGGCCCGTGAGCCATGGCCGCTGAGCCTGCGCGTCCGGAGCCTGGGCTCCACAACGGGAGAGGCCACAACAGTGAGAGGCCCGCGTACCACACACACACACACACACACACACACACACACACACACACACAAAAGCTATAGGACATAACAATATTATTTATAATAGCCAAAAGGTGGAAACAGCACAAATTTCCATCAATGGATAAGCAAAATGTGGTCTATCTATGCCATGGAATATTATTCCACCATGAAAAGGAATGAAGTACTGATACATGCTACAACATGGATGAACCTCGTGGCCGCTAAAGACCACATACTACAACATGGATGAACCTCGTGGCCGCTAAAGACCACATACTACAACATGGATGAACCTCGTGGCCGCTAAAGACCACATACTGTATGAGTCCATTTACAGGAAATGTCCAGAATAGGCAATTCCATAGAGACAGAGAGTATATTAGTGGTTGCTTGTGGGTGGGTGGGGTTTGGGAGGGGGAATAGGGGGATGATAGCTAAAAGGTATGGGGTTTCTTTTAGAGGTGATGGAAATGTTCTAAAATTGACTGTGGGGACTTCCATGGTGGTGCAGTAGTTAAGAATCCACCTGCCAGTGCAGGGGACACAGGCTCAAGCCCTAGTCTGGGAAGATCCCACATGCCGCAGAGCAATTAAGCCCGTGCGCCACAACTACTGAGCCTGCACTCTAGAGCGACGTGCCACAACTACTGAAGCCTGCATGCTAGAGCCCCTGCTCTGCAACAAGAGAAGCCACTGCAATGAGAAGCCCGCGCACTGCAACAATGAGTAAACCCCACTCGCCACAACTAGAGAAAGCCCGCGCGCAGCAACAAAGACCCAAGGCAGCCAAAAATAAATAAATAAATAAATTTATATTTGTGAATATTCTCAAAACTATTGAATAGTATACTTTAAATATGTGAATTTTATGGTGTGTGAACTATATCTCAATAAAACCTTTTTTTGTTTAAGCTGTAGGATTACTTACCAAGGGAAAGTCAGTTTAGAGGTTGTATTCTTCGGTCTTATGGATGTTGGAAGGAGAGTTCAAAAAGAGAAATTGCTCTAGAAATTTCTTTATTTCCTTTAAAAAAACATTCAGCCTTGGTTGTTCTAGAAGCACAGGTTCTTGTTTTCTGGTTGCTTTTGAATATGTAAAGAGTGCCAGAAAGAAAAAAAACCCCACTTTGTAGCTCTCTAATCGTTTGTAAAGTTTATGGTAAGACTTAGCTGTTGTGAGTTAAGATTTAGAATCTTGCTGTGCATCCTGGTTAAAATCATATAGTGTGATGGCCACTCGACTCTGAGATATGCAGATACACTGTGGATTTAACTCATCCACAAATCTCAAGTGGAAAAGGGAGGGGAGATAAGCCAGAATGGAAGACAAGATGCTTGTCCTGGCATTTTTTCCCCTTCATCAAGAGTATTGTAAGGTCTCCCACTAGGATGGCTAAAATTAAAAGGACTGATATACATGCACCCCAGTGTTCATTGCAGCACTATTTACAACAGCCAACACATGGAAGCAACCTAAATGTCCATCTACAGAGGAATGGATAAAGAAGATGTGGTACATATATACCATGGAATATTACTCAGCCATAAAAAAGAATGGAATAATGCCATTTGCAGTAACATGGATGGACCTAGTGATTATCATACTAAATGAAGTGTCAGACAAAGACAAATATATGGTATCACTCATATGTGGAATCTAATTTTTTTTTTTTGCGGTACGCGGGCCTCTCACTGTTGTGGCCTCTCCCGTTGCGGATCAAAGGCTCCGGACGCGCAGGCTCAGCGGCCATGGCTCACGGGCCCAGCCGCTCCACTGCATGTGGGATCTTCCAGGGCACGAACCCGTGTCCCCTGCATTGGCAGGCGGACCCTCAACCACTGTGCCACCAGGGAAGCCCCTAATCTAATTTTTTAAACAATGATACAAATGAGCTTATTTACAAAACAGAAACAGACTTACAGATATCAAAAGAAAACTTATGATTACCAAAGGGGAAACGTGGATGGGAGGGATAAATCAGGAGCTTGAGATTAACATACGTACACTATTATATATGATAGATAACCAATAAGGACCTCCTGTATAGCTCAGGGAATTATACTCAATATTCTGTGATAACCTATATGAGAAAAGATCTGAAAAAGAATCAATATATGTATAATTGAATCACTTTGCTGTACACCTGAAACTAACACAACATTGTAAATCAACTATACTCCAATAAACATTTTAAAAAATAAAAATAAATTTTAAAAATAATAAAATTAAAATGACTGATGATTCCAAGTGTTGTCAAGGATGTGGAGCAATCTCTCTCTCGCTGGTGGGAGTGTAGACGGTACAACCACTGTGGCAAGACTGTTTGGCAATATATATATATATATTTTTTTTTTTTTAAAAAATAAATTTATTTATTTTTGGCTGTGTTGGGTCTTCATTGTTGTGCCCGGGCTTTCTCTAGTTGTGGTGAGAGGGGGCTACTCTTGGTTGCGGTGCACGGGCTTCTCATTGTGGTGGCTTCTCTTGTTGCGGAGCACAGGCTCTAGGCATGTGGGCTTCAGTAGTTGTGGCGCACAGGCTTAGTTGCTCCGCGGCATGTGGGATCTTCCCGGACCAGGGCTCGAACCCGTGTGCCCTGCATTGGCAGGCAGGTTCTTAACCCCTGAGCCACCAGGGAAGCCCCTGAACTTAAGATTTATGTGCTTTATTGGATGTAAATTATACCTCAGTATTAAGAGTATTGCATAGTAGGGACTTCCTGGGTGGTCCAGTGGGTAAGACTCCACGCTCCCAATGCAGGCGGCCCAGGTTCAATCCCTGGTCAGGGAACTTGATCCCAAATGCCACAACTAAGATCCTGCGTGCTGCAACTGGGACCCTGCACAACCTAAATCAATCAATCAAAAAGAGTATTGCAAAGTAAAGTCGTCTGTCCCAGTAGTTTCCACAATGGTGTGCACAGGACAATCCATTGGACATAGGAAGAAAGTATTAGCATCTCCATTTTTTATTTCCTCTTTTTAAAAACTTAACTATATTTGATTTATAATACTGTGTTAATTTCAGGTGTACAGCTTCAGGTTCTTTTCCATTGTAGGTTATGACAAGATATTGAATATAGCTCCTATTTCTTCTTTTCAAAATCTCTACTAAAAGAATACACATTGGGAGTGTATATTCAGAATTTTTTACTGAAGGACATGCAATAAAAAACTTCGGTGGGGGAGCAGTAGTCTATTATACGTAGGGCACCAACATTCAACAAAAAAGGAACATGTTGGTTATCTTAAGCACCTATGTATGCTTGCTTAGCTACTCCCCCCCTGGATGGATGTGATCACCAAAACTATTTAGTCTTATTCTCTTACTTAAAGAAAACTTGTCAAAAACTACCCAAGGGAGGGATCCAATGTGTTTACATAAGCACAGCAAGTAGATTCCAAATTTCTGGGCCCCAGAAGAAACAGAAGAAAGAAGACTGAATATCCTACCTGTTGTCAGACCACCTTTTCCATCCTCGGGAAGGGCAAGCAGCGCCTCACTAATTAAATTCTCTACTCCAACTAGTCAAAGGAATGGCTATTGAGCCACCTCATGGAAGGTCAGAGATGATGAAAGACTGTGCGTGAGTCATGAAAATTAAATGTAATGTCTTTACTTATTTAATTGTTGCTAAATTCCTCCCTTTTTTCTTTTTTTTTTTGGTTCTGTGTAATGAGGTTCCTTCATTTGTTCATGTGACCATGAAACATTCGAAGAAGGAAATTTACCCTGAAAAATGGGTAGCCAAAATTCATTTCTCTCATACATATATATTAAGAGCCTACTACATGAGGCATGGCTCTAAGGTATGGGGACAAAATAATGAATGGTGAGACAATCAATAAAGAAGGCGACAAAGGTAATTTTGAACAGTTTTGTGAAGGAAGTACATACGTTCATGCCCTAGCAAGTGACTGGGATGAGGAGACACTGGCCAGAGAAAAGGGGAGAGTGGTAGGAACTGAGGCCAGAAAGGTAGGTGGGCTGGAGCCAATTTTAAGCCATGGCATGGATGGGCAGGTAGCACTGAGCTATAACAGATCCACCTTTTAAATCCTGTGCTTTAAAAAATGTGACCCTGGGGCTTCCCTGGTGGCGCAGTGGTTGAGAGTCTGCCTGCAGATGCAGGGGACACGGGTTCGTGCCCTGGTCCAGGAAGATCCCACATGCCGGGGAGAGGCTGGGCCCGTGAGCCATGGCTGCTGAGCCTGCGTGCCCGGAGCCTGTGTTCCGCAACGGGAGAGGCCACAACAGTGAGAAGCCCACGTATCGGAAAAAAAAAAAAAAGTGACCCTCCACAGGGGTTGCCTTTTTTGGGTAGATGTACTGAGAGGAGAACATTTTTATAGAAAATCTTCCTAGAGAGTGCTGACCAAAAAAATTAATCAATAGTCAATCTAAAAAAGAAATGAAAAATTTTACTTGAGCCAACCTGAGGATTATAAGTCGGGAGAGTGTCTCAGAGAGCCCTGAGGACTGCTCCCAAGAGGCAAGGGGGGAGGTGAGTATAGATGTGATTCTGGTGAAGGGTGCGTGCAGTCAAGCACACATCTTGATAGAAGGTTGCTGCTACTCACCAGGGAGAGACATCTTAGTGGTTTTAGTGCTTTTCTAAGTATGGGAAGAGGCAAGAAACTGGGTTCACAAAATCCTCTCCTGAAAATATTTGGGGACCAGTTCTGCCAGTTTTCCCAGAGCACAAAGTGACTCATCCCCATCCTTTCAGGAGGTGTTGTAGGTCAGTGACTACAGCAACTAATGACTAGATTCCTGTAGAACCGGAGGGTGGGCAACATTCTTTATTTTACAACCCCTTCCTTTCAGTCTTAATTGCAACCAAGGTTTGGGAGGCATTTCGTGACCAATTTGTCTCACGGCACTAGGAATGTGCATTCCCAGGTCAGGTGGGGATTTTGTTGATGGGCCACTCAGTGCGCTATTACCGGCCTAGGCTCTGTTAACTGTAACCAAAGGCCTCTGGACCACCTGTCTTACTGGTCTGTTATGGTCCAGGAAATGGTTCCTTCTTGTTGCTTCTTCCCATATCTAGAGCTACACTATTACAATCATTGATCTTATAGAACTATATTTTTGATCATTTCAAGTCATCTAGTCATTAATTAAAAGAAAATTATTTATTTTTGGCACATTGGGTCTTCGTTGCTGCGTGTAGGCTTTCTCTAGTTGCAGCAAACGGGGGCTGCTCTTCGTTGCAGTGCGTGGGCTTCTCATTGTGGTGGCTTCTCTTGTTGAAGAACACGGGCTCTAGGCGTGTGAGCTTCAGTAGTTGTGGCACGTGGGTTTCAGTATTTGTGGCTCTTGGGCTCTAGAGCACAAACTCAGTTGTTGTGGCGTACGGGCTCAGTTGCTCCCTGGCATGTGGGGTCTTCCCGGACCAGGGCACGAACCCGTGTCCCCTACATTGGAAGGCAGATTCTTAAGCACTGTGCCACAAGGGAGGCCCTGGTAATCATTTTTTTATTTTTTATTTTTTTGCAGTACGCGGGCCTCTCACTGCCGTGGCCTCTCCCGTTGCTGAGCACAGGCTCCGGACGCGCAGGCTCAGCGGCCATGGCTCACGGGCCCAGCCGCTCCGCGGCATGTGGGATCCTCCCAGACCGGGGCACGAACCCGTGTCCCCTGCATCGGCAGGCGGACTGTCAACCACTGTGCCACCAGGGAAGCCCGGTAATCATTAATTTTATCTGAGGTCCAGTCACACATTTGGTAATGCAAGAAACAATAATCTTGTAAAATAGGCAGAATACAAGAAATATAGCTAGGGCTTCCCTGGTGGCGCAGTGGTTAAGAACCCGCCTGCCAATGCAGGGGACACGGGTTCGAGCCCTGGTCTGGGAAGATCCCACATGCCACGGAGCAACTAAGCCCGTGTGCCACAACTACTGAGCCCACGTGCTGCAACTACTGCGCCCACGTGCCGCAACTACTGCAGCCCGTGCGCCTAGAGCCCGTGCTCCGCAACAAGAGAAGCCACCGCAGTGAAAAGCCCACGCATCGCAATGAAGAGTAGCCCCTGCTTGCCACAACTAGAGAAAGCCCGTGCGCAGCAATGAAGACCCAGCACAGCCAATAAATAAATAAATAAATAAAAGATTAAGGGAAAAAAGAGAAAGAAATATAGCTAGTAACATTAGTAATCATAAGTATTTTAGCTAAGAACTTTCATTACGTGCAGCCCAGTATCTCCCCAGGTTGTCTGACCAGTCTGTTCTGCACCAACCTTCTTTTTTCTTTTTTAAAAATATTTATTTATTTGGCTGCATCGGGTCTTAGTTGCAGCACAAGGGATCTCTAGTTGCAGCACACAAGCCCTGAGGCATGTGGAATTTTAGTTCCCCTACCAGGGATCGAACCTGCGTCCCCTGCATCGGAAGGCAGATTAACTGGACCACCAGGGAAGTCCCTGCACCAATCTTTATAAGGGAACCAATAGATTGGTAAGGCGAGTGGTAGCTCATTGTGACCCGTTATAGAATTGCGAAAGGAATGGCATCTTCTAAGGCAGTGGTCCCCAACCTTTATGACACCAAGGACTGGTTTTGTGGAAGACAATTTTTCTACGGATGGGGGGGGATGGTTCAGGAGGTAATGTGAGCGATGGGGAGAGGCAGATGAAGCTTCACTCGCTCGTCTGCCACTCACCTCCTGCCGTGCAGCCCTGTTCCTAACAAGCTGTGGGCCGCTATTGGTCCACGGCCCAGGGCTTGGGGACCTCTGTTCTAAGGAGTTACATGGCTGGTGCTAGAAGAGAAATTGAGCTTTATGGCTGTGCAGGTATTTCTGCCACAGGGGAGGTCTGGTTGTGCATAATGCAGACGCACAATGCACACTAAAGAGGACAAAACAAGCAGAGAAAAAGTTTTAAGTTTTTCTTGTCTTAAAATGCAAAATTTTCTTTTTTTTGGCCATGCCGCGCTGCATGCGGGATCTTAGTTCTCCAACCAGGAATCGAACCTGCGCCCCATGCAGTGGAAGCGCGGAGTCTTAAGCACTGGACTGCCAGGGAAGTCCTATAATGTGAACTTTTATTTCATCAAGATCTTTGTTTCTAATTTGAGCAAAGGTGCCAGTGTGCCTCAGTTGGCGACTTGGATTTTATGTTAAGTGACAATGGTGAGCCAGTAAAAAGTGTGACGCAGGACAAGATGAGATCGGGCTTATGTTTTAAGAATATACTTAGGGAAGGGGACGGAGAATGGCTGTATGGAGACAAGAGTGGAAAGATAAAAACGATCATGGCTAATAAAAATATAATAAATATAACAACAAAAAGTATCCTGGCTAATTATGTATCTGAACTTAAATTCAAATATATTTATATTCCATAAAGCTACTTCTTTGGCATATAAAAAGCTAACCCGTTACCTATCAGAACTGTGCATGTCTGTTAATCTTCCATCAATTTATTTGATAAATTTTCCTAATCTAGAATTATTTTATTTTGAGGGATAATTGACATATAACATTAGTTTCAGGCATACAACATAATGAGTCAATATTTGTATATACAATGAAATGGTCACCACAGTAAATCTAGTTAACATCCAGAGCTTTATTCTGAACAATGAAACCAGTTAAGACTCGGAAAGAACTCCTTTTTTAGCGCAGCTTGAGTCCATGAAGCCGGAACGTTCATTTCCATTTGTTACGTTCTAGTGCCACCACTTGACCCTTTCATTCCTTGCACATTTATGCCCAAGAATACCATCACAGGCTCTACTCGTGATCTCAGGCTTATAATTACAGTTTTCTTAAGGTTCAATCACATAGATATTAAAGAAATACAAATGTAAATACTGAGACACTATTTTCACCTATCAAATTAGCAAAAAGTTTTAAAAAGTATGATTGCCAGGACTTCCCTGGTGATGCAGTGGTTAAGAAGAATCCACCTGCCAATGCAGGGGACACGGGTTCGATCCCTGGTCCGGGAAGACCCCACATGCCGCAGAGCAACTAAGCCCATGTGCCACAACTGCTGAAGCCCATGCGCCTAGAGCCTGTGCTCTGCAAGAAGAGAAATCACCACAGTGAGAAGCCCATGCACTGCAACGAAGAGTAGACCCTGCTCGCCGCAACTAGAGAAAGCCTGTGTGCAGCAACGAAGACCCAACGCAGCCAAAAGTAAATAAATGGAAAAAAAAAAAAAAAAAAAAGAGTATGATCACCCAACGTTGGGGAGGATCCAGTAAAGCAGACATTCATGTTTCTGGTAGGAATAGGCTTTTGTGAAGAAGACCTTTTGAAATGCATGCAGTTTGGCAATTTGCATCTAGTCTTTAAAATGTCCTTCTGAGAGTTCCCTGGCAGTCCAGTGGTTAGGGCTCTGAGCTTCCACTGCAAGGGGCACGGGTTCAATCACAGGTTAGGGAACTAAGAGCCCGCAAGCCATTCGGCATGGTCAAAAAAAAAAAAAATCCTTTATTCCCTTTGATCTGGTGAATCTGTTCCTGGGAATGTATCTTAAGGAAATAACTCCAAATAAGGAAAAAGGTTTGTGGAAAATATTGATGTAAATTTCCAGAAGAGAGCAAGTGGATGACCATCTAAACCTACTGCAAGTAGCAGGTTTACAAACGAGGCGATTAAGGCTTTGAGACGTTATATAACTTGTCCAGGATCACACAGCTAGTAGGTGATAGAGCCAGAGGTCAAACCCAGACTTGTTTTTTATCCAAAACCCATGTTTTTAGTCATAGCACGTTGTTTCCTGTACAGAAATAATATTTTTCTCAACAGGCAAAGGCAAACAAATTCTAGTATTATCACATTCAGTTTATTCACAAGTAGAGCAAAAGACTACACAGGCAGGATAGAGGTGTGAGTGACGTTTCTGTGTGCTGGGTCCCCGCTGCAGGCTCTCAACTCCATGCCGCCCTTGCAGGCCAGCTTCCATCCTGCCCTGTCCTGCCGGGGGCTTACAGCCTGCAGACTGCGTCTCCCAGACCCCTTGCCAGATGGCTTCTGTTCATTCCTGCTATTTCTTGGCACTGGCACGAGAATCAGGAGGCTGGAGAAAGCAAAACCCTGCCTCTTTTCCCTTCTGGAGGCGGCAGCACTATAGCCAAGGGTGACCAAGCACTGCGTGGGCAGCAGTGCCGGCGGGAGGAGGCTCAGCCTCCGGAACAGCAGCGCCTGAGCTCCGAGGCAAAGCAGCTTCCTTTTCCTTTTTTTAATTAATTAATTGTTTATTTAATTTAATTTTTATTTTTGGCCGCGTCGGGTCTTAGTTGCGGCACACAGGATCTTCGTTGAGGCGTGCAGGAACTTTTCGTTGCGGTGCGCTGGCTCTTTGCTGCAGCTCGCGGGCTTCTAATTGTGGCGTGCGGGTTTTCTCTTCTCTAGTTTTGGCACACAGGCTCCAGAGCACATGGGCTCTGTAGTTGTGGCACTCAGGCTCTGTAGTTGCGGCACACAGCCTTAGTTGCCCTGCGGCATGTGGGATCTTAGTCCCCTGACCAGGGATTGAACCTGCATCCCCTGCATTGGAAGACGGATTCTTTACCACTGGACCACCAGGGAAGTCTCAAAGCAGCTTCTGATGTTAGGCGAACAGCCCCTTCCCTTTAGTTTCTCCAGCGCCCCCTCTTCATCTCCCTTTTGCCTTTCAGTCCTCTTGACAGCTTTGTAACCAATTCCTGACACTCAGTCCTTCTCTGCTTCAACTAGCTAGAGTGGTTTCTGTATTTCTGGCTGGCCACTGACGGACACGCTCTGCAGCAAAGATTATATACATATTTACTAGAATGACGTTAAAAAGACTGACATTCTTATTTATATAGATGGAAGAAACAGAATATAAGTAGTTGCTTTTCTTATGGGGGGAGCAAAAAACTTTCCTTCATATAGAGTGCAAAAAACTAATAGTCTTTACAAGTTATACACGTAACTGGCAAAGAAAATATTTATTAATTTGTGACATGAGTTCTTTACGAGACAGTTATGCTATTATTAAGCATCTTAGTTATTACTTCTCGAGGAACATCTGACAACAGCTACTGTACACAGATTGCGCAATTTAAAAACTGTAATAAATAGGGTCATTTGATAACAGATTCCAAACTTCCTCTTATTCTTCTTGAAAAAAGTTTTGATGATCTACTATGATCCATTAAGAAACACCTAAATGGGAAGAAACACAGAAGCATTTTTATGAGTGTCACTTAGTTTTTTAAATAGAAAATGGTTTGATAAACTATAGAACTTAAGCCCTTGACTATATTGCTAAAAATCTATGTATGAGATTATTTTGCATTTTAGACAGATATGATTGGAGAAAAACAGATACATTTTAAGGGCCACAAATCTGTCTCCTGAATCAATATTCTCCCTTTTTGAAAAAAGTAATCTTATGTCATTGAGCACAACAGACTGGAAGTGGAGAAGGGAAGTTATTAATGGATGTTAACAAAATGCAGGCTTATTTTAATGTGATTGATCTGGACCAAGGGAAGAAAAAAACCGCTAATAACTTAATTATGTCCATAAAACTACCAAAACATGATCAAAATTAAAATTTTTACCTTATATTTAAGTTCAGAACAGGAATAAAAGTGATTTACGTGCATATTTTATACACAAAAACATTTGGAAGCACATGCACCAAATTGTTAACAATGATCTTATTTCTGGTTTCTGAGATTTCAAGTTATCAGTTTTCTTGTTATTATTATTTTTGCTCTTCCAGATTTCTTTTTTTAAAAAAACTATCTATCTATCTAACTATTTATTTATTTGACTGCATTGGGCCTTAGTTGTGGCATGCAGGATCTTTCGTCATGGCGCACAGGCTTCTCTGTAGTTGTGGCACGCGAGCTGCAGAGCGCACAGGCTCCATAGCTGTGGTGTGGCCTTAGTTGCCCCGTGGTATGTGGGATCTTAGTTCCCCAACCAGGGATCCAACTGGCATCCCCTGCATTGGAAGGCGGATTCTCAACCGCTGGACCACCAGGGAAGTTCCGATCTTCCAGATTTCCTTGTTTTTCTATAGTGAATGTATATGTCTTAGCTAATTAAAGAAGAAGTAATAAAAGCAATGGATACTCCAGCACAACATTAATCAATGCCCTTTAAAATTTAGTTTGTCGGGGAGTTCCCTGGCGGTCCAGTGGTTAGGACTCTGCCCTTTCACTGCCGTGGGCCAGGGTTCAATCCCTGGTTGGGGAACTAAGATCCCTCAAGCCGCACGGTGCGGCCAAAAAATTAAATAAATAAACCCGAGAGTGGAACCTAGGCCTCTTGATTCCTGGTCTGGGACTCTCTCATACAAAAAATGAAATATAGAAATACATGCAGTCACGCATAAAAATCCATTTCTCTCCAGAACAGGTTGGCTCAATTTTAAGACCCTAGAAATAAAAATCGTGTCAGGTTAGAACCCAGTAACTCTGGGCCAGATTTACCTTCAGAGTTTCACAGGGAGTGGCTCCTGGTGGCACAGGTTTCCCACAGTGCTTGTAATATTCAGTTATAAAGATGGAAGCTTCATCTAAACTATGGAATCAACAAGAAGAGGGGCATGAGGAAAATGTGGGAGTGATAAATACGTTTGCCCTGTCCACTGTGGTGATGGCTTCACAGGTGTATACAAATATCAAAATTTATCAAGTGGCATACTTGAAGTATGTGCAGTTGATTAGATATATCAATTTTACCTCAAAAAATACTACTTGTTCATAAATGACAACCTGTAATTATGGTTGGATCACAAGTGGTAAACAAGCAGAAAGAAATCCATGGCATGGCACTGAGAAAGTTACACCTCCAGGGGTCAGCACAGTTAGACCAAATGTAGGGATGGACCCAGAAACATTTCAATCCTGACTAAGCTTTCCCTTTCTTCTGTGCCAGCCCATTTCTCCCGTCTTTTTACTTTCCAAATCCCCTCCGAACCCTATGCCAAGAAGCTTACTACTTCTAAACTTGTGGGTGCTGGAAAATTAGATAACCAAGCTTAGCAAAAATTATGTTACATATAGCTACTGATTCTTTGGTCAAGTGTTTAAGGAGTAAAGTTGTCATGTAGGGTTTTAGAGCAGGACTATTTTGGGAGGTCAGGCAGCTTGATTAATTGTCTGATTCCAAGTTCATGTTCCAAGAAATTGGATTACAAGACAACTAACCTCTTAGTATGTGTTAGTAGCAAGGTGTGTGTAACGTAGCGATGCTACAGCTTAATTATTTGGAGCCTTTAATTACAATCAAATAGCTTTACGATTATTTGATATTTTCCTCCAAAATAAAGATAAATTTTAAGGAAATTCTACATTAAGTTGTTTTTTAAAAAATTTTTATTAACTTACCTTAGCTCATTTGCCAAATAGTTTACTAGTTGAGTGACGTTGTTGGTATTCATCATGTGTGATTTCAACACTGGGAAGTATTTTGTCTTTGCCAAAATCCCAAACTCCTTCTTATCTATGATATTATTCAGGACCAGACTTCTAACCTGTAGAATGACAGGTACCATCACACGCAAAATGTGTTAGATGCCATGTCATCTTATTCAATACCAAAACATTTCTGACAATTAGGAGTTAAATTATCATCGCATCGTGACTGAGCCTCCTCTTTGAGGGTGGGCAGGGGGGACTGCTTTGGTCCATTTCAGTATACGGTGAATAAATAAAAAGTTGTTGTTAAGCACTTTGGGATTTTTTGCAAGGAAAACTTCACAATGACAAGTATTGAAGGCTACAGATTTTCCACTGAGTAGAGCACTAAATAAACAAGACAGCCAGGGTCCCTGCCTTTTAAAAATTTAATGAGGCTTTAATGAAAGCCAAATAATTGTATATATTAACAAACAGATCGAGATGGTAGGTTTTCAGCTTAATCTTGGTTTGGGGAAAATTTATTACCTTCTAATATCAAGTTTTTCATAACAAAAGGGAGAGGAAATTGCCTCTTACTTGATGTGAAAACCCTGCCAGCTGGCCAGTATTCATATGTTCCTCTAACTGCTGTAAAATGATCTGAGGGTCACAGGAGCCCAGAAAATTCTAGAGAAAAAAAATCAAAACATAATTAATGGAAAAGTATAATTACTACTAATGTCTGTCAAACCTGGAAGGTTTTCATTTTTAAATTTGAAATATCATAAAGCATATCTACTACAGGAAAAAAACCACCTCTATCAACAACAACAAAATTATTGAAATAAGGAAAAAAAGCATTTTACAAATAACTATTCCAACAGCAAAGAGTTGCTTAATAAGCATTTTGTCATTCTAAGTGCCAAAAGGAATCTATTTAAATACTAAAACTCTGAAAAGCATCAATGGATGAGTTTAAGAAGTCAAAAAGGAACAAAGTCAAAGACAGGCACAGATGGCTCTGAAGAAATGCAACGAATAGAGCAAGTGAGAAATAAAAATTATGCTCACTTATATAGATCTCTACGTACTGGCTTCTCTACCCGTGGGGAAATAATTGTAAAACGTTTCCAAATGCTTTGTTCTATTTATTCTATAGTATAAAGGGGATGGGAGTTATTTTTAAAAGTTCTATCCTCAGAATGCTCGTGGTGCCTTTGTTAGACACCCACACACAACCTGACTCTTCTCTCCTTTATCTCCCACATCTAATCACCAAGTAAAGCTGTATCTTTCCCACCTAGCTCATTTTCGTTGCCACCACCCTACTTTGGGTACTTATCCCCTCAGGCTTCCCCTGCCTAGCCACAAGATTGTTGGATAATTCCTATTCAAGTGCAATGATTCCCAAGAGTTTCACTTCTCGCCCCCTCTCTCCTCTGATCAGGCCCACGTGGATTATTCCTTCAAAAATACTGCCTGATCATTTCACTTTATTCTGGCAGGAAAATTCACTGTTCCCCACTGATAAAGAATAAGGTGCAAACTCCTCTTCGGGCATCCGTCAGACAAACCTTCATCTGTCTCTCAGTCTTGCCTCCCACCAGACCCCCACACAAACCTTCCACCCCGCTCATGCTTTACAGGTTTAGTGAAAAGAAAGTGGAACCTTTTGCAGGGGACATGCAGCATGAGACCTTCCACACCCTTGGCAGCCCCGGAGGAACATTTTGCAAAATACCTTTATTTCCTGGTGCCTTTTTTCCGAGTGGGGCATGAGCATTAGACAGGCTAATGCAAAAGCTGGAAGCTCTAACTGGACATACTGCCTGGCCACTCTGATCAGGTCAAGATCATCTGAAACTGGACATCTTCAACAGAGCACGGTAATTAGTTAATAACCTGTCATATTCACTAGATTATACTGGCCTTCCTAGTTTTCCACAGTGGTTACCTGTTCACGGTTTCAGTAATTTTAAACGTTAAAATGCTGGTGCATAACGTATGCCTAGTAATGAGTAGTTTGAGCCTTTTATGACATCCTTCGTGGAATAAAAGACTTGATCTACAGGAACACAGACTCCTGACTGCAGCTATAATTGTGGCTGAAAGTCTATACATGGCTAAAGACGAATACTTAGAAGACTCAAAATCCATGAGACAACACTGTATGATTTACGGTAGTCACAAAAGGTGCTCTATACTCACATTAAAACTGGGTACAAAGTTTAGGGAATGCAGGTTGAATATAAGTTCACTAGTTGCACTGCATGTGGAAAGTAGACATTGTAAAAATAATAGAGATATTTTATTTTCAAATCAAGTGGTATGCTTAACTTCCCCCCAAAAAGGAATTACTCACAGGAACGTTTATTAGAAAGGAATTTTATAGGCAACAAATCTGATTTTGGGGGGTAGGAAAACAAATATTTTACTTACTCTAGGACAGCGATGAGACTCTCACAACAATCTGACAGCTGACTGGGGCTTAAAGGACAAGAGGCTGAAAATTAAAAGCAACAATAATGTGTCTATATGCATAAGTATAAAAGGCTACTGTCAGTGTGTCGGGGAGAGGGGAGAGAAAGATACCTGAAAGTAGCGGTATCTGAACCACGCGCTGCCAGGCTCTGCTGAAGTAGGGAACCTGCGGAAACAAGTTTATTAAAGAATTCATGTCTGGGATCTTATGAACCTCTCTTTATTTTGCAGTCACAGAACTATATACACTTAGAGCTTATATTCTTGATGTTAAGACCAAAATTATAAGTTGATATTTCCCAGTTCTAGATCATTAAGATTCTAGGAGAATTTTCTTCATAACTGTATATTTCAGGATATTAACATATAATCCTGGCTGATTCATTATTATTAATTTTGCTCTGCAAAATACCTTATTTATTTATATTTGAAAAAACTGAAGTATAGTTGATTTACAATATTATATGCAAGTGATTCACTATTTTCACAGATTATACTCCACTAAAAGTTATTATAAGATAATGGCTATAATTCCTTGTGCTATATACTATATCCTTGTTGCTTATCTGTTTCATATGTAGTAGTTTGTACCTCTTCATCCCATATCCCTAATTTGCCACTCCCCGCTTCCCTCTGGTAACCACTTGTTTGTTTTCTCTGAGTCTGTTTCTGTTTTACATACATACTCATTTGTATTATTTGTTTAGATTCCGCATATAAGTGATATCTTACAGTATTTGTCTTTCTCTATCTGATTTACTTCATTAAGCATGTTACTGCAAATGGCAAAATTGTATTCTTTTTTTATGGCTGGGTAGTATTCCATTGTATCTATCTATCTACACCATAGCTTCTTTATCCACTCATCTGTTGATGGGCATTTAGATTGCTCCTGTATCTTTGCTACTGTAAACATATAGTGTTGCTATGAACATTGGGGTCCATGTATCTTTCCACGATTCATTATTGTTGCATTTGGGAAAAAAGTGTCAGAACTCAATTCAGAAAACAAAATTTATACTAAGTCTATGTATGTGCCAGACATTGTGCTAGGACCATAGGAAAGGCGGAAGGAGAGAAAGAATTTCAAAAAATAAATAAGGCAACACATAAATTTCCATCAACAGGAGGAGTGGTTAAATAACTTATGATACACTTTATTCCACATTTTGGAGAACAATTAAGAGTTAAAAATCACGAAATTGGGCTTCCCTGGTGGCGCAGTGGTTGGGAGTCTGCCTGCCGATGCAGGGGACACGGGTTCATGCCCCGGTCCGGGAAGATCCCACATGCCGTGGAGCGGCTGGGCCCGTAAGCCATGGCTGCTGAGCCTACGCATCCGGAGCCTGTGCTCCGCAACGGGAGAGGCCACAGCAGTGAGAGGCCCGTGTACCAAAAAAAAAAAAAAAAAAAAAAAAAAATACCTCAAAAGATTAAACATAGTCATTGTAAGACCCAATAATTCCACTCCTAGGTACACACTCAAAAGAAACAAAAACATATGTTCACTTATACACAAATGTTCACAGAGTAGCGTTATTCATAATAATCAAAAAGTGGAACCAACCCAAATATCCATCAACTGATGAATGGATAAATAAAATGTGGTCTATCCATATGATGAAACATTATTCAGCAATAAAAAGGAAAGATATGGGATTTCCTTGGTGGCTCAGTGGTTGAGAATCTGCCTGCCAATTCAGGGGACATGGGTTGGAGCCCTGGTCTGGGAAGATCTCACATGCCGCAGAGCACCTAAGCCTGTGCGCCACAATTACTGAGCCCGTGCTCTAGAGCCCGCGAGCCACAACTACTGAGCCAGTGTGCCACAACTACTAAAGCTTGCGTGCCTAGAGCCCGTACTCCGCAGCAAGAGAAGCCACTGCAATGAGAAGCCCACGCACCACAACAAAGAGTAGCCCCCGCTCGTTGCAACTAGAGAAAGCCCGTGTGAAGCAACAAAGACCCAATGAAGCCAAAAATAAATAAATTAATTTTTTTTTAAAAAAAGGTATGATACATGCGATTATGTAGCTGAACCTTGAAAACATTATGGTAAGTGAAAGAAGCACAAAGGCCACATATTGTATGACTCCATTGATATGAAATGCCCAGAAGAGATAAATCCATAGAGACAGTAAGTAGACTAGCGGTTACCAGCGGCTAGAGGGAGGGGGGAAGAAGGAATGAATGATCCGTGATGGATATGGGGTATATTTTCAGGGTGAAGAAAATGTTCTAGAATTAGATAGTGGTGTTGGTAACACACTTTGTGAATATACTAGAAGCCACCTAACTGTACACTTTAAAAGGGTAAATTTTATGTGTGAATTATATCAAAAAAAAAAAAAGATCTATACGTGCTGATGTGAAACAATCTCCAAGATACATTGTTATGTGGAAAAAAACACTTTATCTAGAATGTGATTGCATTTATATGTACCAAAATGAATACATACACACACAACACCCACACCCACACATATATGCGCCCACACCCCTGCTTATATATAATAGGAAAGCTCTAGAAGAAAACATACGAAATTGTCAACAGTAGTCACTTCGGGGGAGATAATTATGAAGGGAAATGGTAAAGAAAGATTTTCATGTTTTACTCAGCATATGTTCTAATTTATTAAACTAAGAATAAATTATATATTTCTATTATATATATATATTATGTGTGTGAACAACACATGAAATTTAGAAAAGATGAATAAGACATGGTCTTTGACTTTAAGGGTCCTCAAAGTCCAAGAGGGGCAGTCGAATGTGTGATTTAAATAAATTATACCGTGACCGATGTTATAGTTGAGCCAAAGTGTTTTGAAGGCATAAATGAAGATGTGATTCCTGAGGCCTGAAGAACTGGGAGAAGTGATGTCGTGGATGAGACAATGTCCAAGCTGAGTTTTCTGGGTCCAGGCACCACTTTAACGGAACAGCATCCTGCAGCTTCACTGAGGAGCTGACTACTTAATCCAGGGTATCCAGCACTAGCCGGTGAGTATAAAGATTAAATTCTGTAAAATTTACTTTAGAAAACTACATACCTGCCATAAAGAATAGATGCTAGAAATGGCTGTTAAAACCTTCCTTAGATAAGGAATCTGAAAAAATAAAACACAAAAGTTGTGAAGACCACCCAAACAGAACATTCCAATGTGAAAATTAAACTTTCACAAGAATATCAGTAAAATTTATCTTCCATGAGGACCACCAGAGAAGGTCACTTACAAATTCACAAACATCAAAAGAGGCCAGGGAAACTTCCATTTGTTTCCAATGAAATTTATGTCAGTTTTGAGTTTGCACTTTCTCTGGCCTAACGCCAAGTTCTTTCAGTTGGGCATGAAGCCAGTGAGAGTGAATGTTTTCAGCATCCATCTGTTCAATAACAAGTATCAGTGCAAAATGTTTAGGAGATGCTGTGCAAAATCTTTAAAATATACTGCAGTCTAGGGCACTGAGTCTTACTTACCATTCTGAAGCCAAGAAGCTTTTGCAAGAGTCCATTCCAAAGCTGCAGGTCATAGATTTTGTATTCTAAACAAAGCTCAGTCACCAACCTTACGGCCTGAAGCAGACAAAAAAAAAAATTCATACTGTTTCAAGACACCAGTAAATCAAACCACCTTTGGAAAAGGTAGGGCAGCTAAAGACAAAACACGCTTATAGTCTAAGTGTGTCTATTGCCTAATTTCAGCGAAGGCCCTCATCGCTCTAGGGAAAGAAAAAAAAAATTATTCTTTTTCTTTCTTGCTGTTATGGACTCACAGCATCTCAGACTCCCCTTCCTCCCCGCTTTGTTTCATCTGTCCTAGAACAGTTTGCCTGTTGGCCTTATACCCTTCCCGCCCTGGGCTCCAACTGCCTCAGAGACTACATTCCCACCAGTAACTAGAAGGAAGAGAAACAATACTCCCTACACTGGGAAGTCTGTCTCGATGAGGACAGGCAGGACTTGGGGAGGGATTATAAAAGTGTTCCCTCGGGTAGGTGGGATGGCTTCAGGCCTTAGGCTTTCAGGGAGAGAGGTAAGGGGACTTCCAAGTTGCCTTGTCACCTGCCAGGATAGGAAAGTCAGGAAGCCCTCAGAGCAGTGGACCTGTTCAGGAACCAAGAGTTTCTCTGGTTCTGTCTTTCAGAACTCTGAGTGGTGGCAGGCAGCTGAGTGAACACAAGAGCACCTGAGAAGACGGAGGCCCCACTGCCGGATGACTCTGTGTACATACCATGGATTCGTGGCTGTGGTTTTTCCATAGACCTTTAATCATTCCTTCTTTAGGACTGTTGCAAAATAATTCATATGTGATGGGGATATTCAGAGCCTCAAATGATGCCAGAAAAGTTATACATTTCAAATAAGATCTGGAAAACAGAGGCATGTATGGGAATCATCCTCACTGACCATATTTACATTTAAAATAATTTCCCTTGGAAATATCGGACAGTTTGTTGTTAAATGTCTATTTTAAGCTTCTAAATATAGTCATGGAATATTAGAAAGAAATCAATTTGAGGGGCTTCCCTGGTGGCGCAGTGGTTAAGAATCTGCCTGCCAATCCAGGGCACACAGGTTTGAGCCCTGATCCGGGAAGATTCCACATGCCGCAGAGCAACAAAGCCTATGTGCCACAACTACTGAGCCTGTGAGCCATAACTGCTGAAGTCCACGCACCTAGAGCCCATGCTCCACAATTAGAGAAGCCACTGCAATGAGAAGCCTGCACACTGCAACGAAGAGTAGCCTTCGCTCGCTGCAACTAGAGAAAGCCCGTGCACAGCAACAAAGACCCAACGCAGCCAAAAATAAATAAATAAAATAAATTTATATATATATAAAAAGAAATCAATCTGAGCAAGATGAAGGAAACACTCAGTTTCTAAATGTCTCAAAGACTCGAGGGAAACAAGATGTTCTTAAAGGCCTGTTTCCCCTTTGCCAGAACGTCAAGGACACCCGAGGCAACAGAACCATGTTGACACGGCCCCTCTAACGCGCTCTTCTGAACTATGGGGCTTAAAAGTTATGCTTCCAAAGAATCTGTTTTCTATTAATACGATTTTTAAACTTCCACTTACTTCACTTCTTCAATGGGTTTTTTGAAGAGAGATTCTACAGTTTCCTTGTCAGCCAAATAGAGGAGACACTGCAGGGCTCGCGTTCTGTGGGCGAAAGTGAGCTGGTGCACACCTAACGTCTGTAAGACCAAAAGAGGTTTGTAGAGTTGTGCCGCGTGTTGTAGTTGGATAACTGAGTTTCCATCTAGGTAACGTGAGCCACATCAGTTTTTAAAACATTAAAGTCTATGTCTGCCCTTAGGGAGTCAGTGGTTCTTAAAGTGTGTTCCATGGACCCCTGCATGGGGGTTGGAGGGTTTCTTACATTCTTTGAGAAGGAAAATAGTTAGAACCATTTTTGTAATAATACTATTATGGTATACCTGCCTTTTACACTGTGTTAATATTTGCACTGATGGTGCAAAAGCACTGGCGGGTGAACGGTAGGAACACCCAACTGCTGTGGCAGCCACCACATTCTTCACATTTGCAGTATTGCAAACAAGAGACATCCACTTAAGAAGGTTCTTGAAGAAATAAGAATTAATTTTATTAAACCTCAACTCCTGAATATAGTACTATGAGTTCACACTTGAATACGTGTTACTATTAATTAATCAAAACTTATTCATTAATGTTCTACATGACTGAACAGGAGGTACTCGTAAAGCACACCGCGAGGCAATGGGTTTTTTCAGGGAAAAGCCCTTGTATGACTGAGCTGTGAGCTGAACCAGGCACTTTTCATGGAACACCATTTTTACTTGAAAGAATGACTATCAGATAAACTAATATGCAAGAAGGGATTTTTCCCCCCTTGCGGTCAAAGACACACAATCAGCATCTCAGCCTTTTCCCCATTCTTCCTTCTATCTACACCTTTACTCTCCCTCTGCTCCAACTGCCTCAGAGAACATTTCTATATGTAAAAGCCTGAAGGCCGCAGATCAAGTTGCCTTTAGGGATAAGGGGAAGTTATCCCTAGAGTTTAGTGGGGAGGGGTGTGACAGCTAAGGCAGGGCCTGGAGACCAGGGTGGAGACTTCTCTCAGGCTGGCTCGTTGGGGCCTCTGGTATTAGGGATGCAGCTGGACCAGGGCGTTAAAACAGTGAATGTGGATAACCCATGGGAATTGTCAACAGCTGCACCACTCAGTTTGCCAAGCAGGATGTTTCAGAAGCCAGCACTAAACGGAGCTCGGCAGATACTACAATCCTCATCTGTAGAGTAAGATGTACTTTGAGTAAGTACAGAAGTGAGCATTATCTTAATCATTTGTAAATGGTAAATATGCAGGAAAAAATGTTAAGCTTAGATGTAAAGATGAGCTTTGACTAAGTTCGTAGAGCTTACAGTTGTAGCTGATGTTGCAAAAATGAACAGCATTCTTGAACTATAATCAACCGGACGAGACAGAAGGAGATACAGGACTCTGAAAAAAAATTGTTAATTACATTTAGACTTTAACTTAGTGAGAGATTAGCAAAACAAGAGACCTGTTTTACTCTCCATAGAAAAAGTCATTAGACATCCCAAACACAGCCCTGAAGGGCTATCTCCTTTAAAGGGTGCTTAATTTTTTCTTGAGTTCCTTCACAGCTAAAGAAGATAATAAAGACAATAAATGTCAAGCGTCAGTCCTCTCATCTATGAAATGGCTAGTCAACCTCCCCAAACGTATATTCTTTCTAGTTAAGGAATTAATACAAATCATACTAACCATAGCTGCAAAGTACATTGAACACTACACATGGAAACTTCAGGTTTAGTTCATAGGACCTTGTTAGTGGCACGTTTTAACCTCTGGACTCAGGGCTGACTGGCCCCCTCCAGAGAAGGGCAAGACAATCAGGTGTACTGGAAGGGGAGGGGGGTGGAGATTCCAGTGGGAAAAGGCAGGAAGTTATGAAATTGGCATGAAGTACCCTTTGGGATCTCCTTCTTGGGGTTCTCTCTCTCGCTCTCTCTCTCCCTCTCTCTCTCTCTCTGAACTGTTTCCCTCTAAGCCTGTCCAGGTGGCTGGTTCAGTCAGATGCTCCAGGAGCTACCCTTGCTTAGACAAAGGTGTCCCTGCCCTTAAAGGACTAAGCAAGGACGAAGGGGTGACCAGAGGAAAGAAGGGCATGGAGGGGATACTAGGCCAGTTCTCCCCAAACCAGGAAAAATTCTTTTCCAGTGTTTATCTTTCCACATCCTTTCTCACCATCAGATCTCCAGGGCCAATGTAGGGTGTAGGGCTTCATGAGTGAGCTGAGCTACTTGGGTCCAGACCAGAATGGCAAAAAGCTGGGATGCATGCTACCACTCCCTTTCCCATGCCTATGCCAAGCATCATTAATAGATTACCACATTTTCTGATGTGAGCACAGATATAGTCTTCTCAAGAGAGCAAGCCATGACTAGTCAGACTTAGCACAGAACGTAACACCAATGTGCCTTTCTAGGTCTCAGTCTTAGGTTAGAAGGGAAAAAGAAATCCTGGTTGCCTATATCTGAACCAGCCTAGCTCCCCAGGGAGAGAGAATACGCAGGGGTCTGGGGCAGAGTCCTAGCTACAGAAGAGTTTTCCTTTGCTCAATGTACATTCTCTGCTAAAGGTGTTCTAGTAGGAACTCACTGAGGGTTCAGAAACTCTGGATCTTGGTTGTTTTTTATTTATTCCACTGGAGATACTTAACACACTCACAGCCATATATCAATGAACTGATTCTTCTCAGAGGTTCTGATCCAAGTTATACCAAGAAAGTCCAATGTCTAACACATTCATTGGTAAGATTCCTACTAGGCAACAGGATGTAGACAAACATAAGTACAGGAAGAATACCTTCGTAGTGCTTCATCTTCCTGAAGTTCAAATAATTCTGATGGTGTCTTTGAAAAAGTGAAAGAAAAAAAGTTAAAAATTGAAGAAAGTTGGTTGATTGTATAAGCTTATGAAAGTCTATTAGATGAAAAAACCCAATATACAAAATTATATTTAGAGGAGGAAGTGTAGCTCAGTGGTAGAGTGCACGCTGAGCATACATGAGGCCCTGGGTTCAACTCCCAGCACCTCCATGTTTGATGACAGCAAAAAAAAAAAAAAAAGATTTATAAAAAAATTTTTATTTACAGACAGGGAATTTCAGTGTAATTCATTACTTTATGAGAAGATTCTTGCTTTAAAAAATGGGATTACTCACATTCATTCAGTCAACAAATATGTACTGAGCACTTACCATGCACCAGGCATTTGCCTGAGTGAATAAAACAAATATTCCTGTCCTCCTGGAGCTTACATTCATTGGGTAATTTTTAAAAAGAAAGGACTCCATGAATTTTATGAGTTATCCCTTAATTCAGTATATATTTATGGGGACTTACAAAGAAATGTATTAGGTGCTATATGTATAAACACAGTTCCTGGTCTCAAGGGGCTTTCAGTTTAGTGCTCCAGGTTTATGCGTAAGTTAAAACATGTGGGTTTGAGTCAAACACAGATTCTACGTGGCCTGGATATGCTTCTAAGTCCTCTGTTTCCACTGATACACAGTCCTTGCTCTTGGTAAATACTCAAAAAATACTTGTTAAAGTGAACGCCAAGGAATATAAAAACCACTAGTTGAAAATCTAATGTCATGTTAGTTATACTATTTGTTTAAAAATGGATTTTTTTCCCCAAGGATATCTGCCTAGGTGGATAGAGGAATTATAGAAACTCCCTCATTAAATTCTGCCTGAAAACTCAGAAGAAACAATTCCGAAGATTCTGCGTTTGGATTGCCGAATCCCATCATAAATTCAGATGTTAATATTATTTCTAAAAAACTGATGCTATATGTTCTCCTATCTGAAGAGAACACACCCCCTATAGAGTACGCTGCTAAGACTCCATAACCTGAATCTAATCATGAGAAACATCAGCAAACCCAGAACGAGACATTTTATAAACCAAATGGCCTGCACCCTTCAAAAATGTCCAGGTCCCGTCCCAGATAAAACAGATTCAGGTAAGAATCATCAGTAGAGTCTAAATCAAGGCACATGTGTGGTGCAGGGGGGAATCTGAAGCACAGAATATTTCACTGTCTCAAAACATCTCCCCTAATAATTATAAAAGGAAACGTAGTAATTATGTGGTACAGAAATGGACAACAGCATAACCAAATTAGCTAAATTAACATCCCTATTAGGGCAAAGAGACATCGTGTGCCCCCAGAGGTCAGACCCTGGGCAAGACACACAATCACTCAGGTAATACTCTATCCAAAATGCGTAACTCCAATCTTATCATGAGGACACAGACAAACCCAAGTTGAGGGGCAAAATAACGGGCCTAAACTGTTCAAAAATGTCAGTGTCATGAAAGACAGAAAAGTTATGGAGCTGTTCTAGAGTAAAAGAGATTAGAGACATGACAAATAAATGCAACACATAATCCTGGATTAGATTCTGGTCCCAGAGGAGAAAACTGCCTTAAGGAACATTATTGGCACAACTGGTTAAACTGTAACATGGACCATAAATTCAGGTGTACATAATATATATATGTATTTTACCAATATTGTATCAAAATTGTATCAATACTAAATTATCTGATTTTGATAATTATACTGTGGTTAAGAGAAAATCCTTGTTCTTTGAACTACAAACTTAATTCTTCAGGGGTAAAGGGGCATGACACATGTAATTTACTCTCAAATGGTTCAGAAAAATGTTATGTGTAAATATATTATAGGGAGAGTGATGAAGCAGATGTAGCAAAATGTTAAAAACTGATAGATCTGGGCGAAGGGTATACAGGGAATTCTTTTATACTATTCTTGCAACTTTTCTGTACCTTTAAAATTATTTCAAAATAAAAAAATAAAATAATCACATGAATCTGAGTCTAAGAATAGGCCACTTCTTTTATACAAAAATTCATCTGAAATTCATCTGAAATTAATTTAATTCATCAATTAAAAGGTAGAATGTATCAACTATACTTCAATTAAAAAAACATTGGCAAGTTAAAAAAAAAAGGTAGAATAGCAGCAAAACAACATTTAAAGGAAAAGAAAATGTAAACAACCCCACTGAAACTCATCGGACAACAGAAAGCATTAAAATGCTCGAATGCTCCTTCTAACATTCCGTGCTCCTAATTAGAAGTCGTATCATTGCAAGACAAATAATTAGCCTTTGAGAAGAAGCCATCAGCTCATACTCAACAACAGACATGCTCAGAACAAGCACTTACTTCACCAGGTTTCGCAGACGGGCACAGCCATTTTTCCAACAACATGTCCCAGACTTTCTCCAAATTAATTTCATTGACTTCAGCTATTTCTTTGGCAGCCGCGTGAATATCTAAGATATTAAAGGCAAAGAATTAAAGAAAGAAAACCTCAGGTTTTCAATGCAAGATACCTGGGAATCAAAAGGATAGGTCTCCTTGGACAAAAAGATAAAAAGGGTTTTGCCCTCACCAGGATAATCTTTGCCAGATGAATTCTGAATTCTTTGATTTATGCTGGGATGTTCGTACAGACTGACAATGAGATGTGCTGGTTTCCCGATCATTCTTAAATACTCTGCAGTGTTCAGCTTGTGGGCTATGAGCACAGCCTCCGTGCCTGATCGCCGGTACTGAATATGAAGCTTCTTCAACAGAGCTTCAGCTTTTTCACGTGTTTCATCCTTTTAAAAAAATTCCAAGCAAAAAGAAACTCTTGTTTTCTAAATCGCAAGTGAGCCTAAGAATCCAGCTTTATCAGTCAAGGTCCCTCTCTGCCTTAGTTACACCTTTCAGTGTCTACACCAAGCCTCATCTTCTTTTTCCAGTTTAGGCATCCAACCCTTGAAAACACCTATCACCGGGGCAGGATGAGAAGGGATGCTAGGGGAACACAATTTAAATTAAAAAGAGGGCTTCCCTGGTGGCGCAGTGGTTCAGAGTTCGCCTGCCTATGCAGGGGACGTGGGTTCGTGCCCCAGTCCGGGAAGATCCCACATGCCACGGAGCGGCTGGGCCCGTGAGCCATGGCCGCTGAGCCTGCGCTCCGCAACGGGAGAGGCCACAATAGTGAGAGGCCCGCGTACTGCAAAAAAAAAAAAAAAAAAAAAAAAAAAGAAAGCAGAGCCTGTACCCCAATGTTCATAGCTGCACTACTTACAGTAGCCAAGATATGGAAGCAACTTAAGTGTCCATCGACAGATGAATGGAAAAAGAAGATACAGTATATACATATATATAAAGGAATATTACTCAGTCATGAGAAAGAATGAAATTTTGCCATTTGCAACAACATGGATAGACCTGTAGGGTAGTATGTATTATGCTTAGTGAAATAAGTCAGACAGAGAAAGACAAACACTGTATGTTACCACTTACATGTGGAATCTAAAAAATAAAACAAACAGATGCATATAACAAAACAGACTCACAGAGGAGAAACTAGTGGTTACCAGTGGGGAGAGGGAAGGCGAGAGGGGCAATATAGGGGTAGGGGAATAAGTACAAACTACTATGTATAAAATAAACAAGCTGCAAGGATATATTTTACAGCACATGGAGTATAGCCAATATTTTATAATAACTATAAATGAAGTATAACCTATAAATATTTTGAATCACTATGTTGTACACCTGAAACTAATATAATATTGTAAATCAGCTACCCTTTCATTTAAAAAAAAAAAAGAGGAGCCTTCAATCTTACAGTTCAGACACACCTGAGATGGGATATTCTGAAGCCACCTCTCAGCTAAATACAGGCAGAATTTCAAACTGGACATCTTGAAGGAACCTAGAGAGATAAAAGATTTATAAGCAAATCGTAGTCCTTTCAAGACAATGTATTTCAGTCAAATTAGCCAGTTTTTTAAAACAATGACAGGAAGCATACTCATAGTAAAAAAACAATTTAAACAGGCCAGAGGATACAAAGTAGGAAGTGCAAGTCCACAGAGGCCTTCAGTTTCTATTCCTATCCCCTAGATCCTTACATTCCTCCAGAAGTTTTCTGTGTATGTTTGTGTATGCACGCACACGTGCTCAAGCACATTAAAATGGGATAAGACCATACATGTAGTACAGTTTGCTGTTCTCACTTAATATATATCTTGGATATATTTCCAAATCAACTACATAGAATTCCATTCTATGAATACACTATTTTTTTAACCAGTTCCTGACAAATGAGCATTTAAAAAAATCAGTTATTTTCTTTTGTTTTCTTTTTTTTTTGCGATACGCGGGCCTCTCACTGTTGTGGCCTCTCCTGTTGTGGAGCACAGGTTCCGGATGCGCAGGCTCAGCGGCCATGGCTCTCGGGCGCAGCCGCTCTGCGGCATGTGGGATCTTCCCGGACCGGGGCACGAACCCGTGTCCCCTGCATCAGCAGGCGGACTCTCAACCACTGTGCCACCAGGGAAGCCCAGTTATTTTCAACTTTTGTTACAACCAAAAACATAGCAATAAGTGCCTGTGTTTGTGTATTTTTTTGATCATGCAACAATGTCTAAGGATTCATTACTGAAAGTATGTATGATTGGATATGAGGAAGTATTAATCTATATTCAAGCTGAGCAATGCCTATGTCTCTGCGCCCTGGGCAAGCAGCATGGTGTCTTGCTTGGTTCCTCTTTAATGTACAGCAGTGCCGCAAGTGAGGAGAGGGGGCACATACATTTCTAAGCTATCATACTGTTTCTCCTTAAAGATGAGAAAGGAGTACATTTTTTTACAAGTTCCAAAAACAACACAGCCGACCATTTTAAGCCCAATTAAAGGAAAAATCCATACCTTCTGGGACATCCTGGGCTAGACTGATGGCAATGGCTACAGCCCACTCCGGGTTAACGATAGATAACAAGTAGGATTCGATGGTTTGAGTGATCTTAGTTATCTCCTTGTTAATCAGTGTCGAGGATTTAGCTTGTGTTAACTGCAGGAGCTTAGGCTTCAGTTTTTTTTCAAAAACGTGTTTGGCCGTAGACACGTACAGAGTGTCCAAAGAGAACTTCAAAGACAGGAAAAATTAAGGCTGACTTACGTGCTCACCTTTAAATGCTGAAAACAGCATAAAATCTTTCTACACAGGGTCTGAATGAATTACAGAATAAAGATAAGACTTTTATGAGTTTTAACCCATTACCTTCATTAACTTAGAAATTAAGAGCAACGTTGGGAAGGATTCTTCACTGAGTTCCGTAGCTAGAAAGGAAACAAAGATAGTATGATTTACCTAAGAAAAGGGTTTTGGCTATTCGGTACAATTCATAAGAAGTTAATGAACATACAGAGAATTTTCCAGAAGCTCTGTGCTGTGCCGAAGAATATTAGGTGAAAAGGCAGTCTAGTTTGGGCAGCTGATGGCAAAGTTATTACGTGCTCCAACATATACTGATATTCTAGGTCCACTGGAGGAGAAATTCTTCTGTATGACTTCAAATGTTTCAGAAGACTCAATGCCTACATTAAATTAAAAAAGTATTTTCCTGTGAGGTTAAACCCATCATTAAGTGTTTTAAAATCATCTAATTCTATACTATCATAGGGTTCCATTCCTGGGACAGTCTCATATTCATAAAGATGATCAAAACCTTTCGTAGTTTTACCTTCAAAACTATTATGCTATTCTTCTTAACCATAACTTTTGTGATCATTAAAGAAATTATACTAGGAGAAACCGGCGGAACCCTGTTGTTGGTGAGATGTTTTATAAACCAGAGTTTGGAAGTTCTCTACTCTCTTCAAATAGTTTTAGATATACCTCAAAAATACTTGATTTCACTTTAAATACATAGGCAGTAGATCTAAAATTAATCCTCTATATTCTCTCTTAAGTTTACATCTTATATTCTGGGGGCTTGTACAACTTTTTTTTTTTTGGCCGTGCCACACGACTTGCATGTGGGCAATCTTAATTCCCTGATCAGGGATTGAACCCAGGCCCTCGGCAATGAAATAGACACATCCTAACCACTGGACCGCCAGGGAAGTCCCTGGGGCTTACATAACTTTTTGAATCAACCCATTTTCTTTTAATTTTTAAAATCCAATTTAAAAATATATGTAAGCTCCTATGACCATATTTGTAAAACACTAGGAAGTTACTGAGTACTAAAATAGAATTTAGTCCAGGACCTACCTACTAATATAGAAAGCTAAATTTGACTCCGGGTCTTACATGCTTTGATTTTTTTTTTTTTTTTTTGCCAGATGACAAATATTTTTGCCTTAATTCTTCTAAATCAGTCTTTTCGTGACTTTGTACTCTTGGCCAGATTTAAATTGCCTCAGTAGGGCAAAAACTGGATTAAGATAAAACATGGAGAGCACAAAAACTCTTTCTACTTCTGTATCCCTTTTAAAGAAAAGGAAATAGAGTAAAAACTACAGTTTAAAGGGAGCTCAGAGGACAGTCCAGAAAGACACTAGATAACAGTAATTTTTTTAAATGGTCCAAATAAAAACATAATTTTAAAATCTATAATATATTTGTTATACCTGATTAATATTAATGTTGGTTATCTTTTCATCAGCTCTTTCTATGACTTTCAGGACGACTTCAATCATCTCATAGTCATAGGGATCCAACTGTATAAAAACAAAAATATGTCAAAACTGGAGAAGACGTTGCCAGGCTCGTTGATGGTTTTATGCAGTTATGTTCATCAGCAGAGATTACAAATATAACAGCTCAGTGCACTACAATATTAAGTTAGATTATTCTTTAAAAAATGAACATTTTCTCATCTCTAAAATTAACTATTAGAATAAACATACATCTTTAGAATGTCTCAAAAGCTGTTTTTTAAGAAACCTGTATGAGGCAATGTCATTTCAATACAGAGAAATGTTCTTAAGGTACTAAAAACCTAGAAAGATAAACATATTAAAATTTTATAAGACTTAAAAAAAATTTATTTATCTATTTATTTTTGGCTGTGTTGGGTCTTCATTGCTGTGCACGGGCTTTCTCTAGTTGTGGTGAGCAGGGGCTACTCTTTGTTGCGGTGCGGGGGCTTCTCATCGTGGTGGTTTCGCTTGTTGCAGAGCATGGGCTCTAGGCGTGCAGGCTTCAGTAGTTGTGGCACGTGGGCTCAGAAGTTGTGGCTCGTGGGCTCTAGAGCACAGACTCAGTAGTTGTGGTGCACGGGCTTAGCTGCTCTGCGGCATGTGGGATCTTCCCAGACCAGGGCTCGAACCTGTGTCTCCAGCATTGGCAGGCAGATTCTTAACCACTGCGCCACCAGGGAAGTCCGAATAATTTTATAAGGTTTTTAAATTAAAATTCTTTCTTCCATTTATGATGGGAAAATTAGAACAGGAGAAATTTGACCTTTTCTTGGAAATGACATAACTAAAAGTGTGGGCCTCCAAGCAAAACCTTTTCAAAGGATTTCATTCCAGCTATAACCATATATTAAGATACAAGAAATAGCTGGGTGGCATCTATATATGTTTATAAAAAGAAAGGAAATATTCTCTTTGTTCTGTTTCTGCCCACATACCATTACTTTAAAAAAAAAATTTTAAATGCCAACTAAATTCACGTGAATAATAACATCGAACAAAGTGGGAAGATGATCTCTTTAGTACCTAGAAATTTTGAGCAAGTCTATTATAATTTTTGGCTGAATTACAAGCAAAACATAAAACTGAAGTATTATAATTTTAGTCTTATAAGTTTATTTCCCCTTCTATCCACCTTCACTCCCCCATCAAACTACCCCTTGACCTAAAAGTTCCAATTCTCAGAAGATCTCCTAAAAAATAATCAAAGAGGGCAAATGTGTGTATGAAGATATTCATTTTAACAACTTATAATAATGAAATTTACAAAAAATTTAAATGTCCTTTCATAAAGGCCTGGTTAAATACAGGATGTTTCATCCACATAGTGGAATAATAAATACGTATCTGTCAAAAATGAGAGAGACGTCTATGCATTGACATGTAACGACAATATGTTAAATGAAAAAAGAGAGTGACGGGATAGTATATTTAGTCTAAGATATTTACGAAATTATTAACATTTTAATCTGTGGGAGTGGGGTTGTAGGGAAATTTCACTTTTTGATTTATACCTTTCTCTCTAGTTTGATCTTTTTCAAAGAATGTGTGCTATTTTTAAAAATCTGGGGAAAAGGGCTATTTTTATTTTGGAGGAAAAAAAGACAGGAAACGTGCTGTATTAAAGTATAATAAAAATACAGAAATCTAAAATTTTTTGAAAATTAATAGTTTACAAAAAATATAGGACTTACATTTTCAATTTGTTACTATAGATATCTGATTAATTAAGGGTAGGAGGGATGCTTGAAACGACCCAATGCATTCATTTCACCATTCATCTACCTTATGCAGTATTCCACTAAGACTGATGACCAAATCTTTTGTGCTTGTCAGTAAAGGAACCATTTCGATGGCTTTGGCCAGGAGTTTGGAACGCTGCTCCTTTGTGGATTCCGTGCTTGTGTCTCCCTGGCTCTGGCTGGCATTAGTGTTGTGGAGGAGTGTTTCAATGAACAGCTGAAGAGCTGCATCTGAGTCCAACTGAAATGTGCTGAAATAAATATTCAATTACACATGAATGTCCCAAAATGCATGCATTTCTACAGTTTCTCACAGAAAACTTAGGTATGAGCTCCCACCACTGAAATCTAACCCTTCCATTGTCAAGTGTCATAACCAGACCATCTACTTGTTTTCAAAGTTAATTCTTGCTTTTAAAAATATCAGATATTCTTGGTGGGCATATAAACTGGCACAATCTTGGAGGGAAATTTGTAATAAAGTTGAAAATATATATTTATGTCCTTTAATAGAGAAATTCCACTTTCATACACTTCACAAAAGTAGCAAAGATACACATATAGGATGTCCTGTAACAACTGCTTGTAATATTTAAAAATTGGAAACAAATACTCATCAATAGGAGGCTGGTTAAATAACTTATCCAAAGGAATACCATAGGATTCAACGGATATGAGGAAGAGCTATATGTCCTAATCTGAGAAGACATTATTTTGTTAAGTGAAGGATACATGCTATAAGATAATGTACAATTCTATTTTTCATAAACTTTTAAAAATGCATGTTAGTAAATGCATAAGGAAAAAAAAAAGAACAATATAGGCCAAACTCTTAACAGTGATTATCCCTGATGGATGGAATTATGTGGGACTTTGATTTTAATATGTTCCATCTGAATTGGAAAAAGTAGTACATTTAAAAATTAAGAATCAGGTTAGTATAGACAAATCGACAACTGAAATGCCTTCTAAGCCCTATTAATAAGATAGGGATAGTTTAATCTGTTATACAGAATAACTGAAATCTCAAGAAGAGCTTTACATACACTAATTTTAAAGTCATTCCCTGAAAGTGTAAAGGTCACCTAAATTTATTCAGTGGGACTGCCTGAGGCAAGACGGTCACTATCACACAAGTAAAAATCAGCAATGCCGTATGTAAGCACAACGATTGTGAAATGAGCCTGCCATAATTAGAGCTATTTCAATTTCAGAAAAGGGGTCACGCCATAAAACAACAGACAAAAATCTACCAGGAGTTCAAATTAATAAAGAAGACGGAGTGTGTGTACCTCATTCTGGATTTGTAGCACTCCAAACTGAAGAATGGCATAGTTTTGTTATATCAGAGTGCAGGTAGGTCACAGCTAGTTAGAGCTATGAGCAGCCTATGGTCCCTGACTTGCAGGTTCAGGATGGTGACAGCCAGGGACATTACTCCCCACCATCCACAAGGACAAAGAACTAGATCCCTGTCTGGTGAGGAAATGCACTAAGCAGCCTCATTATCGAGAACTGAGATTCCACCCATCTGTCACAAACTGGATAAGGATTACAGCACCCTTGGTATTTTAGGAGCAGTACTTATTATCTGACCTTGAGCAGGGCACCTAATATGGGTTTGTTTTCTCATACATAAATTGGTTATAATATACAATAAAAAGTAAACGTGATGATGTGTGGGAAACCACTTGAAACTAATAATGGGCCAGCAAATTTAATATCTAAATTTATCAGACAAAAACAACTGAGATATAAATTATAAATCATTTGATCCTCCTCATCACAGTAAGCTGTATCTATAAATAACATTTGGTCTCAGTTTTTTAAAGTTATTAAAAAAAAATTCTCCCTAAATCATACTTTTCACCAATTTTTAATTTAAGATCAACTTGCCCCTAACTTGATCTGATTTAGAAGTTTACTTGCTCAGAATATTCCCAAAGTTCCCTTATCGTGTGAATCGTCTGGAGCTTCTACTAAGACCAGTTTCCTGGGCCTCAGCCCAGACCTGCCGAGTCAGAACCAATATAGAGGGACCCAGGAATCTGTATTTTTAATCAAGTGCCCCACGTGATGCTTATCATGAGGCAAGTTGAGGAAACACCAAAGAGTGAATTAAAAAGGTGATATCGGGCTTCCCTGGTGGAGCAGTGGTTGAGAGTCCGCCTGCCAATGCAGGGGACACGGGTTCGTGCCCCGGTCCGGGAGGATCCCACATGCCGCGGAGCGGCTGGGCCCGTGAGCCAGGGCCGCTGAGCTTGCGTGTCCGGAGCCTGTGCTCCGCAACGGGAGAGGCCACAACAGTGAGAGGCCCACGTACCGCCAAAAAAAAAAAAAAAGGTGACATCATAAGAGAATTTAATCTGGTTTGGACTTATTCAGATTGAGGTTGAGCAAAAGAAAACATCAGAGGTCATGGGCCACATGTAATAATCACTGTTATCACTGTGTTCTCACATTAGCATTACCGGTTTGTTAAGCTAACAGCAAAAATACCAATGAAATTTAAAGAATTACCTGCAATATTCCAGAATGAGGCTTGTATCCATATCTATATTCTCCACAAGAGCTTTAATGAGGTCTTTCTTGGTGAGAAAATGTTGCCTAAAAACTGGCTGGAAAGAAATCTAGAAATAAAAAGAGCAAAACAAAAACCCTGCTGAACTGAAATGTATCAGACTAAGGGCACTGTTGTGACCTGCCCTTTTACTATCCATTTTTTTAGAGAAGCATTTTTCTATAGCTTCTTCAACTTTTATTTTTATCATACTACCCAACTTGACCATCACTCTGAAATTTCAGGTATATTTGGCTAGACGTCCAAAATCTCTCTTAGTCACACTAACCCCTGGCTCTTCAGTAAAGTTTGGTAGTTAGCAACAAACAGTCCCATTACTGCATAGGAACGAGGCGTCAAAACATATATCATTTCTACAATGGTTACATTCCTGATATGTCAACTATTTGCAAATAAAATAAAATGTTTTACATTCATAGTAAAGAAAACAGGATTTTGTTGGTTTGTTTTTGCAAAGTGAAAAATAAGGGCCACTTACTTCTCCCTGGTAGGAGTTGCTGAAGCTTAGTACAATGTATATACATTTTAATATTATCTTTAAACAAATAGCACACAAAAAAGTATGAGGCTAAAGGGTAGGCCTGGAATACCTTAAATGTTAATTAGTACTAGATACATTCCTATAATGAGAAGGCTAAGCAGATGAAATGTCAAGCCTCTTCTAATTTCTTTAAAAAATAGCAAAAAGAAAATGAGGCAAAAGGTCCTTATTTCTTTGAAAGCACCAATGCGTGTAATAACTAACTAAAATTTACAAGTCAGTTTATATATAGCCTCTCCAAAAGTAAAGGATAATGAGTTCTTTGTTTTAAATTTTCCAACTGGAAATAGATGAAACTTCATGGCACTTGAAGAATACTCACACCAAGTTTACTAAGACGAATGCCCCACCGGGAATCAGTACTGAGTTCACAGAACTTAAGCTCCATTTCTATTTCCTGATAGAGACTGGCCAGCTGAGAGCCCACCAGAGATATTGCCTAAAAAATTAAAATAGAATTAAAATTGAATTGCAAATAGAAAATGTTCTAATACCCTTTATACGAAACCCAACAATAAAAACCATAATCTTTCTTTATGATAACAGCTGGAATGTTACATGTTGCTTCATACACCGTCATTACTTCTATTAATATAATACTTAGGTAATTCGGCTTTTAGTGTGATGCCATAAATTTAGTCTGGATTTCTTTCATAAGAAAAGGTCAAATTTGAGCTATCCTGCAAAATGCCCACAAAGGGCAAATTTTGAGCAAAATGCCCACAAAGGGCAAATTTGAGCTATCCTGTAAAATGCCCACAAAGGGCAAATTTTGAAACAAACAATATCAAAGACAAGTTTTGCATCCGTTAAACTTGTCCCACAAAGAAGAACTGGCTCATGGGTCTAAGATTTCCAGTACACTAGAGTAAGCATAAGCAGTGAGGTTCTCCGGCTGAATACAGATTTAAGAAATAAAAAATGTAATCCTCTGGGTTGAGCAATGCTTAGGACCTGCATATACATTCCCTGGTGTGTTGCCAGTTAAGGAAAAGCTGGTAGAAACCATGTGTGTTAGCTTGACGTTTCTTTTGCTAAATCTTTAAGATCTGGTGGCAAAGCCAATTTTACTTCTTCCCCTAAATCTTCAATATTTCAAGAACTGAAGGTGTGCTTCCTTAGGTCATACCAATATTTTGTCGTAATTCTGCCATGCTTTATCTATGAGCTTCCATATATTTTCAAAGACTTCTTTTTGTGGTAAGAGAGTGCAGTACCCCAATGCCAAGTTGAGGTCCACCAGGCGACAATTAAATACCTGTGGGAAGAAAGCATCCAGAGAAGCAAATTCCTCACAGTCAAAACAGAATTCAGTCTCTAAAGGCTGATTTGTCACTAAATTTAGTTTTAGGTCCTATGAAAGAACAAGCATTTCATGAAAAGTTATTTATAGTAAAATAGTTCCAACTTGTTTGCTTAGTTTTAATGTCTTTTATCACTATTATAAATTTAAGGAAAGAAACTCTAACAAGTTCTATATGACACAGAACCCTTACCTTCTCTGTATTACTTCTTTTCAAGTCCCCAACATCCCCTCCCCCTCCTCACTTTTATCCTTACTGAAAAATCAGAAGCAGGAGAGAGGGGAGAGAGAGAGAGAGAGAGAGAGAGAGAGAGAGAGAGAGAGAGAGGGAGAGAGAGAGAGAGAAGGGCTTACCACAAACGAATACTCACTTTGTACAAAAGTGTTGCGGCGTTTCCCCTGATAAACATAATGGCTTTCTCTTTCAATTCCATAACAACATGCTTGGATTTAACTAATGTGGCCTCTCCACACAACTTTTAGAAAAGAACAAAAGAATTCTCAGGTCCACGTCTGTGCATAGTTTTGAAAACTTTTCTTAAATATTAAGGAACTTTGAAAATTCATCATTATATGCAAAAAGTATTGTCATTTAATCTATAATGACAGAAAGCTGGGGCTTGCAGGGGAATTGACTGGGAAAGGGCAAAAAGGAACCTTATAAAATACCCTGTACCTTGATTATGGTGTTGGTGACAAGGTGAATACATTGGTTGATATACTTAAAATACGTGCATTTTAATTTTGAAAGCTATACTTCAATAAAGCTGATTTTTAAAAATATTGGCATTTAGTAAATATGAATAGAGTAGTAGTAATGAATACAAGACCAGCTTCATCAGCAAGTTATCAACAGATAGTTTGTCTTCTAGAATCTTTTTAATGACGCCGTCGGGTAATAATTATAATTTGGGCCACAGTAAAACAAATAGCAGATCGATAGCAGATTGAACCAATGTGGTCACCGGGTTTGGAGTAAGAGGACTTAACACTGCAACCAAAAGCCTCAGATTATTTACTTTACCTCCCTGAATCTGAGTTTCTTCCTTTGCAAAGTGGAGTCTCTCAGGTTTGTCCTAAAGATTAGGTATGAAAATGTGTGCAAGGGCTTCCCTGGTGGCACAGTGGTTAAGAATCCGCCTGCCAATGCAGGGGACACAGGTTCGAGCCCTGGTCCGGAAAGATCCCACATGCCACGGAGCAACTAAGCCCATGCACCACAACTACTGAGCCTGCACTCTAGAGCTCGCGTGCCACAACTACTGAGCCCGCGTGCCACAACTACTGAAGACCGCACACCCAGAGCCTATGTTCCACAACAAGAGAAGCCACCACAATGAGAAGCCCACGCACCGCAACAAAGAGTAGCCCCCCGTCACCGCAACCAGAGAAAGCCCACACACAGCAACGAAGACCCAACGCAGCCAAAAATAAAGAAATACAATACAATAAAATAAAATAAAAAAATAATTTTTTTAAAAAAAGAAAATGTGTGCAAGCACCTTGAACTATACCTGACTTTGTAGATGTTCAACAGACGTTTCCTAAATCTGACAAATTACCAATTTCCTTACAACAAAGCCAAATAGGAAAATGTGGGTTCCAAATTCCTTTGTTTGGCAGTGCTTTTTTTTTTTTGCGGTACGCGGGCCTCTCACTGCTGTGGCCTCTTCCGTTGTGGAGCACAGGCTCCGGACGCGCAGGCTCAGCGGCCATGGTTCACAGGCCCAGCCGCTCCGCGGCATGTGGGATCTTCCCAGACCAGGGCACGAACCCGTGTCCCCTGCATCGGCAGGCGGACTCTCAACCACTGCACCACCAGGGAAGCCCTGGCAGTGCTTTTGTATCTGTATTTGCGCAAAGTGAAAGTAGTTGTTCTCGAAACTGTACCTTGTCACTCAAACTGGCATTCATGAAGTTTGACACAGAGTGCTGAAGACAGGTACCAAATGAACCAACTACAAATTTTAGGGCCAGCTCCCATTGGCTAGATTCCTGAAGGTTCTGAAGCAAGGCAGAGATGGAATTGATAATAGGTAACATAAGGCTGTCTCCTGTGAAATGATAAAAGTATTTTACTCGAGTACAAGTATTTTAATATTTAGATTTTTTTTAAACAAAGAAATACCATATCTGGAAATTGTTTTCAGGGACGGTCTACTTCTTCAATGCAGGTAATGGTCATAGAATTTATTCTCAAAGTTAGTAAATAAAAGAGTTAACATGAGGCTTGATCTAAACCAGAAAATAGCTAGGTACATGGATACTGAGGTACTTTGATTGTAACTTGCCTATTTTGAGATGCTTAAATCATTAGCTGAAGAAAACCATTTCTCTACTTGGAAGACCAAATTTATGAACAGATTCATAAAAGTTAACACTATAAGCCAAATGACCCATTTTCCTGACAGTTTGGAAGAGTAACAATGTAACAGTAATAATTAAGAAACTATATTAAGGACATTACATCAGATTCATATTCAGGATTTCAAGAAATTTCTATGTTGGCCTATTTACAAAATTGTAATTCAATGGTTATACGTTTCTGATGTCAAATACCTTCACTGATGGAGCAGTATGGTAAACTTGTAGAATCGAAGGGATATCTCTTGCTTTCTACAAAAGAGAATAAATTCAATAACAATAAGTAAAATAACTCTCTTTTAGAGCACATAGTCCCAGAGATACTTTAATATTGTGCTCGTATCAAATAATGTTCTAAAGCAACCTGTTACTTAAAAAAAAACAAAACCTTTACAGGTCTGGATGTATAGATAAGTGTACATCCAGACCAAGACGCAGAACACTACTAGCATCCAGAAACCGTCCCCTTGCCCGCTTCCAGTCTACACCCCAAGGGTAAACACTACCTTGATTTCCAATAGCATGGCCTCCTTATAGCCCGTCCTTGTACTTTACATAAATGAAATCATACAATACACATTCTTTTGTTCCTCACTTCATTTGTTCAGCATTATGCCTACAAGATTCATCCACGTTACTATGTGTAGTTTCAGTTCCAAACCTCTACCATTTAAACTTGCATGAAGCAGAAGTACACAGAAAAAAGAGGACACAAATGAGATTTACCAGACAGAGGCACAAGTGATGAAATCAATTCATAGATGACAGGGAGCACCATCTGGGACTCGAGAACTATCCCATCTTCACTGAAGAAGTCACAGTAAGACCACTCCTCATATGGATCTTTATGAGTTCCAAAGGAAGTCTAAATATCAAGTCATACAGAAAAGACAGATAAGGACACTCCAGGACACAGATTCCTTCTTCACCAAGCAGAATCCAGAATCAGATCTATCAGAGCCAAACACAATGTTGATGGTCAAATACAACCATGTAGTCTGTTTCTTCTGGTCTATGGCTTAAAATAATGCTGCTTTAAGTTAAATTGTTACTCAGGGAACTCCCCGGTGGTCCACTGGTTAGGATTTGGCACTTTCACTGCGGGGGCCAGGTTTGATCCCTGGCAGGGGAAGATCCTGCAAGCCACATGGCCAAAAAACAAAAAAAAAAACCAAACTGTTACTCTGGACAATGTCCAGAGATGCCTTGTTTGAGGCCCAATGTTTCAAAAGATAGTGCAAATTAAAGCCAATAAATATTACTAGAAAAGAGAAGTGGTCTCATGCCCTTAAGTAGTTCTCTGGTCTAGAGTAAGAAAATATGAGAGGTACATTCAGTATTTTTATAAACTATGCAAGTGATTTAAAAGTGGTGTGTAATGGATTGGGTAGGGGTTCTGTTTAAGGAAAAGAAATTCAAAGCAATTTACTTTCATGAGAATTCCACAGTCATCCATTTGGCACTGTCTGGAAAGCTCTACTGCCATTAAAGTATATTTACAGAGTTCTAAGGCATCTAGCAAAAAATCTGAAAGAAAATGGAGAAAAAAATCATTAAACTAGTATTTCATGTGTTTAGAACAACATAAACAACCTTTAAATAATTACCATTCAAAATTCTAAGGTAGGCCACAAAGCAGAGAGAAAGGTTTCCACATAGCTTTGACTACCCTAAATAATACAGGTCAACATTCTTTTTAAGCTTGACTTGAAAGTAAGATCAGATATGGGGAGGCAAGGAATTTCACAATCTTCTGAAAGCGAATATTGTCAATAGTCAGAAATGACATTGTTAATTTTGGAAATACTTTAAAATAGTAACCCCCATAGAGATTCAATTATAAGTGTCCCCTTTGTGAAAGAGGGATAATGATCGCTTCTCTACCTCAGTGTCCAACTGTAAGGAGACAGCATTAGACAAGTACGAAATGAAGCAGAGAATATAAAACCACGTAGATTATAAATCTTGTCACCTGGACTGCAGATGGTGGCAGCCTGGCATGCTAGATCATGTATCTCAGAAGGAAGATTTAGTCCCTCAGGGATTGCCATTGGAAAGCCATTAGCCAACATCTGACAAAGCTTCTGACACGTCAGGAACAGCAATTTTCCAGTGTTGGTGTTGCAGTGATACTTAAACAAGTCTCTTTGGAAGAAAGGAAGTGCGGAAGTTAGAGCACTCATATGGAAAGCAGATGGATTTGCCTTTCTTGGATTAATATATAACCACTGGAGCTTCCCTGGTGGCGCAGTAGTTGAGAGTCCACCTGTCGATGCAGGGGACACGGGTTCGTACCCTGGTTCGGGAAGATCCCACATGCCACGGAGTGGCTGGGCCGGTGAGCCATGGCCACTGAGCCTGCACGTCTGGAGCCTGTGCTCCGCAACAGGAGAGGCCACAATTGTGAGAGGCCCGCGTACCACAAAAAAAAAAAAAAAAAAAAAAAGTATATATATATAACCACTAACAACATTTACAATGCCTTTAAATGTTTTCAGTGTGCTTCGTTTTTCAACTTGCTTGGGATACCACTAACTATTGCACTGCAAGGTGACCTAAACTCAATGGTTTGGTTACCTAACTACACCCGGTTAGTCACACCTCTTGTATGCCATCACTTTCTTTCTTTAAATAAATTTATTTATTTTATTTATTTAGTTTTGGCTGTGTTGGGTCTTCGTTGCTGCGTGCGGGCTTTCTCTAGTTGCAGCGTGTGGGGGCTCCTCTTTGTTGCGGTGCACGAGCTTCTCATCACGGTGGCTTCTCTTGTTGTCAAGCACGGGCTCTAGGTGCGCAGGCTTCAGTAGTTGTGGCACGTGGGCTCTAGAGCACAGGCTCAGTAGTCGTGGCGCACGGGCTTAGTCACTCCATGGCATGTGGGATCCTCCCAGACCAGGGCTTGAACCTGTGTCCCCTACGTTGGCAGGCAGATTCTTAACCACAAGTCCCTACACCACCACTTTCTGACCCAGGCATCCAAAACAGGCTCTCAGGGCGAGAAACCAAGAATCACGTCTGTGGAAGTGAAAGGGTCACCATCCCTATCCTCGTCACCGAAGAAGTAAATGAAGGGCTTCCCTGGTGGCACAGTGGTTGAGAGTCTGCTTGCCAATGCAGGGGACACGGGTTCGTGTCCCGGTCCGGGAAGATCCCACATGCCGCGGAGCGGCTGGGCCCGTGAGCCATGGCTGCTGAGCCTGCATGTCCGGAGCCTGTGCTCTGCAACGGGAGAGGCCACAGCAGTGAGAGGCCCACGTACAGCAAAAAAAAAAAAAAGAAGTAAATGAAACCAGGGTTCCTTTCTGATGAGCTGCGTGATTTGGGGACCCGGAACTCACCTGCATTTTCTCAGTGCCCCTTCCACGTTCCAGTCGTTCAAGGCCCTCAAGATCATCTTGGCCTCCAGCTCTTGCCGGGACACCTGCAGGGCCAGCACCTGTCGGTGCAGCTTGGACTCGGCGCTCAGCCTGTCCTCCTCGGCAGCCGCAGGCTCTGCTGGCCTCCAGGGTTTGTGTTTAGCCTGTGAGACTTGCTGAGCTTTAATGTGCTGTTCCCGGAGCTCTGCTACCAGGGAACTACTGCTGTAATCTTCAAATGAAAGAAAGACCTCGAAGTTCTCCTGTAGCAAGGCAAGCAAGACAAAGCTCCACGTCTGTCCAGTTCATCTGCGGTTGAAAACCATTGGAGTGTCTCGAAACTCTATTTTACCTCTCTCTCTCTCCCTTGTAAATCAAGAATTTAAGACTCTATATTTCAAAAGTAACTTATTATATAAAGGTTGGAAAAGGGGAAAATATCACTTAACCCAGGGCTTTCTCAACTTTGGCACTGCTGATGTCTTTGGGTCTGGTAATTCTGTTGTGGTAATTCTGCCCTAATCCTAACCCTAACCCTAACCCTAACCCTAACCCTGAACAGAAGGAGGGAGGGATTAAGTATTAGGTTTGTGCGATTCTACCCTGGTGGCTTGAAGAAGCTAGTTTTGCTCTTTTCTGTAATAACTTCTGGTTAGCTGCTAACACCAGACCTAGAATTAATTTTTCCAGCCCAATAAAAGGATCCTGCTGAAGCCCAGGGAAGGACACCAAGAGGTAGTGGGAGTGAGTGAGACCTTCTTCTTTGACGCCACACTTCAGAAGGGCTTCTCAATCTGCCAGATGATTCTGTGCCGCAGGGGCTGCCTTTGCACAGGAGGATGTTTAGCAGCATCCCTGGCCTCTCCCACTAGACCTGGCACAAGGATTGTTCCATAAATGGTAGCACCATAACTGAACATGACTTTGCTTAGATCTAAACCATTGCTTTAAAGTACCTGTAATTTTCAAATTTAAGAAGACCGCGGAGAAGTTAACTTATGCTGACTCCTGGGTGCTTCACACAAAGACATCTATTGTTTAACACAGAAGATCGCAAACTTTTGGGTTGTAGCACCTCTTTACACTCTTAAAAATTATAGAGGACACCAAAAAACTTTTAAAGGAGATATCTATCAATATTTACCATATCAGAAATTAAACAGAAAAGTTTAAAATACAAGAGCATATAAAAGTGCACATACCATCAGCCTTTAGAGCAATGATATTACCACATCATGAAGCCTCTGAAAACCCAGTATACGCTCATGCGAGAATATGGATGGAAAGAACAATTTCTTATTTTTGCTATAAATAGAGTTTTAATCTCATGGACTCCCTGAAAGGGTCTCAAGAGACCCTTGGGAGTCCATGGGCCATACTTTGAGAAACAGCAGTACAATAAACTGTGATAAATTATTTCTTCTTTACACACTTTGAGATAATACAGTTGCGAGTTAAATCTGCCGGTGTGTTAATTTCAAGTTTTCACAAAGAGATCCTCACATCTACCCAATATCCTATTTGATGAAACTTATCAGTTAGCCCTTGACAGCCCTTCTATTTATAAAATCTTTTCACGTTAGGAAGGCCCTAGAGCCAAAATAAAATAATTAATTTCAAATTTCAAATCTGAAGACAATCAGTTCAAAGTTAACAGAAATTAATTTTCAAGAAAAAGTGAACTGCCTAGAATGAAACTATATAGAAAAAAAAATTAAGACATTATGAAGTAGACAGTAATCTTTTGGGCCAGTTTCTATAGACAATTTGCTGTCTTTTGCAATATTTTGAGACACTGTGGTGCCTCAGTTTCCTCATCTGTAAAGGAGAATTATAACAGTACCCTCCCTGGGGATCTACTGTGACAAATAACACATGCAAAGCCCCATGTCTAGTACATAGTAAGTACTGAGTAAATGACAGCTACTGTTAGCCATCATTCCGGGCCACCAGAGTTAAATAAATAATCTATAAAGATACCGTAAACCAAAATGGTTTTTTAAAAAGGCATAAACTAGAATACAATTAAAAAACAGAGAACAGTTCCTTAAAAAGTTAAACATAGAATTACCATATGACTCAGCAATTCCTCTCCTGGGTATATACCCAAAGGAATTGAAAGCAGGAAGTTAACGGATATTTGTACATCCATGTTCAATGCAGCATTATTCACAGTAGCCCCAAAGTGGAAACAACCCAAGTGTCCATCAAGAGATAAGTAAACAAAAATGTGGTAGAGCCATACAGTGGAATATTATTCAGCCAGAGACAGGAAGGAAGTTCTATACATCCTACAACATGGATGAACATTATACTAAGTAAAAAAAGCTAGACACAAAAGGACAAATGTTTTTATGATTCCACTTTATATGAAATTTATGAAATAGGAAAATTCAGAGATAAAAAGTAGATTAGAGGTTACGAGTGGCTGCGGGGAGAGAGGAATGGGGAGTTATTGCTTAACAGGTGCAAAGTTTCTGCCTGAAGGAATGAAAAGTAGATACTGGTGATGGTGATGGTTGTACTGCACTGTGAATGGAGTCAATACCACTGAATTGTAAATAGAAAAATGGTTAAAATGGCAAATTTTACAATGTATGTACTTTACCACGATTTAAACAATCAATAATGTAATACACCCAAAACCATTGAATTATACACTTCAAATAGATTAAATGTATGGTATGTGAATTATATTACATTAAAGCTGCTTTAAAAAAGAGAGACAGAAAGAGGAAAAATCAGTATATCTGAAGTCTCTGAAGGCTAGTACAGAAGGTTTTAAGAAGGAGGAACTGATCTATGTCAAATGCACTGATGAGTCAAGTAATAATGTTCAACATGGCTTAACATCTTTACCTGTAAGCTAGCAACAGTTTTAAATTGTTTCAAGGTTTCTTCCCATTCATCCTTCTTCTGCAGATTGTCTGTAATTAAATTTTTAAAAGTTATAGCATACATCCAAATTCTGATATTATCAGAATTTTTAAAAGCTAAAATTTTAATTCGCTTTGTTTTTCCCAAGTCTTCAGTAGTTCTTTTCAGATTCTGATAGAAGACAATTTAAGTACAAAAGGAAATCTAATTATTCTTTCTGAAGGTAGAAAAGAGAAGTTTGTTGATTACAAAACAAATGGCAATTTTTTTGAAATAAATTCCAGATTTTTTTTTCCCCAAGAGAATTACTTTGTTAATTGCTTTAAATTCAAGGTTAAATGGGTTTTTTCCCAATCATAACCAAGTGGTAAGTGAGCAATGTGAGTAAAAAGTGCAAGGCACCAAAGAAATCTAGTCCAGCATTAAACAGTCACTGAAGCATATGCACAAATGATGAGCTGATCTTACAGGCTTCTGCTCTTACACTACTAATCAAAAGAATAAGGCAAGAAAGCCTTTTCATGAAGTAAAGTGTGTGAGATCAAAAAAGACAATCAGAGGCAGGAAAACTGTGGGTCAGGATGGGAGATGTCACTGATGCCCTCTTCTGAAAAGGATCAGCTTTAGAACTAAACCAAGAGGAGCGAACAGAGATGGAAACTACCTTTCTGAATGTCACACAGTAATTTAAGAATGTCTACTGATGTCTTCGCTACAGACAGTCTCCAGGCCTTGTCCTAAAAAGAAAAATGCAAAATGAAGTCCCTTTCTTGTATTTGCCATTGTATATGTAGTGCATATATAGACAAATAAATAAAAAGCACAGAATCAGAATAAACAATAGATATGGCTTAAGAGTTGAGAGGTCTGTGTTACAGGGAGTTGGGCAGCCAAAGAATGCATCATAATTGAATAATACATAAGCTAAACATGAAAAATACCCATATGGACTCTTGGATATATGATTTAGAAATACTATAGAATATGCAAATCTCCCAAATCACCTTTCAGATACACTATAATTATCTTTTTTTTTTTTTTTTTTTTTTTTTGTGGTACGCGGGCCTCTCACTGTTGTGGCCTCTCCCGTCATGGAGCACAGGCTCCGGACGGGCAGGCTCAGCGGCCATGGCTCACGGACCCAGCCGCTCCGCAGCATGTGGGATCTTCCCGGACCGGGGCACGAACCCGTGTCCCCTGCATCGGCAGGCGAACTCCCAACCACTGCGCCACCAGGGAAGCCCCAGATACACTATAATTAACAGGCATTTGGGTTTTTTTTTTTTTTTTAACAGCTTTTACTTATTATTTGAGAAAAAATCTGGAAAGGATCTCTGGAAAAGTTAAAGAGAACTGAACTTGTTTAGTATAGAAATCAGAAGTCTAAGAAAGAATCATCCTTAAGACTAAAAAAAAAAAAAAAAAACAAACTTTTTTTTTTTTTTAAAGATAAGAAAAACCAAAGAGGGAAAAGTTTTAATTGAAAGACATGGTATGTGTAAAATGCTTAGCAAGGGCCGGGTCCGTACAAAGTACTCAAACATTTTGACTACGGGCTGCAGTTGAAGCTGGTGGTTGAGAACACAGACAGTTCGAAATGAGACTCTGCCACTTTCCAAATACCCTTGGGAAAGCCACTAATTTTAAAATTTTAGTTTCTAAACTCAATCAAAAGGAGCTAACAATAGGGTCTCCTTCACAATTTTGTTCACAGTTTTATTGTGAGGAAGCAATGGACAATCTATGTGAAGTATTTAACCTAATGCCTAGTGGACAATAAGAGGATAATAAATTTTAGGTGTTAAAAAAAAAATCATTTCCCTAAAGGTAAAAAATGATTGAAGTGCACCACTGAGAGAGGCTGGGAGGTAAGTATCTTCAAAGGTTTAAAAAACTCAACTACCCTGGATAAACTAGGTTTTCGGTCCCTTATCTCTCTACCGTGAATTGGCTCTCTGGAAACCGTTTCTAAGTTTCAACGTTCTGTTCTCAGATTAGATTTACTTTGGTTCTGTGGCTGACATTACTCGAGAGTAATGACTATGTCCCATACAATGCAAAACACTGTTTATACTTCAAGGCATTACAGAAAATTCTTTATGTATAACAGATACTTCAGTTAATCCTTTTGATCTGCAGATCCTAGATTATTCAGTGTGGGCTCAAAGCCACTGCTCCAAAGCAGCTGTATTTGTTTGTTTTTCTATATGGTAAATTTTCTATATAGTAAATGGGAATTTTAATATTAGGCCATTCTATGGGCTTCCCTGGTGGCGCAGTGGTTGAGGGTCCGCCTGCAGATGCAGGGGACACGGGTTCGTGCGCGGTTTGGGAAGATCCCACATGCCGCGGAGCGGCTGGGCCCGTGAGCCATGGCTGCTGAGCCTGCGCGTCCGGAGCCTGTGCTCCGCAATGGGAGAGGCCACAACAGTGAGAGGCCCATGTACCGAAAAATAAAAAAAATAAAAAAAAATTAGGCCATTCTAGCAGTGAGAAGAGCAAATACTCATATTTGTAAGTCTGTCTTTTCTATCCTGTTGATAAATATCCATAAAAATTGGATTTATCTGCATTTTATTTAGTGAAAATCTCACCTCATTAGAATTATCTGGTTCTTCCTGTAATGCCAGCCGTGCCCATATGATTACTCTTCCTGCAGTTTTCTGAGCTTCAGCAGGAGGCAAAGACCTCAACAGAAGGATACAGTCTTCACCCTGTAAATGGAGTTTGAAAGGAAGAAAAAACAGCTGCTACCTGCAAAGGATGATTTGGCTTTACCTCTTACTTTTCTATTTAAAGATGAAAAGACATCATTTTGAAAAAGACATTATGGTTCCATGGTTTAAAAATCTGAAAATTCTGTTTTGGATGACAGCAAACAGAAAAAGTAAATTAAAACACTCCCCTTTGTATTTTGTAATTCTTAGGTACGCCTGTAGTTTTAGAATTATATAAAAATAAAGACACTTAAAAACACAAAAATAAAACCCACCTCCTATTCTGGAAACAAAGGGTCCTACACATATGTAAAGCATGAGTCTGAGTTTTGTTAACTACCAAAGACTAAGAAAGCTCATTAGGTATTCACAAAATACTTAAAACAAAACTATACATATAGGCCAATCTAACGTCTAATGTTGGTATAACTTTATTTTGTGCTTGTCTGTTTGGATAATTTGATAGTTAAATCTTTAAAAACTCAAAACAAACCAACCATATAAAAGTACGATATAAAACTTTCACACCTTTTCTCTATCAATCAGGTCAATAATCCTTAGACTGTAGATTTCGTCTTTAGGCAACATATATGCTTCGGCCACCTTTAAAGCATCTTCTAAAGAAGATGGGACATCTTGTTTGAGAATGTATCTTACCACCCTCTGAAATAAGAGACAATACACATTTCTTTGTTATGAAATCTCACAGAGAGCCCAGAAATCATTTGTTCATATAATTAAAACAATGCAGCAAACTCTAAACTGTATGAAAAATTAAAACATGATTTGCATTCTGAATTTAATGACAGTCCTTTCACCCTTCTTTTTTTCCCCTTAGCTTTACTGAGGTTTAATTGACAAATAAAAATTACATATATTTAAGGCGTACAACATGATATAATATATTCCTTCAGCTTCTTAATTTACTGTCTGTTGTCTTTACTACTCTAACAACCAATCAAACACTCTCTTAACATTCTATCTAACAAAAGGGAAGCGGTGAAGAACCTAGCTCTATTAATCTTAAAGAATATAAAATCTGGTTAAATTTCCCATGTTGCTCTGGAAGTGGAGCAAAGGCGTTAAAAGATTCAATTATTGTACTTACCATTATTTCCTTGCTTAAGAGATTCACCTCCCTTATTCCATAGCCTCGTAAAAGTTTCTTCATCTCCATTAGTTTGTAACTTTCCTGTAATAACTTGACTCTAAAAGTAAATTTATTGATATTAACATAGACTGTCTTTTTTTATGAAATACTAAGGGACACAGTAAAGGATAGAAAAACATATATGAATTTCAACTCAAAACATGAAGTCTATCTAACAGCAAAAAAGCTGTTTGGTACACTGTAATCTTACTTGGGATGGTCCATCTCCAAGTGCTGTTTCACCAGCTGCTCCACAGCTGCACTCCAGGGCACCACTGCTGCATACATTATCTTGAGCACAGCATCAAATATGAGCTATAAAGACACACACACTGACAGTGAAGAGCCCTCGGATTTACTTTTCATGCAAATTAATGACACAGCCTGATCTACAGCAGGGATCTTGCATCTATTGGATAGAAGCTTGAGAACATTTCATCTTCTGACTGCAAAAGCATATGTCTTCCAATATTCACACATGAAGGGCAATTTTATTATTTAGAAAAATTCAGAAGAGTATTTTCTCTGCTGAAAGTTAAATCATATAGCTCTATTAACTTTCTATAGACTCTGTGTTTAAAAATATTCTCCATGGTTTTACTCACATTTTACAATGGTGACTAATAACAGTGTGAAGTCAAAATAAAGGCATATGATAAACATATTTTAAAATGTCTCTATGTTTGTAAGACCATAGAAATGCCTGAAAATATATGCATCCAACTGTCCATGTGGGTTTTTCTGGGGGTGGGAATGAGAAGACTTTTTATTTTCATAAGAAAAAAGGATTGAGTGGTTTTTATTTCCTTTTTATTCTTTTTCCTATTACACAAATTCTCCCTAAAAAATATATATTGCTTTTGTGACCAGAAGAAAAGTTTCAAGAAAGGATGCAATGCTCAAAAGGAAAATCTATATGATCACTATTTACTTACATCTGTGTCAGATAAACATCCTATTACTGCTATAGCTTTTGCTTCCCATGCTGTATCAAAGAGTGAGGTGAACTTTGAGCTACATCTCTTCAATAAATCCTAAAATGGGATAAACATTTTTTTAAATTTAAGACTCTCACTAAAACATCCCCACACACATATATAAACATAGATAAATAGCTTTTATGGATGCGTAAAAAACCAAAAACTTCTACTTAGCCATGAATGCTGAACAATGGTCAACAAGTGCAAAATTACCAAAACCTTGGCCTTCAGTTTTATTTACATGGTACAGAAAACTTTGTTCACGCTCCTATTATTTCACAACAACCATTTGGAGAAAGTCCTAACATTATCTCACTGTGCTCAAGGCGACCAGTCAGTTAGTAGCAGAGTTAACCCACATTCTTAACCAATACAATATGCTGCGTCAATCCTGATGGTAAAGCATGACATTCCGTAAAGAGTTAAACATTTAATACAATGATGCACTGCACAGATCCAGAAAAAAAGATTAGAGCTAAAGAAGAAGTTACCTCTATGTACAGAAGGAGAAGTTCCTCCTCCTGTAAGTCATGTTCCCTCACGTAAACTCTTATAAACTTCTCGAAGACGGAAGGGATAAGCTCGGGGGCCAGTACTTTATCAAACATTCGGAATACAATGGTGGTTGTATCCTCCTGGATGTTGAAATAAAGACGGCATAAATGCAAACTCTAGCTGTGCTGGCTATGATAAAATAGTAATAATTCTGATAAATCTAGACGTCTACCTTCTCAAAATCAGAGAGGGCCAATTTGCAGTTGTATTTCCTATGCAGTGTGATTAACTCTCGTAGGTTATTTACCAAAGTCCTTAACTGACAAACTTCCTCCGTGTTTTGATGATCCTTATAAAACAAAAGTGTTGAAGTTGTTAAGGATATGAAATAAAAGTGTGAGAGGGAAATACAAATAAGAGGAAACTGCAACTTATGCCTTTAAGTTTTGTAGACGTTTAAGCAAAATTAACTAGTACAAATTAATATTAGTGTAATATTTTTTCAGAACCCCAATATACTTAGGTACACAAACATCATTTAGATAATCCTCAGTGTTCCATCCATATAGATCATGACCAGATACAAAGTGATGACATTTCCTAAAGTTATACAAGGAACAGAATTTTCAATTGATAAAAGGCAATTAGGGAAAAGACAAAGTAGTGTTTTATAGCAAGAGGAAAAGCTCTTCTGTGGAAAAACATATAAAATGATCAATATACATTGTACATTATAACATGTATTGATTATATAACATCAATATACTGCTTGAAACTTACAGAAAAAATTCCCATCTTATTCTTTTTTTTTTTTTTTTTTTTTTTGCGGTACGCGGGCCTCTCACTGTTGTGGCCTCTCCCGTTGCGGAGCACAGGCTCTGGACGCGCAGGCTCAGCGGCCATGGCGCACGGGCCTAGCCGCTCCGCGGCATGTGGGATCTTCCCAGACCGGGGCATGAACCCGTGTCCCCTGCATCAGCAGGCAGACTCTCAACCACTGCGCCACCAGGGAAGCCCCCCATCTTATTCTTAACAGCACATAATCAGTAAGTATAATTAATAACAAGAATCTGCTATATCAGAAAGTAGGAGGAAATTTATTATTTATTTTTGGGCTCCAGAAACTTAAGGAATAAATGTAATTTCATAATGTATGTATGATGTTACAAAAGGTCATACCTTCCAGTCCTTAAGTACTTTAAACTTCAGAGTTGAGGTTATACTGAGATGTCTCAACATGTTAGTTTATAAACTAAATTATGGTACCCCAACAAACTTTTTCAAAATATAAGAATGCATTTTTTTTCAATATAATGAATGCTTTCTGTTTTTAGAAATATGAAGGGAAAAATAAATGAACTTAAGAAATTTAGAAGCCAAATAATAAATTCAGTTCATTAACCTCAAATTAACATCATATGTAACATCAATATTCCTGATCTCAGTTCTCTTTCTAGCATTGCTATTTTATTCAGTCAGTCAGAAAGTCCCAGATTTTTTTCAATTTGATCTTTTAAAAAATTCTTTGGTACTTAAGCCATTATGACTATTGGAATGCCAAAGAAATGCAATCAAAACTAGAAGTAGTTTACTACTTTAAATAAAAGAAGTAAACCTGATTGATACAGCCTTTGAAAACTAATCTTAATATGTTATTAAGTTTTGCCCTTTTAAAGGACTGTGAAATGTTACTAATGCATAAAATCCCAATTAGACTACTTAGGAGTATGTTTATATATTGTTTCCCTTTTGGTTGGCTCAATAGAGAAAAACAGTGCATTAAGACAGGTTCAAGTTGTAACAGAAACGTAAGGAAGAAAAAAACCTAATTTTCCTTTTTGTGGATTTTAAAAGTACACAACAGAAGAACATACAAAAAGAATATTTAAGAAGTGAATATGTGTCTAAATACACATAGACAAACCCTTCAATATAAATTAAATGTTTTATTACTAAAAATTTGTTTTTCATATCATACCAAGGAACTCCAATGCCAAGAGGACGCCAATCCTAACTCATCTGGTTTTTCTGCTGTAAAAAATACCTCTGCCAGTTGAAGCCCATTTTCTGGCCAGTTTGCCTTTAAAAAAATATTAGAGACCATTAAAAATAATGTTTTATGCCATGGGGAGTACTGGAAATGCCTTTTCAGTGCTAACTATACTGGTATTACCTTATCAGTTAGTTCAAGGTTCCTGGCTGCTTGTTCCAACCATTTTGCAAGAACTTTCTGAAATAGATATACCATAAAAAGTATTGATATGAATAAATAATCACTGAAATAATTTAAAACCTCCATCGTAGTCTTTCAAGAGACACTAAAATGAACTAACTGGTGTTAGCACGACTTAATCTTCAACGATATAATGTAAAAAATAGAATCATCAAGAGTGAAAACACTGAAGGCAACTTACCTGTCCTTCAGGTACAGTCCTTCTCACAAATGGGATCACATCATTTTTAAGCCATGGACAAAGCTTTTGCAAAGAGACTGGTGTAGAAACTGAGTTGAGCAAGTTCTCAAGCATTTTCACATCAAATCTGCTTTCAAAGTTTGCCTAAATCGTACAGAGTGAGAAACTAAGATTTATCCAACAAATTTAAACCGATAGCCTCCCAAGAGGTAAAGACCTATTAGAAAGTCATTTCAAGAAATATTTTACTGTGTTTCCCTGGTGGTGCAGTGGTTAAGAATCCGCCTGCCAATGCAGGAGACAGGGGTTCGAGCCCTGGTCCGGGAAGATCCCACGTGCCTTGGAGCAACTAAGCCCGTGTGCCACAACTACTGAGCCTGCACTCTAGAGCCCACGAACCACTGAGCCTACGCACCACATCTACTGAAGCCCGTGCGCTCCAGAGCCCGTGCTCTGCAACAAGAGAAGCCCGTGCACCGCGACGAAGAGTAGCCCCGGCTCGCCGCAACTAGAGAAAGCCTGTGTGCAGTGACGAAGACCCAACATAGCCAAAAATAATAAATAAATAAAAATAAAATAAATTTATTAAAAAAAATTTTTACTGATGTAACGACCCTTAAAGGTGATTTACTCTGTGCAAATGATTCAAGTTGGTAGCCACAAATTCCGTGAAACCTCATGGCAGTGAGTACTAGCTAATAAATTAGAGGCAGAAGAACAGGCAGAGATGGCATTCTAAGGAAAACTTAACTGGAGGTGACAGTACAAACCCTAACAAGCATGTGTCTTTAATAGCATCATACCCAGATACTGAGCTTTCGACCTAACATTCTATATCAACATTAAGGAGATCCGGAGCAGCAATTATAATGGCAATCCTTTTCCACAATCTGAGCTGCAACAGGACCACCCTCTCCACCATTCCTACCTAAGAAAGCCCATCAATAAACCACTTAATAAAATGTTACCTCTTGACCTAAGTTTAGGAGCTAACTAGACTCTGAATGATGAGATAACATAAGTTTGTATTTTATGTATAATATTTCCTCTAAGTTAATATCATCAGAGGATAGTTTTCTCTGGGACAGGTCATATTTTATCAAACCGTCTGAAAACACACCATTGCCCAGTCACTCCTGCCACCCTATTAGTTTCCAACACTGATTCAATCACCTCTCACAGGAGCTATAAAGCCATTAAGAAAAAAATGCAAAACAAATTACCCGATGTCTCAGCCAAAGGTACTGTGCACAAACAAGGTTTCCTTCTCTTAGCTGTAAAAAAATATCCTTAAGGTCATCTTCATTATTCAGAAATTCAATCCAAGAACTACCCCTGCAAAGGCAAAGAGAGGAAAGAAGTTAGTACTCAAAAAATATATATTAAGGTTATATGTTACAAGTAGATATCATTATGCATTTTAATTAGGTTTTTTTTCCCTCAGAGTTAAAAAAAGAATCAAAAGATTATACAGTGAAAAGTAAGTTTCCTTCTTATCCCAGACCTATAGAACTCCTGTATCTTCCCCAGAAATTATAGCTCTCCTTGTAGGTCCTTCCTGAGATAATCATTACATATACAAGCAACCATTTTTAACTTTAAAATGAATGAGAATTTTTTATGTATACTATTTGTACTTAAAAAAATTCATTTTATATTATCTTGGCAGCTTGTACCAATGAGCAAATATAGATATTATTCTTTTTAAGGACTACATATTATTCCATGGCATGGATTTACTATAATTTAACTAGACACCCACAGTTGAACATTAGGGTTACTTCCAGTCTTTTGCTATAACCAACAAAGCTATAGTGACTACCCAGTCCTAGTTAAAGCTCAGAAATAGATGATGAATACTTCCTTAAAATGATAAAAAGACAAAACCCTATAAGCCTGTATCATGCTTAAATGATAAAATAAGCATTTTCACTAATATCAGGAACAAGAGAAAGATGTCTATTTACCACCATTATTTAATAATGTTCTACATGGGACTTCCCTGGCGGTCCAGTGGTTAAGACTTCACCTTCCAATGCATGGGGTGTGGGTTCGATCCCTGGTCTGGGAGCTAAGATCCCACATGCCTCATGGGCAAAAAACCAAAACATAAAACAGAAGCAATATTGTAACAAATTCAATAAAGACTTAAAAAAAAAAGGTCTACATCAAAAAAAAAACAAAACAAAAACGTTCTACAAGTACCAGTCAATGAAATTAGGCAAGGAAAAAAAAATGAGGAAAAAAATGAAGCAAAATTATAATTATTTGCATATATAATTATATACTTGGAAAAAACAAGACCAATTGAAATATTACTACAAGTGAAAAAGGAATTCAATAAGGTAGCTGGTTTAAAAGTAATTTTAAAAAATCAATAGCTTCTATATCCTTTTGAAAATACAATGGAGAAAAGTCCCATTTATAAAAGTAGCAAGAAAGACAAAATTAACAAAAAAATGTAAAAAATCTATATGAAGACAACTGAGTAGATACCACTCAGGAATATAAAAAAAAGGATAGAATGAGTAGGAAGACACATACTGCCCTTAAATAGTGATATGAAGACTTGATATTGTAAAGAGACTGATTCTCCCCAAACTGATTTTAGGTTCAGCACATTCCCAATAAAAATAAATAATAAAAAATCCAATATAAATAAGATTTTTTAAAAACTGGATAAGCTGATTCTGACTCCAAGTGTCATACAGAAAAGAGTAGCTGCCCAAATTCTGAAAAATAAGAAAAGTATAGTAGAACTAGTCTACCAGTTAATAGGACACTTTAAAGCTACATTAATTAAAACTATTTGATACTGGTGAATGAATAGAGAGATGAGATCAAGCGAATACAATTATATTGCAGAAACTTAAATACACGTGAGAATTTTAACATGTGATTAAGGTAACATTTCAATGAGCAGTGAAAAGATAGAATGTTTAATGATAGTATCAGGATAACTGAATAGCTATAAGGAGAAAAAATAAAGCTTCCTTCATTGTTAGTTTATCATGATAAATAAATTTGTCTTAGCTTTAAGGTAACTAGATCTCATATTTGTCAATAACAATATTCTTGGTGCACATGTTAGTATATCTAATAGGATTAATTTCCAGAAGTGGATTGTTAGGGCAAAACGTATGTTTATTTAAATCTGCCTTCCAAATGTATCAGTTCCAATGGATGATGTAGGAAGTGCCTAAAGCTTAGCAGGAAAGATAACATTGTCCATCACTGAACCCCCCAGAAACACAAATTCACTCAAAGCAATGCTATATCTTTTATAACATTCCAAACTTAAATCTAATTCATAATCCAGAATTCAAAATGGGGAATGCACATACCTGAATTTTTCTGGTCCAAATGCTCCATAAAAAGTAGTCAACTTTGCATGAGCCCTTAGTACCTAAAAAGAAATAACTTGACAGTCTGAATGTTGTGTGCAATAACATTAAAATAAAAAACACCAAAAATTAGGCTTTCTGTTTCAGAAGTCTTGTACATATTCTCATTTTATCCCATATGACAAGTCAATTCCCATAAATATGACTGCCTTTACTTAGCACAAAACAAAAAGCTTGAAATAACGGAAATATTTCCAATCACACTCAATGCAATAAACCTGCAAAGAAGAGGAAGGTATTTGTACATTAATTGTAGGTGCCTTTCGAAATCAATTAGTTTTCCCACTGATTTATAAATATGCCCTTATGGTAAAACCTAGCTGGATTATACTAAACATTTACTTTGAGATAAGAGTTAAAAAACATACAGATGGTCCCTGACATGCAACGGTTCAACTTAAGATTTTTCGACTTTATGATGGTGGAAAGGCAAAACACATTCAGTAGAAACCATACTTAGAATTTTGATCTTTTCCTGGGTTAGCAATAATATATAGGATGATTCTCCCTCGTGATGCTGGCGGCAGCAAGGAGCCGCAGCTCCCAGTCAGCTACATAATCACAAACAACCGATATACTTACAACCATTTTGTTTTTTCACTTTCAGTACAGTATTCAATACATTACATGAGCTATTTGACAGTTTATTATAAAACAGGCTTTGAGTCAGATGACTTTGCCCAACTCTAGGCTAATATAAGTGCTCTGAGCACATTTTAAGTAGGTGAGGCCAAGCTATCATGTTCAGTAGGTTAGGTGTATTAAGTGCATTTTTCTTTTTAAAACATTTTTTATTGATGTATAGTTGATGTACAATATAGTGATTCAGCAATTTTTAGAGGTTATACTCCAATTATGGCTATATAAGATATTGGCTATATTCCCTGTGTTGTACAGTATATCCTTGTAGCTTATTTTTTTTATTTTATTTTTTAAATTTATTTTTTATACAGCAGGTTCTTATTAGTTATCTAGTTTATACATATTAGTGTATACATGTCAATCCCAGTCTCCCAATTCATCCCACCACCACCACCCCACCTTGAGTGAATTTTTGACTTGCGGTATTTTCAACTTAACAATGGGTTGGTCAGGATGTAACCCCATCATAAGCTGAGGAAGATCTGTATGTACACGTGCACACACATATATTTTTGGCACCATCATAGCTATCATAAGTTTACAATTATTTGAAATAGCAGGCACTACGCAAAATGATTTATAGGAAATATTTCATTTGACCTCAAAATAACCCATAAGTCCTACTATTATTCCCATTTTGCAATAAGGAAAAAATGTATTAAAATAACTTGCTCTTGAAAAAATACAGACCTATCTTGAATTCAAAAGTATATTGTAACAGTATATTCACTCCCAAATTGACCTATAAATCCAATGTAATTACCTCTTTTAAGCCATCAGAATAGATAGGAACAGCTTTATCTTCTTTCTTCAAAAGCTAAGATGAATAAGAAACACGGTTAGAATATCAGCTATACTAGGTTTTTCATGAAAGAAGATGGATTTCCTGTGAATTAAAGGAAAAAATCATCTTTAAAAATTAAATTGCACTCAACTCTGAGATGAACAATGAACAATAAAGAAGTTACATATCTTAAAAATAATGCATTTTATGAAAACAGCTCACATTTTGCCCATCTGTTACACCTTGATTTTAAGGAATATAACTAGCAATGGTATTCATTTACAGGTGAGTGAGGGGAACAACCTATAGCAAAAATGGCATCATTTGGAAGAGCAAAAAAAAAAAGCACTTTAAAAAAGGCCTATGGGAAAAATCATTCAGTTTTTTGCAAAATACTTCTTTTGCATAAGACAAACTAACATGCACAAAGGTCAGAAAGACTTACCCTGGTTTTGGCATAATTTAGCATTTCCTGGGTTGTTTCATAGGTTATCCATTGAGCCTCCAAGCAGTAATTCACCACAAATTCATCGTCCTGTTTCATAAATGCCAGACATGGTAAGGCAACGTAATACTGATCAATCCATCGATCTGAATATTCTAGTATACAATAGGGAAAACATACCTGGATTTTATGCAGATTTTCCTTAGCTTCATCTACAAGTTTTTGCCATTCAGTCTGCTCACTGGTGTTCAGAGAACTCAAAGCTAGTTTCTCCAATATATCATTTGATTTTACTTTGTAAACAAGCTGTAATATAAACATGCAACATCAAGAAACTTGAAGCAAAATAATGCCTGTGGATGAAATCTTACACTGTATGCTAAATAAAAGATGTGAATATTCATGTGGTTCAAGAATAAGCATTAAAGAAGGTAACATTTAGGTAACAGAAAGATAACCCAGATTACAAAGTGTTATGGAAACCATTTCTACTGAGTCCTCACTAAATGTGACCAGTAGTGTACTAAGAGCTTTATGTGAATTATCTGTTAACTCTCATAAAAACCTAAGTAAGCATTTGCACCTCCTCAAAACCCTATGGGGTAAATACTAAGATCCCTATTTTACAATCAAGAAAACTGAAGCTCAAGAGAGGGTAAGTAATGTGTCTGAAATTTTGCTGTTCAGAAGTGAATGGAGGGCTTCCCTGGTGGCGCAGTGGTTAAGAATCCGCTTGCCAATGCAGGGGACATGGATTTGATCCCTGGCCGGGGAAGATCCCACATGCCGCAGAGCAACGAAGTCCATGCGCCACAACTACTGAGCCTGCGCTCTACAGCCCATGAGCCACAACTACTGAGCCCGCGTGCCACAACTACTGAAGCCCGTGCGCCTAGAGCCTGTGCTCCGCAACAAGAGAAGCCACCGCAATGAGAAGCCCACGCACCGCATCAAAGAGTAGCCCCCGCTCACCGCAACTAGAGAAAGCCCGTGCGCAGCAACGAAGACCCAATGCAGCCAAAAATAAAAATAAATAAATAATTTTTTTTTAAAAAACAGGAAATTAATACTGATATATTAAAAAAAGTGAATGGAGCTGGTTTTTAGAATACCACACAATTATGTTTCACGTCTACTTTTCTAAGTTTATCAAAGGTTCTTTTTTCTAAATTTTATTTAATTAATTAATTTATTCAAGGTTCTCACTACTTCTTTGCTAAGCGATTTGCTAAATTGATATAGTTTAACTCAGGTTAGTGAGGCATACCATTTTATTTTATTTTTATTTATTTATTTTTTAAACATCTTTATTGGAGTATAATTGCTCCACGATGGTGTGTTAGTTTCTGCTTTATAACAAAGTGAATCAGCCATACATATACATATATCCCCATATCCCCTCCCTCTTGCGTCTCCCTCCCACCCTCCCTTATCCCACCCCTCCAAGTGGTCACAAAGCACCGAGCTGATCTCCCTGAGGCACACAGATTCTTAACCACTGTGCCACCAGGGAATTCCCAGTCTATCAAAGGTTCTTTAGCAGCTGGAAACAGCTTGAGTTAGACAAAGTCAAAATTTCAGGTTCCTTTTTTATAAACAAAATACCAACTTTAACATGGGCTCTCTGGCTCCGAAAGCTAAAAGTGATACGAAAGAGCAGTTTCTCTAGTTCTGTGTCTCCACTCCCTGAAAACATCTTTCACTGGTTTTGATTTTATTGCTTCATTTGCTCTTTTTAAAAATTAGTTATTATGAAACTTTCAGATATTCAAAAAGGTAATAATATAACAAATACTCATGTACTTATCACCTAAATTTTAAAAAATTTTAATAATATAGTTTATATTAATATCTATAATAAATAATTTTATATTATATAAATTTATAATAAATATATTTATATTTAATAACATAATAATTTACATATTTAATGTAAATATAATTTATAATATTTATATTATAGTTTAATATTACTTTCTCTTCTTCCAAATAAATCATCCTCCTTCCCTGAACCAGAAGTATCCATTATTCTGATTTTGGTGCTTGTTATCCCATTAATTCATATACTGCTTTACTCATATACATTTCTAAATATACAAAATTGTTTTGCATGTTTTAAAATGCTACTTTCTTTAACTTTTTATTTTATATTGGAGTACAGTTGATTAACAATGTTGTGTTACCTTCAGGTGTATAGCAAAGTGATTCAGTTATGCATATACAGGTACCTATTCTCTTTCAAATTCTTTTCCCATTTAGATTGTTACATAATATAAAATGCTACCTTTTTAAAACAACAAACACATGGGTACCCACCACCCACTTAGCAAATGTTAGTTCTTCACTACCATCAGGCTTCATCCTTCATTACTTCCCAGGACGTTTCAAGGGATATCAATGAATTCCTAATCACCAAATCCAACAGACAACTTTCAGTTTTTATACCTGATTTTATTGGTAGTATTTGCAACTGCTGATCACTCCCCACTAAACTGTTTGTTTGTTTTTTGGTCACACCTCACGCCTTGTGGGATCTTAGTTCCCCAACCAGGGATTGAACCCGTGCCCTCAGCAGTGAAAGCAAGGAGTCCTAACCACTGGACTGCCAGGGAAGTCTCCTTTGGCTTCTTTAATCATACATTTGTGTGGTTTTCTTCCCAAATATGTTTATAGCCCTTCTTTCTCTATCCCCCGTGTGCTGGTGCCCCTGTAGCTCATCCTCAGATCTCTTCTTACTCCACACATTCTCCTTGAGTGGTCTGAGCCATTCCTCCGGTGTTACCTATGTCTAGATTCAGCTCAGATCACTCTCCAACTTCCTATCAGACAGCCTCATTTTATAAGATCCCTTACATGCAATTTTTATAAAGCAGAATCCTTCATATTTTACCCCTAACCTGTTCTTCCACACATATTCCTCATTTTAAGTAATGCCATCACATTCCAACTACAGTAAGTCCCCTACATACGAATCTTCAAGTTGCGAACTTTCCAACACGTGAACGTGCGTTCACATGTCCAATCACGTAAGTTAGTTCACGTGTCTGGTGTACATTGTCACATGCGTGCATCCTCTACAAGTGGTTGTGCTTTTGTGTACTTTACTGTACAGTACTGTATAGAGTACAGTAGTGCAGTACCTTTATTTCAAGCCCAGGATGTCCAGAAGCAAGCGTAAAGGCAGCAGTGATGCACCTGGTACTGCTAAGAAGCACCAGCTCTTGTACTGTACTGCTGTATTTTTCAAGGTACGGTACTGTAAGATTAAAAATGTTTTATTTCTTGTGCATGTTTGTTTTTTATGTATTATTTGTGTGAAAAGTATTATAAACCTATTACAGTAGAGTACTATGTAGCTGACTGTGTTAGCTGGGTACTTAGGCTAACTTTGTTGGACTTCTGAACAAACTGGATTTATGAATGTGCTCTTGGAATGGAACTCGTTTATATGTAAGGGACTTACTTGCAGTACGCTGAGCCAGAGTCCTGCTAGTCTGCTCCTGACATTTGTACCCCCCACTATGTTTGATCGCTGAGCCCCAGTGCTTCTACCTCCTATACACCTCTCTCATCAGACCTTCCCTCCTGTGTGTCTCCACCTCACTGCATTGGGTCAGTTTTTCAACTGGTCTTTGTATCTCTAGATTTACCCTTTTCCAAACAATTTCCCGTGTTTACAAAATGACAACCTAATCAAGACATTCTCCAGCTTAAAAATCTCAGTAGCTCCCCATCACCTGCAGAATAAGATCTAAATTCTTTGCAGTACATACAAAGCCCTCCAGGCTCTGACCCTCTCATTTCCCACCATCTCCTTTCCCTTCTATGTACATATAACCTACAACCTAGTCCTATCTAATTACTAGGAGTTCCTGGAAGCACCATAAGCCTCCCTCACTTTCTTCATGTGTCTTAACACTTAGAATTCCCTTCCTCTCCCAGGACTATCTGGAACATTTTCAAGATCTGACATAAAATCATCTCCTCCATGAAGTCTTCCCACCCTACTTTAAGGGTCAATATCTCCTTTGAATCCCTACTTTACTTTGGTCGTATCTTAATTATAGGCCTGATCACACTAAATTCCCATTATGTCTTACATATTTGTTTCCACAGCCTCTAGCACATGAAGAAATGCTTTCAATGAATGAATGAATACATGAATAATTACCTCAACATCTAGTCCAAACTGAATGGCAAAGCTCTCGGCTTCAGCAAATCTGTGTTTGTGAAGTAACCGACTCAATCTGATAAATTGAAAGAAATTTCAGTAAAATTTTTATTAATCAGGGAATTCAAGCTTTTCATCAAGGAGTAAGGCTTAGAAGAACACAAGAGGGCTTCCCTGGTGGCGCAGTGGTCAAGAATCTGCCTGCCAATGCAGGGGACACAGGTTCGAGCCCTGGTCCAGGAAGATCCCACATGCCACGGAGCAACTAAGCCCGTGCGCCACAACTACTGAGTCTGCGCTCTACAGCCCGTGCTCCACAAGAGAAGCCACCGCAGTGAGAAGCCCGCGCACCTCAATGAAGAGTAGCCCCCTCTCTCCGCAACTAGAAAAAGCCCGCACAGCAACGAAAACCCAGTGCAGCCAAAAATAGATAAATAAATTATAAAAAAAACAAAACAAAACACAAGTAGTTACCTGTTTTCTGGCAAAGCTTCTGTAAGACATCTGAGTACTAAAACAGAAACTGAGTCTTCAGATAGTCTGAGAAAAGTTTTAATATTGACATTTGTCATTTAACATCAGTAAGTAAATTTTAACTTTGCTATTATTTAACAACTTATCTGATAAACAAAACAGGACTTACTTTGGATCATTTTTGCAAATTCCTTCCAGAAGGTATATGGTATCCTACAATAGCAAAAAACATGTTTAAAATTGAAATACAGAATTAATTCACCTTATAGTTACTAGAGTAACAACTAGTTTAGGCAGAAATTATCCATCAATGGATTCTAAAATTACTGGGAAAAACTGGTGAGGAAAAGGATATTCCCATAGTCTCAAAATAACACCACGGAAATTACTTACTAATTATACAGGGGAAAATGTACCTTTACAATGGAGAAATATGGCAGAACTGCTTTAACCAAGTGATCAAATTTAACAGCACCAATAACAGGACAAGTGGACATAAGTCCTTTAATGTGATGCAGTTAGGACACAGTATCACTTATGCAGGATGCTTGCCAAAAATCTTAGCACGAATCTAATCATGACGAGACACAGATCCAAATAGAGGGACATTCTACCACACAACCGGCTAGGACTCAAAAAATGTCAATGTCCGAAAAGACAAAAACAGACTAGGGAAGTTTTAGAGATTAAAGTAGACTACCATGTGACCACGACAACAAAATTCAATTCGTGATGTTTGATTGAATCCTGGGGTCAGGAACAAAAAAAATTTCTCAAGTAATAGGCACAATTGGTAAAATTTGAATTTGGATGGCATATTTCATAATAGTATTGCATTAATGTTAAATTTTGTGGGCCTCATTCTTAGGAGATACCTGCTGAAATTAGGAGTGAGAGGTCATGATGTCTGCAAGTAATTTCCAAATGGTTTGGAAAAATACAATGTGTGTATATAAAAAGAGATAAAACAGGGGCTTCCCTGGTGGTGCAGTGGTTGAGAATCCACCTACGAATGCAGGGGACACGGGTTTAAGCCCTGGTCCGGGAAGATCCCACATGCTGCAGAGCAACTAAGCCTGTGTGCCACAACTACTGAGCCTGTGCTCTAGAGCCCGTGCGCCACAAGTACTGAAGCCCACGCGCCTAGAGCCCGAGCTCTAAACAAGAGAAGCCACCGCAAGGAGAAGTCCATGCATCGCAGCAAGGAGTAGCCCCCGCTCACCACAAATGGAGAAAGCCCGCGCGCAGCAACGAAGACCCAATGCAGCCGAAAATAAATTAAAAAAAAAAAAAAATCCGCCTGCCAATGCAGGGGACAGGGGTTCGATACCTAGTCTGGAAAGATCCTACATGCCGCGAAGCAACTTAGCCCGTGCGCCACAACTATTGAGCCTGTGCTCTAGAGCCCACGAGCCACAACTACTGAAGCCTGTGTGCCCTAGAGCCCACACTGCAACTACTGAAGCCTGTGCGCTCTAGGGCCTGTGTGCTGCAACTACTGAGCCTGAGTGCTGCAACTACCGAAGCCCATGTGTCTAGAGCCCGTGCTCTGCGACAAGAGAAGCCACCGCAACGAGAATCCCATGCACTGCAACGAAGAGTAGCCCCCGCTCGCAGCAACTAGTGAAAGCCTGTGCGCAGCAACGAAGACCCAAAGCTGCCAAAAAAACCCCAAAAAAGCAAGGAATAACCTCCCCCAAATTAACAATCATCTGTATTTCCTGTGGAGACAAGAAAATTGAATGTGCAGTTGACTGATGTTTTATTTGATTAATTTCCTTCTTTTTAAATGAAGACTGACCTCCTGTAAATATATTCGAGGACCTCTGATAACAATAAATATGGTTTACCTGAGATCTATCCAGGTATTCCACTAGGCTCCACTCATGCTTAGCTTAGTTATTCTTTTTTTTTTTCCAATTATAAAAAAATATATTAGTTCAAAATACACATCAACTTACTGAGCTAATTCCTGTTTGGACCAGAGAAGAAACACCAGATACTTCCAAAGAATATAGTATTTCCATCATAGGTAATGAATAGACCATGAGGTTTCTCATCTAAGAAAAGTAGGACAGCAATTAATGTCTTAGGTCAATATAAACCTATGAGCACAAGACAGCACTTCACAATCCAGGGCATAGATTAAAACACTTGATACGAAGTTAAGTGCAAAAAATAAGTAAATCTGTTACTGTATTATTTAAATGTTACATAGAAAATTATGTTCTATCCTACCTTTTAAATCTGTTAAATGAAAATCCACGTACCTGGAGTCCATTCTACAATTTGTTTTTAAGGCAAATGTAATTCCTCAGTGCCAGAACTACATTAAGTATCACTATAATAAACATTTTCTTATAGACATTTTAATTCCTGAAATGCTCCAATTAAAATGTGGAGCAGAGATTTACACCTTTTTTTTTTTTTAATGAGAAAAAAGAGCTCTGCAGGGTTATTTCTGATCTGTCAAGTACCTGTGTGAACTAAGAGCTAATATGCTGTGAGTACTACTTAACAACTAGTACTCCTATGTTAATGCTATTTCTAACACATAATATGGACGAATGTGATATAAATTTTCCAATACCTTCTTATTAGTAGTAGTTGTCAGAGCTACTAACTTGAGATTTGTAATCCCTTGCCTGAAAGAGAAAAGAAGGTTTAAGTGAATCAAAGAAGCCAACTGCTAGACATAAGCTAAGTCAAAGTGATATCCTTGTATAAAAGTTAAAATTAATTCACACAGAAGATACTGAACTTGACTTCTGAATGTTTATGGCCCAGACTCACACTCTTTCTAACACATTCACATGGAGGTTTTTGTGTTGCCTATTTGTTCTCAATGAATTTGGCTAACAATGAAATGGTCTTTACCCTGTCAGTCTGTTCACAGCGTTATCTAGAATGTAACACATAAGAAATGATCTGAACAGAACCAGGCAAGAAACCTGGTTCTAACAGAAGGGAAATCAATATGAGTGTCATAATGTACCACGTGACTGATGAAGGTGAATCTGCTTCTGTGGTGAGAAGAAAGTCTTCTATGTGAAGGGAGGGCCAGTTCCATATGGGAGTTAGGGTGTAAATATCCCATAAGCTCAGCACGTTCTGCAAAAGAGACATTTCATTGATACGTCCTCTTAACGACTAAAAATTTACATTTTGGAATCTATCTTTTGATACGTAACTGAAATAAAGCACATTACACAAGGTAGTAATCTACCCTGGCTAAAGTCCTTGTCTTTGTTAAGTTCGACAAAATTTCTGTCGTTAAACATAACACCAAGTGAAAATACTTAAGGGGAAGTATCAGAAACATACATTGGTATCAAGAACAAAAAGTAGATTATCTATCAGCTGGAACTTCTTTGCACCTACAAAAGAGAAAACAAGGTGTGTAAGGACTATGTTTCTGGGTTACATATAGCCATATTTAAAATAGTAAACTAACATATTTATGGAAAGGCAGAACTACCCTTAAAAAAGAAGTTCCCATTCCCACTTATTCCTGTTTCTCTACTTTTTTGTAGGATCACTAAAACGTAAAACCTCCCAAAATGAAGAGTAACAATTGCAGCATGTTAAGAAGCCAAATACACGGACAATCATCAGACTAAGCTGGCTTGTTTCCAAGGTTTGGTAAAACGGCTCATATGCCAGACTTAGTGTACTGGCATGAAAACGACAACTCACAAGTACCAAAAGTAGTTTCATTAACTGATTTTACCTTCAATAATCTCTGCATCAATAACACTCTTAACGGTCATCCCTTTCCTAGAAGAATCTGGTTCCCATTTTGAGAATGCACAATTACCAGTTCCCTACAGAAGTGAAAATAGTATGTCAATTACAAACTTGGGTCTAGATCTGAATTCTCCTCCAAGTAGAAACATCTAAGTTGTACATGTGACTAATTTCAAAATATATTTATATATTCAAGCCCAGCTAGCTCTTATCATCTAGTTCCTCTCTTAGTTTGTTTTCAACAGAACAGAATGGAAAAAACAGCAAACTCCTGCTGTACACTGTTATCACATGAACATTTAATAAGGAGGAGGCATATTCAGGCAACTCACTCTAGAGACATCAGGTAAGCTTCAAGACCTCCTCCAGCATTACAAGATAAAGATAACCTTTGATGAAGTATTTTCATGAAAATAACTACTAATATTTGAAAATAATTCATAAGTATTCATTTCAAATTATTTGAAACCCTGATGAAATACTGAACTAGATACACAAAACGGGGAAAAGTGACTGCTTCTTAACATATTATATAAATTTGGCAAGTAAAAATGTTGTAAGTGCTGTAATAATATAATTCAATATAGAATTTCTGCCTACTCCTTGAATATAATATTAGATGTTTTGTTTGCTGCTGTTGTTTTTGCCTACACTCATAATTGAAAGACATGCTAAATGTCAGGTAGAGATTAGTGAAAATAAAGATGCAATATTTTTTCCAACACAGAGACTTAGTTATACTTGTTGAGTTAATTTTATGACCTTCATTTTATAATTTCCCTGTTTCTGTTATACAGTACAAATTAATATGTAACTTTACCAAAACTATGTTTTAATGAAGAAACATTTCAGAAAAAAAGCCCAAAATTTTATTAAAAAAAGAGAATTACCCCAATTATCACAGGGATTTCGCTTGCTAAATCACCAGCCACAAGATTGAGACAACCAAGGGTATGACAATTTTCAGTAGAAATAAAACTGGACTTGATTTGTCCTTGTAACTGCAAGATTTAAAAAATAAGAATGTTATATATATGCTCCATAGTCCAAATTCCTTGGAAAGACTGATAAAAAATCAGTTTAAATCAATAGCTATAAATGTATTTTTTAAAATAGGAATGTTATTAAAATGCTTTATCATGCTAATTCCCAAAATATCAACCATTAGACAATTATGCAGAAACACTTTCCTAAACTGACATTAAATCTAAGTTTCAAGAAGACAATGTGGTTTTGTCTTCTTACCTTTTTTGCCGTATGGAAGTCTACCTTTTCAATCGCTGCATGAAAAAGAGAAAGTAGGCTAAATTTACACTATAACCTATAAAATACGTATGAATCTTCCCTTTTGTGTCAAAGTTAAATTACATATAATCTAGTAAGAGGAACACTGGTCAGAAATTCATAAGGTGCTGGTGACTTTTCAGTTTTGCCCTTGACCAATGAAATAAACTGTGATGACATGTTGTACTCAGGGCACCAGCCAGGCTGCCTTACGGTCCCTACAGTGTCTGTCCACACCTTCCCTTAAAAGGTTCTTCCTACTAAGATGGTCTTCTCCCTGCTCCAACTCTCCTATTCAAGCTCTGAAGTCCTACCTGTGAAGTCTTCATCACTTTGCACTCCCTTTTGTAAGAGTTGTTTCACTTGTCTGGCTCCTTCATTAAACTACAGAGAACCTTGTATCTTTAAATCTCGTTGTATCCCCAGAACTCGGCACATTCTTAGCACAGAGTAGATCTTTAAAAAGTATTTGTTGGGGCTTCCCTGGTGGCACAGTGGTTGAGAGTCCGCCTGCCGATGCAGGGGACACGGGTTCGTGCCCCGGTCCAGGAAGATCCCACTTGCCGCGGAGCGGCTGGGCCTGTGAGCCATGGCCGCTGAGCCTGCGCATCTGGAGCCTGTGCTCCGCAACAGGAGAGGCCACAACAGCGAGAGGCCCACGTACCGCAAAAAAAAAAAAAAAATTTGTTGAATACGTGCCTGGAATCAATTCCTCAATCTCTGCCAGCTCAGAGGGATGTATGGTCCACACCACTCACTTAGCACACACTCTAGATTATTGCCTTGTATTGTTAACACTTACAAAATCATTTCAGTTTCCAGGTTCATTCATTCCATCAAAAAGTATTTATTACTATGCTAGCGTAACTCCTGTCTCCCCAACTAAGTTGTAAAGTCCTTGAAGACTATAAATAAATATGTCTTCAGATTCTGTTGTAGCCCTAACTGTGGAGAATAAGTATATTATGAATACTTAAAAGTATACCCAATATCATAGAATGTAGTTAAACTAAAATATTCTTAAAGAGTCTATTTTAAAATTTACCTGGAAAACTAATAAGAAATATTGCTGCAAATCAGTAATAAGAAAATAATACATTACTTACCTTGTTGAATTTTTACAAGCTGAAGGTTTGTAATACAAAAAAATCCATTGTTTGTAAGAAGCAGCATATAATAGGTACCTATTAAAATAAAATCAAGCCAGCTTCTTTAAAAGGCACATGATATAAAATTTAAACCAGGGTCCGGATCTAGCTTAAAAGTATGTCCATTTGCTCATTTAAAGTCTAATAATAAAATAACACAGTAACAATACAAAGCTTATTTACAAAGAATTGGTAAGTTATTTGCAAAAACAATGTTAACTTCTTTGAAACTTCTATAAACCAAATTTCATTTGCCAGAAAAAAAGAAACTCAGATATATCAAAATAAATTAAGGAACAGTTAACATTTGTTAAAAAGAAATATGATAAATACGCTGAAACCCATAAGAACATATTAAAAGAATATTAGGTCTCCCTGATAATCTATAGAACTCTCAAAACTGTAAAAAGTTTAGGATATTATACTTAAGAAGAGTACATTTAAGCCTCTGAAAAGAGCTAAAATCGAAAACTTGTTTTTTAAAATAATATTAATTGCATCCCTAGAAAGTTTAACATTGTGTAGGTAACACCAATTAATTTACATAATATATTAACTATAAATCTGATTTTTTGACTGGGTATTAATAAGAAGACATTAAAAAAAGAAATTAAAAGCACTTACCTTCATTTGAACTATCTTTCTCAATAACAAGATTCCGGTAAGTACACTGATTTTCATCATTAGCTTTCTGAACAAAAGCCTAATTGCAAATTAATTTCAAATGATAAGATTAAACCCAGAAAATTACAGTCAAGGATTATATTCTTTAAACTCTAGGGATATCAATTATCATTAGCAATAATTCTGCCTATATTCCAAACATTTTAGTTTTCAAATGGAAAACTATTTACAAGCTTCCTGCAAAAATGTTTATTTTCAATACAAAACTGTTTTGGACAAGTATACTATCTTCAAACCATACTTTTTCAATTTTGCATTTATTTCATATGTTTTGTGGATGAAAAATGTTGCCTGCCATATTAGCAAACAAAGGATGCTGCGACCATCAAGCCAAGAGGGAACTCAGGATGGAGATAAACAGGCTGCCCACTGTCAAGCCATCAGGCATTGCAGCAACTCCCAACTGTGCATCCTGAGGGGACTCAGGATGGAAAAGCACAGGATACTGGCCCTAAGATAGCAAAGGTGTATATCAAAGGAATAATTTCAATGAGCCCAGACTCTTGCATCTTCCATACATAGAAAACGCTAAATTTATTAACCCGATATACCTGCTTTTCTTTAACAGTAATCTTTTGATGTTCTGACTACCTGGTCTCCCTTGCAAAACTCCTATGTATCCTGGCTCCTCCCTCACCTCTTCAGAGCTGTCCCTCAGAGCATCTGAGAGGCTGCCTCCTGGGCTTAAAGTTCTCAGAAAGTCTGCCCAATAAAACATAATTCTCAACTTTTAGGTTGTGCACTTTTTTTTCAGACAGTTTCTAAGGTATGATTCTTAAATTCAATGTAAAGAAACATTATTATTTTAATTTAGGCCACAAATCAAGTAATGCTTTGCTAGAGCTTTAGCTTTCTAAAAGATAATTTAGAATTTAGATAATGAAGATGAAAAACATAACAGGGTCTTACATTGGTGAGTAATGTTTGCTTTGATGTTACATGAATAAGATGTAAGTTGCCACTTCTCTCCCCAACCAGAAGAAACTTTCCTTCTTGACATAGGCCAACCACATCCACTTCAGTATCTGAAAATTTCAAGTCAAAGTTAAAAGCTTCCTCTGAAAATGTTTATTTTCAACACAAAATATTGCAAGTTTTGTTATTAAAAGTCAACTCTTTTAAGCTTCTTCTAAATATTTCATGAAAGTAGTGACTAATGTAAAAATGAATGTTACTGACTCTTTGTCAACAAATATTTGCTGAGCACTTAGTATACGCTAAGCACTGTTCTAGGTCTTTGGCATATATCTGAGAATAATAACAAGAGTCCCACCTTCATAGAGCTCAAATTCTAAGGCAGAAATAGATGATAAACCGTCAGCATAGTAATCAAATTGTATGACATACACAAAGGTGATACATTCTCTGGAAAAAAGAAAAAGTAGAGCAGCGAAAGAGAACTCAGAAGAGCCATGCAGTATCAGGTGGAGTGCTCAGGAGAACCCCCTTTGATAAGGTGAGATTTGAACAAAGACTTGAAGGAGGTAAGGAAGTTATTGCTTGCACACAGCAAGAAGGCCAGGGGGAATGACATGGAGATCGGGAGGGAAAGACTAAGAGATAAAAGCAGTAACATATAAATTGCTTATAACTAAAATTATTCAGCAGCAATATCTTTATACAAAAGTATTATATGTAGGGACTTCCCTGGTGGCACAGTTAAGAATCCGCCTGCCAATGCAGGGGACAACAGGTTTGATCCCTGCTCTGGGAAGATTCCACATGCCGTGGAGTAACTAAGCCCATGCGCCACAACTACTGAGCCTGTGCTCTACAGCGCATGAGCCACAACTACTGAAGCCCACGTGCTGCAACTACCGAAGCCCACGTGCCTAGAGCCCATGCTCCGCAACAAGAGAAGCCACTGCAATGAGAAGCCTGCGCACCGCAACGAAGAGTAGCCCCCGCTCGCTGCAACAACAGAAAGCCCATGCACAGCAACAAAGACCCAACACAGCCAAAAATAAATAAACAAACAAATTTATTTTTAAAAAAGTATTATATGTAAAACACAGCCTCACTTTTAATTGGTGAAACTGTGAATCTTGGGGACCCATCAGGGTAGATGCGTTAATATTCCACAAAATATGGGTTTCTCTCCTGCAAACTGTGATCAAGATTTTGTTCTTATGTGCATACCTTCTAATTCCTTTTCATCTACGTTCTTTTTAAAAATAATTAATTAATTTTCAGCTGTTCTTACGCAAACACTTCAATAACCATCTTTCTCTCAAAATTTCAGAAAAAAATTCATAATACTATCACCTATTTTCCAGCATAATCACTGACTTGTCTGTCCCTTAATTTACTCTGAAGCCCATACTTGCATATACACACTTAAAGCCCTTTAACTCAATAAAGAATTAATTCATAAGTACTTTTAAAAAACTTTTTATAGTGCTAAAAGTATTCAAATTATCTGTTGATGGTATTGAAATTATGTACAAGATTCAGGAACTTAAACATAATTGGGCTCAACTGTTTTCTACAGTATTCTAACACAAAAACCACGCAAATAAATTGCTGCTTTCCATGTATGTTTTTCCTTAGATTTATTGAGAGAAGGGATCATCTCAGTACCTGTTCCGTCTGGTACTCAGCACAAGGCACTCAAGATTAATTTCTTGAAATTAGTGTAATTTTGAGTCTTATAAATAATGGAGTAAAGAAAAGGCAATACTGTAGAAATTGGTAGCAAGATATAGATGACTTCCAATTTATTTTACTGAATTACATTAGACTTACCAAATATAAGATGCAATTGAAGCAATCTACAAATACTGTCCAACAGTATCACTGATTGGTCCGCTACAATAATAAACCCATCACTTAAGCTGCATGCTTGTAGTTTTGGATTTAATGAGGCCTGTAGGAGGAAAAGCAGGACTAAAATAAAACATTTTTATACATGTTTAACAATACCTATCAATAGTATCACCACAGTCACAATCACCCAAGTTTAAAACTTCACCCTAGGGCTTCCCTGGTGGTGCAGTGGTTGAGAGTCCGCCTGCCAATGCAGGGGACACGGGTTCATGCCCTGGTCCGGGAGGATCCCACATGCCGCGGAGCGGCTGGGCCCGTGAGCCATGGCCGCTGAGCCTGAGCGTCCGGAGCCTGTGCTCGGCAACGGGAGAGGCCACGGCGGTGAGAGGCCCGCATACCGCAAAAAAAAAAAAAAAAAAAAAACTTCACCTAATAGGCCTTCTTTCTTTAGCCCATATATCTAATAGTCAAGCTTTTCTTTGTATGATATCTATATATCTAATTAGTCAAGCTTTTCTTTGTATGATATATCTTGAATCCATTCAGAGCCTAGAACAGGGAAATAGTCCAGGGTTGCTAGAACAGGGCAAAGGATTCGAAAGTACAAGTCTTTGTTTCCTAAGGGCCGAGCTTATGCCTGGAGAAGCCAGCAGGCATTAACGTAAATGAATGAACCAATACTGGCATAAAGTCTCAGGGTCTGGGAAACAACAGGGAGCAGGACTGTGAACTGGAGGGCACGAGGCCCCACATAAACTAAAGAGAGCAGAGTCAGCCAGATGAATGCCCTGTGGAAATGCGATCCTGGCATGGCCACTGATTCCAATTTACCAAGAATATCTGGATCTTTATGTGAAATACTCTAATTTTTAAATATTGGCAACTAAGTCAACATTTTAAAAAACACAATGCAAGCCAAATATGAGTCTCCTGTTTGTAGCTTCTATTGATTAGAGCTTCCCACATATAATCTTTTTTTAAATTAATTAATTAATTTTTAGTTGCACTGTGTCTTTGTTGCTGTGTACGGGCTTTCTCTAGTTGTGGTGAGTGGCGGCTGCTCTTTGTTGCGGTGCAAGGGCTTCTCATTGCAGTGGCTTCTCTTGTGAAGCACAGGCTCTAGGTACATGGGCTTCAGTAGTTGTGGCACACGGGCTCACTAGCTGCAGCTCGCGGGCTCCAGAGCACAGGTTCAGCAGTTGTGGTGCACAGGCTTACTTGCTCCACGACATGTGGGATCTTCCTGGACCAGGGTTTGAACCCGTGTCCCCTGCATTGGCAGGTGGGTGCTTAACCACTGTGCCACCAGGGAAGCCCTCCACACATAATCTTGAAGCCGTCAGATAGCTCAGTAGTTGAGAAGGCTGTCACTTACTAGCTGAGTAATCTCAAGCAAATGCCTCAACTGACTCTCTGGTAAAGCTGGAGTAATAATAATAATAATAATGCCTACAAGGCTGGCTGGTATGGAGATTCAATGAATTAATTCATGTAAAGGGCTTAGAAGGGAACCTTGCCTGTAGCATATGCTGGGATAAAAGTTAATTACTCTTAATCTTCTCTGACAAACTAAGCCAATCAACTCATTTTATACCTGTTTCAATGGTCACCTTCTGCAGGTGTAACTTTTGAAAACTACATTCTGATCCCTCTTATACTTTTTTTTTTAAATAAGTTTTATTTATTTATTTATTTGTTTATGGCTACATTGGGTCTTCGTTGCTGCATGCAGGCTTTCTCTAGTTGCGGCAAGCAGGGGCTACTCTTTGTTGTGGTGCGCGGGCTTCTCATTGAGGTGACTTCTCTTGTTGCAGAGCACGGGCTCTAGGTGTGCGGGCTTCCATAGTTGTGGCATGCAGGCTCAGCAGTTGTGGCTTGCGGGCTCTAGAGCGCAGGCTCAGTAGTTGTGGCACACGAGCTTAGTTGCTCTGCAGCACGTGGGATCTTCCCAGATCCAGGCTCGAACCCGTATCTCCTGCATTGGCAGGCGGATTCTTAACCACTGCGCCACCAGGGAAGCCCCTGATCCCACTTATACTCTTAACTTGCTTCTTCAACTAGTGAAAAGTTACACCAAAGTGTCGCAAAGAAGAAACTGTGCTACACGTCCTAGGGGTCTATCCAGGCTGTATTCTTTGCCTGGACTGCTCTTCCCCCTCTTCTTTGTAAGACTTTTTTTGGCCATGCCGGGAGGCTTGTGGGATTTTAATTTCCCAACCGAGGATTGAACCCGGGCCCTTGGCAGTGAGAGTGCAGAGTCCTCACCACTGGACCACCAGGCAATTCCCAAGACTTTAATTTTTAAGAGCAGTTTTACAGTTCATAGCAAAATTGAAGGGGAACTATAGAGATGTCCCACATAGCCCTGTGTTCCACACATGCATAGCCTCCCACATTGTCAATGTTCCTCGCAACTGATGAACCTACATTGACACATTATAATCACCCAAAGTCCACGGTTTACATTACAGTTCACTCTTGGTGTTGTACATTCTGTGGTACACACATCTAGCATTATGGTCTCATACAGAATATTTTCCCTACCCGAAAATCCTCTGGGCTCTGCCTAGTCAACCTTCCCTCCAACCCCCAAACCCTGGCAACCGCTGATCTTTTTTTCACTGTCTTTTCATTTTCCAGAATGTTATAGAGTTGGAATCAAACAGTATTGTTTGATCAAACAGGTTGTTTACTCCTTGTGTGAGTTTTAGATTGTGTTTTTCAAGGACTTGGTCCAGTTCATTAGGCTATCAAATTTGTGGGCATAGAGATGTTCATAATATTCCTTGATTATCCTTTTAATGTCCACAGAATCTGTGGTGATGCCCCCTCTTTTATTCCTGATATTAGTAATTTATGTCTTCCCTCTTTTTTCTTAGTTATCCTGGCTGGTGGCTTATAGATTTTATTCATGTTTTCAAAGAACCAGCTTTTGGTTTCATTGATTTTCTCCATTGATTTCTTATTTTCAATTTCATTAATTTTTGCTCTCTTGTTATTTCTTTCTTTCTTTTAAAAAAGATTTTATTTATTTATTTATTTGGCTGCAGTGGGTCTTAGTTGCGGCATGTTGGATCTAGTTCCCTGACCAGGGATCGAACCCGTGCCCCCTGAATTGGAAGCATGGAGTCTTAACCACTGGACCACCAGGGAAAGTCCATCTTCTTTTTCAGGTTTCCTAACTTGAAACTTAGATTATTGATTTTAGATTTTTCTAATATATGCATTCAATTTCCCTCTAAGCACTTTTGCTGCATTCCACATATTTTGGTAAGCTGTGCTTTCATTTTCCCTGTTTTTTCTTAAGGCCCAAGTCAGGTGCTAGTTTATGAAATGCTCCTTAAATTGTCCCAACCCACAGTGAGCTCTCCATCCTCTGAATTCCTACTGCATTTACTGTCTGTACCATTCATTTGGTAGTTCTCATATACTGACTTGCACATCTAGATAGATATCTTTTATTGCTTGTGTCCTGTCTGCCTAACTTTAAGGAAAGATCCTAAAGAGAAGAGATAATGTTACCTTACCAAGGGCCTAGCATGGGTTGTGAACATAGCATTTGCTACAAGTAATGCCCCAAGCTAATAACAAATGGAATTTTAGTTGTTAACTGAATTCAAAGCTCAATACACACTATTACTTTTCAACAGTAGCCCTCAGAGATCAAGTGGCCTGGGCCACTTCCATCTTTTAAGGCTGCTGGTAATATTAAAAAAATAAAGAAATACCACTTTCTCATTACAGAACTTATGGTATTCTTTACCCTTTTGCCTTAACAAATAAACAATTTAATGCCAAAGAACATAATTTATCTGTATTACTCATAAAAATTATAAATCCTGTGACTTTTAAATGCCACAAAGCAGTAAAGGCTGACAACAGGATACAAGCTGAATAAAGAATGATTATTTTAAAAATCCCTATTGGCCAGTGTCTCTGAATGCTCATTTGAAGAAAAGTCAAAAGCCTACACTTGAGGCCATTTGTGAATAAGGTTCCCCAGAGGAGGCCCTGCCTTTCTAGCCCTAGAAAATACAAATCTTGTCTGGTCTCTTCTCCTTTCTTTTACACTTTTTTTTCTTAATTAGAGAACTAAACATTACGTTAACTTACTATGGGAAGTAGAGGAATCCTGGGCTATAATACTGTGACAGAAGATCATTTGCACTTTCTCTAAAAGAAACTTTTGTTTATCACGACCATCAAAATTTTAACAAAAGCAAATTACTAAGAAAGCAAATCAAAGATAAAAAACTAAGAGCAGGGCTTCCCTGGTGGCGCAGTGGTTGAGAGTCTGCCTTCCGATGCAGGGGACACAGGTTCGTGCCCCGGTCCGGGAAGATCCCACAAGCCGCAGAGTGGCTGGGCGCGTGAGCCAAGGCTGCTGAGCCTGCACGTCCGGAGCCTGTGCTCCGCGACGGGAGAGGCCACAACAGTGAGAGGCCCGCGTACCAGCAAAAAAACAAAAACTAAGAGCAATATTTTCTGTAAAAGGCAGAGAATACGGTTTCAAGCCTGGTGTGAGAATGGTGGAATAGTTATTAAAAGAAGAAAGTTAAAATATAGAAAGAAATTCATGGAAAGGATAATCTCAACCTCAGTAGAGTGCTTAACTCAGGGGTGGAGTATGAGAAGAGCCCGGGATCAGGAACGGCCTCCAGGGCTTGCTTCGATTCTATTGGTAATGTTTTACTTCCTAAGCTGGTGGTGGATATTCTTTGTATCATTTTATATACATCTGTATGTCTAAAATGTCAAGAGGAGCTATGAAAAATTCAGGTTTGGAATACTGACCATAAGGTGATGCAGGGGGAATTCAGATGGAAATTTCCAGTGATCTGATACTGAACTTTGATTCCCTGAGAAAGGACTATACTCATTTATAAAACATTTACCACGTGGCTACTAGTCTTACTAAACACTCAGTAAAAATTTTGTGAATGAAAACAGTCCGCGTCATAACCATTACCTTTTCGGAGGAGATCTTCGCTAGTAAATCTACTTGATATAAAGCACTTCCATGTTCTTTTCTTGAACCAACACTTAGGTACCCACTTCCTGTATCATCATTTGTTAGCAGCTCAATATCATTCCACATATTTCTGAAATTGTTTTCCTGAGACAGGAACCACTGCCTTCCCTGTGACAACATGTAAAATTAGGCCAAATTTTATTGTTGCATAGACTCCAGTTCCTTGGGAAATGAAAATGCTTTATCCCCCCCTCAAATATACATATGCACACACACATCAATAAGTAAAGACTTCTCTGTCTTTGTGTTATTTCTGTGGTCACTAGACACTTTGGATCAATAAGATACATGGAACTAGTGCTATGGTTATCTCTAGAGAAGAACATATTTGTTTAGGGACACAAGGAAACAATTCCAATCTTACCAATCTGTCCTAGAGCTTCTAGTGTTTTGTGTGCCTAGCTGAAATTATAACAAGTTTTCATTTGGAAAAAACCTTTAACCAATATAGCAATAAATAGTGAAGGCTCTGAAGTCAGACTGTCTGGGATATCTTAGAATGGTAAGGTTCCAGATGAACTTAAAAAAAAAAATGACCATTCATGTTTCCAGTATTGTTATTCAATAAATGAAAATGTTAAGGAGAGGAAGAAAAAATTGCACTAGGCTTCTGACTGGACCAAAGAGTATATTTGTAACCTTTCGAGTCACTTAACTATCTCATCAGCAAGGACTTATATAACTCATTTCATTGGATATGGGTAGGCATAGAATACGAAAATGAAAAATAATCCTTGGATCAAGACTAGTGGGGAACAATAACCAAATAATTACAGTTGCTTTGGTAAGTGCTCGCAGAAATATGTTTTTAAATCTTTGGAAGGTACACTACAGGGAAGAAATGATTTTTGACTTGGTGTTCTTTCACATTTACTAAGCTGCTTGTACGTAGCTGGAAAGGTCACTATGAGTTTCAAACATTCACAAAACAATGCTTCATTCATGGCAAGCACTCAATTTAAGTGTTATCTAATTCACTACTGTTATTCGTGGAAGCAGGTAACATTTTGGTTAGAAACTTAAGGTCACAGGAGCTTTTTTTTTTAACTTTTTTTTTCCCCCCACAGGAGCTTTTTAAATATAGGAAAAGAGTTCTTACTAGGAGTGTAAGCAAGGGCACAAAAACAAAGTATGTTAGAATACACGATTTTAGTGGCTGTGTTTGGGTGGGAGTTGGGAGAAGATTAAGACAGGTTGGAGTGAATACTTTTATGGGGCTCAGAGTCCCATATCTGTAAAAATAGAGAAATATCATCAGCCTCCCAGGTCTGTCACACTCACTCATTTGACAAACGTTTATTGAATGCCTACTACGTGTCAGGCACTGTTCTAGGAGCTGGGAATACAGCTGTGAAGAAGACAGAAAAGGTCTTTGTCATTATGAAATTTATATTCTCGTACGAAGGATAGAGAAAAATAAAATAAAGACGGTATTGAGTAGGCAAGATAGTTTGAATGCATCACTCATTTAATCTGCACAACAACCCATTTTACAGCTGAGAAACATGAGTCAGGGACTAAGTAAACGGCCAAGGTCACCTCAAGCGAGTTAATGATGTAGCTAGACAAGACTCAAATTCAGGTCAGTTATTAACTGTTATACTGCCTCCCTACGAAAAACTAAGTAAACGCAGAATTACAAATAGTGCTCAAATGAATGAGGGGGAGGGGCGCATAAGAAAGACCTGTTTGGTAAGTGAAAGAGATGACATCTGAGCTGAGACCCGAATATCAAGAAGCCGACTATGTAAAGCTCGTGGGGACAAAGATGCAGGCCGAGTACCAAAGGCTCAGAGGGTAGAATGAGTTTAGGGCTGCTGCCCGGACACAGCAAGAATGGAAAAGTGCAGGCGTTAAACGAACAGGTGGAGCCAATGAATCCTTGATTACAAGACTGAGTTTCATCCGCAGTGCTAGGGAGGGAAAGATACTAAGCAGACCAGTGACATGATGTGATTAACGATTTGAGATTCCTCTGGGTGCCGGGTGAACAGATTAACGAATTAAACGAAATGAAACAGTTTCAGTTAGGCCTCCACGCGTAAATGCTCTCAGCTGGACACCGGGGCCAGCAAGAACCGACTCCAACCTCTCTCCCGCCAGCGTCTTGAGGGGAAAACACATCGAACTGAGCTGAGGCCTCTGCTCCTTCGACCTGAATCCACCCCCAGCTCCCTACAGCAGCGCGGCTCACCCTCCTCACCTGTAATTGAAGAAACTAAAGAGGAGCACTCAAGTGTATCGTCCCCCCCCACCTTCCGAGCTCCAACAGACGTTCCCAGTCTCTTTAGGGTCTACGCCACAAATTTAAATTGGCGGGAGAACACCAAGCCCAACCCCTTTTACGGCGGCCAGCGGAGGCCAAGTTTGCTTTAGAATCGAAATAGGAAGTCGCCCCACCCTAAATTCCACCCATTCCGATATCCAGGCGCATTCTAGGGTGTGTTCTAGGCCCCGCCCCCCTCCGCGACCTCACAACCCCCCTTCCAAAGAACAACCAATCACCGTCGAACCGCGTTGCTACAGAAACTCTTATCACCACCCCTTTTCCTCCCAGCAAGCTGTGCGACGCGCCGGGTCTTAGCCCTTTTGTGCCATCCGGGTCTCTCGCGGGAGCGATTTCAGTCTGTTGCGAAGCGTTTAGGCGGCCGGTACTGTGGAGAGCGGCAAGTGGAGGTGCCGCCGTAGCGGCCAGGACTCTGGACTATGGCGGTAGGTGCCGAATCTGAGTTTAAAGTCAGGCATATTTTTTTGCTGCTCTGCAAAGAAGGGATGAACGGCTCCCAGAGCTGTTGTCGGGGCTAGTGTGTGGACAAGATGGCGCCGCGGCCTTCTTCTGCGCCCGCCATCATGGCTGGCTGCCGTAGGGAGGGGGAAAGAAGGCGGTGTCGATGGGGGTGGGGAGCCGCAGGGAGTGTCTTTTTTCCAGAACTTTCCTCGTGTCTTTCCCAGTTTTATGTTCCTTTTGTCCCACAGAACTGACTCCAGTTTTGCTTACTCACTCTGGTTGGTGATTAATATTGAGTTTCGTTAGGGCTTGGGCATTTATGTTCGCGATGGGAAAGGGCTGGGGAAGAGAGAAAAGGGATCAGGGGTCGTCTCTGAAAAGTATGGGGTCAAAAAGGAGGTGCCTGTAAGAGGTAGAACGTGAGAAGAGAGCAAGCGGTCTTGTAGCGACTATTTTGCCTACGTTCAGTGAGATGATTCTAGCTGCATAATT